>NW_022111369.1:42504391-42523040 GCF_000313985.2 Echinops telfairi
ATCGCCACTCTCACCACTGGTCCTGAGGGGTTCATCTGTCCTGGATTCCCTGTGTTTCCAGTTCCTATCTGTACCAGGTTCATCCTCTGGTCTAGCTGGATTTGTAAGGTAGAATTGGGATCATGATAGTGTGGGGGAGGAAGCAACCCTTCAGTAAGGGGATGTCCAGTTGCCAACAGATGGGCTTTGGGATAAGATATTTTATAAAAGAGAGTGTGAGTCTACTGTGAGTTTATGAGTCTGGGATTGGGGCAAGTTTTTGTTTTTCAAGTGGGAAAATAACCATAAAATAAAACAAAACAAAATATTTTCAACAAAGAAAAAACTTCTTTGGATTCTGAGTTCAAAGCTATTACAATAATAAGCAACTACAGTGGAAATAATTGATAAAACAATGAAAATAACATTAGTAAATGGGAAACTAATACATATTTGCAAAGTTTATGGACTACATTTTAAAGGATTTGGAAATTTAAATATAGTTTCTCCATGAATGGTGTGACAAGAGTTAGCTAATGATGACATAGGAATTAGACTTGGAAGTTCTCAAAGATTTGACTTTGCTTGGATCCACAATCAATGCTCAGGGAAACAGCAGACTAGAAATCACATGACATATTGCGTTGGGCAAATCTGCACAAGACCTGTTTAAAGTGTTGAAGAATGAGGATGTTCCTGTGGTAGTGACATGATCTGTTGTCAGTTTGAGACTTAAGAGTGCAGGGGGACAGTTTAACCTGTCAATCAAGTCTCAGCTTGATGACCTCATTTGGAGTCACTAAAGAGATAAATAGCTCGTGGGAGCAGGACACAGGTTACTCCCTGAGAAACTCTGTACTGGAAGACACATGGAGCAACACTGATGCAGCCAGAGGCCAGAGCTGGAGGAGCACTCGAAGACCCCTGCCAGCACTGAGATGCTTTTGCTGCCACTGGATCCATCAGACTTTCCACCCTCTGGTCTGTGATCTTCCTGCATTTTGTGTCATTGTCTGTGTTGCATGAGTCTGAAGAGGAATTTATAGATTGGTATCAAACATGTGGACTAATATCTGGGCTGGACTGGGATATTTTCTCAAAATTCAGTTGCTTTTGTATATAAAGCTCTTTCTTATACACATATGAGTGTCTATGAATTTATCTCTCTAACACAGAGAAACTGTTAGAAACTAGCCTATTAATCTAACAGACTAACACAGTCACTTTGAAGACTAAGGTGTGCCTGTCCAACTCAGTATTTTCAATGGCCTCATATACATGTGAAAGTTGTGCAATGAATATAAATGACCCCCCTCAAAAAAAAAACACCCCTCAAAGCCATCCAGTTGATGGTGGTTTTGAACTACAGATCTTATGGATCACAGCACAACTTGTAACCACTACATTACCAGGGCTTCTTGGGCAATGAATAGAGAAGATCCGAGGAACCCTGGTGGCAAATAGCAGTTCAAAACCTCCAGCTGCTCCACAGTAGAAAAATGAGGATTTCTAGTCCCATATAGAGTTAGAGTCTTGGATACATACCTACAGGGGCAATTGTACTCTTCCTTACAGCATCGTCATGAGTCAGGATCGACTCAATGGCAGTGGGTTCGAGTCCTTTTCAAGGAGAATTTGAAGTATGGCTCTGGAGAAGAGGATTGAAACTACCGGGGACTTCCTGAAGAACAAATAAATTGGTCGTGGGGGAAGCTCAGCCAAGAATGCTCCTAAGCAGCCAGGATATCAAGACTTCTCAGGTACTTTGGGCAGGTTATCAGAAGAGACCAATCCCTGGAAAATGAAGTCATGCTTGGTAAAGTAGCTAGCCAATGGGAACGAGAAAGGCCCTCAATGAGATAGACTGATGCAGTGGCTACCACAATGGCACGGGACTGAGCAGTGCTTTGTTGCATTGTACATACGGTTGCTATGAGGCGGAACTGACTCACTGTACTCAACCACCACCACAACAATAATGAACTGGAGAGTTATAAAAATAAAGCCTTGGTAGCAGGTTCTGAGCAGGGGCTCCAGAACAATCCAGAGACATTGCAAAAGCAGATCCCTACACTTTATTGTGGATTGTGGGCATAGTACTAAAGTATTTAATTGCCAGGGAGCACTGAGTAATCTTTTTCTGAGAAGGGGGCTGTCGGCCAAACAAGTTTGGAAACCTATGATCTACCTGTAATTGGAGAGTCACACAGATAGACAATACTAAGTGTTTTCCCCCCTTTCTTCTGTTTTTAGCTAGATTATAAAGAACTATCAATTCTGATAACTTGTAGAGAATAGGTTCTTTCCGTTCCTTTCAAATCATAGTAGCCTTAGTCTACAAAGATGAGATAGAGGTGGGAGAAACACACACACACACACACACACAGAGAGAGAGAGAGAGAGAGAGAGAAGAATGGCTGAAGTTCATTTATGTTAGTTATTGAGAATGATGAGGGCAATGAATGTATAAGTGTGCTTTACACCATTGATGTATATGGATTGTGATAAAAGTTGTATGAGCCCCAATAAAATGATTAAAAAATACAATTACAACTGCTGATAACTTTTTTTAGCTTCTATGAGCAGAAATCAAGACGGAGGAATGCTAGATCAGGAAGGAAAGAAACATCTGGGTTTTACAGCATAAAACTTGTGATTAGCTAAGACATCCAGAGACTCCTATATAAAACAGGGACTTTTATAGCAGAAGCTATTAAAATAATTTTCTTCTGAATGCTATTGTGACTTGTATCTTGCAAGCTCATAGACTAGCAGCCACCGATACTAACCAAATAGCACTTACTTCTTGTGCTGTCTTTTAAAAGCCTTGGGGACTTCCCAGGATGGATGTCAGGGGAGAATTAATTTGCCTTTATTTTACATACCGTAAGGACACCCCCCCCAGCCCCTCCACCTCATTACCTGTCCTCAGGAGTTTATACATTGAGCTACTAAAGTCGGTAGTTCTAATTCAGCAACCACTCCAAGGGAGGACTATGAGGCTTTCTGCTCCAGTACAGGTTTACAGTCGTGGGCACCCACAGGACAGTTCAAGTCTGTCCTGTAGAGTTGCTATGAGTTGGAATTGACGCAATGGTAGTGAGTTGACTTTTGAGTTTATGCCCCATGGACTCTAGTGACAATTTATAGAACACCCACAACCAGAAACTATTTGGTGCTACAGAACACAAAAGCAAAACTCATACAACACTTTCTTTATGCCAGCCACTGGAGAGAGTGCTTTATGTATAAATGACCTTTTAAAATCTTGTCTGTTACTATCCCCTTTGATAGACATGAGAACTGGGTTAAGCAGCTTGCTCAAAGTCAGTGACTGGCTAGGGATGGTAAGACAATAAAGCCCAGGTTTGTTCTCATGGAATCCAATCTGGTGTTTCAATGCCTTCCAAATGTATCCACAGAAGACTGAGAGTTGGTTTCCCACTGAGGCTGCAGAGCTGGGCTGCTGGGGCCACCACTGCCCCTTCGCCCGTCCTGGACCAAGGGCGAGGAGCAGCAGCCCCGCAAGGTGGAGTCACTGTGCGTGAATTGTTATTGCAATGGTATAATGAGTCCCCTGGCCCCAAGACCTTCTGAGAAATAACCGTGAGCCCCTTTTCTTGTGAACACTGTAACTGGAGCAATCTAGAGTTCCAGTGGGCAGGCAGGAGCCAGGAGCACGGAGTGCACTCCATTGGACAGTCCGTGCCCAGGAGGACGTGATCAGAGAAGTGCTGCAGACTGACACAGCCACCGCAAGCATCCCTGAACTGGATTTTGAAATCCCCGCTTTCAGCCAGAAGGGAGCTCTGACCCGTGCTGAAGGACTGGTCCTCCATGCTACCACTGGTCGGGAGCAGGGCCTGCCCATGCGAAGGGCAAGTGAAGAAACCACTGCTGAAGAAAGACTATGAGTTCACCGTGGAACGGAAGCAGCTAAAGCAAGTGGTCACTTTGGTCATTGTTGAGCCCTTAGGGAACAACTTTGTGGAAAACCCATTTGCTCCCAGAAAGATGATGCCCCCATGATGACATGTTCTAACCAGACTTTAAAGCTGGAGGAGATGCTGGGCCTCCAGGCTGCAAAGCCAGAAGAGGGTGGTCTCAGAAAGGAAGTGCTACAGTCCAATACAAACTGCCTGGATTGCCAGGCTCCGGCTCAGACCAATATGCAGCTAGTACATATCTCACTTTAAGAGGATGATCATCATGGTTGCCAACTGTGGGAACACTGGGCCTAGGACCAAGGAGGTGACATCTCAGGGTACGGTAAAGCCCTTGGTCACCAGGATCACCCTTCATGTCACAGACCCTTCTGAGATGACCAGAGACTTCCTCAAGCCTGTGATGTGCAGTGTGGCAATCCCAGAGCTGGAATTGGAACTGGGACTGGCTGTCCTCGGAGCCAGCTCACCACTCAGGAGGGGCTGCTGAAGGGAGCTGGTCACCGAGAAGCCTTTCACACTGGGTGACAATTCCAGTCCACACTAGGCAGAGGAACTGCAGGGGCTTAGCCGGACGTTGGGCCAGATCATGCAGGGTAACCTGAAGGCCCACTTTATTCTGGATGATCCAGCAGGAAAGAGCTACGTGCGCTTTACATGTTTGCACCTCGGGATGATCCTGAGCTGAAGGTGGAGCGTGATAAGCACACATTTGACCACAATGATCGATGACACGAAGACAGAGGGCTTTGGGACAGGCCTGGCCCTACCATGGCAGCCGTGGGAGGGCCGTGGGCCAGCCTCCAGTGCTGCTCGTCCTTCAGGATTATTTCTTAGTATTGTGATAAGCTGTGGAGGGCCTGGTCTTTAGAAACAGTTTGTGATGGAAGGATGAACCTGTTGGGTCCTCTGACTTTATTTTGGAAGTATTGAATCAGTCTGTCAAGAACCAGGAAGTGCACTGGGGGCATGTCCTTACCGCATTTCTTATTGTGTAATACTGCTCTCTGTTTCAGTACAACTCTACCGTTTTCCTAGCTTAACCCAAGGGAATGGAGAAATATGGGTTACAGCCAGAGGTGGCGCTTGAGAGTTGGTTTTGGTAAATGGAATAACTGACTTTGAAGAGAGGGAGTCCAACATGGGTGAAGAAGTTATTAAGTTATTTTCTCCCCTCCCCTATGCCCACTGAGGGGTGGGAGAAGAAAGAGGAAGGCATGTGGGGTTCAGGGGACTAACCAACCCCAGGGGAGGGTGTTGTTTATGTCTCCACAGGAAAGGGAGAGCAAGAGTAGACCTCCTTCCAGCGTGCCAGTCCACAGGGGCAGTGTTCCTGGTGGAGCCTCACCTTCCCAGAGAAGACTGCAGGGCTGGGCCTCCGCTCGAGACAGGACGTCCCCTCTCCAGATGACAGCGCTGCAAGAGCAGCCCTGAAGCTACCGTTTGCAGAGTGTGGCCAGTCTGACCCGCCCAACGGGGCAAACAAAGAGGGGAGTGCAACAGACCAGTCATGGCAGTGACGTCACCAAGTCCTGGTGTGCACTTCTGACTCTGAACTGGTTGGGGGCTACTCACAAGGGGGCCACACTGAAAGTCTAAGGCGTAAAAGGGGTTGGGGCACAAGACCAGTCCATCCAGGACTATGGGAATAGCAAGGTGGACTTATGGGAAACTCACCTTTTGGACACGAATGCGGCTCTATGTCATGATGCCTGTTAATCTGGTGGCTATTTGTATGTTTTGGTGTTTTTTATCTTTTACTTTATTACTATTATTACTTTGCTTTGGTTTTTGGGGTTGATCTATACAAGAAATGCAGGATGGGCAGTCTTACGGAGACAACAGCCATACTGATGGTTCCTGTGGGGGGGCGGGATGGAGATGGGGGAGGTGGGGAGGTGAGTGGGGAGCCAACAATGACAGGTACAGGGAAATAGCAAGAGGTTAAAAATGGACCATAAGGAAGGTGCAGCTTTCCTGGGCATGTTTGATCAATCGAATGTATGTGAGAGGAATTACTGAGAGGCGAACGACAGGCAAACATAATAGTGGGGTAGGAGGAAAAAACAAAAAGCAAAACCATATATATGTGTGTGTGTATATATACATATATATACACACATATATTCAAATATATGTTTATTTATTTATATATGCATATATATGTAAATCCAGCAAAGAAGCAGATGGACTTTGGGCCTCTACTTAAATCTTAATTCAGTACAAGAATGGTTTGTTCTAATAATGAGTCATTATCTGAGAGGGTACCCCAAAAAATCTGGAAAAAGCTCCACTGGGCAGAGCTTTCCCAGTGTGCATTTTTGTCCACTCGGAGAGCATCGAGCAACTCGCTCTGAGCTAGGGTAACCATTGGCATCACCTGGGAAGGTTCTCGCTGGTCATAGTGA
The DNA here is from genome assembly GCF_000313985.2 of Echinops telfairi. Lineage (NCBI taxonomy): Eukaryota > Metazoa > Chordata > Mammalia > Afrosoricida > Tenrecidae > Echinops > Echinops telfairi. The sequence goes on from NW_022111369.1 coordinate 42,510,723, forward strand.
ATTTTTTCCTAAAAGCAGTTGTACTCGAACCTCATTTCCTATGATGACTGATTTAAGAGAACAACATGTAGCTGTGAAATTTTGTTTCCTGCTTGGGGAAAAATGCCACAGAAACTGTTGTGATGTGAACTCAGTTTACAAGGACAGCACTATGTGAAAAACTCAAGTGTATGAGTTTTCTCATTTCAAAAAAGGTGAAATGTCGATTGATGACAAACCTCATTCTGGACATTTGCCAACTTCCTGAACAGATGAAATGTTGACAAAATTCATGCACTTGTGCTCAAAGATTGGCGACAGACTGTTGAAGAGATGGGGAAGATCTGGACTCATATCTTGGAGCTCCGTTTGGCAAACTTTAATGGAAGATTTGGGAATGAGAAGGGTCGCTGTGAATTTTGTGCCCCAGGTTCTGACTGACCAGGAACGAGAGTTTCGACTAGAAGCATGCCGTGCTTTGAAAGAACAGCTTCAAAGCGACCCAGACTTTTTTTTTCCCCAAAGGTCATCCCTGGTGAGGAGACATAGTGCTATTTTTACGACCTTGAAGCAAACATCAATCAAGCCAGTTGAAGACGCCAATGTCACCTCGCCCCCACCCCAAAAGCTCAAGTGAAATCAAAGCTCAAGATGCTGCTTGTTTGTTTTTTTGATGAGTGCATTTGGAGCTCGTTCACCAGGTCAGACTGTTAATCAAGTTTTCTGTTTAGAGGTTCTGAAAAGATTGCATAACAGTGTGCAACCAAAAAGGCCTGGATTGTGGCAGTTGGGGCACTGGCTTTGTCACCACGATAATGTACCTGCTCCAGCAGCCATCTCAGTGTGCCAGTTTTGGGCAAAAAACAGCATGCCCCTCCTGCCCCATGCACCTTACTCACCTGACTTCACTCCATGAGACTTCTTTTTGTTTCTGCAAATAAAGAGCGACATGAAAGGACAGCAAGTTGACGACTTGGAAAAGGTGAGAAAAAAATGAGGGAGGTGCTGTCAGCCATCCAAACAGATGAGTTTGAAATATTTTTCCAAGAATGGAATCACAGATTTGACAAATGTATTAAGTGTAATGGAGAGTACTCTGAAGGGGATAAGGTTGTTTTGTAAAAAAAAATTTAAATACATAGTTGTGAAAATAAAGTCCTTTTAGGGGGCGGGGGTGCCCCTCTTATCCAGAGGCTAGCAACAGCAGAAAGCCAAGCTGCTGTTCTTCCAGGCCAAAGTAAAAAAGGAGGAGGCTTTGATGAAAACGCTGGACAGCACTGGCTATCAGGGACTGTTACATTAGGGGAGTGTAGTTGCTGTGGGTAACCATAGCTTGACAAAGAGAGGGTGGTCTTTCTCTCCTCCTGCCCTCCAGTCTTTGAGATTGTCTTCTACTGACCGAGTTCAATCAGAAGCGTGGACTCCAGAGAGCAGGGTCAGCATAGTCAGTGGAAGTCATCCCGAGGGGCATAGAGTAGGCTGGCGAAGGATGGAGAATAAGTATGAAGGAGTAGACAATATTCAGGGAGCCCTGGTGGCATAATGGCTCCTCACTGAGCTGCCAACTGCAAGGTCAGCAATTCAGAACCACCAGCCGCTCTGTGGGAGAACACAGGGCTTTCTTCTCCCGTAAAGTCTTGGAAACTCTTGGGGTCTCTGAGTTGGCATTGACTTGATTGCAGTGAGTTTGGGTTCTACTTAGCACACCTGTTTTCCTTTATTCATTTATATATGTAATTTATTTTGTTGTTGCTGAGAATATACAGCAAAATATATACCAATTGAATAGCTCTTACATGTACCATTTAACGACATGGACTACCTTCTTGGAGTTGTGTAACCATTTCCACCCTCCTTTTCTGAGTTGCTCCGCCCCATTCACTGCTTCCTAAGGTTCCCATCTGATTTTTAAGTTGAGGCTGATGATCTTATCCCATAGAGATAGTTCTTAAAAGAGCTTAATGCTTAAGACAGAGCTTTTCTCCTTCTCCTCCTCCTCCTCTTCCTCTTCCTCCTCCTCCTCTTACCTAATGCAGCAGATCTAGTAAGCTATTCAGCTTTAAAAATAGATTACTTCAGGGATATTTTTGGTTGAAGATTTAGCGATTACTTTAGTGTAATAGTATCAGGTGTTCATCTAACTTCCATGACACCAGAAAAATCAGCTTCATGAGAAGTTGACATTCTGTTCTACATTTCTCCTCTGTTGATCAGGGTTCTTCTGTGGAACTGTTCATCAAAATATTTAGCAATTGTTGCCAGGCACCCTCCAGTTCAGGCCTCATGACAAAGGAGGCAGTTGGCCACTTATTACACATCCTCCTCCTTTTCCTCTCCTTCTTCTCTATTGTTCCAGGTGAGTAGAGATCAATTGTTGTGCCTTGGATGTTCTTAATTTTTTACTATAGAAGTTTTAATAACTCAGTGGCATTTGACTTTTTACTGTAATACATCTTTTTTTCGATGTACCCTCTACTTTTGGGTGAAAAAGTTGCATGCATTTTACAATTTTTGTTGCTTTTGGAGAATGCACCAATCTGACTGCAAAATTTTGCCAATAGCTACCTTCAGGTCCTTCATGATGCATTGCTTTGAAGTCACTGCAATCCAGACTTTGATCCTTGGCTTTGCAGGTTCAAATAGGATCTTCCTTCATGAACCCCAGAGAGAGTCAGTCTCTTGAAAATGGATTCTCAACCAGCCAAGGGATTCTCAATCAACCTAGCAGCCAGAATACCTCTTCTCTTTTTTATGAATTTGAAAGGGACCATGCACCTGGAACTATCACGCATTGTTTACTTTTCATGCCGACATACTGCTTTTCACCATTTGTGATATTCAAATGTACTATCCTGAGCAGCATCTCCCAAGTATCAGGGCACCTGGGACATCAAAACAGCTTGCGTACTGAGTGCAGAGTCAGAGTAAAGAGAAGTTTAGTGCAGGGAGATTTCATCTGGTTATGAAACCGCTTTCCCCAATGAAGTGCGGCCATCTGTCCACGAGATTCACGGTCTCTGCTGGAGCTATCACTGGAGGGAGAAACACTACGAATTGCTGCTTCTCTGGCTCTAATTTGTTTTCCTTGTATCCCCAATTTTTCCTGTAAAATCGTCCATAGTTATGAAAACATTTATGTATCAGGCTGAACAGTCCTGGGCAGGAAATGGAGTGCTGCTAAAGTAATAAACAATACTTCCTCAGCTCAGCTCTCCCAGTTATTGTGGTATCACTTACCCTCTACAGCGGCGCCCTGACTTATTATAAAACTGCTGCTCTCTCTTCTGAAAGGACACAAGAAACCACTTGGATGTGCTGATGAATAAATTCTTTCAACTTCCATCAACCTCTCCTTCTTCATAACTGTCATCCACAACAAAGGCATCTATGCTAAGACTGCTGTGACTTGTTCAAAAGTTGCCTCCCACTGCCACTAAATGAGCTGGTGCCTTCTATCTAGGTCAGTGGTTCTCAGCCTTCCTAATGCCCGTGACCCTGTAATATAGTTCCTCATGTTGTGGTGCCCCCAACCATAAAATCATTTTCATTGCTACTTCATCACTGTAATTTTTCTACTGTTATTAATTGAGCGACCCCTGTGAAAGGGTCATTTGACCCCCCAAGGGGTTGCGACGCATAGGTTGAGAACCGCTGATCTAGGTCAAAGTCATGCTGAAGATTATGTTGAGACTATCATGTAAGGTCTTGATGCTGCCCCTAAAGTCGATACCTTGTGCTGGTCCCTTGCTGCATTGCCATCTCCTGTTTTGCTTCCTCTCCAAGTTGTCCTGGGTCAGTGCTGTACTCCAATGGATTCAAGTGAGTCACCAAACACCATGTCTGTGTCACACTCCTACATTGGTCCCAAAGTAGCAGGACTTCATGCTTCTAGCTCTGCACACAGAAACCCATGTTTCCAAGTCCCTCAAGTGTTGACATGAACCCAAGGGGTCTGGGTCAGAGAACAAATTCAAGTGTCCAGACAGAAAAAGTTCCCTTCATAACAAAGACAATGTGTTATTACTGAGGAAACTGCCCCTAATCTCTGTTTTTTTTCTTTTTCTTTCCCCCAGCTTCGTTTCTATCACCAAGGGCCGTAATCAGCACATTTTCTGACATTGTGTCAGAAGACGAGTTCTTCAGGTTGGAAGGCATTCAAAATACGACCGGGTAAGAGCTACATCCTCAAAGCAGAGTTGACCTTGAAGATGTGGCTAGAGTAAAGCATTTGGAACCTTCATTGACTGCTGGGGCAGTGGGGGGTAGGGGAGAATGACTCAAAATGAGAAGAACTAGCAGCAAACATCTACTAACCGCCATTAGAATATGGACTGTGTGAAGTATGACTATGGGAAAATTGGAAGTTGTCAGGAATAAAGTAGAATTCATAACGGTTGACATTATAGGCATTAGTGAGCCCCAATGGACTAGCATTGGCTAATTTGAAGATCATATGGTTTGCTGGGAAGGACAAATTCAAGAGCAATGACATCATATTCATCATCAAAACACCCATTTCAATATCTATCTTGACATACAATGTTGTCTATGATAGGAAAATATGTATGCACCTACAAGGAAGAGTAGTTAAGAACAATTATTCATATTTGCCACCAACCATGAAAGCTAGTTATAAACAAACTGAAGAATCCTACCAACATTGGAATTCAGTGTGAAATGAATCAAACATGGAATCAAGATGCATTGTTAATCACTGGCAATTGGAGTACAAAGTTTGAAACAAAATGGAAAGATCAGTGGTTGGAAATGATGGCACTAGCCATACAAATGTACCTGGAGCTTGCATGATACAATTTTGCAAACACTACTATTCCCGTATTTCTATGTTAATTACTATATGCTAAATTATGCTTCAGCAACCTACAATATACATTGTTGTTATGTTTGAGCCCATTGTTGCAGCCACCGTTGCAATATGTCTTGTTGAGGACCTTCTTCTTATTTGTTGACCCTCTATTTCACCAAGCATGATGTCCTTCTCCAGGGGTGGTCTCTACTGTTAACAAAAGTCAACTCACTTTTCCCACAAACTGTAATGGGCCAGTGAAAAATCAAGACTCTAATGGAAAAATCACTTACCTGGTTGTGATGTTTGGGGTGCTGGACCTTGTGGATTTATCCCCTATGTTTTTCCATTTTGAACAGCCACAATGCAAGCTCTTTAAAGGCAATACTATGGAATAGAAAGTGTATATGTCACAAGGTATTAATCGCACTAAGGCTTTATGAATTTTCCCTAATTTAGGGAAAATTAAGATTAGTAAATAATTTCAGATGATTTATTAGACTTAGTTCTTACTGGGTTAATTTATTTGCTTGAATTATGTAAATGGTCTTGCTCTGCACAAGATTCTTTATTTGTTACACATTTTTTAAAGCTTCTTCCAACAGTCTACAGTGAGGCCAAAGGAAACAGAGTGGCTTCTGTTCCAATTGGCATCCTATTGCAGAAAAGATTAATTGAGGATTGAAACAAAACATGTGACTTTTCTTCATGATGAAATTGTAGGAGTTGCTTTGTTTAGTTTAAAATGGGGTGGGGAGATCTCATTTGTAAAAAGTACCACAATGTGGTCTATCATTGAGGAGAGACTGCTACGAACTCCCATATTCTATCTCCCCTTCCTTTACAATGTTTACAAGTTGACGGGTGCTAAGGAGTCAGTTCTGACCCATAATGACCATATGTGCAATAGAATGAAACACTGCCTGGCCCAGTGGTGTCCTAACAAGTGTCGTTATGTTAGAGCCCATTGTTACAGCCACTGTGTCAATGCATCTCATTGATGGGCCTCTTTTTTGCTGAAGCTCTACTTCTCAATAGAACCCCAATTTTCAGTTTATCACCATACATTAGTTTTGGCAGTTAAGTGATGAAATGGCTAAAATATGAGCTAGGATATATAAATGGAAATATTGTATAGATATCACATAAGAGTGGTTCAAATGCTTGTATCTTTTCTTCATTTTCTTTTGGGGACCATGAATATGTGGACTGAAGCTCTAATTCCCATAGTGGATTATGAGAATGTGAGCAAACACGGAAGTGGAACCATTAAGTTGTCATATGAATCTAGATTGCCTACCTTTAATTTTACGTGAGAGAGGAGGAGATATTTAGCTCTCTCAAGTCACTCTGTCCTGACCTTCCTTACATAACGCAAATCTAATCATGGCTAATATAAATGTTCAGGTCAATATCTATGCCTAGAAATAAAGAACTGCCTTACAGTGGTTTAGAAATCTTAATTTATTTTCATTAAAGAGCTTAGAGCTGAAAGACGTCTCCTGCTTTGAAAAAACAGTTCATGAAATTTATATGTAACACCACCACGTGTCTGTCAGTTTTTCGTACTGTGGTGGCTCTCATGTTGCTGTGATGCTGGAAGCTATGCACCGGTGTTGTAGCAATTGGGTCAGTTAATCTCATTGATGGGCTTCCTCTCATTTGCTGAAGCTTTACTCCTATCAGCAGACTCTCAAACGCTGGTACTTCTAATACCAGCAGTCACCCCTGGCGGACAGGTGTCAGTGGCTTTTCCAAACAAGAACAGTTTAGGAAGAAGGAACAGGCTGTCTCTGAAAAAGCAGTCCCTGGAAAACGTATGAGAAGCAGAGGAACAGTGTCTGATACTATGCCGGAAGAGGAGCCCCTCAAATTGGAAGGCAGGCACTCAAAATATATGGGTAGAGTTAACCTTAGGAATGTGAGTGCACTAAAACTTTTAGTACCATCATTTGGCAATGAGGCATATGACTCAAAATTAGAAGAAACACCTGCAAGCACCCATTAATATTTGGAACATGAAATGTACAAAGTATAACTATGGGAAAATTGGAAGTGATCAAAAAAACATAACCATCTGTATTCGGTGAATAAATGAGCTGAGTTGGAATGGCATTGGCTATTTCGAGCAGGAGAATCATATGGTTAACTAAATGGAAATGACAAATTCAAGAGGGATGGTATAACATTCATCGTCAAAAAGAACACTGATGTATAATGTTGCCTGTGATAGGATGCTATCCATAACCCTACAAGAAAGACCAATTCATGCAATTATTCCAATTTTTGCACTAGCCAGTGATGAAGAAAATAAAGAATTCTAGCAGCTTCTATAGGATGAAATGGATCAAACATGTAATCACAATTTACATGCATTGATAATTACTGGTGATTGAAATTCAAATGTTAAAACAAAGAGGAAGAACCAATAGTTGGAGAATATGACATATCACTGAAATCTTTATTGTAAATATATATTTCTAACAACTATACACTTGGATCTGGCCAGATAGAATACACAGGAATCAAATTGACTACATCTGTGGGAAGAGACATCATGGAGAAGCTCAGTATCATAAGCCAAAACAAGACGAGCAGCCTACTGTGGGGCAGGCCATCAAATGCTCACATAGAAGTTCAGAGAAGGTGAAGAACATGAAAATAAGCCCACAAGAGCCAAAATACTACTTTGAGTAAATCCCATCTAAATTTTATTTTTTTTTTTATTTTTTCCCATCTAAATTTTAAGACCATAATAAAAATAGACTTGACTCATTGAACACTAATGACAGAAGACCTAATGAACTGTGGGATAACATCAAGAACATCATATGTAAAGAAGGTAAAGGGTTTTTAAAAAGACAAGAAAGAAAGAAAAGACCAAACTGGAAGTCAGAAGAGGCTCTGAAACTGTGTTAGTCTGGCTGGACTAAAACAAATTCATATGTGTGTAATAGAGAACTTTATATCAAAGAGTAATTGTATATTAGGAAAACATTCCAGCCCAGTCCAGATGAAATCCCTAAGTTCAATATTAGTCCATATGTCCGATACCAATCTATAAATTCCTCTCAGATTCACGCAAAACATGCAATGACACTGAAGGCAAGAAGATCACAGGCCAGTGTGTGGAAAGTCTTGTGGATCCAGTGGCAGTGGAAGCATCTCAGCGCTGGCAGGGGTCTCCATGTGGCTCCTTCAGCTCCGGGGCTCTAGAGTAGCTCCATGTGTCATGTGAGCAAGGAGATGAAGCAGAGAGTGTGTCTGTATCTGCTGTCCAGTGAGCTATTTATCTCCTTGGCATCTACAAACGAGGTCATCAAGTTGCGACCTGATTGACAGGCTAGACTCCACCCCTTTTCAAGTTGACAGGAGATTATGTAACTTCTACAGAAACTTATTTTAGTAGGAGAGTAGCTAGGGCAAATGGAAGAAATGATGAAGTCAAAGAGCTGAACAGGAAATTTCAAAAGGCAGCTGGAAAAGACAAAGTGAAGTATTAAAATGAGGTATGCAAAGTCCTAGAATTAGAAAACTAAAAGGGAAGGACAGGGTCAGAATAGCTCAAACTGAAAGAACTTAAAAAAATTCAAGCCTTGAATTGTAATACTGAAGAATTCTAAGTGCAAGATATTGAACGATGCAGGAAACATTCAAGAAGATGAAATAAATACACAGAATGTCACTTTACCAAAAATAATTGGTTGGGATTCAACCATTTCAAGAGGTAGCATGTGATCAAGAACTAAAGGTATTGAAAATTTTGAAGGCACTGAAGGCGTTAGTGAAAAAACAAGCCTCCAGGAATTGACCGACTACCAAGTGAAATGTTTCAGCAAACTGATGCAGCTCAGGAGGCATTCGCCAATGTATGCGAAGAGGTTTGGAAGACAGCTACCTGGTCAACTGACTGGAACAGATCCATATTTGTGCCCATTTCAAAGAAAGACAACCCAACAAAATGTGGAAATTATTTATCGATATCATTAAATCATATGCAAGTAAAATTTTGATGTAGATCATTCAAGAATGGTTGCAGCAGTACTTGAACAGGAGTTGACAGAAATTAATGTCGGATTCAGAAGAAGTTGTAGACTGAGAGACATCATTGCTGAAATCCGATAGATCTTGGCTGAAAAAAAGATAATACCACAAAAATGTTTACTGGTGTGTTCTTGACTGTGCAAAGGCATTTGACTGTGTGAATCACAGCAAACTATGGATGTGATTGTGAAGGAAACGAATTTTTAAAAGCACTTTGGAGAGAACGGAAACAAAGTACATTGAATCTCCCATCAAGAGAACTTAATTTGGTTCAGAAGATATTCTGGATAAGCCACTTGAAAAAGAAACAAAGATTTGAAGAAGATTTGACAGAACTTCACAGTGTAGGGCAAGGGAACTGTTTTTTTTCTAATTGTGCTAAGAAAAATAGAAAAAGCAAGGTGAGGTGGATGCAGAGAGAGCATAGAGCTGGGCTTTCATATGTTGTCCAAGTTTGGGCTAGTCTTCATGTCTAATTTTTTATTTAAACTTTTAAAAATTTACCTTTAGAATTTCTGGCACAGGCAAAATTTAACATGTGTCTCCTACTTGGAAGTGCAAGTAAATAAATGTTTAGAAGCACATACAATTCTTATCACTAGCTTCATGAATCATAATCAAATGATTGCATATATCTTTGAGTACTTGATTACTTAGCTGAAGGTTTATTTGTGAATATAGCTGAACCATGCCTGAAAACTCCGAGAAACAGTGTTTTCCTAGGCCAGTAGGATTTTGGAAACAAGATCAAATAGATTATATTGCTAAAACGAAACTCTATATGAATAGAAGGACACGAAAAAGGAAAAGAATGGAAAATGAATGACGCCGTCTATGTCTAGTCACATAGAAGTCTGGAACAATAATAATTAATGTTGTGGGGCATAATATTGGAAATATAAGTGACTTTTCCGAGCCAAGATTAATTTGACTATTGTGTGGATATGCATTCTTCTCCTTCCTTCTGACATACATTTTTTTTCTGTTTTAAAACTCCCTAGATGGTAAAAACTGCACTTCACCTGAAGGCTGGTTGCTCAAACCCACCCAAGGCACTATGGGAAAAGGGCTCGGTGATCTGCTTCCATAGATGGCAGCCCTGTAAACCCCGTGGAGTAGTTTTCCTGTGTAACAGGGGTTGCCATGGGTCAGAATTGACTTGGTGACAAGTTTGGTTTTTTGGTTTTGTTTCATGACTTAAATGAAGACAGTTATGAATTTGGTCAACTTTTTCAGTTGGTATCATAATGACACAGAAACAGACTTTGGATAAACATCAGCTTATGCCTTCTAAACCCAATAGGTTAGTCATTAACAAGTTTATGCCAATCTGCCAAGAGTTTAATCATTGGGCTTATTAAATGCCAAATTTGAGGACAAAGTAATTTACAACAATTTATAGTAAGATATAATAGAAATGCACTAATATTTAATTAATAAAGGATATAGGATAGAAGACATGTAAAGTGCGTATCATGCGTAACTAATTAGCTTAATTATTAACCCCCAAATCACTTCTCTCAATCCTCTATAATACCTTTCATCCAGTAGGCCTGCCTTTAGATTAAAAAAAAGAAAAGAAAGACTCAAAAACCAAGTCTTGGCCCAGGATTGAGGAGAAAACCCAGAGGGTTAATGATGCTTGGAGGCTCTCGACTTTCTTTGGTAGCATCTTGTTCTGAATGCCTTCTGCGGTATATATAAATTTCTTTCTATATACATCCATAAATAAGCAGGACTGATTTTGCTTCTCTGGAGAACCCAGCCTGTCACACTGTGTTAGGCTGGGTTGTCTGGAGAAACAGAGCAGTGACTCTCATTTATATGCAAGAAGGAACTGTACATAAAGAAGGCACCCCAGCCTACTCCAATTTAAGTGCATATGTCTGATGCTAGCTGGCTTTCTTCAGACTCATGTAGCTGTGGGCTAATGTCACAGAAAGGTGAAGTGGGAAGCATGGAGATCACAGGCCGGCGAGTGCAGAATCAAGTGGCTCCAAGATTGGTGGAAGGATGGAAGGGCATTGACAGAACCTGGGGTCAGGTGTTCCACAGGAGGCAGACTCGGAGTTCCATCGACTGAGGAGGAAGTTGAAACGCAGAGAGGGATTGCCTCTGTTCCATCTTTCTCTTATACAAAGGGAGGTGTCATCAAACTATCACTTGATTGACTGTTTGAGTCCATCCCTAACCATGACTGTCTAGTTCACATAGTCCCTAACCATCCATGACACTCAATAACTGAACTGTTTTTATTAGATGCCATAAGTCAGTTCTGGTTCATGGTGACTTTATGTATAACAGAACAAACACAGCTTGGTCCTATGCCCTCCTCATAATCATTGTCATGCTTGAACCTATTATTACAGCCACTGTATCAATCCATCTCACGGAGGATCTTCCTTCTCCCCCCACCCCCCACCCCACCCCTTATCATCTACTTTACAAGCATGATGTCTTTCTGTAGGGAATTGTTCCTCCTGACATGTCCAAAGTACATGAGATGATGTTTATGCTCACTTTTAAGGAGTATTCTTCCTGGACTTCTAGAACTAAATTGGTCATTTCCTAATCTAAGGTCTAGAACTTTCTTGGAATTTCTGTCTCCTTCGTCTTGCTTTTGTTAGGTGCCGTCGAGCCGGTTTGGACTCACAGTGGCCCTCTGTACGTACCACAGAGCCAACCCCTGCCCAGTCTCGTGCCATCCTCATACGTTTTCCTATGTCTGAGCCCATCGCTGCAGCCACTGTGTCCATCCACTTGTCGAGGGTTTTCCTCTTTTTCGTGGCTGCTCTACTATAACGAGCATGATGTTCTTCTCCGGGTCTCTCCCGATGAAATACCCCAAGTACTTGAGATGAGCTCTCACCATTCTTGTTTCTAAGGAGCATTCAGGTTGTACTTCTTCCAAGACTTCTTCTTTTCTTCTAAGCAGGCGTCAACACGGCATTTATTGTTCCCATAAGATTCACCAAGGTTGTTGCTGTCTTTATTCCCTTATTACAAATAATAATCATGAAATACTGTGGGTGGAATGTTTTACAAGCATACCCAAACCCCATCCCCTTCAGTCAGCTTCATTTATTTCTGATAGGTCAGGGAAAAGTTAACACGTGACTTTAAACAAGTTCTTATTACAGAAAGGTTGTCCCATAAATGGGAATTTCTCTACTTGGTACACACTTATTCTTCCACCACAGAAAGGCTGCTTCTTAACTTCTCATCGAGTGATGGCGAGCACTGCGATCCGGATCGTAATAGAAGAGTAATCAAAAGGCCTCCATGACTGCACTTCAATGCCGTCCATTGGTCATGGCTCCTGCACCCAGAACCAGGAATGCACAAATATCTTTTTATTCAAAAGGACAAAATAAATTATCTGTAGGCATGAACAATGACACTAGTAAACCATTATATATTGTCCACTGAAACCAGTAACATGGTTCTAGTGATTTTCTTAAAACAGCAGCAGTGATTGGCGTATAACA
>NW_022111369.1:42523535-42526049 GCF_000313985.2 Echinops telfairi
TCTCTTCTTTAGGGATTTCTGTGACTACATCTGCTGCCGTGGTCAACAGAGCGGCTACTCCAGCCACATCCAACAAAGCAGTTCTTACAACCTTGCCTGGATCAGTGATTTCTTTTTCTACCATATTCACAAAATCTCCAGTCATAGCATCGTAACCAGCTTCACAGGAACTCTGCATAATGTTCTCTACATCAATGACCCTTCAGCACCTGCATTCTTAATTGCAGGGATTTTGAGCGTCCTTGTAATAATCTCGATACCAAGGTTTTGATCTTCATTTGCTGGAATAACCGAGTCCAAGGCTGGAAGCAGAGGAAGCCCCTCTAAGAGCAATGCCTTCTTCAACAGCGGTGCAGGCTGCATGGAGGACATCTGTCTTTCTTTTCATTCACTTCCACGTCACTTGTCCCGCCAACTTGTAGCACAGCTACTCCATCCAAAAGTGTTGCCAGACACTCATTCGATTTTCCCTTTTCATATTCAGTAGCTGTGATGTCCAACTGCTCAAAGATTTCTTGAATACGCTTTTCATTTTGAGCCTTATCACCTTTTTCTTTCAAGAGCATGGCATCATCTTTGGTCACAATGACCTCTCCAACTTTTCCTAAGTTATGAGGATGAACATTTTCAAGATTCAAGTCAATCCCTCCTCTCCAAATACTGCACTTGCTATAACCTAAAGACCAACTTGAAGCCTATTCAAAACCATGGTGTTTACAGCTTGTCCAGTAACATCTTCAACAATTATGACCAAAGGTTGAGGGTGAGCATTGGCAATTTCAAGAGCAGGTACAATGGACTGATGCTAGAATTTTTTCCTCTCACTTAATAGAGCATAGACACCCGGGAATTCACATTTTTTGACTTTGGCTGCATTAATAAAATATGGAAAATATAACTTCGCTCAAACGTCATGCCTTCAATAATTTTGAATTTGTTGTTTGATGTTTTCCACCCTTTATTGTGATGACACCCTTTCTTCCAACCTTTGTGATTGCATCAGAAAGGATGGTGCCAATTCATGGTCTCCATTTGCAGAAATTGTAGCACCTGAGCAATTTCTTCAGGAGTTGTCACAGGGTTAGATTGCTTTTTAAGATCAGCAATTACAGCATCAGCAGCTAACATCACCGCTCTTCCGATTTCCTCCAGATTAGCACCTTTGCTAACCTTCTTGAAGCCTTCCTTGGCGATAGAGCAGGGCCAGTACAGCGATAGTGGTAGTACCCTCCCTGGTCCCTTCATTTGTGTTATTGGCAACATCCTAGACACGTTTGGCCCCAATGTTTTTGTATTTATCCTTTAAGTCAATTGATTTTGCAACACTGACACTTTTGATATTTTTTTATTACTTTAGGACTTCCCCAACTCTGCTCAATAATCACCGTACTTCCCTTTGGCCCTACAGTAACGGCTACAGCCTTGGCTAAAAGGTGGAGACTTTGAAGCATTGGGGCTTGGGCATCTGCACCAATTTTTACATCTTTGTCCGAGTGAGATGAGGAGCCAGTACTCTGTACACTGGCCTCATTTGACGTAGGACTGCAGGTAATGGGAGCATTTCTGTGGGGTGTGCACGTGGAGAGACAGGAGACAGAATGCAAGTTGAGCATGGTAATCCAAGACTTCTTAATCTTGGTCTTAGAGACTCATTTGTAATCAGAGAGGCCCAGTGAGCCAAAGGACTGATGGAGCTATATTAAAAACTTGGTTTCCAAATAGCTTTTATTTCATGAAAAGCACCTAGGAAAATATTTGTTTTACTTGACACAGATGTCATTGACTTTTTAAGTATGACAATGTAGAATTTCTTTCTTTATGATTTTTCTTTTAGAGATGAAATCTTGTCCTCATCAGTCTCCAACTTTGAGCAATGATGTGAAGAATTTCAAAGGTTGAGGGAAAAGATTTCAAATAGATTCTAACTACAGAAACTCAGAATGGCTTTGCATAGGGAAATGCTTCATAAGGTTGTGCCCTTGGCCTTTAGTTTATTTTGCTTTGAAAATTATATTCTGTGATGGGTTGTAAACATAGAGTTTTAGTCATTCTTTTTCATTTCTGTAGCATCAAGATGAGGGTCAGATGGTGGAAGAACATTGGATGAATAGCCACCTTTTTGCTTTGGCTTTACTCTTACATCTGCTAGTCATGTGGTGGTGGCATGAAGATTAAACAGCCCGGATTACTCTTTCCTCACCTGGAAAATGAGGTACTTTCTTTAGATCAGTTCTGCTATTGGTCTGACTCCGAGAGAACATGATTTCCTCACTCCACTTAAGTTTAGACACATTCAAGTGTCTAATACTGGGGCCAGTTAGTAAGAGGAAGATGGTTCTCAGGGGAGACCCTGACTAAAAACAATAGGTTGTTTGACATCCCAAACTTCGGAGCAGTGCAATATGTTGACTTCCATTTTCCCCCTTATACAACAGTTCAGTAAAAAAAAAATGAGCCCTCATCTGGAACAAGCAATGCTGGCTGCTCATTCAGCATATGCTACAAGATGAAAAG
>NW_022111369.1:42526506-42528677 GCF_000313985.2 Echinops telfairi
AAAAGGCCTGGGAACAGAGACAGTGGCCTCTGGTGTGGATAATGTCAGCTAAATTGGCAGCAAAAGAAGGTTAGGACATGGAAGAATTCAGAAAATAATGTTTCTAAGGGACCTTTGTAAAAAATCTACTGGAAGGCAAATTTCAGTCAACCAAGAGGTAACTGGAAAATGAAAAGGCAAAACAACTTTGTTCCTACCCTTGCAGCTGCTAGAGGGACATTGGGAGGATTTAGTGCTGTTCTGAGATGCATCTGAACAGAGTATAAGCAACCTACCTGCTGCCACCCTGACAAATGGAGTGATAATGTTCATGCTGTCGCACCAGTCCTGAGGGCGTATACTTGTCATAGTAAAATCTGGTTTAGCGTAGAGGCCTAAAATACTGTATGTATTACCAGATAGGTTCTTGGCTTATCAAGAGAAAGATTTACTCTTAGGAGACAGAGAGTATCCCAAGATAATTTTATTGAGAAGCTTCTAAGAGAAAGAAAAACTTCCAGCAGAGGTGGCTTCAGTATTTCTTCCCCCACCCCCAACATAAAAATCAGGCATTTGGGGGATTTGTTTTGTTTCCTAATAGCTTTATTGGCATATGATTTGCATATCATACAACTTAATCATTCAATCATATTAAGATTTGTGCAGTCATCGCCACAATCATGTTCAGAACAGTTTCTTCCTGTACTCGTTGTTATCAGCTCCCAGCCCCTAGCCCCCAGCCTCTCCGGCCATGCTCCTCAGCGATTCTCAATCCAGTTACTGGCTATCGATTTACCTATCCTGGATTTCACAGACAAAAAATCCGACAACACACAAACAGGAAGCAAGCAAGCAAGCAAACCCAAAACAAGGACTACACAAAACACAGGGAAACTTCAGTCAAAAGAGAAAGTAGAAGTCATTAAAAACTGAAACAACTTTCAAATGGGTCAAAAGGGAGATGAAAGGTATTACGTTACATAAAATAGTAAGGGGTTCACTGGGAGCTTAACCCATGCGTGGACCCTGCAAATGGATTTGAACTTTCCCTGTCATCCATAACCTTCTGCAAAATGGTGTTCCCAATTTAAGCTCTAATACCATTCTTTCCTTTAGATTTATATTTTACTATTTGCAATCCTTGGATCACACAGACTTTGTTCTTCTTCCATGTGGACTTAGTTGATGCCTCCTTTAGATGGCCTTTAAGACTCTAGACAGTATTATTTCTGATAGCAGGGCACCATCTAGTTTGTTCACCACATTTTGCTATAGTACCCATATCTTTAATAATTTCTTCATGAGTGTGGCAGTTACATAATCTGTCAATGGGGTGGAGTCTAGCCTGTCAGTCAGGTCACAGCTTGATGACCTCATTTGGAGGTCTGATGGAGAGATGGTTTATAATGTGCCTGCTACACCTTCCTGTTGACAAGCCACATGTAGCTACACCGATGGAGCCACAGCTCTGGAACTGAAGGAGCCACGTGGACACCCACACCAGTGCTGAGATGCTTCCACCACCATTGGATCCACAAGACTTTCCACCCACTGACCTTTGGTCTTCCTGCATTTGACATCATTGCATGTGATGCATGAGTCTGAAGAGGAATTCATATACTGGTATCAGACATATGGGCTAATATTGGACTTATGGACTTGATCTGGACTGTTCTGGGATGTTTTCTTAATATACAATTACTCTTTGATATAAAGGTATTTCTTATACACATATGAGTGTCTATGAATTTGTTTCTCTAGTCAACCCAGACTAACACAATGAAGGTGAGCATCAGTCAGGACCATGTCAAAAAACTAATTATTCTTAGATCGGGGCTAGAATTAAGTATAAGCTCCAAACCCATTTGTATATCTACGGTTTATAGATATCTCTGGCTCATTTTAGAGGCATTATTATCATTTTATGGTAGAGAACATTATAAATCATCTCTCTGGTATAAAGTAATTCTATTGATAATATTATTAATTTAGCCAATGATATAGAATTTAAAACAGTATTAAGAAAGGAAATTATACAAATATAGAAAGGCTTAAGACTGCAGTATATGAATTGTTGACTTGTACATGTTAAACTCTTAAGTGACTGGACACTATTTATATAAACAATGGGGGTTGGTGACAGAGCAAAAAATTCAATGACACTCATATGCTTCTTCCTACAGTAGGGTGTT
>NW_022111369.1:42529988-42531669 GCF_000313985.2 Echinops telfairi
AAAAAATTAACCAACATAAAACCATAAAGAATGCTAAGGTTCATCTATTTATTGGATTTACAAGTATCTGTTGGAAACTCCATGAGAAGATAGGTCAATTTTAATGATCTGTTATTTCATTTTTGATTTCATAAGAGAAATAGCAGCTATTCTAATAAAACAAGCTTATCTTACTGCTTTCAGACGCAAACCCTCCTCAAATTTAAACCCACTTCTTCTTTCTTGATTGAAATTCAGTAACTGTCCTTCCTCTGCGTTCCAAGTCAACTTCTCCCTCTGCCTCTCTTCTCAGGACTGTACGTCTTCCCTTCATTTGGAATCTTATGCTAGGTCTTGTATTGTGAGTCTCTCTCTCTCCCTCTGGCCTCTTTATTTGATCATCATCATCATCAGTATTATAATATGTTTGTCTTCTTACCTTAAATAAAGCAAACTCCCTATAAATTTACAGTCCTCTCCAGCTGACACAAATCTCTTTACAACCAAATTTCTCGAACGTGAATTTCTAAAAGAGGCTTACCTATCACGTGGAGCTTGGTGGAACAATGAGACTATGGTCCTTGGTCACCCTTCAGGTCTTGGCTGAACTCACCTCCTGGCTCATTTTCCAGCCTAGCCATAGGTAGGTTGATTAGAGGAACAATTACATAGGGAGGTATACACACCTTAGAAGAATCAACCATTTGCGATCAAAAGGGCAGCTTTTACCCAAGGACGAAAGTTCAGGGGGAAGGGAAACAGGAAACACGGGAGGAAGTGGGTAAGTGATGTCACCTAGAGGGGATTGCAGTCAATGAGTTGAAACAAATAAGGATGAATTGGTGAATGTAAAACTGACACGCTCCTCTGCAAACTTGCACTCCTTTCATCATAAAATGCCAGAAAAGATCTAAAAAGTGCCCTTCTATCCTCTTTCTGCTTCCTCTTCTCTTTCACTTAACTCACTCTTTCTGGCCTTTTAACTTTCAAGTCACGGCTGACCTCAGAGACTAAGGACTGAGTGGTGCTTCTTAGGGATAAGCAGAAAAAAACTTGGTATTTTCTTACCACTTGTCTCCTTGAGACTTAGAGAAAATCATGGACAGATATCATAGTCTTTTGGCTAGTTTCAGATTTTAATAAAGATCTCCTTTTTTAGATGATTGAAAATTTTGTATTAGATTGGACTAGAATTTTAATCTCTTATCATAGTTAAACAATAGGAGAAGATGGATTATATGAAGAAATATGCGGTATCCAGATGGGAGGAAGGCTTATTAACAACCTTTGATATGCAGATGACACAACCTTGCTTGCTGAAAGTGAGGGGGACTTGAAGCACTTGCTGATGAAGTGCAAGGACTTCAGCCTTCGGTATGGATTACAACTCAATGTAAAGAAGACCCAAATCCTCACAACTGGACCAGTAGGTGACATGATAAATATAGAAAAGATTGAAATTGTCAAGGATTTTGTCTGGCTTGGATCCATAACCAGTGCTGCTCCTGGAAGCAGCAGTCAAGAGATCAAACAACTTGTTGCATTGGGTGAATCTGTTGCACAAGACCTCTTTAAAGTGTTGAAAAGCAAGGCTGTTACCTTGAGCGCTAAGGTATGCCTCATCCAAGCCATGGTATTTTCCTACGTCTGCATGTGAAAGATGGATATTGAATAAAGAAGACTGAAGAAGAAGTGATGCATT
>NW_022111369.1:42531968-42533700 GCF_000313985.2 Echinops telfairi
TCCCATAGAGCTGCTGGTAGTTTTGAACTGCCAACCATGTTGATTGAAGCCCAATGGGTAACCACTACACCACCAGAAGAAGGAGCGTACAGGAGAGGAAAGCCCTCAATAAGATGGAATGACACAATGGCTGCAACAATAGGCTCAAACACAGCAACAATTATGAGGATGGCACAGGATCGCGCAGTGTTTTGTTTTGTTCTACAAAGGGTTGCTATGAGTTGGAACCCAATTGACTGGATGTAACAACAACAATAACATCATAGTTAATTTTTTGGTCAGTTTGTTGCTTGTGTGTTGCTATGGTGCTCCATGCGATGCCACTGGTATTTCAAGAAACAATATGGACAGGTTTCAGTGGAGCTTCCAGTCTATGACAGACAAGGAAACAGGACATAGCACTCTACTTTCGGGGTGGTGGTGGTGGGGGAGATTAGTGAGAAGCCTCATGCACAGCAGCTTAATACTGTCTGATGTAGTGCCAGAAGATGAGCCCCCCAGGGTGGGGGGCACTCAAAACAAGACTGACTCCTCAGGGAGAGGCAACTTTAAAGGCATGGATTAAATAAAGCTTTCAGGACTTCCTTTGCTGATCTGGCATGCCTCAAAATGAGCAGAGCAGCTACAAACATCCATTAATAATCAGAACATTGACTGTATGAAGGATGAATCTAGGAAAGCTAGAAGTTGTCAAAAATGAAGTGGACCCATGGAGATTTATATACTAGGCATTAGTGAGCTGAAATGGACAGATATTGGCTATTTTCAATCAAATAATTTTATGTCTACCAGGTCAGGGATGACAAATTGAAGAGGAGCGGTGAAAAGACTTGGAGTTAGAAAACGAAAAGGGAAGAACCTGCTCTGATGTCTCAAGTGGAAAGACTACAGAAAGAATTCAAATCTGAATCCCAATATTGAAGGGATTGATGGGGGCAATGGGGAGTGAAGCAGGAAGCATTAAAATAAGACGGGAGGACTACACAGAGTTACTACCAGGTTGACATTCAGAGAGTTTAGCAGGTATAGGGTGACAATGAATCAGAATCAACTCAATTGCAGTGAATTAGAGTGTTTCTTTGAGAGGAAGTAGGGTATGATCAAGAATTTAGAACTGGCCGACTTACTGGAAGAGATCCACATTTGTGCCCATTCCAAATAAAGAAGAGCCAACAGAATGCAAAAATTATTGAGCAATGTTAGATCACATATAAGTAAAATTTTTCTGAAAGTAATTAAAAAATTATTACAGCAGTACATAAACAGGAAATTGCCAGAAACCGAAACCCGATGCAGAAGATGTGGAATGAGGAACCTCATTGGTGAAATCAGATGGTTCTTGGCTGAAAGCAGGAATACCAGTGAGATTCTGTGCATTGTTGACCTATGTTTTATTGACTTTGTAATGTCGATAATAATAATGTTAGTAAGAATGGGAATATATGCTGAAACCCAGGTGAGGACTGATCATGATGGTGGGACAGGAGGAAAGTCAAAGGAAATAGAGGAAAGACCTGGGAGGAAAAGGGCATTTATAGCGATCTAGATAAAGGCGTGTACATATGCAAATATATTTATATATGAGGATGGGGAAAAATCTATGTGCATATATTTATAGGTTTAGT
Source organism: Echinops telfairi (assembly GCF_000313985.2). NCBI lineage: Eukaryota > Metazoa > Chordata > Mammalia > Afrosoricida > Tenrecidae > Echinops > Echinops telfairi. The sequence continues at coordinate 42,533,594 of NW_022111369.1, forward strand.
GTTAAGGTAGCAGAAGGACATTGGGCTTCCACTCAAGTACTCCCTCAATGCAAGAATACTTTCTTCTATTAAATTGGCATTCTTTGATGCTCACCTTCCCGACACAA
>NW_022111369.1:42534793-42537878 GCF_000313985.2 Echinops telfairi
TAAAGAAGTCCATGACATTAGGTATGGAGGAAGATTCACTCACAACCTGTAATATTTAGATGATACAACATAGATGCTGAAAACAAAGGGGAAATGAAACACTTACTGATGAAGGTCAAAGACTATGATCTTTAATATGATTATACCTCAGTACACCCAAAAATATCCTCACCACTGGTCTAATAAGCAACATCATGAAAATTGGAGAAAAGATTGACAGTGTCAAGGATCTCACTTCACAGGGATCTTAAATTAACATTGATGGGCGCTGCTGTGGTTGCTGGGTGCCACTGAGTCGGCTCTTACTCACAGTGGCCCTGTGCTCAACAGGGGGACACTGCCCTGTTCAGCACCATCCCCACAGTTGTTCCTATACTTGAGCTCATTGTTGCAGCTGCACTTTCAATCCATCTTGTTTAGGGCCGTCCTCTTTTTTGCTGCCCCTCTATTTTACCAAGGATTACAACCTTCTCCAGGGACTGGTCCCTCCTGACATGTCCAAAGTATCTAAGAGCGAGTCTCCTCATCCTTGCTTCTAAGGAGCAGTCTGGCTGTAGTTCTCCCAAGACTGAAGCTATAGTATTTTCAAGTACCTTCTATTGAATGGGATAGGTGGACAATAAATAAGGAAGACCAAGAAGAAATTGGTGATTTTGAATTATAGTGTAGGCAAAGGATATTGAATATACTACAGACTGCTAGAAAAATGAACAAATCTGTCTTGAAAGAAGTACAGCCAGAATGCTCTTTAGCTGGAAGGATGGCTTCCTTCTCATACGCTTTGTTTGTATTATCAGAAAGGACCAATTCCTGGAGAAGGACTTCAGGTTTGGGAAAACATAGCGTTGTTTACAAAGAGAAGGACGGAAAAAGATGGATTAACACAGTAGCTGCAACAATGGTTTCAACATACCATTGATGAGGCTGACGCAGGAAGGGGCAGTGTTTTGTTCTGCTGTCCATGGGATGACGATGAGTTAGAACTGATGCAATTGTGCCTACCCAACAACCACAATAACAAATTCCAAGGTGACCAATTACTGCTGTAGCTGTCATGATGTTTCCATTCAAATACCTTGTATTTTCACATACAGCAGACCCGTATCATAACACGAGCACACATAGAACATGCATAGTTTTCACTGGAAATGGAAAACAAATTATGTATATTAAGATATTTATTCTCAAATTTTTAAAATTACCTATTTATAAATTCATCTGTTTAGAAAGAGGAGTGCTATTGGTTGTTCTGAAGGTGAACTTTAAATAAGGAAGCATGAATATGATTACATAAATATTAGAATAAAATTTGTAGCTTTGACTTTATGAAAATACAAATTTGAAAACCGAAACTTTAAGATGGTACATTAATTTTAAATCCAAGTCACTATATAGGCCTTTCTTTCCTCAAAATTCTCCTTCAAACATTAACTTTACTGACAATAGTGGAAAAGAGTTGGGAGTTAGTCTAGAGCATTTTAATGTGCACCTCTTTTAGTAGGAGTGCAAAGACACAAAGGAGAACCAACTTCTAGAACCTGGTTGGAAATTAATATGTGTCTTCCTAAAAAGATATATGTGGTTTACAAAAATAAAACAAACCAAACATTGCGCATGTTTGCAGTTGTCCAGCATTCCATCTTGCTTGGATCCACAATTAAAGCTCCTGAAAGCACCAGTCAAGAGATCAAACAATGAATTACATTTGGCAAATCTGCTGAAGAGGGGAGTTACTATGAGAACTAACATGCACCTGACCCAAGCCATGGTATTTTCAGTTGCCTTGTATGCATGTGAGCATTGGACATTACATAAGAAAGACCTAAGAAGAATTGACACATTTGAATTGTTGCGTGGCAAAGAATATTGAAAGTCCCATTTACTGCCAAAAGAACAAACAGGTCTACATTGGAAGAAGTACAGCCAGAATGCTCCTTTGAGGCAAGGGTGGTGAGACTTCATTTCACATACTTTGGACAAGTTATCAGAGATCTGCCCCTGGAGAAGGACATCATGGTTGGTAAAGTGGAGGGGCAGCAAAAAAGAGAAAGGATCTCGGCAAGATGGACTGACACAGTGGTCAAAACAATCGGTTCAAATGTAAGAACCGTTGTGAGATGGCTCAGGACTGGACAGTGTTTTGTTCTGTTGTGCATGGGATCACTATGTGTAGGAACTGACTGGATGGCGCCTAACAATAGTAACAACAGCCACAGGTTAGAATTCAACTTAAATACCATCCATGCCAGGATCTTTAAAAAGCCTTGTCTGATGATTTCAATAAATAGAAACCCAATACGAATTTGTGCTCAGGCACAGGGACACCTGTGAGGATTGCTCGGGACCAGGCGTATTTCATTCTGAAATGGTGCGATGACACCTAACAGCAACAGCAACAACAATTTGGTTCTTCACAATGTCTATATCACAATGTCTATACTCAGAAATGCACTCATGACAACTTTTGGACTATCACATTACTGAAATATTTAGGTAAGTCTGGATTAATTCATTCATCTTAAAATATTTCTTCAGCATTAGTGCCACATGGTTTCACATTCCTGATTACTGTAAAAAACTCCACAAATTAGGAGTTATTATTTTCATCTTATAATGGAAGAAAATAGAGATTTAGAAAATTTCAATACTATTGCCTAGAGGCCATACATCAGCGGGTGGAGAAGCTGATATCTAGTTCAGCTGTTGGCTTTTTCCCTTCTTCTTTCTTTTCTATCAGCAATTATGGTGTGTGGCATGGGAGGCAGAGTGAGTCCTAAACTCATGACACCGTTTTACATCATAGATCCGTAAGGCAATTGTGTGCTAGTCTGGGTAGACGAGAGAAACAAATCCAGGGAGACTCAGATGTGTGTAAGAGGGAACCTTATATCAAAGAGTAATTTTATATTAAGAAAACATCCCAAGCTGATGGTGCTCAGCTACCAAAAGATTTAGCACCTGAAGCCTTAAAGACCTGAAGATAAATAAGCACCATCTAGCTGAGAGACAACAAAACCCATACGGAAGAAGCACACCAGCCTACCCCTACTCGATCGCTGAGGACATAGGGGGTGCATTAGCAAAA
>NW_022111369.1:42539116-42542135 GCF_000313985.2 Echinops telfairi
TGGGTTTCCACGTGGCTCCTCCAGCTCCAAGGCTCTGGCTGCCGTCAGCATAGCTCCATGTGTCTTGTCAGCGGGAATGTTTTACAGGCTGACAAGCAGAGAGTGTACCTGGCCTCCTGTGAGCTTTTTATCTCCATTGCCCCTTGACCTTATTGACAGGCTAGACTCCACCCCTTTGCAGGTTGACAGGAGATTATGTAACTGCCACAAATTGCTTCTCTCAAGAGCTTTATCTCTTCTTCAACACAGTAGCCAGAGTTGTGCCTGTGAAATGCTTGCAAATTTGTAAAACAAGGTTATAATGTACCTTTTCCTCACAGCCTACTTATCACATCCACCTATACTTTCTCAGTGCTGCCATGTGCTACATCATGAAAATCATCATTAGATGTTTTGTTCCATCATCGTTCCCACCCTATTCTGTTTATTGCCATTATCCTGGGTCCATTTACATTAGCAATAACAAACATAATTTCATTTTTGTCACTTCTGCGTCCTCCAATGAAAGTACACCATGTGGTTCCACATGACCTCTGTTTCAGATAATGCCAATTTTCTCCTGTAATTCCTCTACCTACCCCAGGGCCATCCCTGTATAGGCTAGTGGTTTCTGGAGGCAATCTGTCTAGGGTGTTTTTCTAGCTGTAAGAGTTTCCTAAGCCCACACAGAACAAAAAAAATCCCAGTGTCACCCCTTGACCCCTTGGCCAATGAAGAACAGAAATTAATGGATGAATTTTCTGGCCTCTCCATTCCTTAATAGAACAATTCTGACTTATGTTCCACATAGTTTCTCCAGGAGTCCTGAACTTCAAGTTACCATAGCAGTTAGACTCTCATCACTGTACTTTTTACTGGCTGTTCCTTCTTTCCTGTTTGTTGCAGGGTGGGATCCTTAAGAATGGGATTAGTGTTCAGGAAATTTATTGGAGATGAAGTGCCATCAAGATTAATCTCTGTAAGAGGAAGGAACCAAAGCAGGATTGGATTGAAAGTGAAATTGAACAGCATTTAGTCACATTCACACCCAAGAAACTTGCTACTTCCTGGAGCAAATGGAAGCTGGGATGGCTCTTTTGAGTCACCAGGACAGAAATGCCTGACTGTAACATCGCTGTACTGACAAGTTAGTGTTATAGTCAGACTGTATCTAGGAAGAGTGAAGAAATGTTGTGAGATGGCTTTTTTTTTTTTTAAATCCGAGGACAATTTCTGGAAAGAGATTACAGCTGACTGGTACTCAGACAGTTTGAAGAATAAGCCCTCCAGTCCAGGGAGGAGACCTGGAACATAGAGCACAGAATCCACGATCATCTACCTCTTCATTCACTCCATCCACTTCTTCCTGCAGCAGCTCCTTTAGTCTAGTTCTGGTGGACCTCTCTTCCCATGGCAGATTTACAAGAGGAAAGGCAGCTGGAATAACTCCAGTCCCTGTTGCCATAGTTAAGTTCAAGGCTATGATGTCTATTGATTCTCGCCTTTATCTTGCTTACTAGTGTAGAGTCCCCTCACTCTCAGCTAGCCTTTTTGATGATCTTAGTGGCTTACATCATGCATAGGGGTTTTGAGCTTAGTTACCATTTCCTCCTCAAGCTGTAAATCCCTCAAAAATCCCTAGGAAGGTCACTGGGAGGAATGGTAATAGCATACCATCTACTTAATCTTTTGGTTTCTGGAGCCACACATGTTATTTGTTGGAGACATAGAGCTATATAGTTGTGTAAGGCTGAGTTGACTAGAGAAACAAATCCAGTGACACGCCTATGGGTATAAGAAAGAGCTTTACATCAAGAGGTAGTTATATATCAAGAAAGCGTTCCAACCCAGTCCATTCAAGTCCATAAGACCGAGCCCAGTCCATAAGTCCCTGTTCAGCAGCCAGATGCAATAGTGCAGAATGCAGGAAGATCATAGGCCGTGGGTGGAGAGTTGTGTGGATCCAAGGTCAGTGGAAACATGGCAGGGGTCCAGTAGCTCTCAGGATCAGTGACTGTGTGTGTGTGTGTGATTCCCAGGGCGCTCCTTATAGAAGGACACACCTGCAAGGAGACAGCATCAGGTTATGACCTGATTGACAGGCTGGATTCCACTCAAATCTTCTTACAGGTGCCATATTGGTGCAAAACTTCCAACTATAGTGATCATTAATTTAGACCAAATCCTTGATAGTGATGCCCATTTCTCACAGTGTCCTGTCTCTGAGCTGGCATGCAGTGTGCCTTCTAAAAGTCGTCTATCACTGCATCGGACTAGCAGCTTCCAGTTGGTATGGTGTGTGATGTTACAAGTAGAACACATGACTATGTGCTCACTATTGTAACTAGGAAAACACTTTGAAAACCCTTTTTAGTAGTACTGGGTATGGTCATGTGATCAGGAAAGGGAACCCCCCACTAGAAATAGGTGTTGGTTCCAGTAAAAATGAATTTATGTCTATTACAGGATGGCCAAATGCATTTAATTTGACAACATGTGCCTGGTTGGTTTTCTCAAGAGATGGCTTTGTATCAGGAATTCAGCATTGGCGTCTATTGTTGGCAAAATGATCATTTGGCAGCAGCAAAGCTAGATCAGTGTTGGTAAGTTGAAGGTCACATACTATACTGCCATTGTAGTCAAAACAGTGTGGTACTGGTATAACGACAGATATTCAGACCAATGGAAAAGAGCTGAAGACACAGAAATAAAAACATGAGCATACAGGCAACTGATAAGGGCCCCCAAAATATGAAGTGGAAATCAGATGCCCTCTTCAATAAATGATGCTAGAAAAAAATGGATGTCTACCTGCAGAAAAATGAAGCAGGACCTTTACCTCACTCCACGCACAAGAATAAACTCAAGGTGGATCACAGACCTGGAGATAAAACCCCAACCAATTAGGGCCATTAATGAGGGAATTGGGACAAACCTGAGAACCTTGACACAGGGAATCATAGGCAATCAAAAATTGGGAAGGATATCAATACAGAGGAGTCACAAATAGACAAGTGGGATATACTGAAGATAAGTCACC
>NW_022111369.1:42547109-42554410 GCF_000313985.2 Echinops telfairi
GACCCCACATGTTATATCTTTTGGTAGCTGGGTACCATCAGCTTTCTTCACCACCTTTGCTTATGTTCACATTTTTCTTCAGCAATTGTGTCGGGAAGGTGTGCATCCTGGAATGCCAATTTAATAGAACAACATGTTCTTGCAATGAGTAAGTGCTTGAGTGGAGGCCCAATGTCCATCTGCTGCATAAAGACCATATTTTACCATTAATGATTCACACTCTAATTTTTTTTAACATGTTCAGTGAGTGTGTTTGACTAGATGGTTACTAAGATATTTGACCTTACTCTAAAGTTCTGCAACCTCCTTTCCATTCAAGCTTATATTTCAACATAAGGTCCTAACTCTTCTTATAATTAGGACTCTGTGCCTACTAGCAAAAGGATGAGGTAGGAAATACCTGCTAAGATTAGCTTTGCTGCTGTGTTTGCTAAAATAGATGCTCATTCTTTTAAAGCAGAGACATGGCAAAAGGTTGAGGGCTGTCATTGACCCTAAGTTTTGGCAAGTCTTCCCAGTTCTACTGAGGTATAGTTGTTCTGAGGGTCGGGACTGTCCATAAAGAAAGGATATTTGTGACAGATGCAACTGCCCCTACACATTTCCAGTGACTGGAGGCATGCCGTACCTCGGATGTTCGAGAGGAGAAACGACTCCCAAAGTTCATCAGAGTGCCACCCAGGATGAACATCGAGAGTGCTCCTACTGAGAAATAGGAAATTGCCATGTTCCACAAGTCTTTCAACATTCTGAATTCTATAAAGGAAAAGCATTATAGCAGGGTGTAATTGTTAAAATAGTGTTGCCTAAGGAGAGATAAGAACTAGATATTATCCAAAGTATGGATTTCTATTTATGAGGGGGCTTCAAAAAGTTGGTGGAAAAATTCCATCATCTTTTCATTCTATTTCTGCACCAACTTTTTGAAGCCCCCTCATATGTAGATGGGATCCATGGGTGGTACAAATAATTAGTGAACTCAACTGCTAACCAAAAGATTTGAGGTTTGAGTATCCTCAAAGGTGCCATGGAAAAAAATTGGCGATCTACTTCTGAAATATTAGCTATTAAAAATTCTATGGGGCACATTTTTTTTTTGCCTGATACAGATGGGGTTCCCATGAGTCAGAGCTGACTTGAGAGGAGCAATTTATTTATTTTGTTGTTGTTACATATGTAGATACATGCTCCTTTTTTTTCCATTCAGGTTAACACATAATGAGAAGACATTGTGAAGCAAAACCATTGATGCTTGCATGTGCTTGTATATAGAAAGAGATTCATATTGAGAAATGGCTTATACAGTTGCAGAAGTAGGTAAGTGCAGTCCAGTTCAAGTTAGACTTCTCCTGGCTCATGTCAGACATAAGAAAACAGGGTGATGAAGTGGAGAGTTGAGGGGTGGGGTGTCTGTTGTGGGGGGGGCACAGACTGGTGGATGCAGAGATAAATGAATCCTAAGTCAGCTGAATTAATCCACCATTAGTTGTCTCCTGATGGCTCCTGGGATCACCAGGCAACTCACTGGTTGAAGATGGAAGAAGCAGACACAAGATCTATCTCCAGCAGAAGAAGGATAAAAGAAGATAGGTCCTGCTTGGTCTCTCTCTTATACCAAAGGCCACAGCCCTAAGGAGCTGTGTCATCAGTTTGCCACCCGATTGATAGGTTGGGCCCTACCCAGTGGAGCCTCCATTCTTATCCAGAAATGTCTAGTTGACACAACTCCTAACCATCACATATGCAAATAGATATTATCCTATCATAGACAGTATTGTAGGTCAAGATGGATCTTCAAGTATCCTTTTTGATGATGAATATGACAGCATTCCTCTTGAATCTCTCATTTGACATAGCAAACCCTGATTGTCTGATTCAAAGTGGCCGATACCAGTCCATTTTAGTGCACTTACACCTAGGATATCGATCCTTATGTGTTCCATTTCATCTTTGATGAACTTAAATTTTCTAGGTGCGTATTTTATGCATTCTAAGTTCCAGTTATTAATAGATGTTTGTGGGGTTCCCCCCCATTTTGAGGCATCTCTCATCAGCAAATGAAGGTCCTGAAAGCTTACTCTATCCAGCTTAGTATGGTTGACTCTCCTTTGAGAGGACAGCTCATCCTTAGTCATATTTTGAGTGCCTTCCAACCCGAGGGGGCTGAATGTTCTGTTGCCATTTATGAGATTTTCATTATCTGGCAGTGTTCCCCTGCCATTCATAAGGTTTTCAGGGGCTATTTCCTCAGAAGCAGACCATCTATAGCTTCCTCATAGCCTGTTCTTAGTCTATCAGCCCTGCTGAAGTCTGTTCACCTTGGGTGATCCTACTGGTATTTGAAATACCAGTGACATAGCTTCCAGCATCATAGTAACATGGAAGCCACCACAGTACAGTAAACTGATAGACCAAGGATAGAGTTCATCTTTAGAAATTTAAATACTTGACAAGGCAAAATTTCAGGAGTAAATTAAATCTAGGGTTCAATCTAGTTAATCATAAACACAAAATGATGGGTTTTCAGAATCTAGTTTTTAAGAACAGTTTTATCAGCACATCATTCACATGTCATATAATACAATAATTCAATCATATAAAGAAGAGTTGCACAGTTATCACCACACTCAGTTCTAGGTCATTTTCTTATTCCTTGTACTCCTTGTTATTCATGTAATAATTTTCCTAATTGTGGGCAAAATAAACACAACCAAACATTCACTAATTCAACAACTTCTACATGTTTAATTCAGTGCCATTGATTGTACTCTTCATGTTGTACACCATAATTGATATCCTCTTCCAAATGATCCCACCACCATTAACATAAAGTCAATGTCCCCTAAGCAACAATTCTTTCTCCTTCACCCATGGTAACTGTTGGTTAAGTTTGGTTTCTTTCATTCTTTTATTTTTGTACTTTTCTTGATGTGGTATTCACATACCATACACTTCCACGTTTAAATAGATTTTAAAATGAGTTGTATACACATCATCACAATCAGTCCTAGTGCTCCTTCCCACCTCCTGCATTCATTGTTTACTCCCCAAATCTTCTCACCCTCTCCACCTGCCACTCCCCCATCCCTGATAAACCATTGCATCAGTTATTGTCTCTATGCATCTATTGAGTATCTAGTTTTCTTTAACATTCTAAAAAGAAATTAAATCCTCAAACTTTTCAGCTTAAGAGATTTCAATTAGTTATGCTATTCACATCGAAGCCCTGGCCCCATGAGAAGCTAAATGGTTTTGCACAGTCAATGTACAGTTAACCTCTCTGTGTGTTCCACATCTGTGGGATCAGCCAACTGCAGATTGAAAACACTAGAAGAAAAAAAAGAACAACAGTGCAATTGTCAATGCAATTCCTCAAAGACTAAACTGGGGTGTGGAAATCCCTACCAGAAAAACCACTTGTGGCCCTCAAGTTGATTCTGACACAAAGTGACCCCATAGAGCATGGGAGGACTCTTTACAGGAGTACAAAGCCTCATCTTTCCCTTGAAGAGTGGCTGACTGGTGACTTTGAACTGCTGGTTTGGAGTTAGCAGCCCAACATGTTACCAACGATGCCGCTGGGGTTGCTAGGTATTGAAAATAATCTAGCAATGATTTAAAGAGTATGGGAGGATGAGCATAGCCTATATGCAAATACTAATCCATATTAAATTAGGGACGTGAGCATTTACAGAGTTTGGTATCTGTGTGGGTCCTGGAACCAATCATTTCCCTCAATTTCTGCCCTGGAGGATACGGAGCAACAACTGTAGGTAAGTTTGAAACATCATCTCTAAACGGAATTCTAACTTAAACCTTAAACCTAATTCTAAACATGCCTGACTTGTCACATCCCCACATAGGGAGAGTTCATTTGCCTGTTCACATGCAGGGGAGGAGATAAAGTGGATGGATTGCAGAGATACTAAGGTGATGGGGCCATAGCTCTTGATGAATGACCGAAGGAGGGAAATTTGGGAGAGAGAGGGTCAAGGGGGGCCCTGTAGTTTCATATTTATGGATGTTAGTGTCATTGGGCTGCTAACCACAGGCCAGCAGTTCTAACTCACTGGTCCATGAGCCTTGGGGACTATAGGGATGCTTTCCTCTGTCCTATAGGGTCACTATGAATCAACTCCATGGTGGTGAGTTTGATATTTGATTTTGAGTGCTAGTTACAGAGATAGTGAATGCCCTCGGAGGAGAGGATGTGGGAAACTTCAACAAACAAACAAACAAACAAACAAACAAACAACAGACAACTCCTCCAGTCAGTTAGGCCTTATGGCAAATCCTTATGTATCTGAGTAGCACCGTGCTCCTCAAGGTTGGCAAGGGCTTTAGGGTTTTTAGGAACAGATCTTTAGGCAGATCACACCAGGTCTTTCTTCAGAGGTACCTCTGTGCACCAGCAGATGACCTTTAGTGGCCAAGCACTTAACTGTTTGCAACCGCTAGGGATTCCTGTTGGAAAGAGTCCAACATTCTACAACCAACAAGTTGATTTTGACTCACAGTGGCCCTATGTTGGTTTTTTCCCCCCTTGGAGCAGATGGTGGGTTTGAAACATAAACCTTGAGGTTAGTAGTCCACCACTTGCCACTTACCCAAGAGCACCAGCGGAGTCTGCACTTTAGGACTGGACGATGCCTTAGCAGTTGTCTAAATCATTCATTTATACCATTCTTCTCATTTTACAGATGAGAACCCCGAAACGCAGACATGGAGTGAGTTTTCAAGGTTATATTGCTAGAGAGTGACACCCTCTTTGACCCAGTCCCGCTCCCCTTTCATATGTCTCCAACAAGAGCAGGATACGATGGGACCAGAAGGAAGTGCCATGTGCGGAGGGTGGAGGAACTCATTCTCCTTGTCCCTAAGCATGGAAAAACAGAATAGGAGAACAATTGCTCCTAAGGTTTCAGTCATAACCTGAAGCGATGGAAGAAAAACAAACACACACAAAAAAACAACAACTATAAACCAAGCAAGTACCGGGATAGGCACAAATCCCAATTCACCTTCTTGCCTTTGGGAAGCTGCTCACCCCTCCACTCACTCCGCACTCTGGGTATGAAGATGAAGGCTTTGAAGTCCAATCTTATGGCTTGTTTCAAGGTTGTAGGAAACAAAGAAGTCTTTTGTCTTTAATCTGTGTTTACTTTCACATTAGCTAAAAATGAATCTCAGATTTTTAGCCAAGGTTTCCCCAAAGTTACACAAACGGTTCACCTCAGAGTGCTTGGGTGAACTCATCAGTCAGAGGCTGACACCGAAGTTCCAGTTGTTTTGCGGAAACTCTTAGCGTGCGAGGACATGGACAATGGTGGGGGCCAAAAAAGAGTTCGGAGACTTCCTCAATTTTAATCTTCCTTGGAATTTTAGCTTTTTGCAAAAACCAAACCAAACACTTCTCTTTGTGACAAAAGAGACTTAAAGGGACTTTCAAGGTCCCTTCCAGTCAATCGCATTTGGGGCTGGCCAGAAATCTTAGGCTTCTTCGATGGACCACTCCGGCTACCTTGCACTTTGCAGCACCTCGTCTGGAGGTGGCCTACTGTCCTTATCATGCCAAGGAATCAGTGGGTCACCCAGTCATGGATCCTTCTGCAGAGTATTTAGTGGGAAAAGCAGTGATTTAATGGGTTCCAGAAGTGTGACTGGGTATAGAAAAAGGACGAGTGGCTTTTTATTAACATCTGCTTATTCAAAATGATATTTTATTGGGATCTATTTCACATATCATACAATTTGATCATTAGATTGTATGGAGAAGATTTGTGCCGTCATCCTCACAGTCCGGCACTTCAGAACACTTTCTTCTCGTGCTCCTTGCCCTTAGCTCCCCACTCCTCCGCCCTGTCCTGCCCTGTCCCTAGGCCAGGAGCAGGCCAGTGTTTGTGTGCCGCCTCTTTGTATTCACGATGGTTTTCTGCATCTGAAGGCCTGGATAGGTAGCTTGCTACAGCTAGTAACTGGATTGATAAACAATTTACTTTTAATGAAGAAATAATAACTTTTACTTTTTTAATAACTTTTAAAATCACAATTTACTTTTAAGGAAGAAATAATAACTCCAAAGACATGAATCCAGGTTCAATTTACTATGGTAAAGTGAATTCTGTGAACTCAAGCTAAGAGCTTCATGTGATATGAGATGGAAAACTGGGAGGATTTATAACTGAAAAAACAAACAAGGAAACAACAACAACAAAGGACGATATGCTGGGTATGTCTTTGAAGTTGCCTCTAGGCAGCAGGTCTGCAAGCTGTACTTTAAAGAGAACCCACACTACAACTTTCAAAGCTACGGAAAATCTAAAAGCAACACTTGCTTTGTGGGCACCATGGTTTCGACTTGACAGCTCAGGACACAGACCATCTTTAGAGGCCAGGGAGTGACGACTGGGCTTGGAAATTTCATTTGCGGACAGCAAGAGTCAGCACACTTTTCTTATCACCATTTTACTTTTCAGGATGTGGGAGGCAGAAAGGACAGAACGTGCAACTAAGCAAAGGAGAAGGCACAGAGCTGGGACCCATACTTGTGGCAAGGAAGCTGAGAAAGAGCCTGCCTGTTGTCCTAAAGTACTGATGCTCATTGGGGTTCTAAATAATGGATCTCAGCTCCATTGAACTCCCAGCAATTACTTCACATCTAGTTGGAGATGATGCATAAAAGAAAAGCGAGTAATCATTTCTTTAGCTTGGCACCTGGCAAATGATAATGCACCGGTAGGTCATTTTCTTGCTTCAAACAGTAAGTCCCTAATCGTCTCAAGTTGCAGCTGGGATGGGGCTGGTAACTGTAGTCCATCTAGTCCTCTCTATGGTCATTTGAAGTCTCAATGATGCGTCCTCTGCTGGTTTTAGCCTCCATCTTCCCCGGTCACTTTTAGGATTTGCTGCATGATCATCTTCTGTGAGTCTGGCATTCCCACATTACTCCATTCACCACTGGATACCAGTAGAGGACTGTGGCTCAAAAGGTTGAAGATGAACATTTCCAGAAGGCCAGTGAAATTACCGCAGCCATCAAAGAATAGATCCCAACTTCCTAGCATTTCTAAGACCCAGTAATGACTCAAGTTAGATGGAGAGGACCTGGAAGTGTTATCATTGCTTCCCTATGAGGTAGATATTATTATTTTTTTTTATTTTTTTAAATCGTTTTATTAGGGGCTCATACAACTCTTATCACAATCCATGCATACATCAATTGTGTAAAGCACATTTGTACATTCATTGCCCTCATCATTCTCAAAACATTTGCTCTTCACTTAAGCCCCCCTGCATTAGGT
>NW_022111369.1:42555412-42566186 GCF_000313985.2 Echinops telfairi
ACTTGAGTGGAGGCCCAATGTCCCTCTGCTGAGGTAGATATTATTAAAGGGAATTTAGAATAACAGGAACCAGATCATTTCATAACATTTCAGCTAGTCAATAAAAAAACCACAAGCAAACTCAGTGCTATCCATTCGATACTCTTATAGTGATCCCACAGATCAGGGTAGAACTGCCCCTATGGGTGTCTGAGACCATAATAATTCTTTACAGGAGTAGAAAGCCCCATCTTTCTCTTGTGGAGCTGCTAGTGGTTTTGAACTGTTCACCTTGCAGTTAGCAGCCCAACGCATAACTTTTACACTACCAGGCCTCCTTAGTTAGTCAATAGCTGTGACAAATTCTGAACCAAGTTATGCCAATGTCCACTGCTATTCATTCCCTTTAGGCTAGAAACTGTCCTCACTATGGATTATCCCCAGGGATTGGATTGTGACTGTCTTCTGGCAAGTTGGGAGAAATAGAAAAGAAATGGACTTCTCGGTTTTTGTTATATAGAAATCATCTGAGACCTCGTTGGAATGCAAATCCTGATTCAGGCGCAACATTTCTAGCATGCTTTCAAGTTCAGTTGCTACACAAGATAATGCAAGTTGGGAAGCAAATGTTTAGTGTACAGAATTTGGGCATTGACAGAAAGGAGTCATGGGCTCTACCTGCAACCCTCTGAGGCATTCTTAGGGGGGTCTCACTCCAAATAGAGCGGTATCAGAGGGAGCCTATACTCCATTTTAGTGTCCCTTGGCCCCTTCATTTCTAGTCTTCTATTTGAACATCACAGAGGGTCAAGTGGAAAAGAGAAAGATCCTCAATGAGATGGATTCGCACAGTGTCTGGGACAATGGGTTCAAACACAGGGAAGATTTTGAGGATGGCACAGGACTGGGCAGGGTTTGTTCTGTTGTACATAGGGTTGCTATGAGTCAGAACAGATTAACAACAACAAATTGAACATCAAAAAACCCTGGTAGGTCTGTGTTTAATGCCCAGTTGCTTGCTCGATTGCTACCTCAAAGGTTGGTAGTTTTAACCCACTAGCTACTTCTTGGTAAAAAGATGTAGTCTGTTTCCTAAAAGACTTCATCCTTGGAAGATGCATGGGGACATCTCTACCCTGTCCTAGAGGCTCCCTATGAGCTGGTATCAACTTTGCAATGGGTTGGGTGCAAATGGTAATGCCTTGATGGCTAGCTGAAAGGTTAGAGGCTTTAACTCACCCAGAGACATGCTTAAAGAAAGATCTAGCAATTTACTTCCCCCAAATCAGCCATTGAAACCCCCATGAAGTAAAGTTCTGTTCTGACACACATGGAGTTGCCATGTAAAGGAGTCCATTGGATGGACACTGGTGTATTTGAACATGGTATTTTTTGGGTGAGCCACCAGGAGCTGCTGAACACTCTTCTTGAAAGACCTACAGTGGTTACCTTGAATGGTTACCAAAGGATCCTACCTATGCTGGTGATTGGTATGGTGGGGAGAAGTGTAGTTCAGGAGTGGGTGAGGAAATAGAAGGACTAGTAACTAGGGGATGCATGAGAGAGAGAGAGAGAGAGAGCTAGAACTCTTGGGAACCCTGCCCAGCATTAGGAGATTCAGACCACAAGGTGTCATTTGAGATCCTTGCTCCTCTCCAGGGCTGACGTACAAGACAATAAAACTTTAGTATCATTGTCTACTTTACAAGAAGAGAGATCATGACATGTATAGAGGTATAAATACAGGTGTGTACATATGTAAATATATTTATATATAATAATAGAGACATAGTTCTATGTACATATATCATATTTTAAATAATAAGGTAGCAGATGGATATTGGGCCTCTACTCAAGTACCCCATCAATGCAAGAACACTTTGTTCTAATAACCTGGCATTCTGTGATGCTCCCTTCCTCACATGATCACTGACGACAAATGTGGTGAAGAAAGCTGACGGTGCCCGCCTATCAAAAGATATAATGTCTGGGATCTTAAAGGCTTGAAGATAAACAAGTGGCCATCGAGCTGGGAAGCAACAAAGCCCACATGGAAGAAGCACACCAGTCTGTGTGATCATGAGGTGTCCAAGGGATCAGGTATCAGGTATCAGAAGACCTAGAACAAACAATCAGATTGATGTGAATGAGGGAAGGGGGGTGCGGAGTGGAGACCCAAAGCCCATCTATAGACAATTGGACATCCCCTCACAGAAGGATCACAAGGAAGGAGGAGTCAGCCAGGGTGGAGTATAGCACCGATGGAACACGCAACATTCATCTCGTTCTTTAATGCTTCCTTTTCCCATATTATCATGACCCCAATTCAACTTTACAAATCCAGCTAGGCCAAAGCATGTACACTGGAACAGATAAAAGCTTTCAACACAGGGAATCCAGAACAGATAAACCTCTCAGGAATAATAATGGGAGTAGCAATACCATAGGGAGAAGGTTAGGGAAGAAAGGGGGAACCGATCACAATGATCAACATAAACCCCTCCCTGCAAGAGGAGTGAACAACAGAAACATTGATATGAAAATAATGATAATTTATAAATTATCAAGGGCTCATCAGGGAAGGAGGCTGGGGGAGGGAGGGAAAAAATGAGGAGCTGATACCAAGGGCTCAAGTAGAGCGAAAATGTTATGAAAAGGATTGTGGCAACATATGTACAAATGTGCTTGACACAATGGATATGTGAATTTTTATAAGAGCTCTAAGGGCTCCCAATAAAAAGATTTTAAAAAAAACAACAAAGAAGAGAGATCAATAACACTTACCCACCCTCCTCCCCTATGGGGTTTCTAGCTCTATTAAATTAATGAATATAATATTTGTTTATTTATTAGGTCTTTAGCTATCATATGGAGAGTTTGTAATCTAGATTGGGGAGGGGGGAATGCCTGCAAATAACATGAATTACCATAGGGTGAAAACTTTCCTTCAATAATGTGAGTATGATCAACATACATGTATAGGTGTTATTAAATTTTTAAAAATAAATATGATTTATAATTGAGGCAATCCTACATCCTGAAACCAAACTTATTGCCAGGGAGTTGATGCCGACACAGAGTGTCCCTACAGGGCAGGGTAGAGCTGCCCCCGAAGTTTCTGAGACTGTAATAGCGGGAGTAGAAAGTACTGTCTTTCTTGAGCGAAGTGACTGGTGGTTTCGAACTCTGGAACTTGCAATTAGCAGCCGAATGTATAATCACTTTACCACAGATCTCCTCAGTCCTACCTAGGATATGCAACAAAAAATGAATGCGAGCTTGGCATTTGGAGTTCACGTGCTGAGGTTCAAATACCAAAGCTAACATTTGTTAACCATGTGATGCTGGAAACGTTCTTTAGTTTCTCCACCTGACCTCTGTGGGTTGTTTTGCCTGAGATCCCTTTTGGACAGGCTCAGCCAATGGAGGGTGGGCTAAGGGAGAGAAGGGACCCTGCTAGGAGATTTGCAAGGTGGGAGGAAGTAGAAATACAAGAGTTTATTTCCTCCACTTCCTGTTCTGACTCCTCAATGACTGTGGCTTCTGTTAGACAATCTGGCCTCCAGATGGCAGTTCTCCAAACATCTTTTTGTAATACCATTTACCCTCCTGCTCTGTCAGGTCTAGGAGTGCCTCGGCATTCTTTGTTGGGTCCCATAACCCTGCCTCGAGCTCCGAAAATAGGCCTGCATTGTTGCTCTTCCACATCTAAGCTGAGCTTGTTGTCTGCTTCTTTATGACAACCTGAATGCCATAGCATCTCACTATCATGACCTCAATTCGACCTCACAAATCAGATTAGACCGGAACATGCACACTGCTACAGATAAGAGCCCACAACACAGGGAATCCAGGATAGATAAACCCCTCGGGGCCAACAAGGAGAGTAGAGATACCAGGAGGATTAGGGGGCAGGGGGTGAGGGGGTGGGGGCACAGGGAGAATCGATCACAAGGTTCAATTTATAATCCCCTCCCAGGGGAACGAATAATGGAAAAATGGGTGAGGGGTGAAGGAGGGTGATATAAGATAGACAAATAATCTATAGCTTATCAAGGGTTCATGAGGGAGGGCAGATGGGGAAGGAAGGGGAAGAAATGGGGAGCTGATATCAGGGGCTCAAGTGGGAAGAGAATGCTTTGAAAGTGATGGCAGCATATGTCCAAATGTGCTTGACACCCTGGATGAATGTATGGATTGTTATAAGAGATGTAAGAGGCCTCAATAAAAGTATTTAAAAAATAAATAAGAATTTAAGAAATGTTAGTTGTCTTAAATTTGTGGTGAAAATGGGTACATATCCATTTGATGTTTTCCAGACACAAGTGCCTTAAAGTCATGATATGATTTTGGTGCACTTTAACTGGACGGGCTCACTCTTATATAATCATGTTAAACTGCAGGCGGTTCAGTGCAGTCAGCATGTTCAAGTACCCATGTGCTCTCAGCCACATGGTCTTCCAGCCATCCAGCCCTGATCATGTAGGAAGGAGATTCTTTCCCTAAATCTTCTAAACAAATCATTTGGCATGCCAGATGTTCTTCATTTCCCTGTGAGTTATTTACTGAATAACAGGCCATTTGTGGGAGACCAATTAAAAAAAATACAGTGAAATAAAAAGATGAAATGAAAGTCTGACATGCTGTTCACAAGGAGCTCAAAATTCTAATAGAGAAATAGGGCAAACATGACAAAGTATTTTAAACTATAATGAATGAGATCAGCACAGGCCATTTATTCATTAATTTATTCACTCGCATATTTACCCAGCAGAAACTTTGAGCACCTACTACGTGCCAGGACATCACAAATGTTATGATGCAATGACAAGCAACACCAGATTTCGACATCATGGAGTCTACAACTTAAAGAAAGAAGGAATTAGTTACACACTGGTCCTGGATTACCGAGGTTAGTGCTGTCAAGGAAAGAAAATAATTGCATGATGATGTATGACCAAGAGTTCTAAGAAGAAAAGTACAGACAGCTTCCATGAAGCAGTGGTTCTTTAACTGGGAACTGACATTGTTTAGACAAAAATGGAAGTGGTACGTCCAGACTGAGGAATACTGGATGCCCCAGGTAAGGAAAGGAGACACGTGTGATGGGAGCAGGGGTCGGGCAGGAAGAATGGTGTCAGATGAGCCAGATCATATGGACCATGCAAAGGATGTGGGCATTTATCATAGAGGCCAGGAGAGTCTTTGAAATGATTTAGGCAGAGGTGACATCGTAAGATTGTATTTTGCTTAAGAATCACCCATAAATCACCTGCTTTATGAAAGGGAATCAGAAAGGATGAGGAAGGACAGTTTGTTGGTTATTTCACTGGTTCGAGTGAGAATTGATGGCACCCTAACACAGAGTAGCAGACAGGATAGAACACTATAGACAGATTGGGGGGATTGTCTAAAAATCCCGGAACAGCAAAATTTTGTGATGGATTGGGTGTGGGACTTGTGGCTAGAGAAACTCTGAAGTGTGTGCTGGTTTTCTGTCTTGCACTAGTAGATATATTGTGGAGCTTTCACCGAGGTGGATGATGCTGATATTGAACCAGGTTGGAATTGGATCAAGAATAGTGGTCCTTGATCTTTTGAATTTGAGGCACCATTGAAAGGTGCAAAGGTAGATTTAGTGGAGCCATGTGGCTGAAAGGGAATGGCATGCACAGGAGAACTGGGGATGCCAAGTTGGGAGTCATTGGTTGGGGGTCTTAGGTGCTATTTCCTGGTGGACTCTCTTAGGGGATTGTCTGAGTGTGTCCTTGAGGGAGGTCACCATACGGGGGGCAGTTCAGGGGTAGAATAGTCATGAGTCATCCCCTATCAATCTCACTCTGATTGCCTTGGTTGGAAGTCTCTGAACCCATCTTGTAAGACCTTCTATTTAACAAGGTATGTGTCCCACTCATGGGCCAGCTCCTGCTTCTGTGGTCCCACCTGTCACTGTGATGTATCGATCTGCCGCCAACATGCTTTAGTAACAGTTTCCTTTGCCCACCCCTACGTTTTTTAAAGCTTGGATCTCAATGAACCCTTGGATGCCATTTTAATCTCCTGCTAATGGTCCCTCAGCATGATGTGTTTGTTTTCTTTGTCTAAGACTCAATAAATGCTCACCTTAAACTAAAGAGTGAGCCAAATAGACCTGATGCATTGTAAAGTGACCAGAGAGAGGGAGTGGGAAAGTTAAACTGAGAAAGACTGGCCAGAAAGTTAGGAGGAAATCCTCAAGGATATGCCCCCGTGAAAGCCAAGGGGGAAAGCTGCACTCTACATTCGACATCCTTTCTCTACAGACACCATTCATAATTCCAGAAGATGATAAAAACACAAAACTGACCTGCCCATTGCATTTGGCAATTGTGGCAGAATGCATTACTGTTTCTAATTCTTCATCCCTTTGCATTTGTGCATTTATTCAGGTGGTTTGGCAGTTGTCCACCAGCCCAATGGGATGAGAGTGGAAGTAATAGGGCGACAGTTCTGAGGCCACACCATAAGAGGGGGAGCAGGCTTCTGCTCGTGCCTCTTGCATAGCTGCCGTCAGCCTGAGAATAATATGCTCTGTGCATCATCTGATCATAGAAATATGAGAGAAATAAAAATATACATTCTCACAAAGACATGCACATGGATGTTGTCAGCAGCTTTATTCATAATAGCCCCCACCTGGATACAATTCAAATGCCTATCAACTTGTGACTGAAGAAGTGAATTGTAGTCTGTTCTTACAATGGAATCCCAATTATCTACAAAAATGATAAAACTATGATACATTGAACAGCTAAATTAATTTCAAAACCATTATGTGAGATTCCAGTAGTCAGAGAGAAGGATACAGTCCATTTATATGACATTCTGGAAAAGGCAAAACTAGAGTAGCAGAAATTAGGTTGGTGACTGCCATGGGCTGGGCTAGTGGTGGAGGAATGACTGCAAAAGGGTGTGAAGATTTTGGGGTTGATGGAAAATTTCTGTACCTTGCCTGTGGTGGCTTTTTATATGGCTGTACATTTGTCAAGCTCACCTGCTTATCTATACATTATATATAAACGTACATCTGCGAGAGGTAGGTTTTGTTCAACTTAGCTGAACCAGGGTTCTCAGTAGTTGGGCAGTTGAGGCCTTCTGCAGGAGGTGATCTAGCATAATGTGACCAATTCCATGATAGGATCTGTTGTGAGCAGCCAAACAACTGTGGGAAGATTAGATCCTCCCCTTAGTTAGGGCACAGCTCTGATAATGTTTCCTTTGGGGTGTGGCCTAGTTGATATTTAAGTTGACTTTATGGGGAAGCTAGTTTATTCTTTACTGTCTGGTCCTCCATCTGGCTCACTGACCTCTGGTTCTTTGGACTTGAGCCAATGGTTGGTCATTTTGCTTGTTGACCCTGAGAGCTATCAGATTCTGACCTGTTGACCTTGCATTCGTCGGTCCCTGCATTCACCAGTTGTGGTCTCCCTATTTTGTCTTCATCTTCCGACTGCCTGGTTTGTTAGCCCTGGAAACTGACAAACCAGGAAAAGCCTCCAGGTTAACATCTGACCAGTGAACCTGAACTGAATCGGGCTTACCTGCTTCAACAATTTTGTGAGCTACTTGTTTATTTATTTTTTATTATTTTAAAAAAATTATTTTATTGGGGACTCATACAATTCTTATCACAATCCATACAAACATCCATTGTGTCAAGCACATTTGTACATTTATTGCCATCAACATTCTCAAAACATTTGGTTAAGCCCTTGAACCCTTGATATCAGCTCCTCATTTTTCCCCTCCTCCCCCACTCCCCTCCCTCACGGGCCCTTGATAATTTATAAATTATTATTATTTTGTCATGTCTTACACTGTCCAACATCTCCCTTCACCCACTTTTCTGTTGTCTGTCCCCCAGGGAGGGGGTTATATGTAGATCCTTATGATTGGTCCCCCCTTTCTACCCTACCTTCTCCTTCCCCTCCTGGTATCACTACTCTCATTATTGGTCCTGAGGGGTTTATCTGTCCTGGATTCCCTGTGTTTCCAGTACTTATCTGTACCTGTGTACATCCTCTGGTCTAGTCAGATTTGTAGGTAGAATTGAGATCATCATAGTGGGGGGAGGAAGCATTAAAGAACTAAAAGAAGGTACTGGCTCGTCTCCTCCCCACAAACCATTTTTCTTATATCATTCTATAATTCTCTCTCTTTCTCTCCATCTCTGTCTCTATTTTTCAAATAACCTTTCCCCTTGGCTTTCACGATTACACATCGTCCTGGATTTCCTCCTACCTTTCTGGCCAGTCTTTCTCAGGCTAGCTTTCTTTCTTTACATCTATTACCTATCTATTGTCCCACCTATGGCATTGGTTTGGCGTCTTTAGATAACCCAGTCTAATACCATATCAATATGATTTTACTGGGTTGTAAAGAGTTGAGAACCAACAGTATACTCATCTAGAGAGCTCTCTCAGCACAAATTGCTAGGCCCCAGTGGGCTCTGAGTTTCTGACTCAGTAATTCTGAGGAGAGGCCTGAGAATATGCTTTTTTAAGAAGTTCCCAGGGGATGCGATACTCCTCTGTCATGGGAACCACAGAGGGGAAACCTCTGTCCTGAAAGTTCACAGAATGGTATGATTTTTTCCCCAAATTTTGTCCAGCTGGCTTGATAGAACTGATTCTCTTAATCAACTAAGTGTTCCAGAGACCAGCACAGCCATTATGTTCAAATGAACTCTAAATTTTACTTCAGAACAAGCCAGCCCTGAGATCGGCGCCTGGTCGGTATGAACCATACCGACGGGAGCAGTAAAATGGCATGTTTCACTGAGAGGGAAGAATTGTTGAATCAGGATTGGTGATAGAAAATAAAAAGAAACTCACACAGCTTGATTAGTGATCCTATGTTGAGGCTGGCCTTGAACCCCTTTGGTTGCTTGAACCCATGGAGAAGAATGTTTTCCTTATTGGATTGTTCATGTGGCTCCCTGGATTCTGTCACTAAGAGATGTCCTGCCACTTGGCCTCAAAACTCAGTCATTCCACTCCCCCAAGTTGAACATTCTGCTTTGCTCAGTGCTACCATCTATTTCCTCTTGGATTCTATTTATGTTGAGCTTTAATTAATTTTTATGTGTATGTCACCATAAAATATCTACATTCTGCCTTCCAAAAAAACCCTAAATAAGCCAACCAACCCAAAAAACCAAACTTGCTCTCATTGAGTTAATGCTAACTCATAGTGACCCTCTAAGACAGGGTAGATCTGCTCCTGTGGGTTTCCAAGACTGTAACTCTTATTGGAGTAGAAAGCCTCATCTGTTTCTCATACAGCACCTGGTGATTTTGAACTGCTGCCTTTGCAGTTAGCAGTCCAGAATGTAACCCACTATACCACAAGCATTCCAGAATGTAACCCACTATACCACTGCCCAATAATTCCCTTTTTACAGACCTAAACTCATTTAGCTCAGCAAAAGATCATCTTTCCTCAGATATTCAGTTGACTAGCTCAACAAGTTACCTGCTTCTAACCCTGGGCTAAGATCTTTGTCCCAAATCTGTCTAAACATCCCTATATCTACTGTGTCTTTTGAAGCATGAGTGTGTATGTGTCATAAGAAACACAAGTTTAGGGTTCCTCCTTCACCTTGTGTTTTGTTTCCTTGTCTTCATTTGCCCACTGCCTATGGAACCTTAGAAGGAGTGCTGGTGGTAAAATGGCTATGAGTTGGGTATCTAATTGTATGGTCAGCAGTTCAAAACCATCAGCCTTTCCATAGGAGAAAAATGAAGCTTTCTACTCCCATAAAGAGTGATAGTGTTGGAAACCCACAGGGGCTACCCTATCCTAGGGTCGCTATGAAAAGGAAATCGACTTGATAGAAGTGGGTTTGGGGTTCATGATGCCATCCCTAAAAAGAGAGTAGACAAAGGAGCTACATTAGGAAATACATCTTGGAATAAGAAAACGTTAGGTAGTACAGTGTAAAGATTAATAGTATTGGCTTAGAAGTTAGATGGCTTTGGGTTTACATTATGGTCTTGGTAGTTAAGGGACTTGGGTCAAGTAAATTCCTATTTGTTTTAGTTTCATTTTCTTCGAAATAGAGCTAAGTGCCTCATGTAGTGTCAGTATGATGTAGTGGTTAGAAGCATGGATTCTGGTGCCAGGCTAGCTGGGTTTGAATTTTGACTTGTCATTTATTAGCCAAAAATCTTGGAGCAAGTTACTCAACCATTCTGGGCATCAGTTTCTACTTGGACATTTGTAAAGGAGGTTGATCATTTCTTCCCACTGTGTTGCTGTTTGTTGGGGGCTCTTACGTTGAGCTCCCTCAGAGCAATTGTATAGGAGAGAGCAGAACTGACACATAAGGTTTCTGAGGCTGTCATATGTACAGGAGGGCACCAGGGTTTCTTCTCTCTCATTCAAACCATTGACCTTTCATTTAGCTGGCAAGCCCTTTGCCCTTGTGCTGCCAGAGCTTCTGAATATGAAGTAGTAGTAATTTCTATATGAGGTTTTTCAGTTTGGGTCTAGTTACATTCTCAAAGGCCAGAATCAAATGAAAGTATGGAATGATTCCTAATATTTAATATATTCCATTTGAAGCCTATAAAACTCAAGAATGCTGAATTTTGATTGCATTTTATATGTCCTCCTTTTGGTATATTTGTGATAATGAAACAAATGTTTGATTGTGAAATTAAAAACAAACAAACCCCAAAACCTCGACATTTGTACACCCCCCTTTCTCCCACCCAAAACATCTCATTAAAGCATGTCCAAAAGTAGAAGAACA
>NW_022111369.1:42567523-42568741 GCF_000313985.2 Echinops telfairi
GATCTCCTGCGACACGAATGGGTACAGGCCCAGATTAAAGTGGATATCAGGAAGTTTCTAGAAACCAATGAGAATGAGAATACAACGTATCAAAACTGCAAAGGCAACTAGTTATCAGAGGTAGCTTGATATCATTAAATGCCTATATGAAAAAAGAAGAGAGGCGTATGACAAATATGTTAACACAAAACCTCCAACAGCTAGAACAGTGTCAGCAGAACCACTCCTCAAATAGCAAGAGAAAAGAAATAATAAAAATCAGGGCAGAGTTAAACCAGTGGGAAGACAAGAGAACAATACAAAAGATAAATGCAGCTAAAAGCTGGTTCTACGAAAGAATTAACAAAATTGACAGTCCTCTAGCAAAGCTTACCAAGGATAGAAAGGAGCAAACATCAATAGGCAGGATGAGGGATGAAACAGGGGCAACAACAACAGACCCCAATGAGATTAAAAGAATAATCAAAAATACTATGAAAGTCTGTATTCTAATGAACTCAGAAACATAGAAGACATGGATAAATATTTGGAAAAACAGTCTCTCCCTAGATTATCTCAGACAGAGATCAATGATCTCAACAAACCCATAGCGAAAGAAGAAATAGATACAGTCATTAAAAATCTACAAACAAAATAAGTCCCAGGGCCAGATGGCTACACAGCAGAGTTCTACCAAGCATTCAGGGAAGAGTTGACACCCATCCTCCACAAAGTATTCCATAACATAGAAGAAAATGGCAAACTCCCAAACTCATTCTGTGAAGCCAGCATTACTTTGATACCCAAACAGGGCAAAGACCCCACAGGTATAGAGCATTACAAACCAATATCTCTAATGAACATAGATGCAAAAATCCTTAACAAAATATTGGCCAATAGAATACAAAAGTATATAAAACGTATCATCCACCACGACCAGGTAGGATTCATCCCAGGGTTGCAGGGATGGTTTAACATTCGAAAATCCATCAATATTATACACCACATCAAGAAGAAAAAGGATAAAAACAATATGATAATATCCATAGATGCAGAAAAAGCATTTGACAATATCCAACACCCATTCCTAATCAAGACACTCATGAAGATAGGATTGGAAGGTAAGTTCCTCAAGCTGATACAAGCTATCTATGAAAGGTCAATGGCCAACATCATAGTCAATGGAGAAAAGACAAAAACAATCCCACTGAAAAAGGGTACAAGACAAGGATGCCCCCT
>NW_022111369.1:42573380-42574785 GCF_000313985.2 Echinops telfairi
GGGGAGCGGGGAGGGAGGGGAAAAATGAGGAGCTGATGCCAGGGGCTTAAGTGGAGAGCAAATGTTTCGAGAATGATAAGGGCAATGAATGTACAAATGTGCTTTACACAATTGATCTATGTATGTATGGATTGTGATGAGTTGTATGTGCCCCTAATAAAACGATTAAAAAAAATAGAAAGTGGGGGGTGTGGTGGGGTGTGCTGGGAGCAGATCATAAAGTGCGACTCAGCAAGTAAACCCAACCCGAAAGAGGGTGTCTGAGACTAAGCCTTTATGGGAGCACCCAGCCTCATCTTTCTCCTCAGGAATGGCTAGTGAATTTGAACCAGAACCTTGCTGTTAGCAGCCCAATGCCCTAACAGCCCAATGCTTGGTAAGTAGAAGGCACAGACAGCAGAGCTCAACCCGGGCGGTGGGAGGGACAGGCTTGCCAAAGGAAATGTGGGAGACTTTAAGAATCAATCTAATGAGGCAGTGGAAACAAGCTCTAGTAGGAGTCTCGGGGAACCCACAATTAGTATGTCAGTGGAAAGACTCTCAATGTCAAGTGTTTTCCCATTGTGCTAATATTAGCAATCAAGTCACTCACTGGTTGTCATATACTTTGATTGTTTGTAAAAGGCAAGCCACATACGAAGAAAAATTAACATGATGAAACCCTGTTTTTCATTTTAAAAGCCAGGGAATGTCTGAATTTGAGGCAATGCTCATGAAGTCTAAATCTCTCACAGCTAAGTAACATATTTTCTCAAGTTTATGAACTAGCTCTAGATTAGAAGGATAAAGAATTTTATACTAGAAATTTTGACTTTTTCAAAAGAAAAAGTTGCTGCACAAGATGTGAGTAAACATAAAGTCCCTGAAGGAAATGAGTAATGAACACATCTGCATATCGTCCTTGAAATGCTTTTTCTGGGTATTCACTGAATTTATTTGAACATTTTTGATCGGGTTTACTCCATGGCAATGATTCATTTTACGTGCCACTTTGGCTGGGCTTTGGTGCCACTGGACACCATTCGGAAATGTTCGCATATGATGAATCAGTTCGCCTTAAGTGGAGCATGTTAACTTCCACCATCACTTGAAGGTGCTGAAAGGCTGTCTGTGTTCTTTGGCCAGACTATACCAGACATTTGCCATTACATTCTTCACTCCTCCTGTCTTCGGACTTACCGATCTTGGATCACAACCCTGCAGGAATGTCCAGTCTGTCACCTGAACCGTAGATGCTAAACATGTTAGCACAACTTCCCCACTCCCTACCACCACATGAGCCAGTTTCTTCAAATAAATCTCTTTTTCTATGTATGTATGTATGTCACTGGTACTATTTCATTCCTCTCGGTGATGTGCGCCTGAGCAGAGACTATGTACCATGTGGCTCCCTCTGCTTTTCATC
>NW_022111369.1:42575487-42576425 GCF_000313985.2 Echinops telfairi
CAACCACAGAATTTAAATCCAGACCAAGGGCAAGGTGGAGATGCAAGTCTTCTTAATGGGGATGCTGTGGACATCAAGTAGTTCTCTTAAGCACTGGAGTTGGTGAACTCAAAAGACGATGATCTCTACGAAACACAAACAAAAGTCCTGTTTAGAGAAATATCTACCAGAAACAGTGACTTTTCCCCAGAGAAACCAAATAAGAAATGTCGTGCATGTTGCCTTCCGGTGAGATTTACAAACTGGTGGAATGCCTCACCCCATTCTATCTGGTAAGTAATAGCAAAGAGGTTGAAGTACATGTCTCAGTAACTGCCCCTACATTTTAATGATCCCTATTTTGACTGGCCGAAGAAAGCAAAACCCTCAGTACACGGAATCTGAAGGTCCTTCCACATTGTGACTTACTTGCGTAACTGTTTCATCAGTTTTCGGAACCAGTTGATCTCAGAGTTCACGCACACTTTCTTCTTATTCTTCATCCATATGCTAGTGGGCAAAGAAACAGAAATGCAAGTAAAGCAGAGCAATAGTCCAGTCAGTCCTGTACTTGTAATAAAGGAAATAATTGGGCTGGAAACTAATTATTCTCAGATCAAGTGACATTGGTCTGAGGCTGCTTGGCTGTGGAGCGGAGATTTATAGCATAAGGGTCTGAGGAATTAAAACAAACAAACAAACAAACAAAACCACTGAGGAACCAGAAATGTGAACTCACAGAGCAGAATACATGGCTGATAGAGCCTCATGTTTATAAGTTAGTATTTTGTTGATAAAATTTACTAGAGTTAAAGATAGATCAAATAGTTTGACTCCAAGGCTGGTTCCCTACAAAAGTTGTATCACAATATCTTAAAAATCTGTTTGGCCATTGAGCTTGGGAAACAGAATACGTTACAGAAAACACTCTCTTGAGGACCTTTTATTTGAAAAAAAAA
>NW_022111369.1:42578219-42579838 GCF_000313985.2 Echinops telfairi
TTTCAAATATATTGGAGTAAGTAGGAAAACATGATAATTCACCATCTCTCTTTGTTCAAAGAGTTGAGATTTGAGACCCGAGAGAGCAAATATAATCCAAAGGGGGGAGCCCCAATAAGAACTGCTCTCATAGATCAACACCAGACTTCATATTCCTGAGTTTCAGGACTATGGAGGAGTTTTTAATAATAACTTTTATATTGCAAAATACATGAATGAAAGTACAATGCCTTCTTAATGAGCCATAATTATACTCATTTCTAATACCTCATTTTAAAAGTAAGTTGAATACATTGAATGGGACACACTGAAGTGTTTACAAGCATCCCAAAGTCTAAAGACATCCAAGGGAGCATAGGCAGCGGTTCACCTGG
This sequence comes from Echinops telfairi, assembly GCF_000313985.2. Lineage (NCBI taxonomy): Eukaryota > Metazoa > Chordata > Mammalia > Afrosoricida > Tenrecidae > Echinops > Echinops telfairi. The sequence continues at coordinate 42,578,594 of NW_022111369.1, forward strand.
TGATCTGTGGAAAATCCTTCACTAGTGGTATCTACAGATGGTGCCAGAAGCATCAAAAAGGGAGGCTACACCATCTCAATGAAAGGAAATCGATATGAAATTCCTTGCTGCCACTCCTGTCCTCTTACCTATTCTTGAATCAGAGTCACGGCACTAAAGTTGAAAGGACAGATCCACAGAGTAATCGCTTAAACCAACCACGGGTTGTGATACTTATTTATTGCTCTTAAATTCATTGAGCAAAGTGTCTGCTACTGTGGCAGAAGAAGCATTGGAAAGGGAAGAGGCATTGGAATAGGAAAACATCGGGGTGAAGGCCTGGCTTCACCCCTCCGTAAAAGTGTGCCTCAGGCAGCTTGTTGACCTCCCTAAGCCTCAGTTTTCACACCTGTAAAAAGGATGATAACAGTTTCTATCCTTTCTTGTGGTGAATCAGAGCATTTGAATTATGGAACTGGTGAAGAATACTGAAAGGACTATGGTCTGACAAAAAGACAACCAGATCCATCGTGGAAAATGTACAGCTAGAGTGCTCTTTAGAGGCAAGAATGGCAAGACTTTGTCTCGAGTACTCTGTCAGGAGAGATGTACCCTTGGAGAAGGACATCATGTTTGGTAAAGCAGAGGGCAGTGAATGAAAGGAAGGGCCTCCATGAGACAGACTGACGCGGTGGCTGTAACGGTGGGCTCAAGCATTGGGACAACTGGGAGGAGAGCACAGGACCGAGCGCTGTGACATGTTCTGTTGTGCACGGGGTTGTGATGGCTCAGGACGAATGAGTGAAGGAAATGAGGGGGTATGTGTAGAGTACTTGACTCACTGAGTGCTGCAAAGAACGTATTCAATAACTATTACCTGTGAGTCGGAAATAGTAGTTTCATTGACATAACATCGAGCAACCACGGTAGCATGATTAGCTTAAGGATTTGTAACACCACTTGAAATTAATCACTTTGACGATGCATAACAACATGCGGTCAGATTTTCATTGGCAAAAGAAACGTATAAATCTCCTTCAAAAAGTTCTTGGAAAAATCCCATTTGTTTTTTGGTATAAACTTTTCAAAACCCCTCCTGTATTTGTGATATATATATTTTTTCCCCCTTGTAACTTACATAACTTCTACATTTGGACAGCCTCTGCCAGCAGGGATGATTTGAATTCGCTGAATGAGTTGCACAGGGATATAATTTTTGACCTCGTGGAGGCATTTGCACTTGAAGTTTGTATAATTCGCCTCCAG
>NW_022111369.1:42581210-42582458 GCF_000313985.2 Echinops telfairi
AGGAATATAGCTATTGCATGAACATTGGAGTTCCACTATTTTCTCCTTCCATGAATGATCTTAACTTCTAAGAGTTAAATCCCTGAGCACCTTATTTTCAGAAAGCACCTTACTTTTGGAAACCTAGGATTAGTGGAGCACTGTTCTCTCCTTTACTCTTTACTGCCCTCCATGCTTCCCCACCCCACCCCCTGCGACCCCGCTTTTAAACTGATTTTTTTAGAAAAGGAAATGGCCGAGGCCCATTTCTGCTGAAAGGACAAGGAGAAGATAAGTGAGACTTCTCACCTGGGACAGGAGACAAGTTGATGGTGAGCAGCAGCAGCAGCAGCAGAGATGTGGAAGTGAAGCTCATTCTGCCTGGAGGTGGAGTTCAGGCTTCAGCTCTGAGTTCAAGCAGTGGGTTGTCAGCCCGGGAGACTCCTATTTATTTACACCAATAAGGAGGGCCCTCCCACTGCCTTTGTCTCCAGCAGGTCAGCTGTATCACTACTTGTAAAAGCCCCCAAATATTGCTGAGCTTGCTCTTTTTCTTTTCTTTCTTTCTTTCTTTTTTTTTTACTGCCTCTTGCAAACTTTATGAATTTGCTACAGAGGACTATTAATATATAATGAAATCATTCTTGAAAATATATACTAGAGAAGCCAGAGATGCTGCAGGATGCTGGAGTGGGGAGAGAGGAGAAAAGATATCAGGTTGGAGGCTCCAAGCCCCTCTCTCTGGGCTCACTACCAGGGTTGTGGCTTCCATTGCTTCTCTCTGGAAGGGCCAGTTGACTCTCTTAAGGGCAACCGAATGACATTAGGAATTTTGTCATTCACAGCATCGTATCCCCAGCTCCCTGCAGCGATGCTAGCTCCTGGTAAACGTTCAGTTAATATTTGTAGATCCTGGTGTGGATTAGATTACTATTTCCCCACCATTTATTTTAGCATATGAAAAGTAAGATTACTTACCAAAGTTGACGATCATGGAAATTCTGGAAGGGGGCAGTGTATGCCCCTCCTTGGTGTGCCCGTGTCTTGATGAGGGTAGACCCATAATAGCTTTGAGCCAAGATATCTTGCTGGCTCTTGTACGCACGTCATTGAGTGGGAGAATCACATGGCAATGGAGGGATTAATGAGAGCTTTCACAGCTGTTGAGACCCCTGTTACAATCTCAACTAATCATAAGCTGTTTAGTGTAAGCGTCTATACAGTTTGGATTTGATTCTGGGAGAGTGGGCGGGCAGATTTAGCTTCCTT
>NW_022111369.1:42584295-42585467 GCF_000313985.2 Echinops telfairi
TCTGTCTATCTACTCATTCACTCTTCCATCTATCCATCTACCCGTCCATCTGTCATCAATAGGTCTTCCTAACTTTCACTATGAAACCCACATTTACACACTTGACATGTAAATACTGCCAAATCTTTGAACTTATAACACTGTTTAGAATTCCCTCGGCATCTTAATTTATCTTTTTAATATCTGTTTATCTTTTTTATTGCTTTTCATAAATTATGTCTACTCTTCCTCTTTGCCTCACGGTCACTCCCTGTACAGCCATGCACATATCACTCTTTCCCCGCACACTTCTGAACAGCTTTGCCAACACGCGGGAGAGAGAGGAAGCACATCGCCTCTTTTTCCCTAGACGCTGGGATTCCTAGCCTAAATCACATTATTCTGGTCATTTCTAAAGATTTGGCAGTGAATAGAAATTCTGTTTCTTTAAAAGTGATTGGTTTCTGACTCAGTTCACTCTCGTGCAGTTTGATCTTGGGACTTGAGTGTATGTATTTTATATATACACTGTACAGCTTCTTGTTTAGCATATAGAGACGGAGGTTGTGAAAGAGAACAGACTCTGAATAGAATGAGGAGTTGTTTTTCTTTTTTGTTTTAAATGAATTTGTTTGCCACAAAAATCTAGGAAATGATTAAAGTGGCTCTTTTTACAATGGGGGAACTTATTAAGGAACTGGTTCTAGAACAATCCTAAAATCTGGCTTTCGTTCTTTTAATGCCCAGAGTTGTGAATGTAGCTTAACTGCACTGAACAAAGAAAAACCAGCCCCACGATGAGCAGCTCCTGGCAGATGGACGAGTCGAGACGTTTTCAGGCAGATTCGTTACAGTCTCAGCTCCATTATGGACAGAAATTCCAAGAATGTGAAAGCACAGCAAACAAACAGGACAAACAACAGACCAAAGAAAAGAGGAGAAAACATTGGAAGCAATAGATTTGGACCCCCAAGGAAACATTTGATTAAAAAATATCTTTTATAGATACTTTTGTTCAGAAGCATAACATGTCACTTGGCTTATCTCAACCCTGATTTCTATGATTAGATACAGAAAAACTGGGGAAAATAAAAAAATTTAGGGCGAATGTTTTCACTGTTTTGGTAATCAAACCAGATTTTGTCTCAAAACCCAAGGAAAACTGTATGGCATGTCCCATAGAACTCACATTG
>NW_022111369.1:42585681-42586805 GCF_000313985.2 Echinops telfairi
AGTGAAAGGTCACTAAAGTAGAGAAGCTGCGTACCGGATCCAAGCTTGCCCATCTAGCTAGTTAGCAGGCATCCCACATAGAGTTTTATAAGGTTCAAAGTTCACAAAGGGATAAAACCACAATTTTAAGTGGTTTGTAATATAATAGAAGAAAAATGAAACTGACAAAATCGACATTTTCTCTCCTGCCTTTTAAAAATCAATTAGAAAACAATTTAATCTATTTTCACAAATACATTCACCTGCGAAGCAGCTGGTATTTACTTGCTCCCACAGACCTTTCAGTAGAACAACAAAGCATGACAACTTAGTGAGTAAGAGCTTAGACTCTAAAATCAAATTAGGTGGGTTTGTAAATTTGCAATCAGTCCCCAAACCTCAGTTCCTCGTGCTACACAAAGCCCAGTCACAGTTGCTCAAGCTCCGAGATTTATGCAGGTTCCAGAAGTGCTTTGGTTGGTGTTAGGATAAATAGCAAACACTCCAAAAATGTTACATAGTGTGACCCTGATAAAAGCAGAAAACTTTCAAAGTACATCAGTGGAGCGTCAGCTAAGTCCACGTGGAAGAAGTACACCAGCCTGTGTGATCTGAGGATTGTAAATAATAAAATCCAAATCCTGAAGAAAGACTGGTATCAGAGCTTAAATTGTGAATACCCTGCTTGCAGAAGGCTGTGGATGACAGTGGAAGCCAAAGATCCATTTGCATGCAGTCTCCACATGAATGAAGCCTCTGCAGAGTGCCTCCGATCGATCATGGTCCAGGGTGTGACTAGCTATCAGACAGGGAGCATTGTAAAGTTCATTGTAGCAGCTGTAATTAGGTTAAAATTGAATGCCTTATCATTTTCTCTCCCTCTTGACCCATTTTAAGGTTGTTTCAGTTTTTAATAGCTTCTGTTTTCTTTTTGATTGAGTCTTTTCTGCTCGTCTAGTCATTGTTGTTTGTTGTTGTTGTTTTCTTCCTCTTTGAGTTTTGTATGGTTTTCTCTATCCAGGACAGGTTGATTTGTAGAGATAGTAACTGGAATGATAATTGCCTAGGGGCATGGCAGGGACAATGAGAGGAAATGGGGAGGGAGTTAGTAATAAAGAATACATGAAGAAAATGTTCTGAAATTG
>NW_022111369.1:42587263-42589824 GCF_000313985.2 Echinops telfairi
AGGAAAGCGAATTTTGGGAATAATGAGGGCAACAAATGTATAGATGTGCTTTACACAATTGATCTATGTATTGTGATGAATTGCATGAGCCCCAATAAATTGATTAAAAAAATAAAATAAAATGTATCATATAAAAAAAGAATAATTTTAGTTTTATAAATACATAAAATAAAATAAATGGTTCAATAAAAAATGAGTGAATGATTAAATTGTTTGCTATGTGAAGTGAATACCAATAAAACTATTTTTTTAAAAAGAGGTAAAGTTGGTTTCATTTGTGAGTGAGCAAAGCTTCTGATGAATTTAAAATGTCACGAAAGTTCCAACCAGACACATGGTTCCTTGAGTTTGACAGTCCGGTGCTTAAAATGCTGTTCTTTCAGATTGATAACTTGCTCTTTATTTTTCTTAACCAGTATTCAACATTGATGGTCTTCCCTCCAGTCGATACCTAGAAAAGTTTGCATTTGTTTCAAAGATGCTGGTGTTTCAGAAAGGAGTGTGTTTATCATCATATTCATCTTGACTGAACATTCATAGAGTTTAGGAAAAGCTAGGTCGTTTTTGAGTGTCCCTGGGTGGTGGAAATGGTTAAGCCAAGGCTAGTAACTGAAAGGTGAGCAGTTCATATCCATCCAGAGGTTTCTCTGGAGAAAAGCAAGTGGCTGGTTGTTTTTTCTCATTTTTATTTTGGGAGCAGCTTTCAGCAGCCTGCTGTCTGCCAGAAAATGGTTTAAAGATATATAACTTAGGAAGAGGCCTTTTTCCAAGGCAAATAAATTCATATTTCAATTTTGCTCACATTCAACGTGAATGCAGTGAACCTCAGACAAATCTAAAATGTGCTTCCATCCCTATCTGCTTCCTCCGTGACTGCACTGGTGTTGACCAGGAGGCTGCTAGGTGGCAGCATCACTTACCGAAACAGCTGGCAGAAGGGAGAAGCGCTGTCCTCAGGTAAAGCTGACCCTGGTGCTGGCAAGGGGGGGCTGTGCTCCGTGTTCATTTAGTGTTTGAATCATTGATTTGATTTATAGATATTTTTTAAAATATGGTAAGGCTTGGGATTGATTTTGAATAGTTTGAAAGACTAATGTAAAACACCCCTAAAGATCTGAAGCAATCCAACAAATTCTGGGCCAAAGCCCTGAGGTTGTGAAGTCAGATGGAGCCTCAAGTGCTCCGGCATACACACGCGTTAGCAGCTGAGCTCGAACCTTGGGTGGTTAGGACGTTTTCTGAGAACTGAGGGGGACCTTACCTACCCACGTCAAAGTGATCAGGCTTTCCAGCTTTTTGAAGCAAAGTGCAGTGAGTTTTAGCAAATCAGTCACCTTGCTTCCCCTGTTCTGAGTCGTGGACAGGAGCCCTTCAAACTGCACAGAGGAGAATGGGAACGCCCTGTTTCCATCGTTGAGTGTTCTACCAGACAGCAGGCCACGCAGAGCCGAGCGCCACGGAGTTTGTGTCTTTCTTAGGTGACCCGCCCCCATGAGATTGTGTTTCAGGGTTTGAAGAATACTCTCTACACGGAAAAGCAAAACAAACGCCTTTGGGAAAAATATTTTTTGTTGTTAACAAAGGCCAAAGAAGTAAAAAGGAAAGTAACATAAGTCTACCACCCAGGTGCGCATTTATTTATTTAATGCAATCGTGTATTTATTTATTTATTTCTAATCATTTTATTGGGAGCTCTGACAGATAGCATAACATGCCATAGTTCAATCACATCAAGCAGTGTTGTGCAATTGTTACCACACTCCGTGTCAAACATTTTCTTTCTTCTTGAACGCCTTCATATCACCTTTCTTTTATCCACCCCGCCCCCGCCCCACCCCCTTCTGTATGTCTTCATTGCCGTAGCTGACACAGTCTGTTGTTCACTCCCGTTGAGTGGGGTTGTGCAGTTATCAATGCTTTCAGCTTCCCTTCCCCTTCCCACCCCGTCTCTTCCCCTACCCTCAGGGCTGTCATTCTGATGTTGGGGTTGGAAGGAGATGTGAGAGAGGGCAGTGTGACCACCTTGCTGCATCAGCTGAGGATGTCCTCGGAAACAGACAGCGCGGTGCCCACAGCCGAGGAGATGACAAGAGCTCTGATCACGGGTCTCCGGCCTGCTTTGGCTCCCCCGCTAGATACCACACTCTTGTGATTTTCTGATCGAACAACAGAGTAAGTGATGCTGCATGGACACCATCTGCCCGGAAGTGTCCCAGATACACATGTAAAAGCACACATTGAAGGTATCATGTTCCAGGGGGGTTTTAGGTATAGGAATCGATTTTTGTTTGTTTTCTTTATAAAGTCATTTTATTGGGGGCTAGTACAACTCAGCACAATCCATACATACATCCACTGTGTCAAACACATTTGTACATTTATTTCCCTCATCATTCTTAAAACATTTGCTTTCTATTTGAGCCCCTGGCATCAGCTCCTCATTTTTCCCCTCCTTCCCCGCTCTCCCCACCCTCATGAACCCTTGATAATTTATAAATTATTATTTTGTCATGTCTTACACTGTCTGATGTCTCTCTTCACCCACTTTTCTGTTGTCTATC
>NW_022111369.1:42591002-42607410 GCF_000313985.2 Echinops telfairi
GTCTTCTAGTAGTTTGCCTGTTCATCTAGGTGTTTCCCCTCTTGCCCTCACTCGCTCCCCTCTCACTATCCACTCTCTCCCTAGGTAATCATGCCTCTGTTCATGTTTACATATGGGTCTGCTCATATGGATATATCAAGACCCATTGATCTAATCGCCTCACGATCATTTCTTTACAGAGGCTTCCTAAGTGCCTCCCAGTACACATATTCCCAAACCAGACTCGTTATGTTTCCCCCAAATCGGCTCTACCTCCAAGATTTCCATTCTTTGTACCTGGCGTTACTATCCACCCAGTTGCTCCGAGGACAGGCGGTCATCTTGAATGCACTCCGATCTCTTTATCCTCATAGCTAGATAGTCCTGACGAGCTGCTGCCATTCACACTTCTTAAAATATCTCAACTTTGTCCACTTTTCTCTGTATCCATCGCCAACTTCTCATTCTGAGTTTCCATTTCGTTTGTACAAACTCCCACAGCAGCCCATCAACTGCTCTCATTAATGTGGCCCACCCATCATTTTCCACACTGCAGCTCTACTGCAAAGAATCCCCACTTTTCTGAGGAAGACATCTAATATGTCTGCAGATCTTGACATCTACAGTTTCATCTCCTGCCTCGCCCCCTTGCTCTCCATACCAGTTAATGGATCTGTTCGTGCGCAGATGCAATTGTGGACCCTTTACAATCCCTATGGCCTCCACTAGGGGCCTGAAGCTCACAGGTAAAAAATCTGTAAGGACTGCAATATTGTATTCCAAATGAATATGGCATTTTAATGTAAATAATGTGTATGGTATATGGTTTTTTTTTACAGACTCTAAAACAGCTTTGTGTGTTTTCTGTGTGCAGTATGCATGTCATAATGTATGTGCGTGCTGTTTTATGTGGGTGCGGTATATGAGAAACATCAGTACTCCTAACCTCATTGGCAGTACCAAAGGTTTGAGTGGCCCCTCTAGGCCAGTGGTTCTCAAACTTCCTAATGCCACGACCCTATAATACAGTTCATGTTTTGGTGACCCCCCCCAACCATAAAATTATTTTTGTTGCTACTTCATAACTGTAATTTTGACACTGTTAGGAATCAGGAGAACCTCTGCTCTAGATTTACTCCCAGCCCTTCAGTTATGTTTCTTCTCAATAGCAGGTTGTCAGGGCCAGGTAGAAATCAACATTTTTAGGCTTAAGTTTGAGCAAATCACACTTTTCTCCTGAAAAGTGTTTAATTCAGAGTTCCAACCTGTTGATATCCAATGAAAAGATCCACCCCCACCCCTGGGAAATTCTCCCCAACTCTATGATAATAATTCGTTTCCCCCAATGCGTTTCCTCTCCATGAGGCATTTTGTTTGGGTGTAATAAGATATGTATATTTCACCATTTAAGTTATTTAAATAAGCTTAACTCTGTTTCATTCATAAATCTCAATATCTCCATAATCCAAAAGTTCTCTCTTTCATGCAATATAGAGTTAGACATCAACTGTAGGGTGTTGCAGAGGGTGAGAGAAGTAGCACCGTTTCTCTGGAATTGCCCTCTACCTGCCCTGCCTTCCTTTAGGCGTGTGCTACTGATGATACAATGGAAGACGCATGTGGTTGTAATGGTTACCTTCATGGTCAGGTGGTAAACTCTCCAGTGACTCATCACTGCACTTCTGTAGATGCCCTTGGTGTGGCAGGGGTACGTGGCCTGGCTGTCTCATGGAAGACCCTGTTGAAGCTTCCTAGTGTATATCTCCCCAATGTGACACCGTTCAAAACTCCCAGGGGCACATTATACAGCTGTTTGTTTCTAAGATCCCCTCATCCTTTACAAACCCTTTTGGAGGTTGACTGCCTGAGATAGTTAATGTTTATTGTGCCAACCTGGCCGATAAACACATGTGGGGTTAATGAAGGGCAGAGAGATAAATGGCTTGGTGAGCCTTGCCTTTTGATTTCTCGGGTCTCTTGCTTTGTGATGGTCGGACAAGGGTGCAGCTGCCTTAGCCAGCTCCCTGCTTCAGCTGGCAAGGTTCACTTCCTGCAAATCATCCCCGAGGAGAAGCCTCATGGACTTACCCCGATGCAGCCCTGGGTGCTGGAGTGGCCGTGTGGAGACCCCTGCCAGCGTTGAGATGCTTACACATTCACTGACTCGGCTTTCCTCCTGCAGTCGGTGTCATAGTGTGTGTTTTGTGAGATGGAGGAGGACTTTGTGGATTGGTGTTGGACATATGGGTTAATGTTGGATTTGTGGGCTTTAGCAGCACTGGGTTGGGATGTTTTCTTGAGTGCTCTTAACCTTTACATAAAACTCTCTTATACATGAATTTCTGTGGATTTGTTTCTCTAAGGTACCCAGACTAACACACAGCCTAAGTCTGCTCATCTCCAGACTCAGTAGCCTAAAGTGTCCTTGCTACTCCAGAGAGTGGACAGGTAGTCTGCTTGTTGGTACCTCTCAGTTTCCTGTCCCTGAGCCCCAGCAACATCAAACACACTGCCACTTGTATAGATTTACAATGTTAGAAAAGAGAGAGGAGGGCTTTTCTTACACACCTGGCAAGCCCCCAAAGCACTCTCATATTTACATGCTGTTCAGGGCTGGTGAGTTGGTTCTGACTCACAGTGACCCTGTGGACAGCAGAACCAGACACTACCCAGTCCTGTGTCACAGCCACTGTACTGTGTCACTCAATTTTCGTGTGTGGCTTCCTCTTTTGTGCTGGCCGTCATTTTTCCAGGGAGTGTCTATCTTGATAACATGTCCAAAGTCCATGAGACAAATTCTCATCATCCTTGCTTTGAAGGAGCAGTCAATCTGTACCTCTTCCAAGATATAGCTGTCTGTTCGCTGGGGAGTCCATGGTCCTTTCAACATTCTTTGCCAGCACCGTAATTCAAATGCATCACTTCTTCCTCAGTCTTCCTTGTTCAATGGCCAACATGCGTAAGAAGCAACTGAAAAGACTAAAGCTTGGGTGAGGAGCACGTGAGTTCTCAATGTGACAACTTTGCCTCTCAACACTATAAAGAGGTCTTGTCCAGCAGACTGTCCAAAGCAAGGTGTCACTTGATCTCTTAACTGCTGCTTTCACGACCAACCAAGATGAAATCCTTGGCAATTGACATTATAGCGTCAATCCTTGATCTTTATCAGCCAGTGCTGCAAGTCCTCCTTACTTTCAGCAAGCAAGGTGGTTCATAAACCTTCCTCCAATCCTGATGCCACATTTTTCTTCATATAGTCCAGCTTCTCAGATTATTTGCTCACCATACGTATTGAACAATTATAGTATAGGATACAACCCTTACACACACCTTTCCTGATTTTAAACCATAAATATTCCCTTGTTTTATATGAAATCTCTTATACAGGTTCCGCATGTGTAAGGTTCACATGAGCACAGTGAATTGTTCTAAATTCCCCTTCTTCTCCATGCAGTCTATAGTTTGTTATGATCCAGACAGTTGAATTCCTTTCTATAGACAATAAAACAGAGTGAACATCTTTCTGGTTTTCTCTGCTTTCAGCTGAGGTCCAGCTCGTGTCAGTAAGAGTATCCTGAATCCCATGTCCTTTTCTGAATCTAGTTTGAATTTCTCGAAGCTTCCTGTTGATGTACTGCTGCTGCTGTTGTTGAAATATCTTCACTTATATGTGCCCCATCAGTGCTAGCATTCTAGAATGTGCACATTCTGTGGGGTGGCATTTCTTTGGAACGGGTACAAAGATGGTCTCTTCCAGTCAGTTGGCCAGTCATTTTGTGCTGGCCATCAGTCTTTCACATTTTTTGTCGTAGATGAGTGAGTGCGTTCAATGGTTCATCAGTTTGCTGAGACATTTCTATTGGTATTCTGCTAATTTCTGGAGCCTTATTTTTAGCTCATGCTTTTAGTGCAGCTTGGACTTCTTCCTTCAGCACCCTCTGTCCTTGATCATATGACCTCTTGAAATGTTAGAATGCCTGCTTTTTCGGTACAGTGTTTCTGTGTATTCTGTATATCTTCTTTTAATGCTTCTTGCATCATTCAATAGCTTGCCCATAGCATCTTTCAATATTCCAGCTCAAGGCTTAAGCGTTTTCTTGAGTTCTTTCAGTTTAATATATGCTGAGCATGTTCTTCCTTCTTGGTTTTCTAATTCCACTAACTGTCCTTTGAAACTTTCTGTTCAGCAATTTTATTTAATCATTTTCCCCATTTGATTTAGCTGCTCTATGCTTAAGAATAGGTTTCAGAGTCATCTCTAACATGTACTTTGATGTTATATTTCGTTCCTGTCTTTTAAATAATAGTTTTCTTTCTTCGTCCCTGATGCGTTTGATGTCCTCCCACACCTCGGCAGGTCTTCTGTCATTTGTCCAATGCAGCAAATTTGCTCTTGAGATCTTCTCAAAATTTAGGGGGTAGACTCAAGATCATATTTAGGCTCTCATGGACTTGTGTTAAATTTCTTCATCTTCAACCTGAACTGACTTAGGAGCAGTTGATGTTTTGTGCCACAGTCAGCCCCCAGGCTGGTGTAAGCTGCTGATAACTGAGTTTCTCTATGGTCTCTTCCCATAGATGTAGTCAATTTGATTCCTTCATTTGGGGAAGTTCTGTGTATAGTTGCTATTTATGTTGTTGAAAAAGGTATTTTCCATGAAGAAGTGTTGGTCTTTCACAATTCTATCATGCAATCTCCAACTTTGTTTCTATCACCAAGGCCGTATTTGCCAACTCCTATTGTTTTCTCTTAGCATTCAAATCACCAATAATTATAAATGCCTCTTGCCTGAATATTTGATTAATTTCAGTTTGAAGAACTTGGTAGAAGCCTGCAGTTTCTTTATCACTAATTTTAATGGTTGGTATGTACATTTAAATGATCATTGTATTAACTGGATTTCCTTGTGTTCGTATCAATATTCTCCTATCACAGACAATACTGTACTTCAAGATATATTTTGACGTGTCTTTTATGACGATTGATGTGATGCCATTCCTCTTGAACTTGGCATTCCTGGCACAGAAAAGCATATGATTACCTAATTCAAAATGTCCAATGGCAGTCCTTTTCACCTCACATGTATTAATCTCAAAGCATGTAATTTCATTTTGATGACTTCCAATTTTCCTAGATTCATACTTTGTACATTGCACTTTCAGATTCCTGGTGGATGTTTGCCCCTCTTTCTTCTCACTCTGAGCTGTGTCTCATTGACAAATAAAGGTCACGAAGGCTTTGCTCCATACTTGACTTCTTTGAGAAGGTAGCTCTTCCTCAGTCATATTTTGAGTATCTTCCAAACTGACGAGCTCACTTTCTGACGCTATATTTGACAACATTAAACTGCTATCTATAAAGCTTTCAGTGGCTGATCCCTCAGAAGTGGCCGGCATATTCTTTCTTTGTGGTCTGTTTTTAGTGTGCTTGCCACTGAAACCTGTGCCCTTGGGTGTTCCTGCTGGTATTTGGAACAGCAGCGACACAGCTTTCAGCATGACAGCACCATGCAAAGCACCGCAGTATGACAAACGGACAGAACGACTCATGGTGAGTAACTCATCTCTAAAGCCTTCCCTCAAATGACTGGTGGAGAGGTAGTGGGAGGGAGTGTTTGGGTGCATCTTGGTAACCCTATGGCATGGGAGTGGACCCTGGTATTGGTGGTGCTTTGCACTTGGAATGTGGTCAGCTTATAGATTTGTGGGTTGACTACCTAACTTTTGTTTCTGCACTTCCATGTTCAAAAAACTCAAAACCAAATCCATAAAGTTGATTCCAACTCACAGTGACCCTATATAGAGTTTCCAATGCACTGGCCTGTTGTCCCTGAGATCTATGGCACGATGTGCTTTATTCTGTGCCTTCATATGCATCTTTATTTAGCAGAGGCCAGAGGAGCTGGTGGGTTTCTCTATGAGGGCTGCCAGGAGAATGTATGAGCCGGGCTGTGCCCATTGAGCATGACAGCAAAGCTGATCAAATGGATCATTATGATTCAAGTATCAGAGCAATCAGAGCAGCCATTGTCTTGACACTTTCGTTATGACCCTAGTTGTGGATGGGACAAATTGGCACAAGGATCTTATACTCTTATACTCCAAGGACGTGGGGCTGCCAGGGCCTTTGCCCTGGGCTCAAAGCACTTGAAGCGTTCTATGGGCCCATGTTTCCCGATTAGAGGAAGAACCAGAACCACTGTGGACTTTGAGCGAGCTGATGAACAGCTACCCCTCCTACTCAGTATGACTCACTCTATTAGGCTCCGGAGGTGCATGTGGGTGACTCAGATCTCGAGCCGTCTTCTGACTCAAAATTGGAGTACTCTTTCCATTCCACCGAGCCTTCAAGTCCTTGGGACCTATGGCAAGAATTGCCTGTATGCAGCGATCACGTCTTTATTTGTTATTTTTCAAATGACACGTTGCATTGGGTAACTGCAGCACAGGACCTCTTTAAAGTGTTGAAAATCAAGGATGTTACTTTGAGGATGAAGGTACGCCTGACCTAAGCCATGCAATTCTTTTAAAAATTAGTTTTATTTTTAATACTTTCACCAATACACACTTAATTCACACATCAGAAATTTCACTAGGTCAATCACATCTACAACAATTGTGCACCCATCACCACTATCAACTCCAGGGTATTTCTTCTTTCTTGTACCTGATGTTGTTCGCTCTCCATTTCCCACCCACTCCCCCACCATGTTCCTTTGAAACTAATAATCCAGGTGTCGTCTCTCTACGTTTACCTATCCTGGGTTTTATTTTCCCATTTTTCGTTGTTTTAAAATCATTTCATTGGGGGCTCCTACAGCTCTCATCACGATCCATCCATCCATCCATTGTGGCAAGCATATTTCTGGGTTTCATATACAGGAAAACCTACACAATCAAAATGAAACACAAATGGCCCAACAACGATGACAGAATGAAACAAAAACTTCAAGAGAAAACAAAGTTGCTGCTCTTGCTGTTCGGTGCCATCGAGTCGGTTCTGACTTGTAGCAACTCTCTGTGCAGCAGAGCACAGCATCACCTGCTTCTACAACGTCCTCACAATTGTTCTGACGTCGGAGCCCATGGTCGCAGCCACTGTGCGCAACCATCTCGTCAGTGGCCTCCCTCTCTTTCTGCTGCCCCTCCATTTGACCAAACATGATGGTTTCTCTTGATAACAGGTCTAAGGCACTTGAGATGAAGTCTTGCCATCCTTGCCTCTAAGGAGCATTCTGGCTGTGCTTCATCCAAGGCCGATCTGATTGTTCTTTGGGTAGGGCATGGTACTTTTTGATCTTCTTCACCAACACCGTATTTCAAATTTGTTGATTTTCTTTGGTCTGCTTTAGTCAATGTCCAACTTTCACATGCATATGTGGCAATTGTGGCTTATGTGGCTTGGGTCAGGCATGCCTCAGTCCTCAAAGCAACATTTTTGTTTTTCAATACTTTAAAAAGGTCTTGTGCAGCAGATTTACCTAATATAGTGCATTGTTTGATCTCTTGAGGGCTGCTTCCATGAGTATTGATTATGGAGTCAACTAAGACGAAATCTTTGACATCTTCCATCTTTTCTCCATTGATCATGATGTTGGTCCAGTTGTGAGGATTTCTGTTCTCTTTACAATGACTTGTAATCCATAATGAAGACTGCAGTTCTTTATCTTCATCAACAAGTGCTTCAATCCTCCTCGCTTTCAGCAAGTGAGGTTGTGTCATCTGCATATCACAGATTCTTAATAAGCCTTCCTCTAATCCTGATGTGACATTCTTCTTCACATAATCTAACTTCTACAATTATTTTCTCAGTATATAAATTGAATAAGTATGGTGAGATGGTACAACCCCGATGTACACCTTTCTTGGGTTTAACTCATGCAGCATTCCCTTGCTCCATTCACACAACTGCCTCTTGATTTCTGCACACGTTCTGCATGAGCACAGTGACGGAATTCCCATTCTTCTCTAGGCTAACCATAGTTTGTTATGAGCCACACAGTCAAATGCTTTTGCATAGTCAATGAAAAACAAGTTAACATTTTTCTGGTATTTCCTGGTTTCAGCCAAAATCCACCTGATATCAGCAATGATATCTTTGTTCTGTGTCCTCTTCTGAATCCTACCCGAATTTCTGGCAGTTCCCTGTCATTGTACTGCTGCCACTGTTGGAGGATCTCTAGCAAAATTTACTTGCACTGATATTAGTGATATTGTTTTATAGCTTGCATGTCCTGTTGGGTCACTTTTCTTTGGAATGGGCACATATATGGGTCTCTTCCAGTCACTTGGTTGTCTTCCAAATTTCCTGGCATAGACAAACGAGTACTTCCAGTAAGCAAAGTAGAACATATTAAAAACTGGAATAATTACACATTGGGTCAAGTAAGAGATCTAATAACAACTGCTGTCATCTGCTCTACCATGTACTGCCTGGTTACAAAGCCTTTTCTATCTCTGCTCCATAACCAGATGGGATTCACCTGAGACTTCATCTGCATGGGGGGACCTGAAAATAGGTTTTGGATTTTCACAGTTATCCAGAGCCTTCTGCAGATTGGATGTTCAGAGGCAGATGTCAATTCTTAAGGAGAAACAGCCTTTTGACCTATGAGGTGGCTTTCATAGGAATTTCACAACACATAGCAGCGGTGCAGACTTTTTGCTGGTGGTCAGAGATGGCACTGCCCTAACACAGCTCAGTCTTTGGGTGCAGCTGGGACCTATTAAAATGACTCCCATCCTCTCATTTTAAAGCCCATGGCTATTGTTACTTCGGGTGACACTGGCCCTTCCCTCCCTCCTACTGGTTGGTGATAGGAGTCTTTTGCCTAACTGGCAGGAGCACTGTGGAATGGTTTTTTCTGTACAAGAGAGGTCCTTGTTTTCAAATGCTCCCAGGATTTCACTGGATGATATCAGAATGAAATTTGAGAGCTCGCTCTTCTTGAGCTGATCACTTAAACTGCGAGTTCCAAATCTTTTTCTCTTATTAAAAAGGGATTGCTTGTTTATACAGGGGTGACATAAGAAGTAAATCTTTAAAGTGATTTCAAAAACGATAAATGGATTTTGAAGTTGAAGTTTTTGTTTAAGTTTTCCTATCTCTTCACTGCTTCATTTACGCAGTCCAGAGATTAGCTTCCTCAAAGCAAATCAATACACTTGATTTTGGGAGACTGGGTCTCAAGGGAATGTCCACACATCACCATGATAGCACCAGTGATGAGTCTTGGCCTACAGTCTGACTCTCCACAGAGGACACGTATGGGAAGTGAGGTGAAGCAATGATCATTGCTCCTTTTTACTGTAAGTTGAAACCGACTCCCCTTTGTTACTTCCAACATTGCTGGCTCTTAAAATGTTTAATTAATTTGTGGTTAGAAATAATTTTGTTTTTATCACCAAGTGATTCCTAACAGTCACAGCCAGGGAAGTGGAGCAGATTTCCATTCTTATAAATCTTCTCTGGTCAAGAACTTCTATGCTGGTTTAGAAGAATAGATAAGGGAAGAAAGTTGTCTGACTCCACCAAAGTCCAAGAAAATGTTGAAAAAGATGTCTAAAATGAGTGGGGTAGAGGGAGGAGAGAAAGATGTTTGTTAAAATCGTGGTCCTACCACTTGTTAGTAAATTATTAGGCTCTCTGAATTTCTCAGTTTTCAAAGTGGAGCTAACCATGTTGTTGTTAGGTGCATCGAGTTGGTAAACAGTTACAACCCTAATGTACACCTTTCTTGATTTTAAAGCATGCAGTATTTCTTTGTTCTGTTTGGACAACAGCCTCTTGATCCATGTACAGGTTCTGCATGAGCCCAGTTAAGTGTTTCAAAATTCTCCAGGCTAGCCATAGTTTGTATGGTCCACACAATTGAATGCCTTTGTGTAGTCAATAAAACACAAGTAAACTTATTTCTGGTATTCTCTGCTTTCAGCCAAGATCTATCTGATATCAGCAATGATATCCCTTGTGTTATGTCCTCTCTGAATCCAGCCTGACCCTCTCACAGCTCCCAGTCAGTGTATTTCTGCAACCATTGTTGGGTGATCTTCAGCAAAACTTTATTTGCATGTAAGCTCAATGATATTGTTCTATAATCTGTCCATTCTGTTTGGTCACTTTTCTTTGGGATAGGTAAAAATACAGATCTCTTCCCGTCAACTGACCACATAGCTGTCTTCCAAGTTTCTTGGCTTAGGCAAGTGAGTTCTTCTAGTGCTTCATCAGCTTGTTGAAACTTTTCAACTGATCCCGTCGATTCCTGGAACCTTGTTTTTGGCTAATGCTTTCAGTGCAGCTTGGACTTTTTCCTTGACTCTTGATCATATGCTACCTCTTGAAATGGTTGAATGTCGAGCTCTTTTTGGCATAGCGGTCGTGTATCCTATCCATCTTCTTTTGATGCTTCCTGCATCATTCAGTATTTTCCCACAGAATCTTTCACTATTGCAACTCGAGGCTGGAATTTTTCCCTTGTGTTCTTTCAGGTTGAGATTTGCTGAGCGTGTTCTTCCTTTTTGGTTTTCTAACTCCAGGTCTTTGCCAATTATGATATTTTACTTTATCTTTTTGAGCTGCCCTTTCAAATCTTCTGTTCAGCTCTTTGTCGTGATCATTCCTTCCAGGTGCCTTCGCGACTCCACAATTTAGAGCAAGTTTCAGAGTCTGTTTTCACATCCACTCTGATCTTTTCTCTCTTTCCCATGTTTTAAATGATGTTATCCCACAGTTCATCCTGTGACTAGTGTTCCAAGTGTCAGATCTGATCTTGATATCTTCTCAAAATTCAGGTGGGGTAGAGTCAAGGTCATATTTTGTCCCTGGTTTTAGTTTTTTTCAGCTTCAAGAATCTATGCTTGTGAATTATGTTCCTGGCAAAGAATATTGTAAGTGGCATGGTCTGCCAAAAAAACCAAACAAGTCTGTCCTTGAAGAAGAACACCCACAATACTCATTTGTGACAAGGATGGCAAGACATTGTCTCATGTACTTTGGACAGGTTATCAGGAGAGACCAGTCCCTAGGAAAAGATATCATGCTTCATAAAATAGAGGCAGCGGAAAAGTGGGAAATCCTGACTCTACTTCATACATTCCATACATTCCAAGTCCAGTTATTAATAGGTACTTGCAGTTGTTTCTTCTCATTTGAAGCCATGTTCCATCAGCAAATGAGCGTCCTGCAGCGTTTACTCCTCAAAGCTTTACTCCATTCATATCACTACGGTCTACTCTACTTTGAGAAGGCAGCGATTCTCAGTCATATTTTGAATGCCTTCTGATACCACTGCTGACAAAAATTTTTCTGTTACTGATGAGGTTTTCAGTATATGACTGAACATTCTGCTACTATCCATAACGTTTTCAGTGGCTAATTCCTCAGAAGTGGACAGTCTATTTATTCTTTGTCGTCTGTTCTTATTCTGGAAGTTCTTCTGAACTCTGTTTACTTTGGGTGTCTGCTGGCATTTGAAATACCAGTGACATCGCTTCTGGCATCATAGCAACACACAAGCCACCACAGTAAGACCAACTGACAGATAAAGTGGTGAGAGGTAACCAGACTGGAATGCATCTATTTGCTGTTGTTGTTGCTGTTCAGATATGACTTTAATTACTTAAAGTCAAAGTCATCTGACGGAGCACAACCAAATGAAATGTTGCCGTGCTCTGTGCCAGCTTCACCATCACAGATGTGTGAGTTAATTAGTGAGGCTCTTGTGTCAGTTCATCAACCTGAGGCTATTTCTTGTTTTCACTAGCCCTCCACATTCACTGTCCAGAATTCCAATCTTCTTTTGGAGAAATCTCCAGTTGTGCTGGACAGTATGGCCCCATTTCTACCATAGGGCTTGAAAAGCCATGAGGAGCTGCCAGGGTAAGAGAGCTAGAGGAGTTTATTTAGTGCTCTTACCCAAGACTTTGAATCTAGAGGGATACATGAACCGTCTAGGTCTTAACTGACAGCCCCATGACAAGTTTTTGGTATGATTTCTGCATTCCATATATTCCCTCTTGTTATGCACCCTTTCATCAATTCTGTGAGTTATCCAGGATCCTTCAAATTATTTCTTTCCCATGGAGGGTAATTGAACTTGGTCATTGTTTGTTTGTTGCCGACAACCTAGAACACTGTGAAATATTTAACTTGGGTGGTTCGGAGAATGAGATAAGATGGATTTGTAAAAACATAGAGCAAGCTCTAGGAACATAACAAATTTCATGATGCTAAGCCAAAGAGAAGGAGTGGGTGAAGAATGAAGTGGGAGGGTAACCTGTACTGAATTGTGAAATACCATAAATTTCAAAATCATTTTATATTTTATGAAGCACTTTTATGTACATTAGCTTCTTTGGTCAACCCTGGGCAGGTAGATGTAGGTGGATAGATAGATAGATAGATAGATAGATAGATAGATAGATAGATAGATAGATAATGCGTTAGTCCAGGTAGACTAGAGAAATAAATCCATAGACACACTCATATGTGTGTAAGAAAGAGCTTTATATACAAGAGCAATTAAATATTGAGGAAACATCCCAACCCAGTCCAGATAATATCCATAAGTTCAATATTCGCCCATATATCCGATACCAATCTATAAAGTCCTCTTCATACTCTTGAAACACATGCAATGTCGCTGAATGCAGGAAGATCACAGGCCAGTGGGTAGATAGTCTTGTGGATCCAGTGAGAGTAGAACCATCTCAGTTTTGGCATGGGTCTCTACGTGGCTCCTCCAGGTCCGGGGCTCTGGCTGCTGTCAACATAGATCCATGGGTCTTGTTAGTAGAGTCTCTCAGGGAGTGACCGTGTGTCCCTTATCCAATGAGCTATTTATCACCGTCGTGCCTCCAAATGAGGCCATCAAGCTGTGATCTGATTGAGAGGCTGAACTCCACCCCTTCACTCCTAGTCTCAAATTGACAATAGATTCTGTAACTACGATAGATAGATCGGGATGGATACTCAAGGTTTTCATTGACTAATTTTTGGAAGTAAGGTCACCAGGTTTTTTCTTCCTAGTCTTAATCTGAAAGCTCCATTGAACCTTGTTCAGTATGGGTGAACCTGCCAGTTTGAAATACTGGTGGTATAGCTTCTAGCTTCATAACAAGCCACCATATTAGGAAAAATATGAGTATTACTCCTTGTCTACTGGTGAGAAAAGTTGGAGCTCAGAGTTTAAGTGATGATTTCAAGAAGGCGTTCTCAAATATAGGTATCTTGATTCCGAAATCCATCTTTCAAAAATATTAGTTGCACATGGACTCTGTGCCAGGTACGTGTCAGAATGAGGGACGTGGTGGTGAATGATAGAGATACAAAGCCAAGGCAGGGCTAGACAACATGGGACCTGAGCCCCGTCATCCTCAGAGCTGCCTTGTGTGCTTATGCGAGTGTAGATTCTAGGGTTCAAGTCACTGAATAGCCCTTCTGGAAGTGGGACATGGAAAGCTGCATGCGTACTAAGCTTCCCAGGTGGTTCTGACACTGGCTAAACTTTGAGAACTATTTCTAATATACTCACACAAGCCATAAATAGGATCATGAAGCAGATGCAATTTCTCTTCAGTAAGCTTTGCACGACATTAAACAGGCTTTAGCATGTCCTTTCTGATCATAAAACAAAAACACAGACCCTCTCTTGAAGCTCAGAGATAACGGAACAAGTATGGAACCCAGTTGAATTTATGCTGTTGTTAGTGGCTGTCAAAGGAATCTGGTAGTATAGTAAGTAATAATTTGGGCTGTTAAATACAAAATAGTTCAAATCCACCTGGTTGCTTCCTGAGAGAAATATGAGACATTTTTGCTCCTGTAAAGATTTACAAACTGGAAACCCACAAGAGCAGTTCTTGCCATGTGTTCAATTGACTCAGTAGCAGTGAGTTTTTCTGGTTTTAGTGGCTATCAAGTCAGTGCAGATTCAGGGCACCCATATTACAACAGAATGAAGCAGTGCCTAGTTCTGTGCCATCTTCACCATGGTTGGCACAATGGTTCCATGATTGTGGCCACTGTGTATTCTGAGTACCTTTTGACGTACTCATTTTCCAGTTCTGTAATGGGCAATATTCTATTGCAGTTCATAGGATTCCCACTGGCTAACTTTTAGAAGCTTTATTGAAGACTCTCTACTATGTGTGACCCTGCTAGTGTTTGATATCCTGCCTTTGCTAAACAAAAGGTTGGTAGTTCAAATGGAAGGTCTGGTGGTACACTTCCAAAAAACTTAGCCATTTGAAAATCCCACGAAGCGCTGTTCTACTCTGACACACAAAGGGAGCCATGGGTTGGAATTAACTTGGTGGACATTGGCTGTATTCTAATTTACAAATACCTCTACCAGAGAGGTAATGATTAATAGGCCCCTTTCATACTAATAGACCTTTTATCAGCTGTTCAGTTTTATACCCCAGAGCCAAAAAGAAAGGAATTGCAATAATTTACATGGAACACCCATTTTTGTAGGCTTTCTGTAGGGGACCACAACAATTTAATAACAAGCTTTGCTCTATGAAATCATTAGGCCATGTGCAGTACTATTTAAAATAATTTATTTTTAAAAGGAGTAATATTTGCATTGGCTGAAACCAGGGAAGAGTTCAGACTTCCCGTAAATTGCCTCTGTGAATCCCCCACGGCCATCAGCTGCTTTGAAGTGGGGTGGTAATTTGATTAAGTGCTTTTGATTTTTAGCTCACACATTACTTTGCTGGAAGAGAAAGATTCTTCTTTACCTTAGATCACTCCTTCCTCCTATGAAAACTGGTTTCTAAATACAAAATAGACATGTTGTCTAACATGTATAGTGGGAATAGCTATATATATATATTCGACTTTGTTCTCTCCTGAATTAAAAATATAGACTATTATCTCTTCAGGAGTCTCTGGGTGGAACAAACAGTTGAGTACAGGACTAGTTACCAAAAGGTTAGCCGTTCAAACTCACCCACAGGCACTTCAGAAGCAAGGCCCGGTGACCTGTTTCTGAAAAGTTACAGCTTGGGAAACCCTATGGCAACTAATAATAACAACAACAACCATCTTAGCAGCCTAGAGCCAACTCCACTTGGCCTCTCTGGAATGCTTTTTCCAGCCTCAAGGGGATGTGAGCATATTTCAATAACATTGTTTGTGTATATTCTAGTCATCAACACAGATTTCTAGAACATTCGTATGGACAATGGACTTTGGGGAATACAAGAGACAGCGTGTGGAGGTGTTTGGGGGACAATGAGATAAGTCAAGAAGAACAGTATCACTATTGTAATGGAAGTTAGGTAGTGTGCCTATTGAGTTGAACAAATCTTTCCCTACTTCCCTGCATGTAATAGAAGGGAAAGAAGCTTGGACTAGTTGAAAATATGAACGTCTTTCAAAGTCTCTCAAGACTCCAGGAAAAAACAAAAACCAATCTCCTTCAAGCATTTACTAAAAGCTCATTCAATGTATGCCATGCACTTGGGGTGAGCCCTTGGCATCAGAAAGCAGAATTTTCGATAATTTCCTCCACCCAGCCTAAGATCCAAGCAGGAGCCTTGCAAACACTTCTGTAAATGAAAAACCGTATATGGTCTGTGATAATCTTGATCTTTTCCAACCACACTAGTTTAAAATAGAAACTTGGACCGACTGAAGAGTGTCTCGGAGGAAATTGCTTCAGCCATCAGGGGAAGTTTTATTTCTGGTACTTGTAAATGAGAGCCTTCTACGCCAGTCTTGCTGAGTTCGACTTGCTTATCACCTACTGGTTTGAATGATATGAGGCAATGATTTCTATGGGAGTGTTTGGTTTTGTTCTTTTTTATCTATTTTTGCTACATAATTTTTTTAAGATGGCTCTGAGAGGAAGAAATCCATTGTAAGACAAAGGGCCAGCATGGTGTTTAAATACCTCTAAGTCACGGATGAATTAGTTACACCAGTTGAGTATCATCTATTTACATGGAGCGGAAGGTAGTTATCAGGGGCAAGGTCATCACATTAACGAATTTTTTTGAGGGGTGGGATTCATAATAAAGGACCAATGTCAATGAATTTAGTTATTCTTCTCATTAGTTATTTTTGCACTAAAAAACGGATTGTTTTGGTTAGAGAAAAGGCCAAACCCAGATAATCCTGCAAATGCAGAGTGTTGGCGTTCCATAGAGAAAGCATGCTGAAGTCACAGTCCGGAGACTTGAGTTCAAGTTCTTCCCTCTATATGCCACTAAATGCAGGATGACTCTCCCAGAAGGGTCACAAGGAAGAGACGAGCCAGTCACAGTGCAGTATAGCACAGATGAAACAAATAACATTCCTCTAGTTCTTTAAGGCTTCCTCCCCGCTTCCCCCCACCCCCCACTATCATGACCTTAGTTCTATCTCACAAATCTGGTTAGACCAGAGCATGTACACTGGTACAGATAAGAGCTCTCTACA
>NW_022111369.1:42607730-42615443 GCF_000313985.2 Echinops telfairi
GATGGCAACATATGCATAAATGTGCTTGATACAATTGATGTATGAATTGCTATAAGAGCTGTAAGAGCCCCCAATAAGATGATTTATTAAAATAAATAGCAGTGTGACCTTGATCAAACTAGTCTGATTTGAGGGCCTTAGTTTTCCTATCTATATACTGAATATTCAACATCGAGTACCTGATGTTACCAGATAGTAAGCTTAGGTTCTGTGATTATAGTGAATTTTGGTGGAACTTGAATTTAATATGATAACAATATAGTGCTACATGTTCTCAGAGAGGCATAGAGTGGCTGCTCTGAGAACATAGAAATATGTTAATAGTGTCCCAGGCTTTAGAGAAGGTTTATGGAGAAAGTGACCTTTGAACTGAGGAATTCTTCTCCAAGCAAGCAATTTCCTCCCGGGAGCCTTGTTGTTCCCACCTTGACTCAAAAACTAAGACCTGCTTTAAAATGGCTAAAATGCCATCTATGCAGACACTGTATTATCTTAACTTTTCAGGTCTTAGGAGTGTTATGGGTTTGCTCCCTCCCTTGGTTACCAACTGTAGACAGGAAAGGAGGAAATGCAACCACCTGGAGGCACTTAGCAGTGGGGCAAGAACGATGGCAGAGCAGGCATTGGCTGCTAAGGGAGCCTGGGGTGCAGGGATTGCAGAGGGCTTCTCAGGGAGCTGATGCTTGGCCTGGGGCTCAAATAGAAGCTAAGAATTAATAAATTGACCACTGGATCCAATTCCTAGTGCGGCTGATGAGCTCTAATGAGGCCAGTCTGCGCCCAGCAGATTGAAATCGCAGCACATCCTCTCCTGGCCTACTGAGTGTCTAGTGGACTTTGCAGGGGAGAGTCCTCCTGTAGAAGACAACAAAGTAGTGTGAGGCTTCAAAGCAGGCCGTTGCTCCCACACACCAGGTAACTGGCAATGGAGAGGCTAAGGGCGACGGAGCAGGCAGGGCCATGGTCCCTTCTCTGATGGAAAGCCAGCTCTAGTGGGTACAGGATCTTGAATTCAGGTTAGCTGCTATGAGTTTAATGGCTCTCCTTACAGTGATCCTTTTTTTTGTTTACAAATGTGCTCCAAGAGCAGATCAATCCAGTGGGTTGTTCTCTCTTGTTCATTACTCTCGCCAGGACCTCCAGCCTACTGAGTCACGCCATCAGAACTGGCTGTGTCATTCAGAGCCTAGTTCCAACTCATTCAGACAAAACCTATTTACTCTTCTGTAAGGGTCCCCACCCAGGCATTGCTGTTGAGCCAGTTCCAACTCACAGTGATCCTACAGGACCCTGTAGGCTTACCACTGATTGATTCCATGGCCCTTGTTATGTTACCTACTTTATTGAAGGCTTGACTTTCTATTATTAAAATGATGGCAACTGGAACATTAAATGAGATCAAGTAGGTGACTACTATTTTAGCTCACTTAATTTGGGACCTGTCATTAGGAAAGAGCAATCATGCTCAGTACATTAGAGGGTCAGTGGAAATGACGGAAACCTCCCATGAGATAAATTGATGGGATATGTAGAACAGTGGACTCAAACATAGCAACCATCATGATGATGGCATAGTTTTGTTCTGTTAGTCTCCAACATTAGATCACCATGCGTTGGAACGGCCTCGATGGCTTCAAAGCACAGGAGTAACGTAGGTGAGAAGTTGACCCTGGGTGTAGCACACAGTGAGAGCTAAATTGATTGTGTCAGCCTTGATGAAGGCTTCAATTAAGCAGACTTTCTTTCCCTCCCTTAGAACCACCATTAGCCCATGTACCTAATTCCATTAGTCATCAGTGCTGGGAATTGTATTTAGTGTAGTTCTTCTAGTCAGAGTCTCTGTAACTCCTACCACATGACATTTTATTGAGAGCACTGGGTAAGAGACGTTAGGGAAAGAAACTGATTAGGATTATCGGATTCCACTGTGATCGATTGTTAACTGAGTTGGGATTGCTATTGTGCTAGGTATGAAATGAACCATCTAAGAAATAGGAAGGGGGTATTTTGCTGGAAGTCCCAGGAAAGGAGCGCATCTGTTAGACCCCAAGATCCTGGCGTATTGAATCTCCTTAATCCTGCAGACAGTTTTGACACGAGAGGAGTGGCAGAAGAGCAGCCGCAGCAGGACCAGGAGCCAGAGCCGAGGCAGAGCCAGTAAGGCTGAGTGCTGTGGGCTAGGGGACTGCCTTGTGGAGTAGTGTAGAGTGGAGTTGGGTTTTGCTGGAGTTGAGTGCCCTCTGGTTGAGGTTTATAGCTTAGTGGCATGCCCTTTGGGTATTTACTGGCATCCCTAAATGAGCTTCGTCACGTTGCTTGAGCAGGGCAGAGGCCAGGCCAACAGGCCGAAGGGCAGACAGTGGCTTACCTCTGGGCACAGCAGGGAAGGCTGTCCTGACTGGACAACTGTATCTTGAGCTTTTCTCACCTGAATTAACCTGTTCACGTCCCTAAATAAACCCCACAATTAGGAGAATTGTCTATGTGTTCTGTGTCACTTTTACTCTAAAGTACTGAGTCCAGCTGAAAAAAAGAGCATGCTGTGGGCGGGACAGTATCAGAACTGTTAAGGAAGGCTGGAAGGTGGGGACAGGTCTGACCCTCAACCTTGGGAGACAGAGGAGATCACATGTGGCCCCCCAGGCCATTCTTCCAACCCTTAAGGATTACAATGGTTTATTTTAAACGTATGTCTTCTCAGCTGCACCATGAACTTCCTGCAGGAAGAAATTAACCTTACGACAGCGTATTGTTCATGTTTGACTAGCATATAGGATACACCCATTGAAAATTTGTCAGATCTTTGTGGTTTCTCTGCTGACTGAATGCATAAGTGAATGAACAAAGGTGACAGCGATGGATAGAAATGAAACTAGTGATTTTCATTAACCGAGGGGAATATTCCAACATAGCATCCTTTTCTTGTTTTGACTGGCTCAGCAAGTAAGACACCAGACTTGCCGAATTTTATTCAGAGCATTGCCGACTATCCTGTGAACAAAGGAAGTCTGGGCTGTAGTAACTTTAAAGAGTCAAGCAAGGAAGCCTCATTCTAGTCTAAGTACCAGACCGCCGAGTTATCAAGAGTGACTAAGAAGAATCAGACTCAGACTGCCAAGCCTCAGTGTGGCTTTCTATTGTCTGTCACCCGTTGAAGTGTCCTTCACCACATGCATCTCAGTAACCCATTCAAGCTGGGTCTGCAATTTGTATGTGGGAGCTGTGGGATCAAGTCTCCTTCATTTACATGAAAATTGAAATTACTGTATAGCTATTTTCTTTTCTGAATTTTGTAACCTCTGCCACAAAATTTCCCTTAAGCTGTTAAGTTCCCCCTGCAAGCACCCCTGACCAACGCTGTGTCTCATACAAACATAGATTCCACTTTACTGATGAACATTTCTCGACGTAGTCTATAGACATAAAGTCTTCCTCTCCGCAAAAGCAGTCTATTTCTCCAGGAGTCCTTTTGACAAGGAGATTAGACTGAGTCACCTGCCTTCTTTTCTTTCTCTCCAAAGGTTTCTTCCAATAGAAAAAAGGGCTCAATTAGAGGCCAGTTACTTTACCTCTTTCCGTCCCTATACTTAAAAAAAATTAATGTCTACCATGCATTCTGTATTGTAACTTTCAGTAGAGCTTAGTGGTTAAGGTATGAACTCTAGATGCATGCTATTTAGATCTGAATCCCCAGTCCACTACTTGTGAGATGGAAGATTTTGAGCAAGTTAATTCTCTGCCTTAGTTTTCACATCTGTAAAATGGGATAGTTTTATTTCCTACTTATAGAGGTGCTTTGATGATTAAATGAGACTATATGTAAAGAGCTTAGTTATGCCTGGGATCTGGGAAGTATTACATAAGTATCACTATTATTACAAATAAATACTTTTTCATGTTGTTAAGCATTTTGTATGTCATGAATTTAAAAATATATAAACCATTTGTTGGAATATAATTCATATATCATACAATTCAGTAGTTTAGTTGCGTCAAGAAGATTAGCCCCCATTTCCCCCAACCTCCCCTGCTAAACCCACAAGAAATGATTAATCCAGCTACTCTCTCTAGAGATTCACCCACACTGGATTTCACGTATTGAAAAGCATTTTAAAAAATAATAAAACAAAAACCAAAGAATCAAAAAAGCTGATAATCACAAAATAGAGAAAACTCCAAGTTGAAAGGAAAACTGAAAATGCTAAAAAGCAGAATGACTTTAACATGGGTCAAAAGGGAGATCAAGTGAGAAGGTGTCCATCATGAGTTTTAATGGCTAGGTGATCTGGATGTACCATACTTCGCTTCTTTAGTGGTAAGCATACAGATTAGTTCCAGATTTGTTGTTGTTCAGAATTCCCCTTGGATCTCTTCACAGCCTTGCTAATATTAAGAATAACTTTTAGGGTGGAAATGTTACATCAAAGAAGACAAAATTGGCAGAATATTATGGGTTATATCGAAAATGATGGGATTTTTGTTTTCCAGAAGTGCAGGAAAATTAGCTTCTCTTAAGAAGCTTCGTGTCTAGCTGTTTGGGTGCCCTTCCTCCGACTGCGATGGTCTCTCATCCCCTCCCAGGGCTGCTGCTGTTTAAACCCTCGCAGCCATTTCTAACCTTTAGTTACTGAATTGTGGCAAGATAAAAATTAGTGTATTGGTGTTGATGACTTTTATCTTTCTTGTGGGAAATAATCTCTCATTTTCTCCCTCTGGTCTTCTTTTCCTTATTCTCCTGGTTGGGGGAGGGGGGGATGTGTGGGATGGGAGGTTGAGTAACTGTGGCCTGTGAAAGAACTGTGGAAGAAGAGTGGGTAGTACACAGACTAATGGAAGGGTTTGAAGGATAAGCCATGAGCTTCATTCATTTATTTTTGATGGCTAGATTCTCTTCCTGATCATAATATTATTTTTTAACACGACTGCACAGCTGTTCAGATTTAGGAAAGAGTCATGGATTGAATTATATCCCCCAAATAATGTGTTGAGATGTTAACCCCTGTGGAGGTCATCCCATTTGAGAGTGCACTTTTTGTTGTTGTTGTTGCTATAGTAATTATAGTAATAAGACCAATGAAGGGTGTGGCTTAAAGCTAAACTTGTTTGAGCTATAGAAAGCAGATTAGGGCCAGAGACAAGCAAGCACAAATGGGTAAATTCGATGCCATGGCGATCACTTAGGAACCAAAGCACATGAGGGTGTCAGAAGAAGATGAGACTGTTTCACTAGAGTGGACAAAGAGAGCCTTCCCCTAGAGCTGGCTCCTATGCAAGTTTTCCCGTCTCTCCCGGAAGAAGTTTTCTGCTGAGGAAATATGCTAGTTCTTTTCATGGGGCCTTAAGTGCTATGGGGAGCAAGGGACAAGTGCCGGTGGATAAAGGCCTCAACTTCCTCAGCCCCTAGTGGAACAATTGTGAGATGTGTTCTCCAGAGGCATGAACCTCTGTTTCCAATGTAATTTAAAGACTAATATATGCCTTCATGACTTTCCTCCTGTTCCTATGTCCCCAAGCCCCTTTATTTGTAAATTTTAAGAATTTTATTGACATATAGTTCACATACCATACAATTCAATGGTTTGAATATATTAAAGAATTGTGCAATCATCACCACAATCCATTTTAGAATATTTCTTCATTCTTGTACCCATGTCCCTGAGAAACTATTAATCTAGTTACTCTCTCTAGAGCTTTACCTATCCTGAATTTCATATAAAGAAAATCATATCTCCTCCTCATCAAAACAAATAAAAAGCAAAAACAAAGCCAGAACAGTATTACCGGGGAAATTCTTCATTTTAAACGATTTTTTTTTTTAAAAGAACACATTTTAAATGGGCCAAAAGGAAAAACAACTGTTAGGGTGTAAAATGTTAACCTAACAGACATTTTCTGCATTAATACACGTTCCAATGCATTAAATAAGGTGTTAAATTCTAACCTAACTTCATCTGCACTGGAAGTAGGATGAGACTTTTACTCCAGAAAAGAGTTACAGTCTTGGAAGCCCAAAGAGGCAGTTCTACCCTGTCTTTTTGAGCTCGTCTGAGTCAGAATTGACTCTCTGACAGTGTGCATAGAATCCTTCTGCTTTAGCCCACCCCCTATGTGATAGCATTCTCTCTGATGTGCATTCTGTATGGCAGCAAGGCCATTCACATCCCCCTTTCCACCATTGGTCCCAACATCCCTTTCTGCGGTAAGAAGCTGCTGCGATGACTCCAGTTATTTCCACCTTCCAGTACTCATGTTGTTGACGGTAGGTGCCAACAAGTCAAGGCTGACCCATAGTGATGTTATGCACAACACACTGCGGTCCTGGGCCATCCTCACACTTGTTCCTATGCTTGCGCCCATTGTGACAGCTGCCGGGCCAGTTCAGCTTGTGGAGGGCCTTCCTCTCTTTTGACGCCCTTCTACTTTACCAAGCATGATGTCCTCCTCCAGGGACTGGTCTCTCCTGACAACATGCGAAAAGTATGTAAGACAAAGCCTGGCCAGCCTGGCCTCCACGGAGCCCTCTGCCCTCACCTCTTCCAAGACAGATCATTTTGCCCATTTAGCAGTCCCTGGCACATTCAATATTGTCCAGGACACAAGGCAAGTGCATCGGTTCTTCTTCCATCTTCTTTCCTCAATGTCCAACTTTCACACGCATACTCATAGCTACCTGCAATCCCCTCATGTGGTGTTGTGTGGTTTTAATGTTCTTCAGTTTACCTCTCTGGATATCAATATTCATTGCAATGACTACACAGAACTCACAGACAAAATTCACGATTCAAGCCAGAAAGGTTCAGGGTTCAGTTGTTTCTCGGGTCTGCTGATAAATGCCCAAAGGGGCACAACATTCCACAGGAAGCCTCAGCCGAAGGCATTCAGTTCAAGCTCCCTGAGTCATTAAGCCCAGCTCCCTGAATTAAGTGCCTAGAGCACCTCACTTAAGTAAGCCTCAGCCTGAAGTGGGCCAGCAAGCCCAACTTCCCCACTTTCGCGCTCAGAGGCACCTCACTCCACAAGCCAGACTCCTACACAAAAGCACTCAGCTTGACTTGCTCTGTGGGCTGGGAAGTCCATCACTCTGTTCCATGCTCTGCCTCCTCGTTCTGCAGCTGCTCCTTTGATGTGATAGCTATCTTTTGGATCCAGGAAGTTCACTGCAAAGTGACCTCAGGCCCAGAGGATTCATTCCACATCAGGTTCTTGCTGGTAAAGAGATCCCTCCTCCTGCTTCTCACAGGGCACATTTTATAGCCAGCAGGATGGCATGTAGGAGTTCCTGTTCACAATTACTCACAGGTAAATGCTTTCACAATTACTCACAGGTAAATGCTTTCAGTATCTTCGCCACCTTCTTACCAGACCCAATGCAGGACAAGGTCACTTGGTGGAAGTTAGAGACTTAGGCTAGAAGAGCCCCATTAAATAATTCACTGCCTCTGCAAGTGTGGACTGGTTTTCCTGACTTCTTTCCCTGTTTTAAACTCTTTTATTATGAATTGGGTGAACGTTTACTGAGCAGATCAATTTTACATTTAACAACAATCAGTTTTACATTTAACAGCTCCGGCACATTTTGTTTCATTTGCTGATTGCAGTCCCTTTAATGAACTATCATATATCCTATTTCCTCCCCGGCTTTCCTGTCTCCATTCCTCCTTCTCTCCTAACCTGTCTGCACTTTGCTCTTGAGCAAATGCTGCCCTTTGGGTG
>NW_022111369.1:42616379-42625035 GCF_000313985.2 Echinops telfairi
ATGTAACTACCACACATGGTGTGAATCAAAGAGCTTTCAGTTCTTCAAGGAAGGTTAAAGATGGAAACAATGCCTTCAGAAGTGGGTAGACCTACATGGACACTATGTTGAGAAATGATAACTTCATATTTAGATATTTTTGTTTAATAAAAGTGTCTATAATTTTGCAGTAATACTTTTTACTTACTCTCCTTTAAGTCATAAAAATCGTTTTAAATGATTCAGTGGTTAAGGAGTAGATCGAACCATAAGAAAGCTCTTTTTGCCACCCACAAATGGTCAAGTGTTGACCACTTCATGTGGCTCTACTTACAGATGACTGAACTAGCTAATAGTTTTGTAGACTCTTATTTTGGAACTTCTCAATCTGTGATATTTAAAATAACAAAATCATTAGGTCTCTTTCTGACACAATGCACAGAAACACAGACAGTATACACCCTAGAAGTTGACTCAAAAATGAGCAACATGTTATAAATAAACACAAGGTAGTATTAGATGGAACTCTAGCAATGATCTACAATTCTGGCATTTTCCAGAGGCAGAAACTGAGATCTCAAAGATCCTAGATGGTGGGACTAAGCTCAGAGTTCCGCTTTCCTAGTTGCCATGCGTTTTAGGATGGTCCTTTGATGGAGGTTGTTTTTTCCTTCCTGGTGTGTGTGTGGGTGGTGGTGGCTGCGGCTGTGTGACGGGCTGTTTTCATTGGTTTCGTTTTTGCTGTAGTTGGCATGTCTTGTTGCTGCTGTCGGGCACAGCACTGCGAGTTTAGGTTCGAGTTGTTCATGGGGGCGTGGAAGGATTGGGTAGGAAGTGCTGATCACGAAGGACAGGCATTATCTGATTCCTGGTAGACTTACCAGAGTAGGCTATTGAGGTTTCCGTTTCTAATTTTTTGTTCAGACGACCTGTTGCAGCTCATTCGTTTATGTCCTCAAATGGATGTCATTCAAAGTCTCACGAAAGAATGGAATGGGAAACCACCATATTGATCTCTGGATCTTGCCATACTTCATCTGTTCTCTCCAGGACAGCCATGACTTTAGCAGCCAGGTCCGAGCAGAGAGCAACTCACGAGCCTTTCAGACCCCAGCCATTACTCACCAAGGCAGGGTGCTGTATACTGTCTTTGTGGTGTGAATTATGCCTACTGACTTTTGGGTCCCCTAGACTATGGTCCCGAGGCCCTAGACCCATCGATTCATTCCTTCAAAGTGTTTGGTTATATCTATAAAGTTTTCATAACTTTGCTTCTGATATGTTCCACACTATTCATGGATATATTTTCAATAAAGTAAATTCCACCCAGCCACAGCCATTTAGTAGACCCTCCAGGGCAGAGCAGAAGATCTACTTCCAAAAAAAATCAGCTTCTGGAAACACAGTCTTTGGAACACTGTTCTGTTCTGACACACGTAGAGTCCGCCTGAGCTAAATTTCATTCAATAATAGGTGGTCTGGGTGCTTTGTAGCTTCTCAAAAGTATTGAAGCATTTGAAGCATGCATGGACAGCTACTTTACCATAAAAGGCCAGTACAAAGAAAATATTATTCAAGTGCATGCGGTGACTTATCATTAGTCACGGATTAGGTTTAAGAGTAACCATGGATTGGGCATTCACTGCATGCTGAAGCTTCTCTTTCCCCTTATACTATACCCCTTGAATGCAAAGGAGTTAGGAGCGCCAAATAATGCAATGTCTTATTTGTCTTCTTCACTAGAATCCTTCGCTAACACTTTCATGTGTACTAGGGGGAAATCTCAGTGAATGTGACTGAGGATGCCTAGGAATCTGTTCTGAAACTTCCTGAAATCAGGTATCAACTGAGGAAAAGAATAGTGATTTCTTAGTTCTTTGCATTGTTGTCATTGTTTTCAGGTGTCACGGACTCAGTTCTGACTCATATGCACAAAAGAATGAAACATCATCTGGTCCTGGGCCATCCTCACAATGGTTCTTACGTTTGAGCCCGTTGTTGCAGCCATTGTGTCAATCCATTTTGACAAAGAGGGACCTTCCTCTTTTTTTTTTGCTGGTCTTCTCCTTAAACAAGCACTGCTTGGTTTTGAGACAAAGTCTTGCCATGCTTGCCTCTAAGGAGCATTCTGGCCGTACTTCTTCCCAGACAGATTTGTGTGTTTGTTTGACAGTCTATGGTACTTTCAATAATCTTCACTAGCACCGTATCATAAATCAAATGCATCAATGTTTCTCCAGGCTTCTTTCTTTAATACTTCAATGCCCAACTTTCACATGCATCTGCATACCATGCATATTTGTATTATAATAATATTAGTGTAAATGTTTGCCTGGGATGAGATTCTTGCTTCCCCCAATCCACATCAGTTTCACTGACCTTCTACTACGTTCATGTTGATGAAATAGAAAATGGGCCAAGGTGATAAAAATAAGACTATGTGGTGAGAAGACTTAGAAAGGTCATTGTTAACCAATGATTGGGACACAAATCCCAGTATCTATATATTTTGGTTAGAACTATAATTTTTGAGAGATGATATTCTAAGGCAATACTAGACCATGGCTATTGCTATCCATTTGTACTATGGCCCTAATTTCCAATATAGTAACCTAAATCAGCAACCCAGAATGAACCTCCCCTATGAAGGTTCTTGTCCTCCCAGTTTAGGCTTACAATAGAAGCAAGCTCTCTGACCCATTTTCTCAGGGTCTGTCTTGACTATCACTTTGTTTTAGAAGGGAAAAAGCCGGGAGCAGGAGATATGCTGTATAATTCTTTAGGTGGGCTCATTGAAATCCCAACCCAAAACATCAACAGCAGCAATTAAAAAAAACCAGTAAAGAAAGAAGACAAAACAATATGCAACAATAACAACAAACACTCACGCCTAGCCTTTAAAGAGAAGTTGCCAGTAGAGATGATCTCTAGTGTCATCGTTGTTCCTGGGAGAGGCTTTCCTCCAGTGACCTACGAAGGCCTTGGTGGGATGAGCACCTTGGGTTTTCAATGCCAGTAGGAAGGCCAGGTCAATGGATCTAGGAATAGGGCAACTCAGTACCAGTTGGTGTGCAAGAAGCTCTGTACAAAAAGGTGATAGCAGATGTGCACAAGGCAATGAAAAAGGGATAATTCACTCTGAAAAGATAAGATCAGCTACGTCCAGAAAAATTACCTCTTTATTCCCAAATTACTTTTCCAGTCCTGTGATAATTAAAGGTGTGTGTCAATTTGACAGGACCAGGATTCTCAGTGGCTTGGCAGTTAAGATGTAGTCATCCCTCCCAGTGAGATCTAATGTATTTACCTCCATGGTGAGATCTGTATCAGGCTCATCATCTGACCTCCAGTTCTTTGAACTCGAGCCAGTGTCCTGCTGTATTTTCTGCCTGCCTGCCTGAGAGTTATTTGCCTGCAGCCTGCCATCTTATTTACCAGCTTCAGATTCATTCATCTCTGCAGTCAGAAGACTGCTGTCTGACCTGCTGATCAGCTATGCCAGTCAGGAAAAAACCTCCAGCCTGACATCTGACCCACAGACTTGGAATTTTTGAAAGTCATCTCCTTGAGATAATCCTTTCTATATATGTTGTGGTAGTTACATAATCTGGTGTCAACTTGAGGATATTCAGAGTGAGAGGGTGTAGTTTAGCTTGTCAATCAGGTCACAGCTTGATGACCTCATTTGGAGCCACTAAGGAGATAAAGAGCTCACTGGAAGCCAGACCGACTCTCATTCTGCTTCGTCTTCCTGCTGACAAGACACTTGTAGCTATGCTGATGGAGCCAGAACCCTGGAGCTGGAGGAGCCACGTGGAGACCCATGCCAGCACTGACATGCTTCCACTGCCACTGGATCCACAGACTTTCTACCCACTGCCCTGTGATCTTCCTGCATTTGGCATTATTGCATGTGTTGTGTGAGTCTGAAGAGGAATTTATAGGCTGGTATCAGACATATGGGCTAATGTTGGACTTATGGACTTGATCTGGACTGGGCTGGAATGTTTTCTGAATATACAATTGCTCTTTTATATAAAGCTCTTTGAGTGTCTCTGGATTTGTTTCTCTAGTCAACCTAGACTAACACATATGTACATATATTAGTAGCATTGTTTTCGCTCCTCCAGAGAACACAAACTAAGACAATTCCTCACTAACCACTGTTTTCTTTGCTAAGAGCTAACAGTCCAAATAATGATTGTGCTTGTATTTATCACACAAATGAGGGTTCCAAGAAAAATGGACCAAGGTGAAAATTATTGGGAGACAAAGGATGGAATGATATTTCCTGAAAATTTTGTATTTTTACCAAGCAGTTTATTATGATTAATATCCATCCCTACTTAATCAAGCCTCAAGGTGCTCCATCGATAGTTGATGTTTAGGTCTAAACTAACCTAAGTGTCCCAGATAGGCCAAAAGTAAGTGGTGGAGCAACCTTGGTTCTGTTAGTCCAACATTTAAGTTATAAAAAAGCCTAGTAACTCTCTAGATCTAATTATAATTTATCCTTGTCCTTCTGTTAGGAGAAAACCTTATTATAACCTAAGATTACCAAGCTGATCTGGAATTGTATTATTAGCTTTTAATCTTTACATCAAAATCTCCAGTCTTGATAACATCATGACTAAAATTATACTCACGAAGTTCTAGATATGAATCCTTCCTTCTTGAGAATGTAGAAAACTTCAGATCTTCTGGGGGTTACATGGTGTCCCCAATTCCACAATTTATTTTGCTGTATCACTAGCGTAGTCTGGTACCCACCATCTCTGCTGTTGGAGGCAGCTCTGACTCATAGTGACCCTTTGTAGAACAGAGTGAAACACCGCCTGATCCTGTGCCATCCTCACAATTGTTCTGTTTAAGCCCGTTGTTGCCACTACTATGTCAGTCCTTTTTATTGAGGGCCTTCCTCTTTTTTGCCAACCCTCCATTTTACCATTTATCACCACCCCAAGGGTATATCTGGAAGGCCACGATGTGTTTGAAAGATATCACTTTGCAAAAGCAGTGCGTGTCCTTCTGAAGTAACAGTAGTTGGGAGGTGTGAAGTTGGACCCGTGTCAGTGGCCTGAAAACAGTGCTGAATTTTGGAGAGAGTATTGGAGAGAGCATTAGAGAATGTTAAAAAGATAAATCTCACTTGAATAATTAAAAACTTGTCATCTGATGATCCTTTGGATACACTTTGAGCTTTATCTGTTTTTAATATTTTCTGCCCCCCCCTCCATATTGCTGCTTATCTATGCTGTATTTTGTTATTATTGGTAGCATTCTTGACTCTCTATTATGTATCTTTCTGTGTTTTTGGTATATGAAACCCATATTGGGTGACTCTATAGAGGCAATAACTAGAATTAGGGTTCCTATGGGATAAGGCAGCAGAAGGAGGGGGAATTGGGGAGCTAATATCATGGAGTACAAGAAGGGGAAATTTTAAAAAATGATTGCAGTAGTGATTGTACAACACCGCTCAATATAACTGAACTATTGAATAGTATGATTCTGGATTATATCCTAATAAAATGATTTGGGGTAAAAGAAACACCCTAGGAATTATGTTCGAAGATGTATTACACTTTTGTTGTTCTTGTTATTAGGTGCCATCAAGTCAGCTCCAGCCCATAGCGACCCTATACACAACAGATCCCAACACTGCACGGTCCTGCACCGTCCTCACAATTGTTCCTATGCCTGGGCCCATTGATGCAGCCACTGTGCCAATCCATCACATTGAGGGCCTTCCTCTTTTTTGCCAACCCTCCATTTTATCAAACACAATGTCCTTCTCCAGGGACTGGTCTTTCCTGATACTATGTCCAAAGTATGTAAGACAAAGTCTTGCCAGCCTTGCCTCTAAGGAGCACTCTTGCCTTATTCTTCCAACACATATCAGTTTGTCCTTTTAGCAGTCCATGGTACTTTCAATAGTCTTCTCTAGCACCACAATTTGAATATATCCATTCATCTACGGTCCTCCTTATTCATTGTCCAACTTTCACATGCATGTGATGCACTGGAGAAAACCATGGCTTGAGTCAGGTGCCCCTTAGTTCTCCATGTAACATCCTTACTCTTCAATACCCTAAAGAGGTATTGTGCAGCCAATTTACCTAATGCAATACGTCTTTTGGTCTCTTTAGTGATGCTTCCATGAGCCTTGATTATGGATCCAAGTAAGACAAAATCCTTGATGACATCAACCTTTTCTTCATTTATCATGATTGTTACCTATTGGTCCAAAATCCAGTTGTGAGGATTTTGGTCTTCCTTACAATGAGTTGTAATCCATACTGAAGACTATAATCCTTGATATTCATTAGCAAGTGCTTCAATTCCTTTTCCCTTTCAGCAAGCAAGCTCGTGTCATCTGCATGCCACAGGTTGTTATAAGCCTTCCTCCAATTCTGATACTGCACTCTTCTTCAGATAATCCAGCTTCCCTCATTACTTGCTCAGCATACAGATTTAATAAGTATGGTGAGAAGATATAACCCTGACACACACCTTTCTTGATTTTAAAGCACGCAGTATGCCCACATTCTGTTCTCACAACTGCCTCTTCATCCATGTACAGGTTTGGTATGAGCACAATGCAGTATTTTTGAATTTCTGTTGTTCTCCAAGTTGTTCACAGTTTATTATGGTCCACACAGTTGAATGCCTTTGCACTGTCACTTTGGTGGTGACTTTCAATAGAACAGTTGCAGTAGACGAATAGAAGACAAAATTGCAAGCAGTTAAAAGTGCAAGAGGTCAGGAAAAAAGGCAGTGAACACAGATTGCTTTTGGTAAGTTTCTGGGTAAAAATAACAGTTTAAACATGAAACAGTTGACTTGAAAAAGTAGCAAAATCAACAAAAGATTGTTTAGTTGGAATAATTGTTTATGGTAATAAAGACCAGAAAAAGTCTATATGCTGAAGAGAAAGAAGATGGTAGGAAGAGTTTATAGAACTTCATGAGTTTTTTATCCTAAGATAAGAGGAAAGAAAGAAGGTATATGACACCTAATACACAATAAATATTTGTTGAATCAGTATGTAAAAGATCCAATTCAAGGGCAACTAACTCCTACTGGTCATTTACATCAAACCACAAAACTCTAAATGGTGACACTCTTCTGCCTCCAGATAATATTCCTGGCAGATTCTCTTGCCTCCGTTTAGTCTCTTTGCTGATGGAGCGTTCTACTCAGTGAGAGTCCATGTTAACTTTGCACTGCTTTAGTTGGCACATAGTACATTCTAGAGAAGAGAAAACATCTTCCCTCCATTTTGTGAACAGCTATGCACCAGGCCAACACATGATTGAAGGAAGAGTGGTAACTAATCTTAATGTCAAGATTTTTGAAATGACCTGGAGCTCCCAAATTTATTTATTTCCCCCCAAATTTATTTAATAACTTAATCTATAATGTAATTCAAGATGTGCAACTGATTGAATACCTAAAATCCTTCTTAAAGTTGTATCTGTGAATCCATAGCTGATTAGCTTATAAGTTCTAACCCCACTTCTAAGTAACCCCACTTTAAAACTTAGAAGGTTTAAGAGCTTGGAGCCCTAATGATACAACAGTCAAGCACTTGGCTATTAACTGAAACGCTGGTGATTGGAACCTAACAAATAGCTCTATGGGAGGAAACCTGGTGTTTTCCTCCCATAGAGCTTATAATACAGGTAGTTATACTCGATCACACAGAGTAGCTATGAGTTGGAATTGACTTGGTAGTACCTAACAGCAACAACAATTCACTTATCATAAAAGAAAATCAGAAAAGTACTCAAAAATTACAGAGGGGATGCAGGAGGTTCTGAATATTCTAGTACCTTATGTGTTTGTTGGAAAGATAAAGTTAGAATAGAAAAATAATGCACAAGGTTCCAATTTCACATATCATGTTCAAAGAACTTGTTTCTTTTGATTTAAAACAAGACATCACCCAGAGAACAAAAACAGCAATAGTTTTGGTGGTGAGTTGCCTTAAAATAT
Organism: Echinops telfairi; assembly: GCF_000313985.2. Classification (NCBI taxonomy): domain Eukaryota; kingdom Metazoa; phylum Chordata; class Mammalia; order Afrosoricida; family Tenrecidae; genus Echinops; species Echinops telfairi. Next base: position 42,624,357 of record NW_022111369.1, read on the forward strand.
ACCTGGTCTCTGAGGGGCTGGCCCCAATCCCAACTACCTGGACACCTGCCGCTCCCCCCAGAATAATTTATTTCAGAGGACGGCACTGAATCTGCAGCTCTGGGAGAGGGGCATATCTGATCGGAGCACACTGGAGCAGATGAAGGGGGAGGAGGAGAGAGTGGAGCACATCTTGGCCCACCAGGCCTTGAGGACTATGTTCCCACTCAGAGCAGCCAGTCCACACAGAAGACCATTTGGCCAGCCCCACTATAAAACACGATGTCCCTCAATGACCCATAGCCCTACAGGGGACAACACCAGAGACACAGTGTGGGAATTGTGCCCGATCTGATTCCTCCACACCAAGGCAAAACACTAAGGGGGTGCAACAGGACAGCAAGGGAACGGAGCAGCAAGGTCCCCAGGGAATGCCGAAGGTGGACTTTGGGGCCAGGGCTTGGTTCCCCAACAGACTGGACTGGAAAACACCCCTAAAGGCCAACAAACAATCCTTGAACTAACTACAAGCTTTTCTTTCTTGTGTTTTGTTTTGTTTTTTGTCATTGGTGTGTTGTTGTTGTTTTGTTGTACATTGTGGCTTGGTTTTGCTGTCTTGTTTTTGTGCATGTTATTATCACCGCAGGTCTGTCTAAATAAGATAGGCTGGATGAACAATTTGGAGGAGAAAACAATGGGA
>NW_022111369.1:42626234-42631314 GCF_000313985.2 Echinops telfairi
GGCAATGAATGTACAAATGTGCTTTGCACAATTGATGTATGTATGGATTGTGATAAGAGTTGTATGAGCCCCTAATAAAACGATTAAAAAAAGAAATTTTCATCACCAATCTAAATATATATATATACCTGGTCTCTTCTCTCTTGCACATTATCTGAAGTAAAGTTGACCATTATGAATTAAAGTTTTATTCAGCAGTTTGCTTTCCTGACAGGTGTACTATAAAACCCCCTAAATGGGATTGCAAAGGGTGAGTTGAAGCAGCATGTGAATGAATTTTTCAATGTAAATCTGATGATTTGCTCTATAAACCTTCATGTGATTCACAGTAAAATGTTTTAAAAATAAAGCAATAAGCTAGAGGGTGAAATAGGTATTAGCTTGAGTGAAGAAGAAGGTGGTAACTCAGAAGAGGGAGATGAGAAATCAAAGAAGTGGGAAAGAGTAATCTGCTGGGTGGTTGTTAATCAGTTTTAAGTGTTGAAGACAAAATCCATGGTCTGAAAAGTAAAACTGCCACCTAATTTACAATAAAAAGTATTTTAAGAATAACCTCCAGCCTCCACCCCAGCCCCGAGGAGCTGGTGAAAAAGGGTAGAGAGTTTTGTTTCTAGACCTGGATATTTTAGAAAATTTTGAATGTATTTTTCCTAGTAAATAATTAAATCACCCCAAATTATGATGCACAATTTGCCTCCGCATAAACATTGCTTGCTGACATGGTATTTTTATTAGAACTATGTCAATAACACAGGTGTTAACTGTATTATATCCTCAACCTTGAACTGTATTATAACCAAGCCCATCTGAGTAATAAACAGAGTGTCTATGAAATTGAACACATGGGCCCAGATGTTGAAGGGTGTGTGGGATAAGAGAGGCCTCAGGGGAAATATTGAAAACTGAGTCCCTATCCTCAAGAAAGCTTTTCAGAATTTGCTCCTGCTGCTTCTACCTCTACGGAGCACATCGTTCATTTCACTTGAAAAAGTAACCCCTCACCTAATGGACAGTAACTTCCTTAATGCCCAGCCTCGCTATCTGTCACTCTTCCCTCCAGTGTCCCCATGTCTTCAGCTGGCTGTTGCCTCTCCTGCCCTGTGACTGAAGGTCCGGTTCCATTTATCATCAACTCAACTACAATTCATGCCAATCTTGTGTGTGTAAGAGCAGAACTGTGTTCCAGAGGATTTTCAATGGCTGCTTTTTTTTTTAGAAGCAGATTTCTAGGTCTGTCTTCAGAGGTATCTCCGGGTAATCTTGAACTTCCAGCCTTTTAGTTAGCAGCCGATTATGTTGAAAGCTTGCTCCATTCACAAATTTCTGTAGCACAAGGTCACAATGTTCTTGAGAGTACACATCAATATTTGGGTCCTCTTACCTACTAGACCCTTTGAGAGGAGGACGCACTGTTCTTTCACACTTAATAGATATTCAAAAAATTGTTGGGTGTAGAAGAAAGAGCAATGAATTCTAGCTCTCACATGAAAGGAATAGCAGGTCCATTTTCATTGTAAAAGTGTCTCTAAGTTGGCCCTACAAGCATTTTCTTTTTCTCTAGAAAGATCTGTGGTGTAAACACTTAACTAAAAGAAACATTTTGAAAGTTAGAAATGAAGTCACAGAGAACAAGTCCGTGGAATCCAGAATATTCAGATACTGTATGTTCTCCTGTCCCTCCACAATGCCTCCCTGCCCCAACAAATCAATTGCTTCCTGCCTTTGACTCATGGCTCTCAAAGTGTATAAAGTAGAATTAGACTCCATAGGGGGTTCAATGACTGATATTTTGTAATAGATCACCAGGCCTTTCTTTTGAGTGCCTCTAGATGAACTAGAGCCACTACACTTTCAACTGAGCACTTAACCTTTGGCACCAGCCAGGGACTCTAATGTTCTCCCCAGGGTTCCACAAACACCAAATAACCATATCATCTTTTCTCTATTGACTCGGTTTGAACTTTAGTTGCATTTTAAGGGCATGAAGGCTCACAACCTCAAAATTCCTCCAGATACCTTACATTGGTCTGAGTGGCTTTAAAAGGAGGAAAAGTGAAACAGAAGTGGACTTGGATGCCCTAGTGACATACAAGTTTATTAAAAGAAGAAGAAGGAGGAGGAGTGGGAGGAGGAGGAGGAGGAGAAGAAGAAAAAGAAGAAGATCATCTGCAAATGAGGATAGTTTTACTTTTTCTTTGCCCTTTAGGTGCCTGTAATTTCCCATTCTTGCATTGTAAGTGGTAAGATTTCCAGCACAATATTAAAGAAGAGGAATGATAACCAGACAAAGGCACTATTGTCTGGTTCCCTTTCACAAGGAGAATACTTTCAGTAGTTTTTTCCATTAAGATAAATGTTGGTGATGTGCCCTTAGTTATGCTGAGGAATTTCCCTTGAATTCTTATTTTATTGAGGCCTTTTGTCCAGAATGGTGTTGGATTTTGTCAGATGCCTTTTCTGTGTTAATTGAAAAGATGGTGTGGTTCTTTTTCTTTCTTTTATTCATGTGGTGAATTACATGGATTATTTTTGAATGTGGACCAAATCTTGCATCTCACATGGCCACGAGGCCTTATTATTTTGACATTTTGTTCAATTCTATTGACTAGGAATTGGTTGAGAACTTTTGTGTCTGTTCCATGACACGTAGTGGTCTAACTTTCTTTTTTAGTGATACCTGTACTTACTTTGGTACCAGGCTTATGCTCTCAATTCATAAAATGGAATGGGAAACATTCTGTCCTTTTCTGAGTTCTGGAATAGAAGTTTGAATAGTATAGGTGTTAGCTTGTCACTTAATGTTTTGTAAAATACACCATTGAACTGTCTGGGGCCAGACCTTTTTTTTTCTTTTGCAGGGGCTGGGGGTTATTAGTTACATGACCAATTTCTTCTCAGATTACAGCTCTGTTCCAATGTTCGACGTCAGTGCGTGGTAGTTTAGGTAGTGTGTTTCCAGAAAATTGCTCTTTTCTTCTGGGTTTTCAAAATTTTTAGAGTATAATTCTTCATAGTAGTATGTTCTTTTTTTAAATTAATAAATCATTTTATTTGGGGCTCTTACAGCTCTTATAACAATCCATACATCAATTGTACCAAGCACATTTGTACATTTGTTGCCATCATCATTTTCAAAACATTTTCTTTCTGTTTGAGCCCTTGGTATTGGCTCCTAATTTTTCCCTTCCTCCCCACCCCCTCCCCAGTATGTTCTTAGCTTTTGTATTTCTGTTAGTGCTATTGTGATGGCACTCATTTCATTACTTATATGTGTTATTTGCATATTCTTTCTTTTCCTTTGTTAGGTTTGAGAGTGGCTTGTTGATTTTATTAATCCTTTCAAAGAATTGCTCATTTCCATTGCTTTTCTGTCTTCTGTTTCATTTACTTCTATTCTATATTGTTCCTTTTCTTCTCATGATTGTAAACTTGTGCTGTGTCCCAAATGTTCTAGTATGTTTTGTTTTCATTCTTGTTTGAGTCAAGGAAAATTTTTATTTCATTTAAAAGTTTTCTATTACCCAGTAGTTTTCATGGAGCCCTGGTGGCATAGCGGTTACATGTTGGGCTGCTAACTGCAAGTTCAGCAGTTTGAAACCACCTGTATCTTCGCAGGAGAAAGACAAGACTTTTTACTTCTGTAGAGATACAGTCCCAGAAACTCAGGGTTCTGCCCTGTAGGGTAGAACTATGAGTTAGCATAGACTTGATGGCAGTGAGAGTGAGACTCATTTTAAAGCAGGTGTTATTCAGTCTCCATGTATTTTATTTTTCCTTGATCTTCCTATTGTTGATTTCTAACTTTGTACCATTGTGAATATCTCATTATTATGAATGTTGTGATTGTTGTTTTTAATTGGTATTAAGTCAGCCCCAACTTAATATGTATAGCCAAATGAAACATTCCTCAGTCATGTGCTATCTACACTTCTTATCTGCATTTCTTAGTGCCATATCCGTGATGATTGGAATGTTTGAGTTCATTGTTGTGGCTATTGTGTAGAGCTTTCCAATTTAGGGGCTCATCTTCTAGGACTGTATTGAGTACTATTCAGTGGTAATCCATAATGTTTTTATTGACTAATTTTCAGAAGTAGATCACTTACTTTCTTCCTAGTCTGTCTTAGTCTGCCAACCATGTGTGACCCTACTGGAATCTGAACTACCATTGACATACTTCCAGAATGTTAGCAACATGCAAGCCACCACAGTAGAACAAAACTAACGATGGGTATTGTAATCACTGTATTTGAAGGATGTTGATCATTCACTTCTCAGTTCTTTTTTTGTAGTGTAGAAATCACTCGTAGGAACCACACTTATTTTTCAGCTGTCTTGATAATGATTATCCTTGTAAACAGATGCTGATATAAGAATTTAATTATAAAGAATTTACTGGGGAGATTCAGAAAGAGTTCTGGAGGCACAGTAAGTTATGTGCTCGGCTACCAAATAAAAGAAGAGGCAGTTGGCTTCCATAAAGTATACATGTAATCTTGGAAACCCCATGGAACAGTTCTCCCCTGTCCTATAGGGTCATTATGTGTTGGAATTGACTAGATGGCAGCAGACAGTGGGTTTGGAAGTACAGGGAATATCAATAGGGAAATAGGGAAGGAAAGACAGTCAATTAAATTGTGTTATCAAGACCCCAGATACTATATCTTTTGATAGTGGGGGCACCATCAGCTTTCTTCACCACATTTGCTTATGCACCCATTTTGTCTTCAGCTATTGTGTGGGGAAGGCGAGCATCATGGAATGCCAGGTTATTAGAACAAAGTGTTCTTGAGTTGAGGGAGTACTTGAGTCTTACAGGCTTGAAGATAAACAAGCAGCCATCTAGCTGAGAAGCAGCAAAGGCCACATGGATGAAGCACATGAACCTCCATGATCATGAAGTGTCGATGAGATCAAGTATCAAGCATCAAAGACCCAGAACAAAAAATCATATAAATGTGAGTGAGGGGGAACGTGGAGTGGAGACCCAAAGCCCATCTGTAGGCAATTGGACATCCCCTTACAGAAGGGTCACATGGAAGAGATGAGCCAGTCAGAGTGCAGTATAGCACTGATGAAA
>NW_022111369.1:42631414-42648480 GCF_000313985.2 Echinops telfairi
TCAGGCATCAAAGAACAAAAAATCATGTCATTGTAAATGAGGGTGAGTGCAAAGTGGAGACCCAAAGTCCATCAGTAGGCAACTGGACATCCCCTTACAGAAGGGATTACGGGAAGGAGATGAGCCAAGTCAGGGTGCAGTGTAGCAACGAGGAAACATGCAACTTTCCTCTAGTTCCTAAATGCTTCCTCTCCCCCCCACCCACCCAATCATGACCTCAATTCTACCTTTCAAATCTAGCTAGACCAGAGGATGTACACAGGTACAGATAAGAGCTCAAACACAGGAAACCCAGGACAAATAAACCCCTCAGGACTAATAGTTAGAATAGAGATACTAGGAAGATAAGGAGAATGTGGGGGGAGAAAGGTGGAATCAATCACAATAATTTACATATAACTCCTTTCTAGGAGGATGGGCACCAGAGAATTGAGTGAAGGGAGACATCAGTTGGTGTAAGACATGAGGAAAAAAATTTATAAATTATGAAGGGTCCATGAGGGAGGGTGAGGGAGGAGTAAAAATGAGGAGCTGATACCAGGGGCTCAAGTAGAAAGAAAATGTTTTGCAAATGATGATGGCAACATATGTACAAAAGTGCTTGACCAAATGGATGTATGGATGGATTATGATAAGAGCTGTAAGAGCTCCCAATAAAATTCTCTACCTACCATGGTAGAGAATTTAAATTAAATTGATAGGGAAATTTCTGAGATATGGTATAAAGCACACATTACAGAATTATCTCCTGTGAGGGCGTAGGAAGCTAAGCATTTGAATACCACTCCCTTGCATCACCGATGAAGACTATTGGGTTGGAGAGCAGCATTAAATCCAGCCTGTGAACTCAGGTAAGATAAAGTGTTAGGGACATACCCAACACTGACAATAACTACTACATCTGCAGTATAAAATTGCAAAAGTGATACAATCAGATGGCTCTGGGTCCAAGGTCAGCTTTTCTTGCCTCCAGGGTGGTCTTGATGATAAGAGCTATAAGAACATCAAACACGGTAGCTGGCCCCTGGTAGGTACTGACAAAGCGAGAGCCATTGCTTTGTGAATTATGTTGTGCCAATTGACTGACCTTCGTGTCTCTTGAAACTATGGTCCTGAGGCCCAATTCCTTCAAGATGTTTGGTTCTGGCTAAGAAGTTTTCATAACTTTGCCCCTTTCATGATCTACTATGTTCATGGATGTATTTGCAGCACATGTGTACACATGTATACAAATAGTCTCTGCCAAACCTATAAGCGTTCATGGTTTAGTTCCATTTGCTTTCTCGCCTCTTTTCTGCTTTTGAGTGTCTCTTTATGTATCCACTCTTAGATTATTGTGAGTGCTGATTGCAGGATTGTGTATGTAACACTACTTACCTTCATTGCTAGTGCTCCTCCTGGTGTCTTTGTTTGCCTTTGTTATTTTATGCTGACCTCTTCCTTATTGCATATCACCTTTACACCACTACTTCTCAAACTTAAATATGCCCAGGAAACCCCTGGGCATTTTATTAGAATGGAGACTCTGATTCAGTATGGGTGGACATGAGAGTGTGCCCAGGTGATGCAATGTTGCTGGTCCATGCGTAGCAAGATTTTAAACCCACTTTAAAATTTCCCTTTAGACACTTTGTACAAAAAATCAGATACTATTTTCTCCTGGACATGTTGAAACAAATATATATATTAGATGATACCAATGAGAGCATGATTTACATGCAACAGAGAAACTAGCTTGACTTAATTGTCATTAATAAAAGCTGCCTGGTATTCCCAGAGCAGAGTTGCACAAGAGAGGAAATACAGAATGAAAAATATACAGTGTAGATAAGGATTCCAACTCATGGGAAACCTAAGAAAAGATAAACGTTTCTTTACTGTTAGAGATGAGGAAAGAAGATAGAGTCTTAAGGCATTTTCCAAGCACTTCATGACACACATACAAAATTGATCTGATCTGCTTCGATATATCTCCTATGTAAAAGACATCTTGCAGGATTCTGATGTAAAAGATCAGACACGATGTTTAAAATCTGCTGAGGGGAACAAACACACATATATGAAAATACTAAGCAATGAAAATAGGAACAAATTGTTCACATTCTTCAACCAAAGTTTTGTTAGGCAAATCCCAGTTTGAAGAAAATTTCTGTGAGCACAGATAAGTGCTGGATTTGAAAACAGTAGTGATGTACAGGAAAATAATAGCAACCTTAATCAATCAAACTATCAAAGTAAGTCAGAACATATTGCTACCAAATCATAGAGACTTTTACTAAAGAAAAATATTAAAAAGTGAAACCACTGTTTCTAGATGCACCCTCCATCCAGATCTAGACACTTTTGAAGGCAGGGTTTCCATTCTCTCTAACTCTGCCCTAAAGATTTCTGCTCTCTTTGATTCATACATGTCAAAATGATGGGGTTGGCAGCCTTGCAGAATTCAATTGTGTTCCTTTTAAATATTCTTTGAGTTGGGGAACATAAAACTGGAGGAACAAGATCAGGGCTGTAGGGCAGATAGGTAGATATCCCAATGAAATCCTCACAAGACAGCCCTGACTCCCTGTAGAGAATAAACATGTGCATTGCTGTGATGGTGGCAAACAATTCCTCATCAATGGAGTTTCCTTTAAAAAAAAAAAAAACAAACAAATCTTATTTCAAATAAGTTCCTATTATTGTCTCATATCTTTTGAAAAAGGATATTAAGGTTATCCTTTTAAAATCCTTTCCAAACAGTCACTATACTCTTTTGAACTGACCTTTCTGTTTTGATTTTAGCTGATCCACCAGATCCCTTAGGAAGCCCTTGTTTTGATTAGACAATTATTTAAGGCACCCTATGAGACTAAGACAAATATGTTAGTTAGGACAGTGAATTCACCCCCACGCCTCAACTTTCAGTCAATGGATAGACAGGCCTATATGGTGAACAATAATACCAGGAGGGTATGCACTCATTAGAACAATCAACCGTACAAGAGCAACAATTCATTTGCCGAGGGATAAAGCTCAAAAGGTAGGGAAGGATAAGAAAGAAGGTTACGATGAAATGACAAACATAGGAGGAAGTGCTGTAGTATTGTGGGGATTGCAATCAATGTCACAAAATAAAAAGTGTATGAATTGTTGAAGGGAAAATCAGTTTGCTCTATAAACATTCACCTAAATTGCAAAAAGAAGTTTTAAAAAATGAAGAAAGGAAAAAAGAGAAAATGATAGCAAAAACAAAAAAAAGATGGTTGAATAAAAAACCCTGGCACACACACACAGCATGGAATCCTACACCATGTTAAAGAACAATTATGAATCTAGGAAACACCTGGAAGACATTATGCTGAGTGTCACTAGTCAATCACAAAAGTATAAATACTGTATGAGTCCACTACTTTAAAAGTCAAGACAAAGTTTACATGTATAAAGAACCACTCTTTGAAGGTCACCAGGGGTGGGAGGGAAAAGATAAATAAATGACTAACTAGAGAAACTCTCATCTCCTTCAACAGAAGAGCTGAGAAAGTTGAGGACCAAGCCCAAGAATTAATGTAAGAAAAAATTTATCTCCCAAGAAATTTAAGTTTTCAACCTAAGCAAGTGTGTAATGCCTTGGTCAGAGCAGTAGTTGAGTGAGAATAATACCCTTACAGAAGAATTTTGAACTACAGACACCCCTGAGCTCCAATCAAGTAGTCTACACCTACTTGTTAAACCCTTGCTCAAAAGCGTTTCGAAGGCCTTTGACCTCTGCAAATATCAGACAAATATAACCAAGGTTAAGTTGCAGCAAACACAGCCAGAAACAAGCTTTCTGGGCATATAAGTGGACAGAGACTATGCCCCAAGTCATCTACGAGTTCTATTGGTAAGGTGTCATGGGTGATCACCTAACCTAAGTATAACAGAGCAGTTTTGTGCCATCCTCACAATTATTGCTATGTTTGAGTCCACTGTTGCAGCCACTGTGTCAATCCATCTCCTTGATGTCCTTTCTCTTGTTCATTGATCTTCGCTTTACCAAGCATGATATCCTTTTCCAGGCACTGGTCTCTCCCGATAATACGTTTGAAGTACGTGAAATGAAGTCTCACCATCCCCATTTATTTTGGAGCGTTATGGCTCTACTTCCTCCAACAGATGTGTCTGTCTTCTGGCAGGTTACGGCACTTTCCATATGCTTCCCCAACACCATAATTCAAATGCATCAGCACTCCAGCTTTCACATGCATACCAGATGATTTAAAGGACCATGGCTTGGGTCAAGTGGAATTAAGCCTTAAAGGGACATTTTTGCTTTTTAACACTTTAAAGAGATCTGTCGAGTGCCATGCTTCATTTGACTTCTTGACTGCTGCTTCTATGTGTGTTGGTTGTGTATCTAAGTAAAATGAGATTCCTGGCAACTTAAATCTTTCCTCTGTTCACCAGTGTCTATTGTGAGGATTTTAATTTTTTCCCCATTGGATTGTAATTTACACTGAAGACTATTCTTTGATCTTCATCAATATGTGCTTCCAGTACTTTTTGGTTTCAGCCAGCAAGGCTGTGCCAAGTGCATATCACAGGTTATCAATGAGCCTTCTTCCAATCATATAGTTCAGCGTCTCAGATTATTGGCTAAGCACACATCTTGAATAAGTATGGAGAAAGGATAAAACACCAACACCCAACTTTCCTGATTTCAAACCATGCAGTATCCCTATGTCCTGTGTGAATGATTGCTTTTGATCTATGTAGAAGTTCCATGAAGGTAAAATTAAATATTCTTAATGATATCCACAGTTCATTATGATTCACACAGTCTAATGTCTTGCATAGTCAATAAAGCTCAAATAAACATTTATGTAATACTCTCTGCTTTCATCCAAGATACATCGGAAGTCCTCCTTCCAAGTCCTTTTCTGAATCTAACTTGAATTTCTGGCAGGTCCCGGTTGATACCTTACTACAACCATTGTTGAATTATCCTAAGCAAAATTATACTTGCTTGTTATATTAATGATATTAATCTAATAGCATCCACATGATGTTGGTTAACTTTTCTTTGGGATGGGCACAAATATGATTCTCTTCCCATCAGTCAGGTAGTTGTTTTCCAAATCTCTTGGCATAGTTCTTCCAGTGATGCATCAACTTTTTGAAGCATTTCAATTAATAACCTATCAGTTCCTGGAGCCTTGTTTCTTGTCAGTGCCTTTAGTGTAGCTTAACTTTCTACTCTTGTAAAGAGTTACAGTCTCCAAAGTCTACAGGGGCAGGTCAACCCTGTCCTAAAGGATTGCTATGAGCTGGCATTGATTTGATGGCAGAGTTTGGTTGGTTTGGTTTAGTGTTCCTCAAACTCCTTCCTTCAATACCGTAGGTTCTCCCCACTACCACCACCACCACAATAGGTTCTTGCTCTTGCCAATGGAGTCCCAGATCAGAGCTGCCTGAGCACCTTCCATCTGGGCCAGACACCTGTGGAGTCTGAAGCGTGCATCTGGCAGAGCTTTTGGTCTGCAAGAGCTCCAATCTGAGCATATACCGCTTGACTGGTGAACACAGAGGGCAGCAATGTAAAGGTTTTCACATTTGCTTGAGATGAATGCAGAGCCCTGGATCCTTGGCTACAGATTGGCAGCCTGGAACCCTGGGAAGCCCAAGCCTCCTAAGGTTGAGGAAAACAAGGCTTGGAGCTGCTAAGTCTTGTCACATAGAATGTTTTGAAGATCCTATTCAAAGGTTTTGACCAGACATTCACCCTTCTCAAAGAGGAGAAATCTCTGTCATTAAAATTATGTCTGTGGGGGGAAACTGAAGATAGTGGCCAGATAATGTCTCCTACCGCGAACTCTCCCAGAAATAGCAAAAAATGAACAGGTAGAGACCCACATTCTGGGAAATCAGATGTGTGACCTGAATTCTTGGTACTTCAGGAATATTTTGGGTTCCCACCATGACCTCGCCTCTCTCACCCCTTTAAAAACAACAACAATGGCCCATGGCTGTGCAGCCTGGGCAATCTCTCCCTCATGCTCTGTAACAAGCAGGGTCATTTTTATATCAGAATAAGAAAGTATGGAGGTGAAGTTCAGTGTGCCTGCACTAACAGATGCAAGAGGGCAGAGTGTGAAACTACAGATTGGAAAGTCAGAGAATGTGGCTACTAGCTGGAGACCTAGAGCAGGCCCGAGACCCAGCAGTAGGCCACAGATCTGGAGCAGACCAGAGATCTAGAGCAGCCCGGAGATCTGAAGCATGCTGGAGACCCGTGAGCAGACTGGAGGACATCCTCAACCTATAGCAATCAGAAAGGGAGGGAGCTGATAGCATGGGTGACTGTATAGTGAACAACAACTGTATGTGAAAGAATATAGTGAATGGTGTACGATACAGCATAAAAAAATAAGGGTTCCTTGGGGGGAGGGGAATGGAGGGAGGAGATAAAGGGGAGATGATATCCAGGAGTGCAAGAAGAAAGAAAGTGTTTTGAAGTGATTGTGGTAGCAATTGTACAATACTGCTTGATGTAACTGAACTATGAAATGTTATGTCAGAAAGAGTTCCCAATAAAACGACAAACAAATAAATAAAAAAACACCACACCCTCTTTTCACCCTTGAGAACTTGAAGCTCAGGACAGCAGTGATTCCCTGTGGGCCCATCTGGCCAAGCTCAGCATCCAGCCCATTAGAGGTACTCTCCCCCTCCTGACTGCCTCCCAATTAGAAGCCCCACTCCCACAACCATAGCCCAACAGGAAATGAAAAAAAAAACCCAAAAACCCAAAAAACAGAGAACAACAAATGCTGGAGAGGATATGGAGAGATTGGAACTCATATACTGGGGATGGGCTTGTAAATATGTACAACCACTGTGGGAAATGATATGGCAATTCCTAAAACAGCTGACAATAGAAATACCCCAAAGAAATGAGAGAACTCAAAAACACACATATGCTCTCACATGTTCATTGAAGCACAATTCACAATAGCAAGAGGTTGAAAGCAGCCCAAAGCCCCATTAGTAGAAGAATGTATTAAAAAAAACACAAAACTCTTGTGTATACATAAAATGGAATGAGCACCAGGACCAGTTCAATGCCCTACTTTCTGTAGTAAGATAGATATTATTCTATCAGACCTGTGTCTGGCATTGTCAGTGCACATTATTGTAAGTTATGCTTGACCACCAACTCCCATTGTTTGTGCAAATAGTGTCCAATCATATGAGGATTTATTCTGTACAAGTGAATAAACCAGGTATTGTGATATGTAGTTAGCCTATACTTGTCCAGTATCCCCCTCTCACTAGTATTTAAAAATTATTACCATGGACTAATCAGTAACACTATAAAAAGAAGGTCCTTATGCCCCAGGGAGATGATTGATAAGCTTCTCTACCATAAATTAACAAGGTTGTCTCTAAGGTGAGCCAGAGGCAGAAAAAAACACTTAGATTCAGGGATGGATTTTGGATTTACACAATCCTAGCTCCAATCTAAGAACAATTTATTCTTACAACATGGCCCTGCTCAATATTCCCTCTTGGAGGAAACACAGAAGCTATTGGTGCTATAATAAAGTGTGGTGAAGAAATTAGATGGTTCCCAGCTATCAGATAGAATAGCATCTGGTATCTTAAAGTCTTGTTTCTAAAACAAGCAGCCATCTAAGTGAGATGTCAACTAAGCCCACATGGAAGAAATACACTAACAGCCTATGTATTCCCTGTGCCAAGTTCTCAGGTTGGTCCCAAATCCCTCATTGAGGGCCGTAATAGTTTGGGGTTTTACCTTGAGGTCTGTGATCCACCTTGAGTTTATTCTTGTGCGTGGAGTGATATAAGCGACTTGCTTCATTTTTCTGCAGGTAGACATCCATTTTTCCAGCACCAATTGTTGAAGAGGGCATCCGCTTCCCATTTGATATTTTTGGGGCCCTTATCAAAGATCAGTTGTCTGTATGCTGATGATTTCATTTCTGGGTTTTCAGTTCTCTTCCATTGGTCTGAGTATCTGTCATTATACCAATACCAGGCGGTTTTAACCACTGTGGCTGTATACTATGTGCTAAAGTCAGGAAAAGCAAGTCCTCCCACTCTGTCCTTCTTCTTGAGGAGTTCTCTGCTAATTCTGGGCTTCTTCCCTCTCCATATAAAGTTGATAATCAGTTTTTCCAATTCATTGAAGAAAGATGATGGTATTTGTATTGGTATGGCATTAAAATTATATAGTGCCTTGGGCAAATCTGACATCTTTACTATATTGAATTTTCCAATCCACGAGCATGGGATATTCTTCTATTTGTTGAGGTCATTCTTGGTTTCTTGTAATAGTGTTCTGTAGTTTTCCTCATACAAATCTTTTGTTTTTTTTAGTCAGGTATATCCCTAGATATTTTAATTTGTGCTTGGCTATTGTGAAGGGTACCACATTTTAGATCCCCTCTTCTGTAGTCTTGTCTAATATGTATAGCAGTCTGATAGACTTTTGCTTGTGATCTTGTACCCTGCCATTCTGCCATATTCTCTATTGCTTTCAGTACTCCCCTTGTGGAGCGTTGGGGGTTTTCCATATATAAAATTATATAATCTGCAAATAGAGATAGTTTCACCTCTTCCTTCCCCAGGCAAATACTTTTGATGTCTTTTCTTTGCCTTATACTGTTAGCTAAAACCTCCAGCACAATGTTAAATAAGAGTGGGGATAAGGGGCATCCTTGTCTGGTCCCCTTTTTCACTGGGATTGTTTTCATCTTTTCTCAATTGACTACCACGTTGGTTGTTGGTTTTTCATATATAGCTTATATTATATTGAAGAATTTTCCTCCCATTCCTATCTTGAATGTCTTAAACAGGAATTGGTGTTGGATGTTGTTGAATGCTTTTTTCTGTATCTATCGATATTATCGTGTGGTTCTTATAGTTTTTCATGTCAATATGGCAAATGATACCAATGGTCTTTCGTATGTTGAACCATCCCTGCATCCCTGGTATGAATCCCACTTGGTCATGGTGAATTATTTGTTTTACATGCTTTTGTGTTCTATCGGCCAGTATTTTAAGGATTTTTGCATCAGTATTCATTAGGGATTTTGGTCTGTAGTTCTCAATTCTTGTTGGATCCCTGCCTGGTTTTGGTATCAGAGTTATATTAGCTTCACAGAAAGAATTTGGGAGTTTGCCATCTTTTTCTACGTTTGGGAAGAGTTTGGGTAGGATTGGTGTCACTTCTTCCCTGAATGTTTGATTGAATTCTCCTTCCTGGTCCAGGGGATTTTTTTGTTGGTAATCCCTTGATAACTTTATTTCTTCTATTGGTATGGGTCTGTTGAGATTTTTGACATACATCAGCAATAGTCTAGGGAGGGTTTGTTTTTCCAAGAATTTGTCCATGTCTTCCAAGTTGTTGAATTCATTGGAGTATTGTCCTTCATGGTATTGTGTAATTATCCCTTTGATTTCATCAGGGTCTGTTGTAATGTCCCCTGTTTCATTCCTCATCCTTTCTATTGAAATACACTCCTTCCTTTCTTTGGTTAGGTTTGCCATCAGTCTGTCGATTCTGTTTATCCTTTCAAAGAACCAATTTGTAGCAGCATTAATTTTTTCCATAGTTTTCTTATTTTCCCTCTCCTGAATCTCAGCCCTGATTTTCATTAGTTTTCTTTGGCCATTCGTAGGATTGTCCTGTTGACTCTGCTTTAGTTGCTGTAAATTCTATGCCAGTATATCAGTCATAAGTGTCTCTTCCTTTTTCATGTGTGCATGTATTGCTATGAAACTTCCTCTGGCAACTGCCTTTGCTGTGTCCCATACGTTTTGGTACATTGTGCTCTCATTCTCATTGGTTTCTAGAAATTTCCTAATTTCATCTCTGATCTGGGCCAGTACACACTCCTTTTGAAACAGAGAGTTATTCAACCTCCAATTGTTTGCTCCTGTTTTCTTCATCATCCTTTTGTTGATTTCCAGCCTTATGGCACTGTGGTCAGAGAGAGAGGTCTGTATGATATCAATGTGCTTAAATTTATGCAGATTCACCTTATACCCCAGCATGTGGACTATCTTCAAATATGTGCAATATGGACTTGAAAAGAGTGTGACTTTTTTTGTATTTGAGTGGGGAGCTCTGTAAATATCAGGTCAGATTGTCTAATTGTAGTATTTAGATCTCTAGCCTCCTTGTTGAGGTTCTTTCCCTGTGATCTATCTTTCTCAGAGAGCAGTGTATTGAAGTCACCTACTATAATTGTTAAGGCTGTGAGTTCTTTTTTCATCTTTTGGAGTGTTTGATTGATGTATTCAGCGGGTCTCTTGTTCAGGGAATATATGATTAAATTGCTTAGTGGTTCTTTGTCTACAGTTCCCTTGAGCATTGTATAGTGTCCTTCCTTATCTCTTTTTATGGCTTGCACTTCGAGATCAATTTTATCTGAGATTAGGATTGCTTCCCCTATTTTCTTTTACTTTTTGAATTGTTGTTTGCTTGGTATGTTTTTCTCTAGTATTTGATTCTCAGCCTCTTTTTGTCTGCAAACTTGAGATGTGTCTCCTGTAGGCACCAGATTGACAGGTTGTTTTTTCTAAGCCAGTCTGCTAGCCTCAGCCTTTTAATGCCTGAGTTCTAATGCCTGAGTTCAGGTCATTCATATTCAGGGTAATTATATCCATCTGTGAATTCTGTGATGTCATCTTATACCTTTTCTGTTGGGTGTTTCCTACCTTCCTTTCTTATCATTGTGTTGTGCGCACACGCACGTGTCTGTGGGTGTGTGTCTGTGTGCGTGAGTGTGTCTGTGTGTTTCATTTTGACTTCTTTTCACCCTTAAGCCAATGCTATCTTGGAGGCAGTTTTCTCTTTGTTTCCCTCTAGGTGGGATTGTTCTATATGGCGGTCTCTTATTTGTGCTCTGTGAGTGCTGTTATTATGCTCATACTGGGTTGGCAAGGATTTTTTGTAGGGCTTGGTTTCTTTTAACGTCATCTTAGAGCTTTTCCTTGTCTGAGAAGACTCTTCCTTTTCCATCCAGATTTTTAAAAAAATCTTTTGTAATATATCATTTTATTAAAAAACTGAATCTGCTGGGAAACCATGGTTGTTGTTTTTTTTTTTTTTGGTTTAACTTTTTAAAAATCTCACAGGAGAGCTACCCAATGATAGGATAGCTACTAACTGTTAAAAGAAGAATTAGCACCAATTGTTCACAATGTATTAGTGTATCATTAATAGTTTACTTCCATGAATCTCTCTTTCTTATTTTTTTAAATAAATACTTTTATTAGGGGCTCTTACATCTCTTATCCATACATTTATCCAGTGTGTCAAGCACATTTGAATATATGCCACCATCATCATTTTCAAAGTATGCTCTTCCCACTTGAGCCCCTGATATCAGCTTCCCATTTCTTCCTCTTTCCTCCCCTGCCCACCCTCCCTCTTGAACCCTTGATAAGTTATAGATTATTATTTTCATATCTTACATAGTTCTCCGTCGCCCCTCACCTACTTTTCTGTTGTTCATCTCCCTCAGAGATTATAGGTTGATCCTTGTGATAAATTCCCCCTTTCTCCCATCACCCTCCCCTAATGCTCCTGGTATCTGTACTCTCATTGTTGTCCCTGTGGGGTTTATCTATCCTGGATTCCCTGTGTTGTAAACTCTTGTCTGTAGCAGTGTGTATGTTCTGGTCTAATCTGATTTGTAATTCTCCATCTATCTTGATAGATAATTTGGCTGGATAGAGTACTCTTGGGTTTGCATTATTTTATATCAACTTTTGGAATGTTACTCCACTCTCTCCTCCTCTTCGTAGTGTCTGCTGATAGGTCTGAGCATGTTCTTATTTGGGAACCTTTATATGTGACTGCTTGTTTTTCCCTAGCTGCTCTCATGATTTTCTCCTTTTGCTCAAAGTTGGATAGTTTAACTGCCTGCAGCTAATTGCACTATGGGATTGCCCTACCACTTTATCCTCCTGTGGCTTCACTCTTTCCATAGTAAACCAATATTCTGTAATTTGAAGGGCAAGTTGTATGGTCTTCTCAGGGGACTGGTGGACCCACGAGGATGGTGCTGCACTGGGTGATCTCACAAGAGTCTCTGATGGTGCTGCCCACGGCAACTTGGGGTGCCGCATAGAGTGTGTGG
Organism: Echinops telfairi; assembly: GCF_000313985.2. NCBI lineage: Eukaryota > Metazoa > Chordata > Mammalia > Afrosoricida > Tenrecidae > Echinops > Echinops telfairi. The sequence goes on from NW_022111369.1 coordinate 42,643,549, forward strand.
GAGTGCCTGCTGCAACACGAGTGCCACAAAAGGCAGGTAGGTGTGCCTGCTTGGTGTAGAGCACCACGGACGGTGGGTGAAATTGTCCTGGTCAGCTACATCACCGCAGAGGTTGGGCAGAGGTTCCCACAGAAGCGTGGAGTGCTGGAGAGTATTGGCTGAGCTGCTTTAGGCCATGTGAGGCGTTACAGCAGGTGGGAGGAAGTTCCCTCAGTCACGTGGGACCACAGAGGATGGGTAGGAGCTCCCCCAGCCATGCAGGCAGGACTTCCCCAGAAGAAGGTGGGTGGGATTTCCCCGGCTTCCTGTTATGCTGCAGAGGGTGGAGCTCCCCCAGCTGGGTGGGGGCAGGTATAAATGCTATAGGCTAAGGGAAGTGGCCCAGAGGCCGGCAGTGGTGTGTTAGAGAAAAGGAAAGATAAAAAGAAAACAAGAACAACAACAACAAAAAAAACAGCCCTCTGAGACTGTGGGGAGAAAGACAGAAGAGAGAGAAACAAAAGTAACAATATAGCTGATCCCTGACTGTTGGGCTGGAGGGGTTTAAACCCAGCCCTGAGGCAGCGGCAAGCTGTGGCTGTGTTGAGATAAAGCCCATGAGCTGGCCAAAGGATCCCATCTCTGGCAAGATGGATCAGGGCTAAGCTTAAACCCTGGCTGGCCTCCATTGTGGTAAGCCAAAAGCCCACAGCTCCTCAAAACCTTGTGGATCTGTGCCTACTTATTGTTATGATGCTCCTCCTGCAATCCGGCAGTGTGGAAATTCCCTCTTAGTGACTTTCTTGTGCTGGTGTCTGCTGAGTCCCTCTGGTATGTATTACGCAGGTGCCATCTTGCTGGCATATTCAGCACTTCAACTTCAGCCTTTTCGTTGTTCTCTTTTTAATGACCTTTGCTTTCTTCTTAAATGATTTTCTTTATGTCCTCCCACAGCTCATCGGGTCTTTTGTCTTGCTCTTGAAATATCCTTGAAATTCAGGTGGTATGGATTCAAGGTTGTATCTTGGCTTTCATGGGTTTGTTTTAATTTTTCTCAGTTTTAACCTGAACGTACATATGAGCAATTGATAGTCTGTTTCATAAACAGATCCTGGCCTGGTTTTAGCTGCAGATATTGAGCTTCTCCATTTTCTCTTCTCAAAGATGTAGTCAATTTGATTTCATCGTATTAGAGCTGGAGAAGTCCAAGTGTATAATCAGTCACCTTTTGTGTTGTTGAAAAAGGTATTTGCTATGAACAAGTCGTTGGTCTTGCAAAATTCTATCATGTGACCTCCAGCTTTGTTTCTATTACTAAGACCTTATTTTCTAACTTCTATTCCTTCTTTTTTTGTTTCCATCTTTTACTTTCAAATCACCAGTAATTATCAGTGTGTCTTGATTGCATGTTTGATCAATTTCTGACAAGTTCTTTTCAGAATTCTTCAATTTCTCCATCATTAGCTTTAGTGGTTGGTGCATAAATTTGAATAATAGTATTGATTAGAATTAGATTTTCCTGGAGGCACATAGATATAGCCTTATCATAGACAGACAGCATTGTACTTTAAGGTTTATTCTGCAATGTCCTTTTTGACAAAGAGTGCAACTCCACTCCTCTTCATCGTGTCATTCATAGAATAGTAAATCATGTTTTATGACTCAAAATGGATAATATCAGTCCATTTCAGCTCACTAATGTCCAGGATATAAATCTTTTTGCACTCTATTTCATTTTTTATGATTTCCAAGTTTCCTACTTTCATACGTCCCACATTCCAAGTTCTGATCTTTAGCAGATTTTTACAGCTGTTAGTTTCTTCTTTCCTTCATTCCTGCCCCATCAGCAAATGAAGATCCTGAAAGTTCCACTCCCACAGGCTTTACTACACTCATTTCTCCATGTTTGACTCTACTCTGATAAAACAGCTCCTCTTTAGTCACACTTCAAGGACCTTCCCACCTGAGCAGCCCATCTTCTAGCACTGTCTCCACCAATGTTCTGCTTCCACTCAAACTCGTATCTGCTGTATCTGAAAATGTTTGGAGGTGTGCATAAAGTCTTCAGGGCTACTTTCTCTGAAGTGGGCAGCCAATTCCTTCTTCGTTGTCTAATCTTGGTCTGTAACCTCCATAGAAAATGATTCACTTTAGGTGATCCTGCTGGCATTTTAAATACCAGTGACATAGTTTCCAGCATTACAGCAACATACAAGTCACCACAGTATGGCAAACTGACAGACAAGTAGTGGTCCACATATAAAGTCATGATTTATGCTGTAGAGAAAAGGTATTTGCAATAAAAAGTTTTCGATCTTGCAAAATCCTATTATGCAACCTACACATTGGTTTCTATAACCGAGACCATATTTCCAACTGCTTATCCTTCCTTTTTGTTTCTAAATTTTGCATTCCAGTCACCAGTAATTATTAACGCATCTTGGCTGCATGCTGAAACTAATTTCAAATGAAATAAGTTGTAGAAATCTTAAATGTTTTCCATCGCTATCTTTAGTGGTTGGGATGTAAATTGAAATAATTGTATTGACTGGTCTTTCATGTAGGCTTACAGATAGTATTACATCACAGATAGCTTTATATCTTAAGATAATTTTGAAATGTTCTCTTTGATTATGAATGGGATATCATTCCCTTGACATTGTTATTCCAAGCATAGTAAGCTGTGTGATTGAAAATGGCCACTGCCCATCTATTTTAGCTCACTGATTCCTAGGACATTGATTTTATGTATTTCATTTCATTTTTAATAAGTTATAATTTTCCTAGAATCATACTTGTACATTCCATAATCTGGTTATTAATTAATGTTTGCAGCTATTTTTCTCAATTTGAGTTATGTCCTAAACTGCAAATGAAGTTCCCCACTGGTCCACGTCACTAAAGGAATCTGTTTTGAAGAGACAGACTTTTCTGAGTTCTTTCTAACCTGTGAGCTTCAACTAACACTCTATATCAGACAATAGTCTGCTGCTATTCATAAAGTTTTCAATGGACAATTTTTCTTTTTTTAAAATTATTATTATTTTTAATCATTTTATTAGGGGCTCATACAACTCTTATCACAATCCATACACACATCAATTGTGTAAAGTGCATTTTTACATTCATTGCCCTCATCATTCTCAAAACATTTTCTCTCCACTTAAACCCCCGACATTAGGTCCTCATTTTTCCTCCCTCCCCGCTCCCCCCTCCCTCATGAGCCCTTGATAGTTTATAAATTGTTATTTTGTCATATCTTGCCCTGTCCTACGTCTCCCTTCACCCACTTTTCGGTTGTCCATCCCCAAGGGAGGAGGTCACATATAGATCCTTGTAATCAGTTCCCTCTTTCCAACCCACTCTCCTTCTACCCTCCCATTATCGCCACTCACACCACTGTTCCTGTAGGGATCATCTGCCCTGGATTCCCTGTATTTCCAGTTCCTATCTGTACCACAATGGACAATTTTTCAGAAGTGTATAGACTCTTCCTTTTTCCTTGTCTATCCTTAATTTGGAAGCTCCACTGAAGCCTGTTCACCATGTATGACCTCGCTGTGATTTGAAATAACAGGGCATAGTTACCAGTATCATAGCAACATGAAAGTCACCAGTGTATGAATGGGGTCTGTAGCTGTAGGTTGTCACCACGTATTGAAGGAGATGGTGGAAACACTCCTAAGATAGCTCTTTTAAGCATGAAAAAAAAGAAGTAACTTACATTAAACCCAAAACCCACCCACGGACATCAAGTTGATCCTGATTCATATTGACACTATAGGACAGGATAGAACTGCTCTTTAGGGTTTTGGAGACTATAAATCTTTCCTGGATAAACAACCTCATCTTTTCTTGAGCAGCTGATAGATTTGAACTGCCAGCCTATGGTTAGTAACCTAACCCCAGTAATGGAGAACAGATGAGGTTCTCTGTTCATCACAAGGCAGGTATACATGTCAAGGACAAAGGGGGAGTTAAAGGGTCTTTGCAGATACTTGTAGAGCTAGCTAATTAATCAAAAGCAATGTCCCTAAGGGACAACATAGAAAGCACCGAATAAAGGTAATACTCAATCAGTGTAGGATGCCTAGCTTGTGGACTGTGTCGCTGTAAGTTGAGGTCCCTTTAAGACATCTCTGCAGCTGGGGACTGGCAGTTGGGACTGGTGGTTGGTTGATTACATAGGACCACTTCCATCATGGAAGGGACAACGTTTTGTTCTTACTGGAATAGACAACTACTCTGGATATGGATTTGCCTTCCCTGCACATGATGCTATCAAAACTACTATTCGTGGACTTACAGAATGCCTCATCCACCGGCATGGCATCCCACATATCATTGCTTCAGATCAAGGAACTCACTTCACAGCAAATGCAGTGTGGCAATGGGCCCATTCCCATGGAATTCACTGGTCGTATCATGTTCCTCATCATCCTGAAGCTGCTGGCTTGACAGAACGATGGAATGGGCTCCTAAAGGCAAAATTACAGCACCAACTAGGTGGCAACAACTTGCGGGGCTGGGGCAGTGTTCTCCAGGAAGCTGTATATGCTCTAAACCAGCGGCCAATATATGGTGCTGTGTCTCCAATAGCCAGAATTCATGGGTCCAGGAATCAAGGGGTGGAAGCTGCAGTGGCATCACTCACTATTACTCCTAGTGATCCACTTGCAGCATTTTTGCTTCCTGTCCCAGCAACCCTGAACTCCTCAGGCTTGGAGGTCTTGGTCCGGAAAGAAGGAACTCTCCCACCTGGAAACACAGCACGGATTCTACTGAACTGGCAGCTGAGAATGCCCCCTGATCCCTTTGGGCTTCTCATGCCTTTGGACCAACAGGTCAGGAAGGGTGTCACTGTATTGAGTGGTGTGATTGATCCTGATTACCAAGGAGAAATTGGACTGGTGTTACATAATGGAGGTAAAGAAGAATATGTCTGGAATCCAG
>NW_022111369.1:42649423-42670566 GCF_000313985.2 Echinops telfairi
CTGTTCATTTCTTGTATTATATATTTATCTGTATATGATTTAACAGTTCATTTCTTGTTATATATCTAATTATCTTTATAAATAAATATATTAAATGATCAGCAATTTGGTTTTATCTCTCTAGAGAACTCTGTCTAACACACATGTCAAGGACAAAAGGGCAATTAAAGGATCTTTGCAGATACTTGTGGAGCTAGCTAATTAATCAAAAGCAATGTCCCTAAGGGACAACATAGAAGGCAACGAATAGAGGTAATACTCAATCAGTGTTGTCAAAAGCAGTCACAGATGGATTATTGGACAGCTGGTGGCAGTTGCTTCAATAGGTATAGACTAAAAAAATCAACCTTTGCCATGGAGTTGATGCTGGCTCATAGTGACCCTATAGGCCAGGGTAGAACTGCCCCTGTGGGTTTCTGAGACTATAACTCTTTATGGGAGTAGAAAGCCTGCTTTTCTCCTGTGTGGTTTTGGTGGCTTTGAATAGCTGACCTTATGTTTACCAGCCCAAGATATAACCACTATGGCACCAGGCCTCCCTTCAATAAGTTTGGTCAGTCCATTTTCTGGTTTTGATATTCAGCAATACTTTTCAACAGCATTTCCTCTAGTCCTTCCTCAAGAATCCTATAGCAAGTTAATTATTGGCAGACAGCTGCTGAGTTGACATTACTGAAACATCACTGTGGCCCTATTAGATTAGGGGCAATGAATTGCTGGCATAGGTCCAGCTCACAGTGGGTAAGATGGGTTGGAAGATCCACCCAGTAGTGATTTTTCTTGCAATTCACTGCATAGTTAGGATTGACATTCTTGGTAACTAGTACAACATCCACAAAGGGTTTTTGGCCTCTAGGGTAAGAGCTAGTGAGAAAGGCTAAGTAGACACCTTTGAAAGCGTATCCCCCTAACTCTGGTGTGGCAGTTACATAATCTGTCCACTTGAGGAAGGGGTAGAGTCTGGCCTGTCAAACAGGTCACAGCTTGATGATCTCATTTGGAGGCACTAAGGAGATAAGTATCTTGTTGGAGGTGGGACATAGACATATTCTCTGTGAGTGAGACACTACTGACACAAGCCTGATGGGGCTACACTGATGCAACCAGAGCCCTGGAGCTGTAGGAGCCATGTGGAGACCCTCGCCATCCCTGAGATACTTCCACCACCACTGGATCCACAATACTTTCCACCCACTGGCCTGTGATCTTCCTGCATTTGGCGTCATTGCATGTGTTTCATGAGTCTGAAGAGGAATTTATAAATTGGTATTGGATAGATGGGCTAATATCGGACTTATGGACTTGATCTGACTGGGCTGGGATGTTTTCTCAATATTCAATTGCTCTCGGATATAAAGCTCTTTCTTATATACATATGAGTGTCTATGAATTTGTTTCTCTGGTCTATCCAGACCAACACATCAGGAAAGAAACTAACAACAAAATATTCTGGGTTATATTATAGGCCATTTCAAACAGCACTTTCATCTCCCTTACACTATGAAAACCATATTAGATATATGTAATTTTCCCACTTATTTTTCTAGATTTCTTATTAGTTAGATGGTGAGCCTAATCTTCTGGATTCATCTTTAAATTTTTCCTAACACTTTATGTCTTTATAATATAAATTATTTCTTCAACTTGATATTTTAGTATTTTTGTTAAGCTAACTTTTGCAGTGCCTTTAAAAGTCAAGTTTAAAGTTTAATGTACCTAAAATAAATATATTCATTTTAAATGTCAATTGGATCCACTTTAACACATGTATACATATTTAAAACTGCATCTCTAAGCAAGATATAAAGTTCCCTAGTCTTCTTGTAGCTAATCCCTTCCCTTCATCATCAGAGGCAAGTAACTACTTATCTCTTTTCTGACATTATAGGTTAGTTTTCCTCTTCAAAGTTTTTACATAAAAGGAATTTTATAGTATGTATTCTTTTGTGTGTGGCTTTTTTGGGCTCGGTCTATTTTTGAGATACATCCTTTTATGTGTATCAATAATCATCTGCCAGTGAGTCAATTCTGACCCATAGTGACCCTGTAGGATACAGAAGGAGTGTTCTCTAGAAAGCCTCATTTTTCTCCCTCAGAGTGGCTTTTGAGTTCACACTATTAACCTTTCAGTTAGCCACCCAATGTGTGATCCATCATGACACCCAGTTGCCATGGGGTCAATTCTGACTTATGGCAGCCCTAGAGGGCCGAGTAGAGCTGCCCCTTTGGGTTTCTGAGACTTTAAATCACTACAGGAATAGACAGCCTCATCTTTCTCCCACAGAATAGTTGATTGGCTCGAACTGCTGATTTTGTGATTAGAAGCTCAATGTAGAACCCCCACCACCACCACAGCTCCTTACTATGCCACTAAAACTCCTCAATCTTCTATTATATCCCACAGTTTATTTTACTACTCACTTGCTAATGGACATTTGGTTTTTTATTTGGGGCTGTTGTGAACAAGCAGCTATGAGCAATCATGTATGTCTTTGGTGGGCATATGTTTTTATTTTTCATTGCTAAATACATAGTAATAACATTTCTGAGTCATATGGGAAGTGTATATTTAGCTTTGTAAGAATTGTCAAACTGTGTTCCAGAGCAGTTGTACCACTTATATATGAGAATTGCAGTTGCTCCTAGCCTCACCAACACTAGGTATTCCAATTTAGTACCCTCCTTTAGTCATTCTGTAGATAGTGCAAGTGGTTGAAATAAAGTATACTGAGGTACTTAAAGGTTGGAAGTTCAAGCCCACCCAGTGACACCACTGAAGAAAATCATGGCACTATGCTTCTATAAAGATTACGGCTAATCGCACTACACCCTTGCTCCAACTTAGGAATAATCAGTTCTTACAACATGGCCCTGCTTGATACTCTCCTTCATGAAATGATCACTGAAGATAAGGATGCTACACAGCAAAGTGTGGTGAACAGAAGAGATGATGCCTGGCTACCAATTGAAAGAGTGTCTGTGGTCTTTTGCTTGCTGTATTCAAACAAGCAGCCATCCAAGTGAGGAGTCAACTAAGTCCACACGGAAAAGGCACAACAGCTTGTGTGAGCCAAATATGACAATTAGAAATTTCAAATATGGTGAAGAGAAAAGCACCAGAGCTAAACTTATGAACACCCAATTTGTGGAGGGTGATCAGGGATGATAGGAGCCCAAAGCTCATCTCCAGAGTCTGGCTGAGTCACTGGCAGATCCACTCTGGCCACAGGCAAGAGTTTCAAACAGCCTTACTATGAGGCAGAGACTACTGTAATCTTGATGATGCTGGATCAAGATACTTGGCCAGTTGGCCACCCTATAGACACGACCTGAATTTGTTCTGGGTGTAAGTGTCTCTTACTTGTCCCATGACAGAAATTTCTTGCCTGGCTTTTTGAATGTTGATGGAGTTTTTGTCCTTCTTCTGTATTATTTCTTTTTTTGTCTCTATATTATTAAGATTTTATCTTGAATGAGGGGGGAAGTGCAGAGTGGAGACCCAAAGCCCATTTGTAGGCCACTAGACATCCCCTTACAGAAGGGTCTCAGGGAGGAGATGAGCCAGTCAGGGTGCAATGTAGCAACGATGAAACATACAACTTTCCTCTAGTTCCTAATGCTTCCTCCCCACCCACTATCATGATCCCAATTCTACCTTACAAATCTGGCTAGACCAGAGAATGTACACTGGTACAGATAGGAACTGGAAACACAGGGAATCCAGGACAGATGATCCCTTCAGGACAAGTGATGTGAGTGGCGATACTGGGAGGGTGGAGGGAGGGTGGATTGGAAAAGGGGAACCAGTGACAAGGATCTACATGTGACCTCCTCCCTGGGGGATGGACAATGGAAGAGTGGGTGAGGGGAGACATCTGACAGGGCAAGATAAGGCAAAATAATAATTTATAAATTATCAAGGGTTCATGAGGGAGGGGCAGCGGGGAGGGAGGGGGAAAGCAAGGAGCTGATGCCAGGGGCTTAGGTGGAAAGCAAATGTTTTGAGAATGATGAGGGCAATGAATGTACAAATGTGCTTTACACAATTGATGTATGCATGGATTGTGATAAGAGTTGTATGAGCCCCTAATAAAATGATTTTTAAAAAAGATTTTATCTTTACTGCCTTACTGCAGTTTTGTTTTTATTGTTTTCTGTTGGGTCTCCCAGCTGTGGAACACAGGAGTGGATGCATAATGATAATAACCGATATAAGGGGATATAGAGAATACAGGGGTGGGAGTCAGTGATAGGGAGGGAAAGAGGATTTCAAGAGCAGGAGCAGGGTCGGAGCACTAGATTGGATTTGATTGCACTACTCATTTTAAAGGTGATTTAACCATGGTGGGGGAGGTACTCTAAAATTGATGTGGTAATGATTATACCATTCTTGATATGCCTGAACAATTGAATGGTATGATATGTAAATTATTTGCCACTAAAACTGTTGAAAAGAAAAAAAGAAAACCCTTTGGTACAATTCTAAGAGTAGGATATTAATCATTGTGTTTGGAATTGACTCAAAGGCAACTAACAATAACAAATGATATGCCAATGTGGCTTTAATTTGTTTTTCCCTAATGATTAAAATGGTTGAGTATTTTTTGTGAATGTTCTAGGGATTATATATATACTTTTTTCTTTTCTAAGTATTCAATCACTTAAATATTTTGAATGACTATCCTGCTTGTCTTTTTTCTACTTAATGACTAAATTGTGTATTCATTGTTATTCAACCACATTGATTTCCTATGTTCGGGACAGAAACAGAAAGGAAAACATGAAGAAAAATAACATCGCGGGTTCTTTAAGATGGAGAGAAACAGCTGCAAAATAAAACACAGGTCTTAATTAACTTATTGTGCCTGGGTTTTTGTATGTTTTTCTTTATGCAAAATCAGGTTTCCTCTCCAATAAGAAATAAAATGGACAATGGAAAGTGACTATTTATGCTTACCAAACCTCAACCCATATTGAATTTGTATATGGAAATTACTACACTATAAAACTGTATATGTAAGTGCTTAGGGTAGTGTTTAGGCCATTAAATGCTAGTTATTATCAGTACTATTTTACTGACAACGGTGTTAAATAGTTTCTCCTACTCTGTCTCTTAAAAGCTTTCTGAAACAAACAGTGGCAGAGATGAAAATCAGATTTGCCCTAGCTATTTTCCTCTTAAATTATAGGAGTTTTTTAATGGAAGAGAGTAGCATAAAAGAAGGGGTGGGTGGGGAACCCCCCAAATACTCTCCCTTTTTCAGATGTTAATTTATCCTCTATTTTTGAAATTGGAATGGGAATTAGACAGCTAAGTAGCATTGGAGCTGGGCTCATTCCCTAAGAATGAATGTTTTGGTACTCTAGTATAATATTTTTGGAAAGATCCTTTTAAGGAGAATCAAGTATTGTTTTGTATCAGAGGATACTCAGCTATCAGAAAGAAGCATCTGGGCTCTTAAAGGCTTGTCGTCAAACAAACAGTCATATATGGGAGGCGATAGCTAAGATCACATAGAAGCACACTAGCCTGTATGATCCAAGGATTATAAATAATGAAATATAAGACCAGAAGAAGAAACCGTATTAGAGCTTAAATTCTGAGTACTTCGTTTGCAGAAGGCTATGGATGTAAGACATTGAAAGCCAAAAGCTATTTGCAGGGTCCCCACTAGGAAGAAGCCTCTGGTGAATTCCCTCTGACCATTGACCAAAAGGATGTGAATGCCCCTGCTATCAAAGTGCATTGGAAAGTTTAATGATGCACATGCAATTGAAGTCGAATATTTTATCAATTATTCTCCCCTTGGCTTCATTTAAAATTTGCTCATTTTTTATTATTTTCTGCTATCTTTTCAACTGAAGCTGTTCTTTGTTTTATTTTGTTATTGTGCCTGGGTTTTTGCATGTTTTTCTTTATGCAAAATCCAGGATAGGTAAATCTATAGAGACAATAACTGAATTAATAGTTTCTTGAGTTTTAGACAGGGTAAGTCGTGGGAAAATAGGGAGCTGATAATAATGAGTACAAGAAAGAAGAAAAAGTTCTAAAATTAATTAATTTAAAATTAATTAGACATAAAAGGTATGTTTCAACTACTTAAGTCTATGATGTGTGAGTGATATGTCAATAAAACTGCTAAAATTATTAAAATTAAGAATTATAGTCTCAGAAACCCGCAGGGGCAGTTCCGTTATGACCTATAGTGTTGCTATGAGTTGGCATCGAAAAAGAAATGTTTTGTAGGTGAGAGAGTGAAAAAGACCCATCATTCTTTTTAAACAGAAACTTTGAATGCTGCAAAACACGCACACACCAAAAAACTACTTGCCGGAAGCAAGACATTATTTTGTATGCTAGCATCCTTTATGAGACTGTGTTATGCAACACAGAATATCTTATTATATCATAAGTCCACTGTTTGCCTTTACTTAGATGATGGATTTTTCCTAAAATCCTAGCAATCAGTTCAACTAGTTTCCTTTTCTAGGATTTATTTCAACCTAGGGCCAGTTGCCTTCGGTCCTCCTAGGACATTGTAATCAAAAGATTTCTGATTGGTGAGTCAACCGGAAAAACAATGGTGGGAGGTGGGAGACAAAAATTAATTAACTCATATAACTAAAATATTCAGAAGTATCCTGGCTTTAGATACAATAGGATCAAAGTGTTCAATCAATTCCATGGGGACTCAATTTCTCCATCAGCTATTTCTGATTCCTTCTCTATTGTTCACATTCTCAATTGGATTTATTGGAGCGGCAAAGATGTTTGGTGCTTAGAGTCAATGGGTTGTAGGATCAACGGAAAGCAAGAGATTCTTTCCCAATCATTATTGCAAAAGTTTCAGGATGGATGTCTCTGCTCTGGTTTAGACCAAGAGCCCATGCATTGCTGTTCAAAAGTTGATCCTAATGTGATCTTCTACTTACCACCTCAGTGTGATTTGTTTTTCATTTTTTTCTATGGGGTTCCCCAGCTGTGAAGCACAGGAGGACAGGATGTACAATGATAATAACTGATGCAAGAGATGCTACAGGGACTGTAAGGGAGGGGGTTGATGATAGGGAAGGACAGGGGGTTTGGGAGTAAATAATGAAGGAGGGAGAAGGGAGGGGACACTCGCTTTGGGGGCGAATCAACCATGGGGGAGGGGAATACCCTAGGATGGATGTGGTGGTGATTGTACAATTTTCCCCTAGATATGTTTGAACAATTGAACTGTTCAACTCTATGATATGTAACTTATGTGCCAATAAAACTTTTGGGAAAGCAAAAGTTGAGCCAGTGACTGTCGTGAGGTTCCACGAAGTTGGATCCCACTCATAGCGGTTCTGTGTACGTTGGAATGAAACACTGCTGGGTCCTTCATCGTCCTCATACTTTTTCCTATATTTGAGTGATTGTTGTAATCACCACGGCAGTTCATCTTGTCAAGGGTCTTCCTCTTTTTTGTTGGCCTTACTTTACCAGGCATGATGTCTTTCTCCAGGGACCAGTCTCTCTTTGTAACATGTCTAAAGTTTGTAAGATAAAGTCTCTTCATCCTTGTCTCTAAGGAGCATTCTGGCTGTACTTTTTCCGAGACAGATTTGTTTGTTCTTTTATCACTCCATGGTACTTTCAATTTTCTTCATCAGCACCATAATCCAAAATGCATTTCTTCTTCTTCAGTCGTCCTTATTCAATGTCCAGCTTGCACATGCAGAGGAGTTGACTGAAAACGCCATGGCTCGCGTCAAGCACACCCTAATTTCAAAGTAACATCCTTGCTTTCAACACTTTAAATCTTGTGTAGCAGATTGACCCAATGCACTGTGTCATTTGATCTTTTGATTGCTGCTTCCATGAGTTTTGATTGTTGATCCAAGCAAGACAAAATCCTTGACAACTTCAATCTTTTCTCCATTTATTATGATGTACTCTATCGGACCAGTTTTGAGGATTTGGGTCTTCATGATATTGAGTCATAATCCATATGGAAGGCTGAAATTCTCGATCGCAAGTACTTCAAGTCTTCACTTTCAGCAAGCAAAGTTATGTCACCTGCATTTCACACGTGTTTTTTTTTCACACGTTGTTAATAAGCCATCCTCCAATCCTGCTTCTTCATATAAGCCAGATTCTCGGATGATTCGCTCAGCATATGGATTAAATATAGTGACAGTATACTGATGCACACTTTTTCTGATTTTAAACCATGCAGTATTTCCTTTTTCTGTTCACATAGTTGTCTCTTAATACATGTACAGGTTCTGCAAGCACAGTTAGGTGTTCTGGGATTCCCATACCTCTTAAGGCTGTCCATAATCTGTTAGGATCCATACAGTCAAATCCTTTTGCCTAGTGGACATCCATCTGACATCAATGATATCCTTTGTATCTACATACTCTTCTGAATCTGACCTGAACCACTGGCAGCTTCTTGTCAATATACTACTACAACCATTGTTGGATGATCTTCAGCAAAAAAATTATTTGCATGTCATATTAATTATACTGTTTTATTTTTAGCATGCTGTTGGGTCACTTTTCTTAGGAACAGGTGCAAATATGGATCTCTTCTAGTCAGTTCTTTCCTCAAAATTGCCTGGCATAGACAGTGAGCACGCCCAGTGTTCCGTCAGCTTGTTGAGACTTTTCAACTGGTATTTCATCAGTTTCTGGAGACTTATTTTTGCCTAATGCTTCAATGCAGCGTGAAGTCCTCCCTTCAATACCATTGATTTTTGCTCATATGTTGCCTCTTGAAATGGTTGAATGCCAACTAATTCTTTTTGGTACAGTGACTGTGTATTCTCAATATCTTCTTTTGATGTTTCCTGACTCCTTCAATATTTTATCCATAGAATCTCTCAATATTACAACTCTAGGCTTGAAATTTTTTTGCATTCATTCAGTTTAAGATATGTTGACTATGTTCTTCATTTTTGGTTTTCGAACCTCTAGATCCTTGTCCTCATCACTTGTCAGTTGGTTTGCGGTACTGCAGTAGCTTGTGTGTTGCTGTAACACTATGGAACTGGTATTTCAAATACCAGCAGGGTCACACAAAGCAAACAGGTATCAGCAGAGCTTAAAGACAAAAAACAGAGTAAGAAGAAGGAATCAGCTGGCCATTTTGGAGGGGAATTAGCCACTGAAACCTTATGCATAGCATTGAAATATTCTCCAGTACTGTAGCTCTAATGAATATAAGTAGAAATTGCCAGAGATAGTATCAGAAGATGAGGTTCTCAGGTCAGGGGACACTAAAAATATGGCTGAAGAAATGTTGCCTTTTCAAAGTACAGTCATCCATAATGACATGAATGGAGTAAAGAAGCCTCAGGACACTCATTTGATGACAGGGCACAACTTAAGACAAGAAGAAACAGCGGCAAAAATCTACTAATAATCCAAACCTGGAAAGTAGGAAGTACGAATCTAGGAAAATCAGACGTCATTAATAATGAAAGGAATGCATAAATATAAATATTAGATATTATTGAGCTGCAATGGACTGACAGTGATCATTTTGAGTCACAAAATCATATGGTTTGCTAGGCCGAGAATGACACAAGAGGATGACATTTCATTCATCTTCAAAAAGGACATTTCAAGATTTATTTTGATGTACAATGCTGTCTATGATAGAATCATTGTCTATCTGTATTCAAGAAATTCAGTCAACATAATTATGATTCAAATTTATGCACCATCACAAAAGCTAATGAAGAAATTGAAGAATTCTACCTATGTCTTCAGTCTGAAATTAATCAAACATGTAATCAAGATGCCTTGATAAACATTGGCGATTGGAATGCAAAAAGGGGGGGGGAGGAACAATAGTTGGGAAATATGGTATTGCTGATAGGAAACAAAGCTGGAGGTCAAATGATAGAATTTTTCAAGACCAATTCAATAGCTTTTTTTAAACAATGCTACTATACACATGGCTTTCTCCAGATGGAATACACAGAAATCAAGTTGGTTATATCTGTGGGAAGAGACATTGAGGAAGCTCAATATCAGCAGTCAAAACCAGGCCAGAGGCTGACTGTGGAACAGACCACCAATTACTCAAATGCAAGTTCAGGTTGAAGGTGAAGAAGATGAAAACAATTTCATAAAACTCAAAGCACATCCTTGCCACTCTTCCTCGTGAATTTTGAGAAGGTCTCAGGAACAAATGTGACACATTGAACATTAATGACAGGAGACCTGATGAGCAGCGGCAGAACATCAAGAACCTTATTCAGGAAGAAAACAAGTCATTAAAAAGACAAGAATGAAAGTCAAGATCAAAGTGGATGGCAGGAGAGAATATGAAACTTGCTATTAATCACAGAGTAACTAAGGCAAATGGAAGAAATCAGTCAAAGAGCTAAGTAGAATATTTCAAAGAGCAGCTGGAGAAGACAATGTAAAGTATGATGATGAAATGTGTGAAGATCTAGAGTTAGAAAAACCAAAAAGGAAGAACATGCTCAGCATATCTTAAACTGAAAGAACTCAAAAAAAAATTCAAACCTCAAGTGGCAATAGTGAAAGATTTTTTTGGCAAAATATTGAGTAATGCAGACAGCATCAAAGAAGACGGAGGGGAAATGAAGAGAAAACAATGTTCTGAAATTGATGGTGGTGATGGTTGCACAACTCTTCTTAATGTAATTGGATGATTAAGTTGTATGATATGTGAAATATATGCCAATGAAACTATTTAACAAGCAGAAGAATATACAGTTAATGTACCAAAGAGAACTAGCCTATGTTCCACCATTTCAGGAGATAACATATGAGCAAGAACCGATGGTACTGAAGAGAAGGAGTTCAAGCTGCACTGGAAGCATTAGCCAATAACCAGGTTCCAGAAATTGATAGAATACCAATTGAAATGTTTCACAATGCTGCTGAAGCACTGGAAGCACTCATTCATCTGTGCCAGGACATCAGGAAGACAGGTACTTTGAGGAAGGCTGAGTTGCAGGCTGCGAAACCAATCCATCTCAGATCAACCAAGCCTGGAATGTAAACCTTTATGCATTCCATTTCATTTTGAATCACTTCCAATTTTCCTAGATCTATACTTCCATAATTCCATTGCTGTTTGCAGCTGTTTCTAATCATTTTGAGTTGTGTCCCATCAGCAAATGAAAGTCCCGGAGGCTTTACCCCAGCAAGCTTGACTCCACCCTAGTGGACTCAACTTTGAGAAGGCAGCTCTTCCTCAATCATATTTTGATTGACTTCTGATCATACAGGCTCATCTTCTGGAAATATCTCTGTTTCTGTTAATAAGGTTTCAGATTCTGACAATATTTCAAGGCTATGCACAAGGTTTGTGGTTGCAGTTGGTGGTGGTGGTGTTAGGTACCATCCAGGTGGTTCCCACCCATTGCAAGCTTAGGCACAACTGTACAGTCCTGCCGCATCCTCCCAGGTGTGCCTATACTAAAACCCATTGTGGTAGCCAGGGGGTCAATCCATCTCCTTGAAGGCCTTCCACTTGTTTGCTGCCCCTCTGCTTTATCCAACATGATGCCCTTC
Organism: Echinops telfairi; assembly: GCF_000313985.2. Lineage (NCBI taxonomy): Eukaryota > Metazoa > Chordata > Mammalia > Afrosoricida > Tenrecidae > Echinops > Echinops telfairi. The sequence continues at coordinate 42,660,954 of NW_022111369.1, forward strand.
TTTAGGGACTCACTCTCCTGATGCTCTGGTCAAATTGTGTAAGATAAAATCTTGCCATCCTTGCCTCTAAGGAGCACTCTGACCCTACTTCTTCGAAGACAGGTTGGTTTGTCTTCATAGCATTCCGTGGTACTTTCAATATTCTTCTCCAGCACCACAATTCAAACGCATCCATTTTGAGGGAGATAGCAGAGCGAAAAGTGGTATCAGTTATTTTTGCTGCTAAACAAACTACCTCAAAGTTAATGTAATAAACAACCCATATTATTAGGATTTCAAATGTTGTGGGCCGAGACTTTATTGAGAGCACGATGAGGGTGGCTTGAGCCTGCTCTGTCATATCTGTGGTCTCATATGAGAAGACTAATCAGAGTGCCTTTATATTTGAGAGCTAGAGTTACCTAAAGGGCTATTTATCTGCCTATTCAGTGGAGAGTTAGTGATTGGATGGGAACGCAGCTGAATAATTAATTGGCCAAAACATTAATATGTGCCCTTTGTGGCGTCTACATTGGGAGACAATTTCTGAGTGGGATTAGGCTTCATTACAGCATGGCAGGAAGAGTCCATTAATGAGGGTCTTCTCGAGAGCAGATAGAAGTGCCTGGCATTGTTGGGTCCTAGCCTTCAGAATTGTCTGACGCTATTTTCCTCCTACTCTCGTGGGGAAGGCAGAAAATGCTCTACTGAGGGTCAAGGGGAGAGAACATACTTCTCGCCATGTCATGCGAGGAATGTAAAGGTCACATTGTAAGAAGAGCATATGGAATGAGAGATGTCATTTTTGGAAAATACAATTGGTTAGAAAGTTGATGTTTAAACACTAGCTGGGAAGGATATGCCTTTACGGATGGAACTATGTTGTAGAATTTATGAAAATATCAAGGAAGAAAGATGTTCTATAAATGCTATTTGGGTCACCTTTCCAGTGTTGCTCTCCAATACTTAAGAAATAAGTAATCTAACTCATTGGTGTCACGTTGATTCCTACTCATAAGGAAGAGCAGGGAAGAGTAGCCCTTCCCTATTGAGTTGCCAAGGCTGTGATTTGTATGGAAGCAGGTCGCTGCATCTTTCTTCTATAGACTGGCTGATGCTGAGCACTTGAGCCCTTGAGTCCACCGCAGTCTTAGACAAAACGTAGTTCTTAAAATACTCCCAGTTCTTCCCGTGAAAGTGTCTCAACCACACACAGTGTGTGTATTCTGAAAGAACTTCTTTCCTTCCTCCTCCTTTATTTCTGGACAGAATATTATGGGGAAGTACAAGGGAATCTTTTCGTCCAGGAAAGAAAATGTTTAAATGTTTCCCCTTTTATAACTCCAGTAATCCTGCTATGTAGTATGCAAAGGAGTTCTGAAAGGGGAAGGAAGGTAGATTATCCGTGGTCATGCTATTTTCATGAAGACTTTCAGAAGATCTTTTCCAAATAAGAAAAGGCTGAAACCAAGTTTCCATAAATGTGTGCAATTCTCTTTGGTCATGGAATCACAGAAAGAAAAAGAGGCCTTGGAGTCTCTTTCTGGCTCAATTCCCTCAGTTTGGGAAGCTTGGGAACTTGAGTTGAGAGGTTAAGTGATATGTCTAAGCTAAACTCGACATTATCTGGATCCTTGCCATTCATAACCAGTTTGAAATAAGTCCCAACTCAAGCTTCAGCTGTTCTCAAAAAAGTATTTTTAAATTAAACTTTTTATTTTGAGTAACTTTAGATTAAGACAGCTGTAGAAAATAATATATATAGAGATCTTGAGCACCTTTTACCAAGCTTTCTCCAAAGTTAAAATTTATAAAACTTGGTACATTATCGTACTCTCCTCTCCTAAACCTTTGGTAACCACTAATTTATTTTGTTTGTATAATTTTGTCATTTTAAAACTGTAGTGGAATCACGCAATAGGGAATATTGTGAGTTTGGCTTTTTTTCACTCAATATAATGCTCTGGAGATTCATCCAGGTTTTTGTGTATTGATAGTGTGCTCCTTTTTATTGTTGGGTTATGTTCCATGATATAAGTCTACCACAATATGTTTAATTATTCACTATTTGGAGGTTATCTAGATCATTCTTAGTTTGGGGCTATTACAAATAAGGCTTCTTTAAACATCATGTACAGATTTTTACATGAATATAAGTCTGCATTTCTTTGGGATAAATGTCCAGGCATAAAATTTCTAATAATATGGTGGTTGCATGTTTAGTTTTTGGTTTTGTTTTGTTTTTTAAATAACAGCTGCCAACTGTTTTCCAGAAGGACTATATCATTTTACAGTCCCATGAGCAAAGTAGAAGTGACACAATTCCTCTACAGACTCGTCAGTATTTGATGACAATATTTTTTGTTTTAGTCATTATGATAGATATGTAGTGATAGCACATTGAGATTTTAATCACATTCTCCAAATAGCTAATAATGTTGATATCTTTTCATGCGCTCATTTGCCATTCCCATACCTCCTTCAGTGAAATTTAATTTTTTCAGTGGTGGTGAAGTCTATCCATCTGCCCAGCCTTCCAAACCTTGTTTGCCAAAGTTCCATTCCTTGATGCTCAGGGAAGGAACTGACTGGCTTACCCTGCTCCAGCTTCACTGGCCCCTGGCAGCACCTGAATGAAGCTTGAGCAGTTAGCACAGTGGCTCTGAGGTCAGTCTCTTTGGTGTATAACCAAAGCCCAGGGTCTCAGCTAAAGGCCACTTCCTCAGGAAGCCTCCCCTGATCTTCTTCAGTAGGTCTTCGCTGGGAATATTTCTTATGGCTCTGTTTTCCCTTCCCTCGTTTTACCCTCACTGCCATCGAGTCAATGCTGACTCATCGCAATGCCCTGTGGGTTTCTGAGACTGTAACTGTTTAGAGGAGTAGAACGCCCAGTCTTTCTCTCACAGAGCTGCAGGTGGTTTCGTTCCTCTGACCATGCAGATCGCAGCCACTGCCCCCCCAGAGCTCCTGTTTGCAATTTTACTCACTCTATTGCTCCTCACTTTCTTTTACACTACCCCATGCTCATACAAGCATGTAAGCTCTGTGAAGTCAAGGACCGTGCATCTGTTCTGACACGAAGCTCTGGAACCTGGGTTAACTGGCAAGCATGTCACGGACTCACTCCTAGGTTTGGTGAATGTTAGTGTCACGTAATCCAAGTTTCAGGTCACCATGGATTTTTCCCACTTGTTTTTACATGTATCTATGACCTTCATTATCACCATTCCTGGGATTAAGCCAATAGGCATAACATATCTTATATGTTATATTTATATTTATAGGTGAAATACTCAACAATATAAAGATCTATCTATACATTAGGTTTAGATTTGGTCTTTAAGTATATTTACAAGAATATGTGACATAAATTTTTTCATTTTGAATATTTATGGTGTCTGATGCACAATCAAGTTTCCACAGTCAAGTTTCAGAAAGTAAGTATTGATGTATGAATCGGGGTATATAAATATCAGAATATATACTGAGGTGGTTGCAGTGGCAATGTGTGATGATAAAATCAAGGGGATTTATAATTTTTTACATTAAATTCTATAAAATCAACACCAAATCTTGTCACTGGAGGATTTTTTTTTATTGTATTTAGCTAATAGGTCATGATAGGTTGGGATGAAATTAATGCAAACAAATAAATGGAGACATAGCAAATTGACTGATTTAATACCCCATTTGTTGCTGTATAAAGTCATTATGATTCTGAATTGATTCAATGGCAGTGGGTTTTGCTTTGATGCTTTAATTTTTGCTGTTGGAGATTTGGAAATAAAAATCAGTTGAGGTTAGAGGTTGACTTAATTTTTACAGTCTTGCTCAGAAGGAAATTGTCTTGATAATCAGTTCTTTAAATTGGGTGTCATCATCCCAGTGGGGAGGCCCTGAATCTATTAGGATTGCTATGAATAAGCATTGACTTGCCAGCAATGGGTCTGGGTTTTGGCTGCTGTTTACTACCTAGGATTCTTGAGTGGTACAAATGGTAATATACTTGGCTGCTAACTAAAATATTGGAGGTTTGAGTTTACCCACAGGCATCTGAGAAGGAAAGCCTAGTGATCTACATTGAAAAATCAACCATTGAAGAGCCATAGGACCAAAGGTCTATTCTGACACACATGACAGCCACTGGTCATCTATTACGTGCAAGTGGTTCTTTAATGTGCTCCACAGCACAGCGTTCCATCAAGTGCGCTCGAGGCTTCCAAACCCTTGACTTGAAGCTCAGAAAAGAAACCACACACATTCATTAGTAGTTTACTTGGAACAAATTTCAGACCAGGACTACCATGCCAAAAGGAATGATGGACATTGGTTCTGTAAACTAACCAGGCTGCAGAGAGTTATGGGGCTGACACATTTACCCTCTCACCTCATTAGCAAAGTCAATTTGTCCATACATCTCTTTTCACTCACTTAAATAAGAGTAGTGAAGATGATTAGATAAAATCTGGAGTCATACAATGCTGTTCCTGGGGAACTTCATCAACAGCCCCAATCCTTTCCTTTTGTGAGTGAGACAACTGGGACTCTGAAATGTTCAGAGCAATGTGTATGTGCACAAGTACATGTGGAATATTTATAGCAGTCTACCTCAGTCTGAAGTTAAAGATAAAGAATCCTCAGGGACATACCAAACCTTACATTTCTCATGCCACGAACAGAATTTGGATTCCCTGACAAGCCTTGTCTAATATCTCACTGGGAAATAAGTGCAAGGGATGTTCCAAAACTAATTGCTTATCTTATAACATTGGGCTGGAAGTTAAAATCCTATTAGTACTACATCTGGAAACTATAAAGAGATTGATTAACACGTAGAGAAAGCTATATACAAATGAAAAGTAATTCAATCTCATCAGGGAATATTGTTCAATAATTACTTTCTTTTGAAAACAATTTTATTGGCATATAACTCACATATCATACAGTTAAATATTTCAATAATATTAAAAAGAGCTGTATAGTCATCACCACAATCAATTTAGAAAATTTTCTTCTTTTTAGTACTTATTATTATTAGCACCCCATTTCCCTTCAACCTCCCCTGCCATAACCCCAAGAAACCATAAATCCAGTTACTGTCTCTATTGATTTACCTATTCTGGATTTCATATACAGAAAAACATACCTAAATTAAAAAACACAACAATAGCAAAGTAAAACAGAGAAAAACCTCACTCAAAAAGAAAGCAGAAAAAATTAAAAACTTTAACATATTTAAAATGGGTCAAAAAGGAGATCAAATGATAAGGTGTTAAATTTTAACCTAACTGCACTCTGCATGATAGCAAGGTTATTCACACCCCTGGTCTATAATCCCCAGGAGTTATTAATTCATGTGTATGCCCCCTCCCCTTTCTAAAACAGAAACAACTTTAAATGGGTCAAAGAGAGATCAAATGATAACATATTACATTTTAACCTAACAACATTTGCCATAATTGACTTTACAATGCTCTCTGTCTGATAGAAGGCTACTCACATTCCTCAACTATGGACAGAGGAGTAATTCACCAGAGGTGTCAATCATGTGTGGATCCTGCAACTGGATTTTGGGCTTCCACCGTCATCCAAAGCCTTCTGCAAATCAGGTGTTCACAGTTTAAGCTCATACCATTTCCTCTTTCAGGTTTGGATTTTATTATTTCCAATCCTTGGATCACATAGGCTGGTGTGTTTCTTCAATGTGGACTTAGTTAATGCCTCCTTCAGATGGCTACTTGTTTGAAAACAAGCCGTCTATGACTCCATACATTATTCTTTCTGATAGCTGGGCACCGTTTGATTTCTTTACCTACTCTTCTATAGCACCCTTATCTTCAGTGATCTCTTCATGAGGACAAGCATCAAGCAATAAGAACTAATTGTTCTTTGATGGGAACTAGAATTAAGGGTGAGCGTAAAATCCATGAATATGAGGGGGTACCTCCCCCCCAAACTTTCCCCCCCAAAGCTATGTATTTAAATTTTTTTTTTAACAAAACAACCTCATCTCCTTCAAAGTACTCTCCAATACACTTAATACATTTGTCAAATCAACGGTTCCATTCTTGGAAACATTTTTCAAACTCATCTGTTTAGATGGCTGACAGCACCCCCCCCCCCTTTTTTTCCTTCATCTTTTCTGCAATGTCAAATCGCTGTCCTTTCATGTCCCTCTTCATTTGCAGGAACACAAAGAAATCTAACAGAGTGAGCTCAGATTAGTAATGTGCGCGGGGCAAAAGAGGCATGCTGTTTTTTGCCAAAAACTGGTGCACTGAGATGACTGCATGAGCAGGTGCGTTGTCGTGGTGTCAAAACCAGTCCCTCGTCTGCAACAAATCAGGCCATTTTTTGTCTCACACTGTTACGCAATCTTTTCAGGACCTCTCAATAGAAAACTTGATTAACAGTCTGACCTGCTGTAATGAATTCCAAATGCACTGCAAGTTGACATTTTGTCTGTTCAGGAAGTAGCCGATGTCCAGAATGAGGTTTGTCATCAATTGACATTTCACCTTTTTTGAAATGAGAAAACCACTTGTACACTCAAGTTTTTCCTGTAGCGCTGTCCTTCTTAGCTGTGTTCAACATCACTACAATTCTGCCGCATATTTTCCTGAGCAGGAAACAAAATTTCCCAGCCACTGTTGTCTTAAATTGGTCATCACAAAATATGAGGCTCAATGCTTGCCTAGAGGGAAAACTACGTGAAAGCTCTGCTCTGCCGAGCACAATTCCGGGGGGTTTGGGGTGTGTTACCCCTTTGTATGACCATGGTTAAGGTATGTCTCTGATCAACTTTAGAAATATTATTTTATATTAGGGAACAGTATCAGTAATCCTCCTGTGGTATAAGGTCTATTAAGAGCGTCATTAATAAAGTCAGTGGTGTAAAATATAAAACTATTTCAAGGTTTAAGTTTAAAACATTTAAAGTTTTAAAGAATCTAAAACTGTTGAGAATAGGAAATTATACAAGTATAGGCCAGCTGTGAACTGTAGTTCATGAATTGTTGGCATGGTTCTGCCTTTGTGAATGAGTGTTATTGAAAGCTTTGCCCAACTCCTATGGTTTTAGGTAAATAGTATGCAGTCACTTAAGAGTTTAATCTGTACAAGTCAATAATTACTCTCTTGATAAAGTGTTTCCTCATTTCAATCTGCACAAATCCAGGTAGTTGTTTTACCAAAAACCAAAGGCATCTTCAACTCTGGGAAATTCCAATGTGTGTGAGAGTAGAACTGCACACCATACGGTGTTCTTTATTTCTTTTAAAAACATTTATTTGTTTTATTTTTTAAGAATATATACACAGCAAAACAGACACCAATTCAATGGTTTCGACATGTACCATTTACTGGCACTCATAACATTCTTCGAGTTGCGCAACAATGTCCACCCTCCTTTTCTGAGTTAATGAGCCCTGGTGGCATAGTGGTCACTGTATATACTCATGTGTAAACCAAGTTTGTCAGCACATTTTATTTTTCACTTTTAATTTTTTTAAATCATTTTATTGGGGGCTCATACAACTCTTATCACAATCCAAACATCCATCCATTGTGTCAAGCACATTTGTACATTAGTTGCCCTCATCATTCTCAAAACATTTTCTTTCCACTTGAGCCCTTGGTATCAGCTCCTCATATTTCCCCTCCCTCCCTGCCCCCCACTCACAAACTCTTGATAATTTATAAATTACTATTATTTTGACATGTCTTACACTGTGTGACGTCTCCCTTCACCTACTTTTCTGTTGTCCATCCTCTAGGGAGGGGGTTATATGTAGATCATTGTAATCGGTTCCGCCTTTCTACACCATCTTCCCTCCACCCTCCAGGTATCGCCACTCTCACCACTGGTCCTGAGGGGTTCATCTGTCCTGTATTCCCAGTGTTTCCAGTTCCTATCTGTACCAGTGTACATCCTCTGGTCTAGCCAGATTTGTAAGGGAGAATTGGGATCTCATGCTAGTGGGGGGAGGAAGCATTAAAGAACTAGAGGAAAGCTGTATGTTTCATCTGTGCTACACTGCATCCTGACTGTCTCGGCTTCTCCCCTTGAACTTTCTGTAAGGGGATGTCCATTGCCTACAGATGGACTTTGGGTCCCCGTTCCGCACTCCCCCTCATTCACAATGATATGATTTTTTTGTTCTTTGATGCCTGATAACTGATCCCATCGACACCTCATGATCACACAGGCTGGTGTGCTTCTTCCATGTGGGCCCTGTTGCTTCTCAGCTAGATAGCCGCTTGTTTACCTTCAAGCCTTTAAGACCCCTGATGCTATATCTTTTGATAGCTGGGCTCCATCAGCTTTCTTCACCACATTTGCTTATGCACCCACTTTGTCTTCAGTGATTGTGTCAGAAAGGTGAGCGTCATGGAATGCCAATTTAATGGAACAAAGTATTCTTTTATTGTGGGAGTACTTGAGTGTAGGCCCAATGTCCATCTGCTACCTTAATACTAAACCTATACATATATGCAGATCGATCTATTTCCCCTTCATCATATATAAATATATTTACATATATACATGCCTTTATTTAGACCTCTATAAATGCCCTTTAACTCCTAGTTCTTTCCTCTATTTATTTTTACTTTTCTCTTGTCCCACTATCATGCTCAGCCTTCATTTGGGTTTCAGTAATTCCTCTCCGTTATATTGCCCTTGAACAAGCCCTACCAGGCCTCCTACACCCTCCTCACCACCGATTCTGGATTGTTGTTCCCTTGTCCCTGGGTTGGTTAACACTACTTCATTTCCCCTACCTCCCCGTCTCCCCTGACCCCACGGAACTGTCGGTCTTGTTGTTTTCTCCTCCAGATTGTTTATTCCACTTATCATCTAGATAGACCTGCAGAGATAATAATATTTACAAAAACAAGACAGAGCAAAACAAACAACAAAAGAAAACAAAACAACAACAATAACAAAAACTCAATGACATAAGAAAGAAAAGCCTGTAAATAGTTCAAGGTCTGTTTGTTGACCTTTAGGAGTGTTTTCTGGTCAAGTCTGATGGATGCCACTCTGTGGCCCCAAAGTCTATTTTTGGTATTCCCTCAGGACTTCCTTGCTCTGCTACCCTTGCTGTTCTGTTGCACAGTGCTTAGTGTTCTGCCTCAGTGTGGTGGGGTCAGACCAGGCACAATTCCCACACTGTGTTTCCAATGTTGTCCCCTGTAGGGCTTTGGGTCAGTGAGGGATGTCGTGTTTTGTTGTGGGGCTGGCCATATGATCCTCTCTGTGCATTGACTGCTCTGAGCAGGGATATCATCCTCAAGGCGTGGTGGGCCAGGATTTGCTCCACTCTCTCTTCCTCCGCCTTCATTTTCAGCACATTTTTATGCAGTTTTTGTGGTAAAATTAGGTGTCTCGGCTGATATTTGGGTTGGCTTATACTTGAGTATATACAGTATATGCTAGGCTACTAGCTGCAAGGTCAGCCGTTCAAAACTTTCTCTATGGGAGAAAGAGATGGCTTTCTACTCCTGTAAAGAGTTACAGTCTTTGAAACCCAAAGGGACAGTTCTACTCTGTCCTACAGGGTCATTATGAGACATGCACTGGTGGCAGTGATGTTTTTCTGAGCTGTTCTTCTCTTATTTATATAAACTCACT
>NW_022111369.1:42688643-42700875 GCF_000313985.2 Echinops telfairi
TGCTACGCTTGAACCTTTGTTGCAGCCACTGTGCTCAGTCCACTTCCTTGATACTTTTCCTTTACTTTTCTGACCTTCTACTTTATCAACCCTGATGTACTTTTCTAGAGACTGATCTCTCCTGATAACTTATCCAAGGTACTGAGGCAAAGTCTACCATCCTCAATTCCCGGCGGCATTCTGGCTGTACTTCTTCCAAGACAGATCTGTTTGCTCTTTTGGCAGTCCGTGGTACTTTCAACATTCTTCACCAGCACTGTAATTCAAATGCATAGATTCGTCTGTGGTCTTCCTTATTCAATATCCAACTTACATATTCATACGAGGTGATTTAAATTACCATGACTTGGGTCCGGTGCACCTTAGTCCTTAAAGTGACATCTTTGTCTTCAACACTTTAAACGTCTTGTTCAGCAGATGTGCCCAATGCAATACATTGTTTGGTTTCTTGACTGCTGCCTCCATGAGTATTGATTGTGGATCTAAGCAAGACAAATCCAGCCTTTCTCCATTTTCTCTTTTCTCTTGAGATCGGTCCAGTTGTAAGAATGTTGGTGTCCTTTACATGGAGTGACGGTTCCTACTGGAGACTGTACTCCTTAATCTTCATCAGCCAAGGCTTCAAGTCCTCTGCATTTTCAGCAAGGAAAGTTGTGTCATCTGTGTATTGCATCGTGTTGATCAGTCTTCCTCCAAGCCCGAGGTTGCTGTATTCTTTCTACAGTCCAGCTTCTCAGATGATTTGCTAAGCATAGATGGAATATGTATGTTTGAAAGGATACAAACTTCAAACATACCTTTCCTGATTTTAAACCAGGCAATACTCCCTTGTTCTGTTTGAATGACTGTCTTTGGGTCCAATGAAAGGTTCTGCATAGCACAATGAGGTGTCCTGGGATTCCCATCCTGCTCAATGTGATCTAAAGTTTGTTATGATTCCTACAGTCAAACATCTTTGCATGACCAATTAAGCCTAAGTTAACTTCTTTCTGGTATTCTCTGCTTTCAGCCAAGATAATAAACCTGTTTTCTTTAAAGTCGCACATTATGTAGTTTTTGTTATGGCGGCACAAGAAAACTAAGACACCACCTACATCCACGCTCAAGGGACTCTAAGTTTGTATCCCATATTCATACAGGTCTTTAAACGGGTCCTGTTTATAGCTCACTGGACAAACTATGAACATACCACAAATCTAAGGCCTGGACATTAGTATAATTTATCTTTTCATACCAAGCCATGTCATAGGTCAGAGTCTTGGGGAATTTGAATTATGACTAACCAGAAGGAAAGATTAAATAGTGGAGGGTGCAGTTGAAAGACGATGAGATGAAGTTTATTATTATCCATTTTACACACCTGAGGTCATGACAGCAACCTGAGCAACCAGAAGAGCCAAACCAAAAAAACGCCATTCTTGAAGGCAAGACACTTCCACGTTGCACACTCTCTGCACCCCACCAGCCACTTCCAATCACTACAGAAGACACAAGGTGAACTTATTTCAAACAGCTCCCTAGGAGAAAGGTGAGACATTCTACCCCTTAAAGAATTACAGTCTCGGAAACCACAGGCCATTTCTGCCCTATCCTATCAGGCCACTGCAAATCGGAATCAACTCAAGGGCAGTGAGTTTTTGATTTGCCACCCCAAAGTGTTCTGTATTTCAAGACTGACTTGTAGTTTCTTTTCAACCTTTGCTGTTTTAGTAGCGGAAAGTTTGAACTCGGAGCTGTTCAAACCATCAAGGTATCACTGTATGTTATTGCTAATCATCGTTTCTGATTAACTCAGGAGAATCAGTGATGTTTCATTCACATCATTCCAAGGAAAAGCAACAAACCCCAAAAATAAAAAACCCAACATCTGAGGTTACTTGTGAAACTGCAAATACTAATAAACTTATGTGTCTCTTTGTAATTTCATAATGCTTAGATCATGTCTTCTTAGGAAACAGAAATTTGGCTTCCTTAGAACTGGCTCTGCGATGGTGTTTAACAGGTAGAATAGTTCTTATCAAGGACCCTTGGGGAAAGAAGAGAAAGTGGGATGAGGATGACCTGTGATGGAGGCCCAGGGACAAGATAAGCTCACCTGACAGAGAGAGAGCCTCTGGAGCTACTAGCCCACCAGGGAGGTCCAAAGTTTGGCTCAAATGACAGGGACTATACATTTCCTTATCTGAGAGGGTCATACCTTATGCCAGGGAGCTATCTGTATCGGTGAAAATTCCTGAAGGAGCCCACAGTTAAAGACTGTCTTCTAGAGCAATCAACTAACCTAGATTGACCAAGATGATCCTGGTTTTAGCACTAAGAACTCTGCCTCCTAGGAAACTTCTCATTCCCATAAAAGCCAGAATGGTTGATCACCTTGCAATCTGCTAACAGCACCCCAGGAGGGGGCGGGGGAGGAAACAAGATTTTATGCTTCGTTGGAGTAGAAAGATGACGACTTGGACTTGGAGGTGGGGAAAGGCTTTCATTGAACAAGACTGCGAAAGAGGCCTAGGATTTCAGGGCTCCTCGTGTTGAAGACTAGGTCTGCCAAAGCTATTAAAAACTTTTTTAAAAAAGAGGTGCTGATACCAAGGGCTCAAAAAGAAAGTAAATGTTTAGAAAATGAGGATGGCAACATATCTACAAATATTCTTGATGCAATTGATGCGTGGAATGTTATAAGAGCTGTAAGGGCCTCCAATAAAATTATTTTAAAAACCAAGCAAATAAACAAACAACAAAAAACTGCTGGCGTTAAAGGTACTTGCATTTGGATGATGATACAGTTGGATTTGCTCCCCTGTTCCCCCTATCTCCCCCAGTTGGTGGCCACACACATTCAGATCGCTCACTTCAGAAAGGATTCACTGAAGCAGAGATGCATAAAATGCCAAAATCGCTGTGCAGACCTCCCTCAAGCAGATGTTTATTCTGTAGAACCTTTCCTCTTCCCTGCTGGGCACATAGTAAATATTAAATATGCCCTCAAACAAGTGGTTCATGTCAAAATCTAGGTGGAACACACTATCCCAAGTCCAAGAGGAACAACCCCTTTAGTTACGGTTCACCACATGCCCAAGGATGTAGTGTTTATGCTTTGGGCCACAATCCACATGGTCAGTAGTTCTAGGCAGAAACCATTATCATGGAGTCAAGGCTGACTCCCAGCGACCCCTGTGGGTTTCCCAGACTGTAACTGTTTACAGGAGTAGAAAACCCAGCCTTTCTCCCAGGGAGCTGCTAGTGAGACAAAATTAAAGATATTTCAGTAATTAATGATGTTCCTCAACAAAGATAAGTTGACTATATTGAGGCTATAATAGTAATGAGGTATGCAGATGGACAAAAGAGTATGAAACAAAAGGAAACAAGACTTTATGCTTTGTTGGAGTAGAAAGATAATGACCTTGGACATGGAGGTGGGAATGCAGAACAGAATGTGTCCCTCCGTCATGCTCAAGCATCCTCGCCTAGCCCACTCTGGCCTCGGCCCAACTCCTCCTCCCTCAGCCTCTGAAAGGTCCCTGTTAGTCGGTCTCTTTCTGACTGGCCATGTCTGAGTGTTAAATGTGGGAAAACTCACTGAAGCAGCAAAGAGAACATTCTCATTTACTAATAAAGAAATAAGTGGCAACAGTGACCGAATTTAAGATCAAAGTAATGCACCTTCAAGTAAAGAGACAAACCCAGTTGCTCAAAACAAATGGAAATTCCAACTTGCATGTCATTTGCATGTTCTTCTCTGACACTTAAAGGGGTAGCCTAACTGGGATGCCTGAGCATTCTAAGCCCAATATCCACAGCACCAGGACTGACAGTCCCTGTAATCAACTTTCTCTTTCCCTGACTCACCTAGAAATACATGGATTTTTAATTTCCTTGGGACCTTGATGGGAGAATAAAAAATTCCAATATCAATAAACCAATTAGACAATATGAGTTGTATCTGCTTTGAAGATCTCCACTTTGAAAAGGGCTTCCCCTTCAAGCATCTCAAATGTTAGGACATTGCTTCAAAGGCTGCCTAGACTCAAGATATTATTTTCTGAGGGTGGAGTTGGTTGCTGGGACGTCATTTCTCTGGACCAGACAAATCACCAAGATGAACATCACCAGCCTCACCCTTCATCCTGGGAACTGACAAACACGGACTCAATTGGTTCATATCTTCCAGTGACCTCTGGACCTGCTGACAATCCTCTATATGTGAATGGTAGAGTTTGAGCCCACACAATGCTAAAGAACACTGAGAGGCATTCACACACACCAAATGACGTGCTTTTACACATGATGAACCATCTCTCTGCTGACGTGTTCCCCTAAAGCATCTAAAGGGGTCATTATTGAATCAAGCAGTGGGTGGACAGGAAATGTGGAAGAGGTGACTACGTAGAATGAGATCAATGAGAGACACCCACAATTCCCTAAGAAAAATCGCTTCAATGAGATTAGACATTGCTACCCTTTTCTTTGCTGTTCAAGGACCTGGGGTGGCAGGACATTGGGTGACACCATACTAGAATCAGATAGTCAGAGATGATGTGCGCTCAAGTAACAGAACGGTACATAGTTGGCATTCGTGGAGGAGTGCTAACAAACTTTACTTAAAAACATTAGCTGTCTTTTCCAGCCTGGTTCTGGCACTATGGCTCCCACAAAGAAGGGCGGTGAGCAGAAGGGTCGTTCGGCCACCAACAAAGTCATGACCAGAGAATACACCATCAGTATTCACAAATGCATCCCTAGCGTGGACTTCAAGAAGCATGCCCTTTGAGCACTCAAGGAGATTCGGGAGTTTGCCTTGAAGGAGATGGGAACACCAGATGTACGAATGGACTCCAGGCTCCACAAAGCTGCCTGGGCCAAAGGAATCAGGAGCATTCCATATCGTTTCTGGGTATGGTTGTCCAGGAAATGCAATGAGGGTCAAGTTTCCCCAACCAAGCTCTATACGTTGGCTTCCTACATGCCTGTCACCAGTTTCAAAAACCTACAGACCATCAATGTGGATGAAAACTAGTGGTTGATTATCTAATAAAGGTTATAAAACTGCCTTAAAAAACTTGTTTAAGTGAGGACAACACATATCACATACTTACCTAGAATTACAGATGCATGAAAATTTCACTGGTTTCTGTAGGGCCATATTGTGAACACTACAGGGGAAAACCCTTGAAATTCTCCTCTATTGTGGCATGTGGGGATTTTAAAATGCCATTTCTAAGCTACACAATGTAATGCTACTGAGAACTATCTATCCAAGTAAAGATGCCCCTGGGACCCCCAACTAAGTAGAGAACTTGACCATTAATTGTTTTCTTTTTTTTACCCAACAATGTCTGAAATAGGATGGCACCAAAAATAAGAAACTAAACTAAACTGTTTGGTGTGGTGGTTACCTCATCTGTGTCAATTTGAGGATATTGAGTGGAGAGGGTAGAGTCTAGCCTGTTGATCAGGTCATGGCCTGATGGCGCTTCCCTGTGGGTGTGATTTCTCATAAGGATTCGGGGAACTTCCTCTTTTCTTCCCTGGAAGCAGGACACACACACTCTCTCTCTGCTTCACCTAACTATTGACAAGCCACATGGAGCCCTGGAGATGCATCCACCACCATCAGGTCCACAAGATTTTGCACACACCTGCCTGTGATTGCCCTGAATGGTGCATCATTGCATGTGACTGCGTGAGTCTGAAGAGTGATTTATGGACTACTATCAGACTTATGAACAGGGATGGAATGTCTTCTTCATATAAAATTACTCTTTGATTTAAAACTCTCTCTTACTCACACATGTGTGTCTCTGGATTTGTTTCTCTAGTCAACCCAGCCTAACACATTTGGCAACAAACAAGGTTGAAAGAAGTTATAATCAAGGTCTTGTTTTAATGCTTTTCAATAAGGTAGTGCGGCCATAGAAGGGGGATGCTCAGTTGACTATACTGGTTGGGGCTGCCTAATCTGCCTGTAACTATGGCTTTCTAATCAGTAGAAAATACCTAGAAATAACATGGTGTATCAAATATAGCAACTGTTCTTTATTCAAATGGATGCACCAAATCTTAAATAAAAAGTTAAGTGACATTTGTGCCAGGCTCAGTTTATATATCTTCCTTAGAATGAATCAGCTGCAGCAACCCAGTCATGCTTGGTGACCATGGCCACTATAGGCCTTATGTCATAAAATCGCCAGTTGTGAGCCCCGAGGGGTTCATCTTGAGCATGATTTCCAAAATGTTCTGCTTCTTTTCATGAGATTTTCAGTATCTGACAATGTTTGATTCTGTCCATAAGGGCTTCTGGGACGAACTCCTCAGAAGTAGACAGCGTATTCCTTCTTCATGGTCTGTTTTAACTCTGGATGCACCACGGAAACCTGCTCACTTTGGGTGACCTTCTGGCACTTGAAATACTGGGGACAAGGCTTCCCGCATCACAGCAACACAAATGCCATCGCAGTGTGACAGACTGACAGTTGAGTGGTGTTAATAACATATAGGCTTAGAAAATGAGCTTATGACATCACCGGACTACCAGTTGGAAAATTATATTTGAATTTTTATGTGGAAAAATTTGTTTCAATGGAACAAAATTCAGAGTTTCATTCTATGGAAATTGATTATTCTCATTCTCTCTCTCTCTCTCTCTCTCTCTCTCTCACACACACACACACACACACACATCTACATACTCAACCACTCAAACATGTGCCTTCCTTAAATGAAAAAAAATTTTAAGTCCCCTGATTCTTCCTGCATCAGCACAATTGTATACCCCAAACTAAAAAGAAGTCTAAGGTCAATGACCTTTCTAAGGAGCTGGCATGCCCACACTCACGCAGACGCACATGAGTTGAGTTTTCATTCTCTGCCACCCTTTCTTCAGTTGTATTGAATGGCTACCATATTCCTGGCATCATGGAAGGTTTGAGAGGAGCAACGAACACAACAGATACCAACGCTGCCATTATTCCCAGTAAACTTCTTGGTGTATTAATAATGTGTATTTCTAGTCACTTTCAGCTACAAATATCTGAGGACATACTAACAGCATAAACATTTAGAGTAATTTTTCTCAAATAACAAAAATCCAGAAATAACTGGTTCTATGTTTGGTTCATAAGTTCAATAATGCCATACTCAAGTGTCCTTACAGCTACAAATGTTGATGTTAGAATTTCAAAGCATCATATCCTTATATGATAATGTACTAAAGAAGGACAAAACAGAGTCACTGCACTGGTGTCTTTGTTTCTATCAGTGAGGGAAACATTGCTAAGGCTTTTCCTTAGTTCTCATTGGCCAGAACTAGATCGTGCAGTCACTACTAGTCATCAGGGAGCTGGGTAAGTGAGCGCATGTTATAATCGCTCTCTAGTGAGATGAGAAACAGTGGAGGAGATGATTGTTTCCTGGAAAGCAAACAACAGTGTTTGCTATAAAAGTAAGGTCTTCATATGTATGGAATGACGGACATGGGAAGAGATGGTCAAAAAGCAGATAGAATGGAGGATGGGACAGTGGCATAGATGATGAATATGCTTAAGAGGATGAATACTGTGTCAGTCTGACAATACTCAGGTTCCCAAATTCTCAGTGAATCTGTGTGCATTTTGGAATTGGGGGAGGTTTCATGGAAAGCTTGGTTGTTTGGATCCACCCAAGCACCCTGTGGAAGAGAGGCCTACACATCTTCCATCATGATCAGAGCCAAGAAGACTTTATAGAGATGTTCAACTCTGTAACACACGGGGCTGGCAAGAGTGAGAATTGACTGAAAATGTATTTGGTATTTTGTTCTTTAGAAAATGAGGAGTTGTGGGGAAGTGAAATCACTTACTATGGCTCTTCTGTCCATAGTCACAACAACTCTCATTCAGTGACTGTACATAAGGTGAGAGGACTCTAACTCAGGGATTAGTTGGTTCTGTCATTCCACTGAGTATGCAATGAGGCACTTCAGAATCACGACTCTGATGACCATCAAGAGAAAAGAGCCACCAGTGGTGCGCATGCTCGCTCTCTATATGAAGTGGCAATGGCAGCAGAGGTATCAGAGGCCATATGAGCAGAAGAGCTGTACTGAGATCAGGAGACAGAGTGGCTTCCGGTCCACAGAATGAGTAAAGCGGCTTGCCTTTGGGTAGATGGCTGGCTTGTAGAGAATGCCTTCTGGGCATTTGTTAATGCTAAAGTTGCTTTGTAATGCTTGCCTGAGCAAGAAATGCCATTCATTCTGTTTCGTTCTTCTGCAAATGGAAATCCAGTTTTGCCAGCACCATTTCCCACTTATTTTCCCATTTAATGTATTTCATCTCATCTGTCAAAAGCCAGTCGTCTTGGGGGGTGGATTTAGAGGAGGCTCTCTATTCAGGCCTGTTGGTCTGTGTGTCTGTTGTTGTGCCAGTACCAGGGCATGTTGACTAGTCTTTACTTGCATTTTATTCTCTCTTTCTCAACTTTCCATATTTTCTTTTGTTTATCTGTTAACCCTTTCATTTTATCTTATTATTTAGATTTTTCTCTTTTCTTTTTCTCCCTTCCCTGGTTTTGTTTATTGTATTTTAAAGTTTTTTTCTCTACTTTTGTTTTTACTTTACTGTTTAAAAGCTATTTTATGGGTGTACAATTGGTTTAAATATAGTAAAAGAATTATGCAATCATCTTCACAATCAACTTTGAAATACTCTCCTTTTTATTGTTTATTTTTGGTCTTTTTTCTTTCTTTTGCATGTCTGATTTCCCTCATTTGATTATCTTAAGCTATTTTTTTATATTTTTAATTATTTCTTTTATAACTATTTGATTTACTTTTATTTTTTCTCATTTCACCCCTCTTGTCCCAGTCAGGGGAGACAGCAACTGCTCCCATAGGGCCCAGATACATCATGTCTCCTGTAGCCACACCTACTGGACAAAAGTCACTACTAACGCTAGGCCCACCTGGTCATGAATGGATACCCACAAAACATCTGACCACCATTTGTGGTAGAATAAAACAGAATAAATCATATCTCATACCATATGCAAAAACAAACTCAAAACTATCAAAGATCTAAATTGATGGAATTATAAAGACCACCAATGAAATAACAGAAACATACTTAAGGGCCCTAATAGAAAGTGCTGCAGCTGTACATTGACAGGGAACTGCCAGAAGTTCAGGCCTGATTCAGAAGAAGACCTCGAACAAAGGATATCGTTGCTGATGTCAGATGGGTCTTGGTTCAAAGCAGAGAATACCGGAAAGATGTTTACTTGTGTTTCATTGACTGTGCCAAGACATTTGACTGTGTGACCATAATAAATTGTGGATAATCTTGAGAAGAATGGGAAGAAAGAGGAAGCCCTTCAGCAAGATGGGTTGCCACAGGGGCCGCAGTAATGGGCTCAGACAAGGAACAATTGTGAGGATGGTGCAAGACCACAGAGAGTTTCATTCTGTTGTGCATAGAGTCATTGGATCAGAGCCGACTAGATAGCAACTAATAACAACGACAATACAAAGTCTACATACACTGTCAAATGTAATAAAAAACACAAACTGCAGAAGCCAAAATAGATGACTAGGATCTCCTAAAAATCAGACACCAAAAGAGTAAAATGCGATCCCACAGACTGGGATAAAATTTCAAGCAATAACATGTTGGGCAAGAGACTAATTTCTATAGTTTATAGAAAACTTCAATCCTCCTTAAGAAAAAAACAAATAAATCAATTAAGAAATGAGCAGAGGGCATGAACAAACACTTCACCAAAGAAGACATTCAGGTGACTAACAACATTTGAAGAAATGCTTGTGAACATTATCCATTCAAGAAATGCAAATCTAAATAACAATGAGGTGCCACCTCACCCCAGCATTAATAGCAAAGTTAAAAACTGAAAACAGAAAGCAACGAAAGCTACTGAGGGTGCTGAGAGACCGGAACTGTCGTATGTTGCCGGTGGGACTGTCGAATGGTATAGCCACTGTGGAAAGCTGTGTAGCACTTCCTCAAACAGTGGGGACTAGGAATACTACTCAGCAATCCCTCTACTTAGTATATATTTAAGAGAAAAGAGTCAAGACATGGGTAGAGATATATGCATACCCATCTTCATCGAAGCACTATTCACAATAGCAAAAAGGTAGAAATAACCTAATGCCTATCAATGGATGATGCATTAAAATCTTTGGTACATGAACACCTATGCTATGAAATGTTAAAGAATAACAATCAATCTACAAAGCACCCCATAATATAAACCTGGAGGACATTCTATTGAATGAAATTAGACAATCATGAAAGGACAGATATTGTATGAAACTATTATTTTTAAAAGTCAAGACAAGGTTTTCACTACACAAAAACCATTCTTTGATGGTTGCCAGGGTTTGAGAGGGGAAGGTAATGAAGAAAATTCACAGGCTAGAGGTTAGACAATTGTTTACTACATTGGAGGGGAAAGGCAATAAACAGTAAAAGATAAGTTAAGGGGAAAAATTATGGAGGCAGGGAAAACAATGATGGAAGCAGAGGCAAATACTCTCACTGACTGCCATCGAGTCAGTGCTGCCTTGTAGTGACCCCTGTGGGCTTCTGAGACTGTAACTGTTGACAGGGGTAGAACTGCTATTGATCTGAACTGCTGACCATGCGTATCACAGCCCAACACGTAAACAACTATACCACCAGGGCTCCTTCATTATATACATTATCATGCAATAAGAATGCCTGGAAAGACATGCAGACTGAGCAGGTGTGAGTTGGAGAATATACTTACAAACAGATATAAATTTGACAGAAAAATATTTGTATTTATATGTACTTTTACTATAAATATATACATGAATGTGGTGGAGCATAAAAGAAGCAAAGTTGTTAGCAATATACTAACACCCTGAGAGAATGTGTAGCTGAGCCTGGCGAGTCAGGACTGTAACCTCAGAGGATACAGAGTTCAATTGGCATAACTGAGTTCACAAAGATGATGTTCCACATGCTATTTTAGTGAGTAGGGACTTGAGTCTGAAAAACTCATGAACAACTACGTCAAAAGACAACTACTGGTCTTTCTCCATCTGGAGGAAAGAAGAGTGATGAAAATAGAAAGACAAATGGAAACAGTTATTCCACTTGACTAAGGAACCATGAAACATTAGTGTACACATCCCTAAGATCAGAAGTACTTCCACTACCAACTACTCTAATAGGGATTCATCAGAAGGTGCTGGATAGGGTGGGAGAAACGTGTGGAGCAGAAATCAGGATCATAAGAGAGACTCGACTTACTAGGTAGACAGAGATTAGTAAGACCTTCAAACTGATGGCCCTTAGTTTCCCTTCAGATTTGAAACTGAGTTCACCCTCATGTTAGACTATTCAACCATTTAATATCGAAAGAGAAGCCTTTACCCAAGGACAATGGGTTAGGAAAGAGGGAGAAATGGACACAGGAAACACTGGGAGGGACTGAGATGATAGTACATTGAGGGGCTTTAAATGGATGAGTTGAAACAAAATATGTATCTATTATTAAATATAAAACTGATCAGCTCTGTAAGCCTTCACGAAATCATAATAAAAATTTTTAAAAACAAAAGGAGTAAGAACATTCAGATTCAGATGATGACAGTTAATCAGAAAATGAAGAACAGGAAACACCAAGACGCCGCTGGAAGGGTGGAGAGAGGCAAGAACGACGGAGGGAAACCAGATGGACATGTGGGCAAAAAAGCCAATCTCTGCAAAGCTTCTTCTCCCGATTCTAGCAGATGACAGGAATGAAAGTGAATAGGATGTCTAGTAAAAAGCAGGATTATGGTTAAATTTAACTACTTCTATAAGTTATACCACCAGAATGTCAAGCAAACCAACTTTACCTAAAATTTTCAAAGTAGGAGAGATGTTGAACACACTCTAAGACTAGAGAGGCAAATCGCTTCAGGAAGCTACAAGAATGTGAGTTGGGGTAAACCGTCTCCTCTTTTTGTTTCTGGATATTCAGGTGATTATTCTCTCGGCTCTTCTTTGCCATTGATGGGCTACAAACAACTCACACTGCTTACATTTACATATTCTATTTTTATTTGCCCACTGACATATGCTCTTAATTCCAATTTCTAGGTGAGGCTCTAATTGATTTTAGTTGGGTGAGACCAGATCCACCCAATTTCAGCAAATGTCAAAGAGACAATTATGTAATACAAGCACAGCTTGGAGAGGCCTATTCCTAAAATGAAATCACA
>NW_022111369.1:42702045-42703998 GCF_000313985.2 Echinops telfairi
AATGACTAGATCAGATCGGTATTCCACCTGCATACACTAGCTAAATGACCTGGAGCTAAAAGCTATTCCCATTTTGTGAGAAGGCTGTACAGCAAGGAGATGAAGACATTTTTGATGTATCCCTTCATGAGGTTGTGGGGACCAATTGAATTGGCATAATAGCTGGTAGGCAATCACAGGGCTAAATGAAAATGTTGGAGACAAAGGGTTATATAATGGACCGACTGGGTAGTCGGAGGCGTTCCTAGGTGGTGCTCAATGTTAACTGCAAGTTTGGTAGTTTGAATTCGTCACTAGTTTGAATTCATCATCTGAAGAAATATCTGACAATCTACCTTGTAAAAATATCACCCACTGAAAAGTCATGGAGGACAGTTCTATTTTGACACGCTTAGGATGGCCAGAGTTCGAATGAATTTGACTGTAAGTGGCTAGTTTTCTCTCTGCCTTCCAAAGAAAAGACTCTCTTTGGTTGATTGTCCCTTTTTTTCAGCAAGTAGATGCCTCGGGGGCCAGGACATGGGTGAGCGCTGAAACCTAGCCGAAGGTTTCCTTTATCTGGGAGCATGTTTTATAATCAAGAGCAGGTCTCTTCACGGGATTTTTAGAGATACAAAACCAGATAGAAATGTCTCCAAATTTGGGAGGTTATGGTAGGATCACTAGGTAAAAAGTAAAGAACTCACAGAGCAGCCTGTTGGTTTGGACGCAGAAAATTGTGTTCCCAAGTGGAGACTTGTGGACACAGGTTAAGGATGAAGGTGTGTACAGAGAAGACTTAATTCAATGTCTCTGGACTAATG
This sequence comes from Echinops telfairi, assembly GCF_000313985.2. Taxonomy (NCBI): domain Eukaryota; kingdom Metazoa; phylum Chordata; class Mammalia; order Afrosoricida; family Tenrecidae; genus Echinops; species Echinops telfairi. The sequence continues at coordinate 42,702,849 of NW_022111369.1, forward strand.
TTCTCGGAAGCCTTGGGGTGGGGTGATAGCCTTGAAATGGTGCTTCAGGGATTTTCTGGTTTGGGTCCACATCTGTTTGATCTAGAGGGCGGCAGGGCCACAACAGGAACATACACACATAAAAAGGCTTTCAGTTTACAGGAAGGGATCTTGCACTGGGACAGCTGCTTGCTAGTTTCAGGTCTTAGTTGGGTTTCTCCAGAAAAGTCCCGTGAGCCCTCTCATGATCTGGCTGTCCCACATTTCTTAACTCTGCATTTTATATTTATAATCAAAGGTCTTAGTGTCCCCACTTAGAAAATGAGGAAGACCAGATAGAGCCTCAATTGTCCTTAGGCCAAAACAGCAATCTAGGATGCTCCGATTAATCAACTGGGCAGAAACACTGTCTTTTCCAAAAATTTGCCGAAAGCAAGTTCTGTAGGCTCTTGAACTCTTCTAATGAGAGCTCCTTAGAATGTTTTTACCTTTGGGTGTTCTCTCTTACCTAACACCACAAGCGGGGGGACACGAGTGGCCGATAGTATATTCACCAGGATGGTTGGACAGGAGCCCTCGTCGTGTAGTAGATTACCCACTGCATTGATAACCACAAGGTCAGCAATTCAAAATCACCAGTTGTTCTGTGGGAAAAGACGAGGCTTTTTACTCCCTCAAAGAACCACAGTCTTGGAAACGCACAGGAGCAGTACTCCTCTGTCCATAGGGTGGCTATGAGTCAGAATTGACTCAATGGCAGTCAGTTTTGTTTTGTTTGTATGGATGGTTGGTGGGTGATCTAACCATCAGATTGGGATGGGTCCCTAAATGCAATTTTCCCTTGTTTGTTTTAACTATGGAGAGAGGCAGGAAGTAAGTTAGTGAAGAAGGGATATTATGTTTAGAATAAAGGTTTAAAAAAAAAAATCACAGTAAGCCAAAAGGGGAATCCCATTCATTTTGCTTGAACCTAGTTCCTCTTTTGCACATTGGAAGAACAGTATAATTAGATTAGGAGACTGAGCAACTTCAAGCCATTGGAAGTCCCCTGTAGCCTCCATTTCAAAAGGAGGTCTTACATTTGATTGTTCAAAGTCTTGGCCACAAATGTGCTGAATCAGGTTCTCAGTGCTTCTTGCTTGCCAGCACCAGTGGGATTCTTGGATGTACC
>NW_022111369.1:42704497-42706180 GCF_000313985.2 Echinops telfairi
ATGTATGGATTGAGATAAGAGTTGTATGAGCCCCAATAAAATGATTAAAAAATAATAAGAATAAGTGCCTAGAAGGAATTTTACTTGATTCACTATCTACATGCTAAGAGAACTATTTTCCAGTGGTTACCAGAGGTGAGAAAGAAGGGAGGGAAGAGAAGTCATGGGCTAGATAAGTGTTAACTTGGATGAAGGAGAAGGCAATGTACTATAAGAGGAATGTTGACAAAAAATAATAGAGGCAGAAGACACAGGGACGTTTTCAAGAATTAAAGGCCAAAGAGGCAAAACGCATACCATTGTGATCTATGAACAGATGCTTGAATAGCCATGCAAGCTGGAAAAGTGTGGGAGGAAGAGTGGGATTTTGCCCCACCCTTATATATAGGCTTCCCAGAGGGTTTTTATGTATGCATAGTCACCTTTGTTGGAAATAATCTACGAATGCAGTACAGCATATAGGGTTATAAAGCTTTGCAAACTTCTTGAGGAAATGAAGCAATGGGCATGGGGGCTCAGGGTCATTGTCTTGAGGAACACCAAAATCAACTGACATAACTGAATTAACACACACACACACAAAAGTTCTACATATTACTTAGGTGAGTATGAACTGTAGTCTTAAGAGCTCATGAGCAGCCAACTATGGTGAAACTATTGGTATTTTCCCACCCAGAAGAAGAAAGAATGATTAAAATCAAAAGACATGTTGTAGTAAAGTGAAATTTCTTTAAATGACTCTTCTATTCATTTCTGTAAATTCCACCAAATGATTGGGTGGGACTATATGCAAATCGGATGCATGGAGGAGATCCGTAATAGAGGGGACTAGACGGTTTGGATGGGCTATCCCCGATGTATGAGAGACAGCTCAGAAGCAGGTACATAGATCATTCCCGAGACCATCAAGGAAGAAGAGGCACCAGCAAAGCACATTTTTGACCCCACCCAAAGTGAAAGAGAAGGAAATCAGTGGCTGAGGCAAGGAGACTTGGACACACAGCAGTGGGTGGACCCGGGTGGGCCCCTTGACCATAGGGCCAAACGGTTGAGGATCTGAGAGAGAGAGTTGGTTGCTGGCTCAAGAGAGGCGTTACTGTAAACCAGGGGTGTCAAACTGGCGGCCCCTGAGGTGATTTTTTGTGGCCCACAATGCTCTGAAATAAAATGTAATGAGGAAATTGTGTGTATGGTATTGCCTCAATCTACCTGTGTTAGTCTGGGTAGACTAGAGAAACAAATCCATGGACACACATATGTGTATAAGGAAAAGGTTTATACACAAGAGCAATTATACTTTAAGAAAACATCCCAACCCAGTACAGTCCAAGGCCATAAGTTGATATTAGCCCATATGTCCGCTACCAATCTATAAAGTCCTCTTCAGACTCACAACACACATACAATAACGCAGAATGTAGAAGATCACAGGCCAGTGGGTAGAAAGTCTTTGGATCCAGTGGCATTGGAAACATCTCAGCGCTGGCAGAGGTCTCTGCACCAGGGTGGGTCCATGTGTCTTGTCAGCTGCTATGTCTCCCAGGGAGTGGCAGAGAGAGAATTGTCTCCCGCCTCCAAGGAGGAAGTTCTGGATTTCCCAGAATTCTCAGGAGAAGGCCATGCCCACACAGAGGCCTCATTGGCTATGATCTGATTGACAAACTAGACTCCACCCCTACACTC
>NW_022111369.1:42706984-42712229 GCF_000313985.2 Echinops telfairi
CAAGTCTTCACCATTAAATGGTAGTGGTATATTTGAGATCAGGCTTGAGCTGGACCTGCAGGTACAAATAGGCTGTGTGAAGAAGTGGCCCAACTGCCAGTTGGTTCCATTTCTATCACAGTACTGACCTTGTATGTCCATGAGGGAGTTCTTGGTCAGTTGACTGAGGAAGAGAAAACTCTAGCTTGATTTACAGATAGTTCTGAATATTATGCACATATCACTCAAAAGCAGACAGAAGCAGTACTACAGCCCCTTCCTAGACTTTGCTGAAGGACTGAAGGAAAGGGAATCCTTCCAATCGGCACAATTTTGAGCAGTATCCTGGGTTGCTCTTTTTGCTTGGAAGGAGAAATGGCCAAATGTGCAACTGTATTCTGATTCATGAGTTGTGGCCAACGGTTTGGCTGGATGGTAATGGACTTGTAAAGAGTATGATTAGAAATGTGGTAGTAAGGAAGTATGGTGAAGAAGTATGTGGATAGGCCTCTCTGGATGGGCCTCAAAAGTGTCTCATGTGAATGGTCATCAAAGGGTTATCGCTGCAGATCTGCAGAGGAGAATTTTATCAATCAATGTGTACCTGATAACACATTCTGCGGAAATCAGTCATCCTCTTTCCCTGACCACTACTGCCATTGCCCAATGGGCTTATGAACAAATGGCCAAAGTGGCAGGGATGGAGGTTATGTGTGGACTCAGCAACATGGACGTCCACTCTCCAAAGCGGAATTGGCTATGCCATTATGAAGAGCCCCATCTGCAAGCAGCAGAATCCAGTGCTGAGTCTGCAATTTGGAACCATCCCTCTGGGAGACTTATCAGCAACCTGGTGGCAGGTTTGATTGCACAGGACCATGTTCAGCATGGAAAGGGTAGCATTTTGCTCTTAGTGGCGTAGACAGTTACTATTGATATGGATTTGCTTACTCTGCACGGAAAGCATCTGCCCAAACTATGATTCCTGGACTTATCCACCAGTATGGTATCCCATACATCATTGCCTTGGATCAAGGTACAGATGGCATTGCTAGCATGTTCATGAGCATGGCAGATGTCATATGCTCTAAGACGACACTCCTGAGCTGATCTGTAGGTAGTGTGGACAACTTCCTGTCTCAAGAATCTGTGCTTCTTTGCCTGAAAGTTTTCACTGGCACACAGGGAATCTGGAAATGCAGGGAATTTAATGCACTTAGTCTGCATATTGTCATTTCTTAATCAGTCTTCCTCCAGTTCTATGCTATGTTCTTATTCATATAGTCCAGTTTCGAGGATTAATTGGTCATCACATAGCTGTAGATGGTATAGTGGTGAATAGATAAAAACCCCATTTTCTCTATCCCTTATTTCAAATTTTCTGAGGCATGTCTCAGGTTGCACAAAATCCTCAATAGACTTGAAAAGCAGGTGACACACAGTGGTATCCTACTCAATTTAACTATGGATTTTCTTTACCTGTGGTAGGCAAGGAGATGCACCATCCTGGCCCTACTTAGGAAAGGGATTGCTCCCCAGCTGCAGGGAGTATTGATCAGTAGTGACATCTTCTTTAGTCAATGTCTAACTTTCCCATAGATATGAAGCAACATCATGGCTGCAGATGGGTGCACCTTAGTGCTCAAAGTAGGGTCCTTGCTTGTCAATACTCTAAAGAGATCTTATGCAGCAGATTCACCTGAAGCAATGCATTTTTTGGTGTACTGACTGCTGTTTCCCTGAGAGTTGATTACGGATCCAAGCAAGCCAAAATTGTTGACAACTTCAACCTTTTCTCCATTTATCATGACGTTACCTATTGGTCCAGTTGTGGATTCAGATCTTTACCGTGAATTGCAATCATACTGAAGGTTCACTCCTTGATCTTCATCATTAAGTGCCTCACTTTCAGCAAGCAAGATAGTGTCATTTGCATACACAGGTTATTACTAAGCCTATCTTCAGTCCTGATGCCACATTCTTCTTCTTATAATCCAGCTTCTCTGATGATTTGCTCAGCATACAGATTGAAAGTATGGTGAGAGGATGTAACCCTGTCACACACCTTTCCTGAATCAACTTGATGGCAGTGAGATCAAGTCTTTAAAGGCCTCTCTATTCCATATCTCCAGGATTTCCAGGGCCAGCTTTATCAGACCTTGAAAAAGACGACTGCCTTTGAAGCACACCAGCCTATGCAACCACGAGGTGTCGAAGGGATCAGGTGTAAGGCATCATCAGAACAAAAAATCTTACCATAGTGAATGATGGGGGGAGTGCGGAGTGGAGATCCAAAGCCCATTAATAGGCCACTGGAGATCCCCTTGCAGAGGGGTCTCGGGGAGGAGATGAGCCAGTCAGGGTGCGATGTAACAATGATGAGAAATACAACTTTCCTCTAGTTCCTAAATGTTTCCTCCCCGCTCCCACTACCATGACTCGAATTCGATCTTGCAAGTCTGGCTAGACCAGAGGAGGTACACTGGTACAGATAGGAACTGAAAATACAGGGAATCCAGGATGGATGAGCCCTATAGGACCAGTGGTGTGAGTGGCAAAACAGGGAGGGTAAAGGGAGAATGGGTAGGAAAGAGGGAACTGATTACATGGAACTGTGTGTGACCTCCTCCCTGGGGGACAGAAAACCGAAAAGTGGATGAAGGGAGACGTCGGACAGGGCAAGATATGACAAAATACCCATTTATAAACTATCAAGGGCTCATGCGGGAGGGGGGAGCGGGGAGGGAGGGGAAAAATGAGGACCTAATGTCGGGGGTTTAAATGGAGAGAAAATGTTTTGAGAAACAATGTACAAATGCGCTTTACACAATTGATGTGTGTATGGATTGGGATAACAGTTGTATGAGCCCCTAATAAAATGTTAAAAAAAAAAAAAAAGACGACTGCCATACTGAACCATCTTTATAGACCTAGTTAGCTAGAGTATGGAATTTCTCTTTCAAAAGACTTTCTCCTACATAGAAACCCTACCGCGGGACCTTCCTTGGTCACTTCTAACTGCAGTATTACTCTATGTTCACAATAAGCAAATCTTTGCTAAGAGCAGAGCCAAACATTGGCATATTGCTTTTGGCCCAAATATTCCATATCCCCATTGGGAAGGAGGAGGGCATTGACTGTGTATTTTAGGAAAGAGGTCTCATTTTAGGAAAGAGGATGGTTTCAATTCTAGCTGTCTCATTCACAAGCGAGTAAAGAAAAGAATACTTGTTTGGATACTTAATTTCCTCATCTGGGAAATGCAATATCTCCCAGAGGTTTCTGTAAAAATTAGAGAAGAACGTGACTATGCTGTACAAGCTATAGAACAGAGGGTACACATTGATGATCTGTGGGACATGTTTTGTCTACAGAGGCACTGGTTTTGATTTATGCAGGATGTTTTAATCTGAAAATTTTACATAAAATCTGACTTTCTGAATCATTTTTAAAAATCCAAAAGGACAGTAATTCAATGACTAGAAACCCGTTGTCCACGATGAAAAACAAAATCAAAAACCCTGTTGTCAGTTTTTTTCCAACTCATGGATACCCCATACATAGTGTTTTCTTTTCCTTCATTTTTTTGGTCTGTAATATAGAGAGAAGCCAATCACCAGGCCTTTATTGCATGGCATTACTAAGTGGCTTTGAACCAAGAACCTTTATGTTAGTGGATAATTGCAATGTATTTCCACCTAGGGAGTAATGTGCCAAACAAGACCGAAGTCAGCATACCTCAAGCTGAAAGAACTGACAGACAAATTGAAGCCTTGTGTTGCCATATTGAAAGGTTTTATGGACAAAATATTGAATGATGTGATATACATCAAAAGAAGATAATAGGAATACACAGTCGCTGTACCAAAAGGAATGGGTAGCATTCAAACATTTCAAGAGGTGGCAAATGATCATTGGCCAGTGGTTCTAAAGGAAGAAGTTCAAGCTGCACTGAAGGCACTAGCCAGAAATAAGTGTTTAGAAATTGATGAAATAACAATGGAAATGTTTAAAGAAGCTGATACATCGCTGGAAGCACTCACCCTACTCTGCCAGGAAATCGGGAAGACAACTCCCTGGCCAATTGGCTGGAGGAGATTCATATTTCTACCCAGTCCAAAGGAAAGTGACAGGAGAATTTGTGAATTATCGAACAATATCATTAATATCACATGCAGCTGAAGTTTTGCTGAAGCTCATTCAAAAACGGTTACAGCAGCACATCAACAGAGAGCTTCCAGAAATTCAGACTGGAGTTAGAAGAGTACCTGGAACAAGATCTGTCCTTGCTGAGATCAGATAGACCTTGACTGAAAGCAGAAAAAAGATGTTTACTTACGCTTCAATGGCTGTGCAACAGTGTCCGACTGTGTGGGTCATGAAAACCTATGGATAGCACTGAGGAGAACTGGAATTCCAAACACTTTATTGTGCTCCTACAGAATCTGGATCTGGAGCAAGAAGCAGTTGTTTGATCGGAACACAGAATATTGCATGGTTGAAATCAGGGAGAGTGTCTGCCAGGCTTGTGTCCTTTCACCATACTTATTCCATCTATATTCTTAGCAAATAGTCAGAGAAGCTGGACTAGACATAAAGAACTGGGCTTCAAGATCTGAGGAGACCTTACTACCAATAACATACGATAGGCGAATGTCACAACCTTGCTTGCTGAAAGTCAAGGGGACTTGAAGCAATTGCTGTTTAAGATCAATGACTTTAGTCTTCAGCATAGATTGCAATTCAATGTAAAGAAAAAAATCCTCACAACAGAACCAACAGAAAAATCACGTTAAATGGAGAAAAGATTGAAGTTGTGAAGGATTTCATCTTTCTGAGATTCACAACCAATGCTCAAGGAAGCTGCAGTCAAGAAACCAATTAAAGTACTGCATTGGACAAATCTGCTGAACAAGATCTCCGTAAAGTGCTGACGATCAAGGATGTCTTTTTGGATAAAGGTGTGCCTAACCCTAGCCTTGGGATTTTCAGTTGCCTCCTATGCATGTGAAAGCCGGATATTGAATAAGGAAGACTAGAGAAGAATTGATACATTTGAATTATGTGGACGCATGTCCATATTTATCCACAACATTAAAAAGATGGAAACAATTAAAAGGCCTATCTTTGGAAGAATGGGTATATAATAAACTCTCGCAGATAATATACAATGAAATATTGTGCATTTCTGAAAAAATGATGAAACCGTCACACACCTCATGACATGGATACATTTGGAAGGCAGCATGCTTAGCAAAGTTAGTCA
>NW_022111369.1:42714054-42715201 GCF_000313985.2 Echinops telfairi
AGTGGGGCTGGCCATGTGGTCCTCTCTGTGGACTGGCTGCTCTAATTGGGGTCATCGTCCTCAAGGCCTGGTGAGCCAGGATGTGCTCCAGTCTCTCCTCCTCCCCCGTCATCTGCTCTGGGGGCACGTTTTTAATGCAGTTTTGTGGTAAAATTAGGTTCCTCAGTTGATATTTGGGTCAGCTTATACTCGAGTATATACATTATATATAAAACAAGAAACATGATTTTCACACCAAAAGAAGCACATGTTATTAAGAGGCATGTCCCTGGAAAAGGTCATCATGTTTGGCAGGAGAAAAGAGGAAGAGCTTTGATGAGGTGGATTGACACATTGGTTGTCACGATGGGCTCTGATAGTGGGGGTGGCAATGCATCAGGCAGTGTTTGGGTCTGTTGACATAGGTCACTATAAATCAGAACCGTCTTGATGGCACCTTACAGCAGCATACTGTACATTAGGGCTAACTCGTGTTGTACAGTTCAATGGGTTTTGACAAATACATAATGTCCTATATCCACCATTAAAATCTCTTACAGAATAGTTTCACTGCCCTCAAAATGCTCTGTGCTACAGCAATTCATCCTACTCTCACCCCCAATCCTTAGCAACCTTTGATCTTTTTCTTGTGTCTGCAGTTTAACCTTTTTCAGAATATCATATAACTGGAATCATACCAGTATGTCACTTTTTAGATAGACTTCTTTTATTTAGCCTTAATTTTCATTACACCTAAACTTTCCATCCTATCTATCTGTAACTTGAGAGCTCATTCATTTTTATTTTGGAATAATTCCAACTGTATGAATATACCGATTTGTTTACCCATACGCCTGTTGGATAGTATCATATCTGCTCCTAATTTGGGGCATCCCCAAATTTCGAATATGGCTGTACATTTACATACAGGGCTTTGTGTGGATTTAGGGTTTTACATCGTTGGTTAAATACCTCAGAATATGAGTGCTGGGTCTGATGGTCAAACTGTTAACATTAAGAGATTACCTATCTTCCTGTATTAGTCTGGGTACTTTGGAGAAACAAATCCACAGCAACTCACGTATAAGAGAGAGTTTTATGCAAAGAAAATGTGCATCACGAAAACATCCCAACCCAATGCTGCCCAAGCCCACAAGTTCAACATTAA
>NW_022111369.1:42715594-42720630 GCF_000313985.2 Echinops telfairi
TGGCACAATTAACTAACTCACTTCCAAATGGCTGCATACCATTTTGGTACACATTTCTACCAGAATGAATGAATGAGAGTTCCTGTTGCTCCACATCTTTGCCAGCATTTAGGATTATCAATATTTTAGATTTTGGCCATTCTAATAGCTGTGCAAAGATATCTCTCTCGCGCTCTCTCTTTTGCTTTGCAGTTCTCCATTGTTATTAAGGTAACAGTTTCGACTCAAAGCAACCTTATATATGACAGAATGAAACCCCACCTGGTCTCGTCCCATCCTCACAATGATTGTTATGTTGCAGTCACTGTATCAATCCATCTTGTCCAATCCTTCCTCTTTTTTGCTGGCCTTCCACTTCACCAAGTATGCTGTCCTTCTCCCGGGATTGGTCTTTCCTGACAACATGTCCAAAGTATGTAAGATGAAGTCTTGCCATTCTGCCTTTAAGAACTCTGGCAGTACTATTCCAAGACTGATTGGTTTGTCCTTTTAACACTCAATGATACTTTCAATATTCTGCTCCAGCACCACAGTTATGCATCAATCTTCTTTGGTCTTCCTTACTTAACGTCCAACTTTTGCATGCATATGAGGTGATTGAAAATATGATAGCTTGGGTTAGGTACACTTTAGTATTCAAAGTAACATCATCCTTGCTTTTAAACAGCTTAAAAACTCAGAATGGTGTTGTGTTTCAATTTCAAATTTTAATTGTTTATTGTTGTCATAGAGAAAGAAGCTGACTTTTGTACATTTATCTTGTATTCTAGAACCTTGCCCTGCTTGCTATTATAGTTTCTTTTTTACTTTCATTTCTTTTCTTCTGTTTAATTGGGGTATATTTTGTTCTTCTTTCTCTAATTTCCTAATATTGGAAGCTTAGATTATTATTTTGATGTTTTCTAATATATGCATTCAATGCTAGAGGTTTCCTGCAAAGCATTGCTTTTCCTGCATTCCAAAGTTTTGTTAAATTGTATCTCATTTAATTAAAAATATTTTATGCACTGCCTTCTGGCCTCAGGATGTGGTGGCCACCACAGGGCTGAGTGAGAATGCCTTCCTTTTGTGTCAGTGAGGATGCCTCAGATTCATAAATAGGAAACTGAGGCCCAAAGATGGAGTAACTCGCCCAAGGTTACCGAGTTGGTGAAAGAACAAGGACCAGCATCGCCAGCACTGGCTGAAGGTGGCTTAACACAGAGACCTCCTTAGTTTTGACATGCACAAACCTTTGAGCAGGGGCCAATTTCCCCCCCTTGATTTTGAAAACGCCTGAGAAGGAAGTTTATAAACCAGTGCATGTGGTGTTAAAAGACGCAGAGCAGAGGCATCTTCGAGGAGCTAGCTGTGCCATTCGAGAAGCAATCCAGCATCAGCAGAAGAGATGGTGCAAGAGAAGGCACGGGGTGCAGTTGTTCCACTGATAGTCAAACAAAAGCCAATGAATGGATTTTCTCAGAGTTAAGAAGCAGCATTTCAAGGTCTTCTGGCAGCCCTGACAAGCACCCCATGTTTTCCCACCCAGCACCTAGAGTAAGAGCAGACTCTTGATAAACAGTTTGCAGAAATCCTTCTTTCACACTCCAGTTTGATGAACTCAAGATGGCAAATGCTGTCACCCAGACGTGTGTCCGTTATTACAGAAGGACATTGAGCCGGATGAGGATTAACAATGTGGATTAACAATGTGCCGGAAGAAGGAGAGAAGTAAATAATGAATTGGCAAACCAAATGTCTTTGTTTTACGCTGAAGCAACCTCAATGCTGAAAACCTTAAGCGATGCCACAAGGAAATGAGTGTCAGGGAATAAACATTTACCAATTGAAAATACCAGCTTGTTTAAGCACGGAGCAGATTTATAAAGGAAGAGACGGCATCCTTCTGCAAGGGGGTAATGGTGGGCATCATAATAGTCCACGACCACCCCGAACATCCAGTGGGAGGATTTGTCAAAACTCCAATACTTGATAGGAAATATTGTGTCAAAGTTCTTAAGGACCAACCTTAACATAGTGTGGGAGACCTTCTGCATGCTCTGAGGTGGACAACAAAATGTTTGAACGCTGAAGCTACCTCCAAGCAAATTAAATCCAGGCTGCAATAGCAGTTCCACACCAAGCCCCTCCTGCGTTGGTCTCCTAGTGGTTACCTTTGGGCTACTAATCATAGGGTCAGCAGTTTGAAACTGTCTGCAGCTCCTTGCAAGAGAAATGAGGCTTTCTACTCCCATAAAGAATTACAGGCTGGAAAGTTACAGGCTGGAAAGTGGGGCAGTTATTCACTGTCCTTACAGCGTCACTGTAAGTTGGAATCGACTTGATGGAAGTAAGGGTTTTGAGTAAGTAGAAAGAAGACAGGATTCTGCAGTGACTGAGAACGCACAGCTTCTTTTTTTTTTTTTTTTGATCCATATTTCATTTATTTTATGGTGAGATATATATTATTAATGATGTATTGAGAATATACAAGTATAACTATGTATACACATATGTATTAAATTACATACATAGTTGAGTTAGCTATTTTTATGTTTTTTTTAATCAATTTATTGAGGTTCTTACAATTCATCACAATACTTAGATCAATTGTGTAAAGCACATCTATACATTTGTTGCCCTCATTATTCCCAAAATTCGCTTTCCTCTTGGGTTCCCGGAATCAGCTCATTTTCCTTTTTTCCCCTCCCCCTCCCTTCCTCCTCCCTTCTCCCCCATGTACCCTTGATAATTTATAAATTATTATTGTATCTTATATTACATTGCCCGGCGTCTCCCTTCACCCACCCCTCTGCTGCCTTTCCCCCAGAGAGGAGGTAATATGTAGCTCCCTGTGATCAATTCCCCCTTTCTACACCCCCTTTCCCTCCTGGTATCGCCACTGTCACCCCTGGTCCTCAGAGGATCATCTGTCCTAGATTCCCTGCGTTTCCAATTCCCATCTGTACCGCTGTGCATCCTCTGGTCTAACCAGGTCTGCAAGGCAGAATTGGGGTCCTGGTAGTTGGGGGGAGGAAGCGTTTAAGAACTAGAGGAAGGTTGTGGGTTTCATTATTGCTATACTGTACCCTAAGTGGCTCATCTCCCCACTACCCCTCTGCAAGGTATGCGCAGGTGTCTAGAGATGGGCATTGGGAATGCACAGCTTCTTAGTGATTGCAATTACTATCTTCTTTATTCTTGCATCTTATTTCTCTCTTCTGTTCTTCCCTCTCTTTAAATCATGCTCTTGTTCTTATGTACCAAAATCAATAAAGTTACACCCAGACAGGATCCTGTCCCTGCAGATATTTATGCATTGCTTTGAGGTCTCTACTGAGGAAAATTCTGTGACTAAATATTTTTAATGTAGATTTTTAAAAACTCTAATATTTAATATTGCTTTTCCTGCATGACAAAACTGCTTAATCTGCTATTCAAAAACATTCGATGGCTTTATTTTCTACTTCTGCTTTTTCATATGCAGCCAAAAAAATATTTAAATGAACTGTGTTGTACAAAATAGTAACCCACACTAACCTTTTTAAAGGGGTAAGACTTTTGTTTAAAGTTTTGAGTTTGCATTTGATTTTTTTGGTAAAGTTGTGTTTTGTGTATTCATTTTTTATTAATTAATTTTAAAAACTGATGTGTGCATAGAATATTATGTATACATGTTCATGTTTAAAGAAGGGCTATTGGTGATTAAGTAAAATTCAGCTTTCATTTTCCTAAAAAAATATATTTTTAAATTTCTCTTGAGACTTTTTCTTTGATCCATGCTTTATTTAGAAGTGTGTTGTTTAATCTCCAAATATTTTGGGATTTTCCAGCTCTCTTTCTGTTAGAGATTTCTAGTTTAACTCCATTGTGGTATGAGAGCACACTTTGTATAAATTCTTTTTCTTTCTTTCTTTTCTAATTTAAGGTGTGTCTAATGGTCCAAGATGTGATCTGTCTCAGTGAAAATATCATGCGAGCTAAGAAGAATATCTGCTGTTACTGGATGAGCTGTATTATAATTAGATCTAGTTGCTTAATGTTCTTGCTTGCTGCCATGGAGTCAGTCCGGACTCATAGCGACCCTGTGCCCAACAGAGAGAAGCACTGCCCGATCTGCAAGATCCTCACAATTGTTCCTGTGCCAGAACCCATTGTCAGGGCCGTTGGTGATGGATAATTACTTTCTTGTTTAAATACTTGTATTGGGGGCTCTTAAATCTCTTATGACAATTGATGCGTTCATTCAGTGTGTCAAGTACATTTGCACATATGCTGCCATCATCATTTTCAAAGCATTCTCTTCCCACTTAAGCCCAATATCAGCTCCCCATTTCTTCCCCCCCACCTCCCCCACCCACCATCCCTCACTAACACTTGATAAGTTATAGATTATTTTTTCCATATCTTACATCGTCCTCCATCACCCCTCACCCACTTTTCCGTTGTTCATCCTCTTTGTGATCCATTCCCTTCCCCGCCCCCCACCCTCCCCTAATCCTCCTGGTATCTCTACTCTCCTTGTTGGCCCTGAAGTTTTTTTCTATCCTGGATTCCCTGTGTTGTTGGTTCTTTGTAGTATTATGTAGACCAACTCTTAGATTCTAAATGATCTCTTATTACAGAACCCATTCATTTGCTTTCAAAAAAGTCAATTTTCTTCCAGGAACCCAGGTAGAAAAATACAAGAAAAACTGTTTGCCAACACAAGATAGGAGATCGTCCATTATCTTTTTTTGATGATTTGCATCAGGAATATAAATAACTTAATACCCAATTTCAGAAATCAAAACATAAATATAATGAAGCCCATGAGTATCTTAATCCTCACAGTTAACTTCTCCCTTAGCGCTCCCTATACTTGTTTTTCATTCTCTTCTTATGCTCATTAATCACCATTGTTTTATACTAAATGTGTCCTTCAAGGGGGTTTTATCTATCCTGGATTCCCTGTGTTTCGGGCTCTTATCTGTAGCAATGTGTATGCTCTTGTCTAATCCGATTTGTAAGGTGGAATTGAGGTCATGATAGTGGGGTGAAGGAAGCACCAAAGAGCT
>NW_022111369.1:42721575-42724349 GCF_000313985.2 Echinops telfairi
AACAAAAAGAAAGCCACAGACAGTAATGGAAAAGCCTATCAATAGTTCAAGGTCTGTTTGTTGGCCTTTACAAGTGTTTTCCAGTCAAGTGTGAGGGGGGTTCCACATTCTGTCTCCAAAGTCCATTTTTGGACTTTGCTCCCCCTGCTGCTCTGCTGCATGCCCTCAGTGCCTCACCCCAGCATGATGGGGCCAGACTGTGCACTATTCCCACACTGTGTCTCCGGTGCTGTCCCCAGCAGCATCATGGTTCAGTGCAGGATGCCGTGGTGGAGCCATCCCTATAGTGCATTCTTCTGAGGTGGAAGGAGGCTGGGATTGGGGCGGGGCCCCGCAGACCTCTCTATTGGTTCCCCGGCACATGTTGGTATGCTGTATTCACATCTTGGTGCATCGGGTTGAAGCCTGGTCTCTCTCCCTCTCCTGTTGAAATATAAACAATACCCTCCCCTTGGGTGGATTAGTGCCCTGCTGCCCCCCACCTATGTCTTTTTTTTCTTTCTTTCCCCCTCTTATTTAGTTGGCTGCTGTATGTATCCCTGGATTAGGTTTGGCCCCTGCCATAGTTGCTGGACCTCACCCGAGGGATGTATGTATATAGTAGCTTTCCCCCTATACCCCATTTTTGTTTTTTTAGCTTACTTCAGTGGACTCATATTGTACTTGTCCTTTTGTGCTTGACTTACTTCACTTACATCTACCTCTATCCTTACTGATTTTCTGCCTGCAGGCTCTGTCAATTACTCATAAATGAGTGGTGAGGTCTTGAATGATAATTGGGATTTTGTTTTTTCTTCCTGAATTTCTTTCAGTTTTTCTCCCATATATTTGAACATTCATTTGTTAGGTGAATAGATTTTCAGGACTGCTATGACTTCTTAGAGAACTAACCTTTTATTATTATTTAATATGACCTTTCATATTTGGTGATCTTCCTAGCCAGGAAAATCTTAACTTTTTTTTAAAAAATTATCTTTATTGTGTTTAAGTGTACGTAATAAAACAGTTGCCATTTCGATGCATTTACCAGGTAGTGCAACCATCACCACTAGTTATCTAAAATGGTTTTCATCATCCTTAACAGAAACTAAGTACCCATTAACTGATACTTCATTTCCTCCTCTCATCTGCCCCTGGTAATCACTAATACACTTTTGTGTGTATCTTTGCCTATTTTAGAATTATTTCAGAGAAGCAGAGCCAAATAATACTTGGCTTTGGAGGCCTGACTTATTTTACTCAGCACAATGTTTTCAGGGCTCATTCATTCCATAGCATACATCAGAGCTTCATTTTTCTATTGATGGCATAATATTTAATTGTCTGGCTTAACCAAATTTTGTCTATCTAGTCATTTGTTGATGAACATTTAGGTTGTGTCTACATTTGGGCCCTTTCAAATAATTCCACCATAAACATTGATGTACACATATCTTTTGGGGACCCAGCTTTTATTTATTTTGGGGGTATCTGTAGTAGTTGAATTGTTAGATTATATAGTAATTATTTTTCAAAAACACTGCCATTGAGTTGATTCTGATGCATAGCAACCCTAGAAAGGCTTTCTTTTGTTATAAATTCTTATGGAAGTAGATAACCTCATCTTTCTCACATGAAGTGATTGGTGGCTTTGAATCACATATTTTTCAGTTAGCAATTAAACTGCTTGTCACTTTTTTCTGCCTATTTGTTTTGGTTTTTTCTTTTTTTCCTCTTCTTTTAAATTTTGTATGTCAGTGGCTTTTTTGTTTGTTAGCTTGTCAGTGCTGCTGCCCTCGTCGCCATGTTCTTATGCGCCACTTCGGTGCTGTCAAAGCCATCCCCAATTTTATGCACATATTAATATATCTGCAGGTCCACCTAGATAAGAGATACTGGACAATGTGAGAAGAAAATAAAGGGACTAACGGTCCCGGAGGGACATGAGAGTGTGGGAGGTAGGGGAAGGGGGCAGGTGTTGGCCAACCCAGGGACAAGGGAACAAAAAGTGGTTCAAAACCAATGGCAGGGAGGGGATGGGAAGACTGGTAGGGAGTGACCAAGGGCAAGGTAACTGAGAGGAATTACTGAAACCAGAATGAAGGCTGAACACAGTAGTGGGACAGGAGGAAAGCATAAGAAAATAGAGGAAAAGAGTAGGAGGCAAAGGGCATACATAGAAGCCTAAATACAGACATGTATATATGTAAATATATTTAAGATTACGGGGGAAATGGACCTATGTGCATTTATTTATAGGTTTAGTAGTAGGGTGGCAGGTGGATATTGGCCTCCTCATGCGCATTCCCTTAATACAAGAGCACCTTGCTCAGATAAATGGTCATTTCATGATATCCACCTTCCTGACATGATTGCTGAAGACAGATGTGTGCATAAGCAAATGTGGTGAAGAAAGCTGATGGTGCCCGGCTATCAAAAGATATAGTGTCTGGGGTCTTAAAGGCTTTAAGGCAAACAAGTGGTCATCCAGCTCGGACGCAACAAAGCCCACATGGAAGAAGCACACCAGCCTGTGTGATCACGAGGTGCTGAGGGATCAGGTATCAGACACCAAAGAACAAAATCCATCATTGTGTGACCACCTTCCCCACATAAACACTGAAGATGAATGTGTGCTTAAGTAAGTGTGGTGAAGAAGGCTGATGGTGCCCAGCTATTGAGACCTATAGCATCTGGGGACTTAAAGGCTTGAAAGTAAACAAGTGGCCATCTAGCCCAGAAGCGAAAAAGCCCACATGGAAGCAGCACACCAACATGTGTGATCATGAAGGGCC
>NW_022111369.1:42725935-42729264 GCF_000313985.2 Echinops telfairi
GATTGTGATAAGAGTTGTATGAGCCCCCAATAAAATGATTTTAAAAAGAAAGAAAACCATAGGGGCAGTTCAAAGTTGCCCTGTAGAGGTACTATGAGTCAGAATTGACTCAGTGGCAGTGAATTTGGCTTGATTTTGTTATTAGGAGAGACTAGTCTCTGGAAAGGGTTATCTTGCTTGATAAAGTAAAGGGTTGACACAGTGGTTACCAATGGGCTCAAATATAATAACTGTGAGGATGGCACAGGACCAGGCAGTGTTATGTTCTGTTGTGCATAGGGTCACTGTGTATCAGAAATGACTTTACAGTATCCAAAAACAGCATCAACATGAAAATTAAACACTTAACATTTTGAGGTATTACTACACTATTTTCCACAACAATTGCACTGTGTTAGGCAGGGTTCTATAGAGAAACAAAACCAGGACACTTATGATTATATATAGATATAGATAGATTTATACAGCATAAAGGAATAAAACAACTAATTCGTCCACACAGCAGTACAGAGTGCTCAGTTCAACTCACTTCCAAGGAATAGTTATACTGGAAGTCCTTCAACTCATGAAGACTGCCAGGTCCAAGGTCAAGGAAGCAGACAGCTGAGCCTTCCCTCTTGTGAAGTAGACCCAGATGGGATATCGAACTCAAGCTATGCAAGATGACAGGATCCACACAGCTTCAAGCTCAAGCGATATACATACCAGCAGCGTGATGAAGCAGGTCTCTAAGGAACTTCAAGCTCTAGCGATATGATCCACAGGTTGGCTTGTCCCACAGGTAGTGTAGCTCACAAGCTGAAGCAGAGAACTAGCTGAAGCAGCTGCCATGCTGGTCTGATCATCAGAGAGCAAGAGAGAGAGGGGCAGGTCTTGCTGAGCCTTTCATCCCTTTGCCCTCTAATTAAACTGTGACCTGATTAATCCCACGTGTTCCTATTGGCCAAGTTGGCACAATAAACCTACCTATCACATGCACCATTTAAAAATCTCATCAGTAATAGATGAAAGTTTAAATTTTCTGATATCCTCATTAACACTTATAGTCAGTTTTTTTTTTAGGTTGTTCTTTGTTTTGTTTGTTCAAATAGCCATCCTATTAGGGAAAAGTGCTATTTCTCTGGCTTTTATTTGCATTTCCTTAATGACACTGGTAGTGTAGTTGGTTGCAAGTTGGGCTGCTAAAAGCAAAGTAAACAGTTTGAAACCACAAAAAACTCGACATAAGAAGGATGTGGCTCTCTTCTTCCATAGTTAGAGTGTCAGAGGATGGGAAGTGTGCCCAGTCTGACCCCCACACAGCAGGGCGAACCACAAAGGGAGCACAGCAGAACGGTCAGGGGAGCAAAGTCATGAAGTCCCTGAGGAATCCCCAAAATGAGATTTCTGACTCGGGGGCAGTACTTGGCACCTCATCAGACCTGGTTGGAAGACGTTCATAAAAGTCAACTGATAGACCTGGAAGTATTGATCACGTTTTCCCCCTTATTTTTTTTAAATTATTTTTTATATGTCTATCTATATAAGATAGGCAAGATAAACACTCCCAATGAGAAAGCAACAGGACAGGTGGTTCCAGGGGGCATGGCCGAGGAGGTGGGGGAAAGGGAAAGGGAGGCCAACAAACTCAGAGACAAGGGAACAGCAAGGGATCTAAAATCGGTGGTGAGAAGAGTGTAGAATGCCTGGTGGTATTTGATCAATTGTAATGTAACTGAGAAGAATTATTGAAAGCCGAATGAAGGGTGAGCATGATAGCAGGGGGGAGAACAGTAAAAGGAAATAGAGGAAAGAACTAGGAGGCAAAAGCTATATAGAAAGGTATAAATATAAGCATGTACATATATATTAATATATAAGGATAAGAATATTGGTCTACATACATATATTTATATGTTAAAGTATTAAGGTAGCAGATGGACTTTGGCCCTCTACTTAAGTCTTCCTTCAACACAAGAACACATTGTTCTAATAACCTGGCGCTGTGTGATACTCACATTCCCAACACGATTGCTGAAGACAAAATGGGTGCATAAGCAAATGTGGTGACGAAAGCTGATGGTGCCTGGTTATTAAAAGATATAGCATCTGGGGTCATAAAGGCTTGAAGTTAAACAAGCGGCCATTTATCAGGGAAGCAACAAAGCCCACATGGAAGACCTGCACCAGCCTGTGTGATCATGAGGCGTTGACGGGATCAGGTATCAGAAGATCAAAAACAATTATATTGACGTGAAGGAGAGGGGTCAGAGTGGAGACCTAGAGTCCATCTGTAGACAATTGGACATTCCCTCACAGAAGGGTCACACAGAAGGGATGATTCAGCCAGGGAGCAGTTTAGTACAGACAAAACACACAGCATTCCTCTGGTTCTTTAATGCTTCTGCTCCTCCACTATCATGATCCCAGTTTTAGCTCACAAATCCTGCTAGGCCAAAGTATGTACATTGGTACAGATAAGAGCTCTGTACACACGGAAGTCAGGACAGATAAACCCCTCAGAAACAGTAATAGCGACACCATAGGCGTAGGGGGATGGGGAGAAAGGTGAAACCTATCGCAATGATGGATATATAACGCCTGGCCCCACCCCGGGGGATAAGCAACAGAAACATGGGTGAAGAGTTACAACAAGCAAGGTAAGATATGGGGGAAAATATATATATATATAATTAAGGTTCAAGAGGGCAGGAGGGTGGGGGAGGGAGGGAAAAAAGAGGAGCTGATAATAAGGGCTCAAGTAGAAAGATAACATTTTGAAAATGACAATGGCAATGATACTTGATATATTTGATTTATGGATTGTTGTATCTGTAAGAGCCCCCAAGAAAATTAGTTTAAAACAGTAAAGAAAAAATAAATAAATGATTTAAATTAAATTTTTTTAAAAAGTCACAGTGTCAGAAAACCTAAGGGGCAGTTCTTCCCTGACCTACTGGGTCACTATGAGTGGAACAGATGAGTTTGGTTTGGTTTTTTTCTTTCTTTCTTTCTCCAGTAGATATTTAATGTGTACCACATATATAATTTAAAATTTACTGGTAGCCACATTCAAAAAGAAAGAAAAAATTAATTTTAACACTACATTTGAATAAGCTTAATATACCCAAATATTATCTTTTTAGCTTCAAATTAATATAAAACATTTAATGACATACATTCTCTTTTCTTTTTTTTAATCATTTTATTGGGGGCTCATACAACTCATCACAATCCATACATCCATCCATTGTGTAAAGCACATTTGTACATTCGTTGCCCTCATCATTCTCAAAACATTTGCTCTCTACTAAGCCCTTGGCATCAGCTCCTCATTTTTCCCCCTCCCT
>NW_022111369.1:42729364-42733116 GCF_000313985.2 Echinops telfairi
TTGATAATTTATAAATTATTATTTTGTCATATCTTACACTGTCTGATGTCTCTCTTCACCCACTTTTCTGTTGTCCGTCCCCCAGGGAGGAACATTCTCTTTTCATACTCTTTGAAATCCAGTGTATATTTTACACTTGCAGAATATTTCAATTCAACTGCTAATTGTCATTAGATATATTTGATTTGTATTTAAATTTCATACAATTTAGGAATGGAAAGGTAGATTCATATGTCTAAGATGTTTTAAACATACAAGTTTTCCTTTCAATTACATTTGCATTTTATTTAACTAAATGGCATGTAATTAAAACTTCACTTCCTCAGTCGTACTTGTCATATTCCAAATGTCCAGTCGCCATATATGGCTTTGATTACTGTATTGGACAATACAGAAGACATTTCCGTCATCCATAAAAGTTGTCTTGTACTCTTTAGAAATCAAACCCCTCCTACATTGAACATCTTTTTACGTGCTTGTTAGTCATTGGCATATCTTTATCTCTTTAATCTTCTGTCTTTATATTTAACGTGAGTTTCATGTAGTAAACATAAGTTTGCTTTGTTTTTTTTTCATTCACTGGTCATTTCTGTCTTGTAGTAAGTTAATTAGTTATTCATATAAAATGTTGATATAGTTTGATTAATCTCTGACACCTCTGTATGTTTATTCATTGCCCTTGATCTTTGTGTCTCCCTTCCATTGTGCATGCATGCATGTGCATGCACACACACACACACACACACACACACACTTTGGCAGGGAGCTTCCAGGGGTTCA
Organism: Echinops telfairi; assembly: GCF_000313985.2. Lineage (NCBI taxonomy): Eukaryota > Metazoa > Chordata > Mammalia > Afrosoricida > Tenrecidae > Echinops > Echinops telfairi. The sequence goes on from NW_022111369.1 coordinate 42,730,145, forward strand.
GACCAGATTCAGAAGAGGACATGGAACAAGGGATACCATTGCTGATGTCAGATGGATCTTGGCTCAAAGGAGAGAATACCAGGAAATTATTTACTTGTATTTCATTGATTATGCCAGGACATTCAGCTGTATGGATCATAATAAACTATGGATAAGTTTGAGAAGAATGAGATTTCTAGAACACTTCATTGTGCTCATGCAGAACTTGTACATGGATCCACAGGCAGTTGTGAGAACAGAAGAAGGGAATGATACATGGCTAAAATCAGGAAAGGGGGAAAAATCAGGAAAGGCTTGCATCTTATCATGCTTATTCAACCATCCTTAGTGTTTGCTGAGCAAATCATTGGAGAAGCTGATTTATATGAAGAAGAATGTGGTATCAGGATTGGAGGAAGGTTTATTAACAACCTAGATATGCAGGTGACACCATCTTGTTTGCTGAAAGGGAGGAGGACCTCAAGTACTTGCTGGTGAACATCAAGGATTATGATTCAATGTCAAGATGACCAAAATCCTCACAACTGCACCAATAGGTAACATCATGATAAGTGGAGAAAAGGTTGCAGTTGTCAAGGATTTTGTTTTGCTTGGATCCACAATCAATGCTCATGGAAGCAGCAGTCAAGAGATCAAAATATGAGTTGCATTAGGTAAATCTGCTGTGCAAGACCTCTGTAGAGTAATGAAAAGCAAGGATTTTACTTTGAGGACTAAGGTGTGCCTGACCCAAATGATAATATTTCCTGTTGCCTCCTATTCATGGGGACATTGAACAAAGTTGGACATTGAATAAAGAAGACTGAAGAAGAATTGATGCATTTGGATTGTAGTGCCAATAAAGAATATTGAAAGTACCATGGACTGCTAAAAGGATGGAGCAATTTGCCTTGGAAGTAGGGCCAGAATGCTCTTTAGAGGCAAGGATGGTAAGCCTTCATCTTACATACTTTGGATATGTTGTCAGGAGAAATCAGTGCCAGGAGAAAGATATCATGCTTAGAAAAGTAGAGAGGCAGCGAAAAAGATCAATAAGATCAATAGGACCAATCCATCTCCTGGAGGTGGATTGACATAGTGGCTGCAACAATGAGCTCAGGCATAGGAACAATTGTGAGGTAGGGGCAGCACGGGGCAGGGTTTCATCTTGTATGTAGGTAGCATCCTTTCGACTGTGCAGAGTCAAAACAACTGGATGGCCCCTAACAGCAACAGCTTGCATTTAAGTTTTTGCCTTTGTTCTTTCTAGTGTTGATCTCTAGTTTTATAGCATTGTGATGTGAGAAAATGGAGTGTAGTATCTCAATATTTTAAAATATATTAAGTCTGCTTTATAACCTAACATGTGGTTCATTGTAAAGAATGTTCCACTGCAAAACAATATATACTGTACTGCTGGTGAGTGTAGTGCTCTTTAGATGTCCAAGATGTTAAGTTGGTTAATTGTTCTTTAGTTCTTCTTTTTCGTTTCTCTCCTATCTTTCTCCAGGAGTGATGTATTGAAGTCGCCTACTGTTATTGCTGTATTGTCTAATTGCCTCTTCAACTCTGTAAGAGTTTGATTAACATATTTCGATGGTCTTTCATTAGGTATGTATATATTTATTTTTTAAATCATTTTATTAGGGGCACATACAACTATTATCACAATCCATACATACATCAATTGTGTAAAGCACATTTGTACATTCATTGTCCTCATCATTCTCAAAACATTTGCTCTCACTTAAGCCCTTGGCATCAGGTCCTCATTTTCCCCCTCCCTCTCTACTACCCCCTCCCTCATAAGCCTTTGATAATTTATAAATTATTATTTTGTCATATCTTATGGGTATGTATATATTTATTATGGTATGTCTTCTTATTCTACTGTTCCCTCTAACATTATTTAGTGCCCTTTTTTTGTCTCTCGTGTATTTTTTGTCTTAAAGTCTATTTTCTTCAGAGATTAATATTGCCACTCTTACTGCCTGCCAACACTTAAAAAAAATTTTTTTTGCTTACTATTAGTGTGCTAAAATCTTCTTCATCCTTTATTTTCGTCTTCGTGTCTACGGGTGTTCTTTTATTATCCAGCCAGTCTTCTACTCTCTGTTTCTTGACGTGTGCATTTAATTCACTAATGTTCAGTGTTACTATTGATCTGCATGGGCTTGGTGCTGTGATTTTTCTGTAGGGGCGTATGTGAGTGTGTGTGTTTATTGGTTTGTTTGTTCTCCCTGATTGATGTGCTCTTTTGAGTACTTTCTTCAGTATGTTGATTTCTGGGTGATGATGTTTTGTATGTTGCCCTCAGGTTTCCCTGTTGTTATTTTGTCTTCTCCTTCAACATGTTCCATTTAAGCTTGTGCTAAAACAAGCAGCCGTCTATGTGAGGTGCCAGCTAAGTCTACATGGTAGAAGCACACCAGCCTGTGTGATCCAAGATTTGTAAATAGTAAGATCCATGATCAGAGGAAAGAGCAGTATATTAGAGCTCAAGTTCTGAGCATCTAGTTTGCAGAAGACAGTGAAAGTCCAAAATCCATTTTCAGGGTATCCACATAGGTCTCTAGTGGACCCTCTTTGACCATTGACCAGGAGTGTGAACAGCCTTCCTATCAGACAGAAAACATTGAAAAGTGGAAGAAGGCAGATGGAGTTGGGTTAAAATTTAACACCTTATCATTTGTTCTCCCTTTTTACCCATTTAAAATTTTTCTAGAAAACAACAGCACAGACAGTTCCAGGAGGACACGGGAGATGGGGAAGTGGGGGAAAGATAGTGGTGTTAACAAACCCAGGGACAAGGGAACAAAAAGTGATCCAAATCGGTGGTGAAGAGGGTGTAGGAGGCCTGGTAGAGCGTGATCAAGGGTAATGTAACAGACGAATTACTGTAACCCAAAGGAAGGCTGAGCATGTGGGACAAGAGGAAAGTAAAAAGAAATAGAGGAAAGAGCTAGGAGGCAAAGGGCATTTATGGAGCTCTA
>NW_022111369.1:42733917-42736870 GCF_000313985.2 Echinops telfairi
TCCTCCCCAACCCCACTATCATGATCCCAATTCTACCTTACAAATCTGGCTAAACCAGAGGATGTACACTGGTACAGATAGGAACTGGAAACACAGGGAAACCAGGACAGATGATCCCTTCAGTACCAGTGCTGACGGTGGTGATACCAGGAGGGAGGAAGGAGGGTGGGGTGGAAAGGGGAAACCAATTACAAGGATCTACATATCACCTCTTCCCCGAGGGATGGCCAACAGAAAGGTGGGTGAAAGGAGATGTTGCACAGAGTAAGATATGACAAAATAATAATGATTTATAAATTATCTATGGTTCGTGAGGGAGGAAGGGGCAAAAATGAGGAGCTGATACCAAGGGCTCAAGGAAAAAGCATATGTTTTGAGAATGATGATGGCAGCAAGTGTACAAGTGTACAATTTTGCTTTACACAATGGATGGATGGATGGATGGATTGTGATAAGTGTTGTACGAGCCCCCAATAAAATGATTTAAATTTTTTTCCAGTTTTCTGCTTTTTTTCTATTGAGGTCTTTGTGCTTTATTTTGTTATTGTTGTTGGATTTTTTATCTATTTTGTTTTTGTATCTTTTTCTATATATGAAATCAATTATAGGTAAACCTAAAGAGACAGTAATTGGATTATAACTGTCCAATAATAACAATGAATACAAGAAAAATGAAAATCTTCTAAAATTGGTTGAGGTGATGATTGTACAATTCTTTTTTTTAATACTTTTATTGGTGGCTTTTACATCTCTTATCACAATCCATACATTCCTCCAGTGTGCCAAGCACATTTGCACCTATGCCACCATCATCATTTTCAAAGCATTCTCTTTCCACTTGAGCTCCTGATATCAGCTCCTCATTTCTTTCCCCTCCTTCCTCCACCCACTCTCCCTCACAAAGCCTTTGGTTCTGTATATTGTTCAGTTGTTTTTGCCTGTTTTATTGTTGTTTTTTGTTTGTGTTTTGCATGTTTAGTGCAATTGGCTGCTTTCTCCATATCACCAGGGTGCAGCAATTAGTGTTGGGAGAGCTGCTAGATTGTGTGGGAGTAGTTAGTTTGTCTTACCAGGGTATAGGAACCACTGGGGGCTTCCGTGGTTGGAAGTTTAGAGTTTTAAATTTGTTGGGGCAGAGAGAAGCTCAAGGGCTTCCTTGCCAGGGAACAGGGATGGTCAGTGCCTTCTATGCCAGGGCATCGGACAGCTAGGGGTTTCTCTACTATGGCACAGGAACAGCCAGGGCCTACCTTGCTGAGGTGCAGGGACAGCCAGGGCTTCCTTGCTGTGGTGTCTCAAAGTTTATTTATCTACTCTTCTACTACTGGGCATTTAGGTTATTTACATGTTTTTTTCTTTTGTGAATAGTGCTGCCGTGAACATGGGTGAGCATATACCTATTCCTGTGTTGGCTCTTATTCCTCTAGGATATATAGCAAGTAGGGGATTTGTTAGGTCATATGGTATTTCTAGTCTCAAATTTTGATGGAATAGCCACATTGCTGTCCACAGTTGTTGTACCTTTTAAAATCCCACCAGCAAGGTATGAGGGCTCCAGTCTCTCTGTACCCTTGACAGCATTTGTGGTTTTGTTTATTTTGAACTTTGCTATTAATTCTATGGTGAGGTGTGATCTCATTGTTCTGATTTACATCTTATGAATAGACAATGATCACTAGCAGATCTTCATATATTTGCTATTGTTGTTGTTAGATGCCATTGAGTGAGCTAGTGACCCTATGCGCAACAGAAAGAAAAACAACAAACACTGCCCTGCCCTGCACCACCCTCACAATCCCTTCCTGAGTCTGAGCCCATTGGTGCAGCCACTGGGCAGTCAATCCGTCTCCTTGAGGGCCTTCCTCGTTTTCAAATGGCTGCTGGCCACCAGCGCATTCTCTTTTGTGAAGCGTCTTCTTACATCCTCTGCCCACTTCAAAATTGGGCTAAAGGTCTTTGTCTCTTTCTTGATGAAGCATTTGAACTTTGTATAAATTTTACATATTAGACCTTTGGTTTATAGTTTTCATATGTGGTTTTCTTTTTACTCTTTTGGTGAAATCTTTAGATGTGCATCACTGTCTAGAACTGAAAGTGGCCAGACTTTGCCTGGCATGCTTTGGATATTATCAAGAGAGACCAGGTCCTCGAAAAGGACATCATGCTTGGTGTAAGTAGGGGAAGACCTGCCAGGAGGCAGCTGGTTGCAGTGGCTGCAACCAGGGGCTGACACTGAACAGCAGTTGTGAGGGTGACGCAGGCAGGCAGGGCTCCCTTCTGTTGTACGTAGGGCCACTGTGCATCGGAACTGACTGGACAGCACCTGTCAACAACAACTTTATTCGTTTGATTTGGCCGTTCTCCTCCGATGAACTATCTTCCCCACTACTTGAGAAGCTGAATGTCCTGTAAGGCTAATTGAATCATTTTCTGCCGGTTGTTTCTTCCCAGGAAACCCTATGGGAAGCTGCCTCTATCCAAGGCAAAGTGCCTCCAGGACAAGCAAGATCTGCTGTGTTACTAGATACTGCCATCTCCTGACCAAAGCACTGCGCTCAGTACCAGCTAATCAGCCTCTGCAGTTAACCATTGGGTTTCATTGTGTGCTCTTCTCACCTACACTGTCAGTCAGCATTGGAGAGCAGCACATGACTGCCTACATTTTGTACAGCATACAGGAAGTTTGAAAATTACTGCTCTGAGGATCTATCTAAAGACTGTGCCTCTCGCTGATAGGGCGTGATCAATGGTAATGTAACCAAGAGGAACTACTGAAACCCAAATGAAGACTGAGCATGATAGTGGGCAAGAAGAAAGTCAAAGGAAATAGAAGAAAGAGCAAGGAGGCAAGGGGCATTTATAGAGGTCTAAATAAAGGCATGTACATGTGTAAATATATTTATATATGAGGATGGGGAAATAGATCTATGTGCATATATTTATAGGTTTAGTA
>NW_022111369.1:42738832-42742696 GCF_000313985.2 Echinops telfairi
TGGTTGTCAATTTGGAAAAATTCTTATTTCCACAGATCATTTCTTCTTAAAACCAGGCTTAGGTTGTGTTTCTACGTAACAGCATTTAGAGTTGAACTTCTGATTAATTATACCACATAAATATGAAACAGTCTCTTGTTGAGCTGCTAATCTGTATGCTAGAGGAAGTGTAACATGCACCAAGAACTACTTTACCAAATGATAAACTATAACTTCCAAAATGATAGGTTCAACATTTATACCAACGCTAACACCTAAGACTCAACATGTTAACTATCCCGTCTAGTTTCATATCTAAGTCAGCCGACCCTGTAGATTTTACCCACCCCAATTTCTCCTACCCAGGCCCTAATGTCACGTGAGACCCTTAGGCGGGAGTCGGCTCAGTCCTGAAACATGTGCCAGAACCTTTGGAACTCCCAGCTCTGCTTTATAAAGTTCCTCAGTACCACAGGAAGAAAAGATCTATTCTTGCTGCCCGAAGGATCTAAATATCAGAAAGTAATTGTTACCCCTGGAGCCAAGGCAATAGCTTCAGTAATTTAATTAATTTATCAGATTGAGATTTCAAATTCTGTTTGGAGAAGGGAAAATGCATAAAAGAGGCTATAATCTTAAACATTTAATTCTTTTTAGAAATTTGCCTACAATTTCCAACTGAGTAGTCAATTTATTCAAAGCTTAAAATTTCCACCAGTGCATGGAACTCAAAGATTAGTCTATACAAAAAGTTAGAGATCCCTCTCAATCAGAAACCTTGATTAAACTCCATAATTAACTTTACTTCATGCTTTAATTAATTAATTAATTAATTGATTGATTGATTGATTTTTAGGATTGGGTCAACTATGCAAAATCAAGCCAGCCTTCTCTGCAGTTAGGTGTCACCAAGTTGGTTCCTGCCCTATGTTGTGGCCACTGGTGCACCAGCGTGTACATGGCTCAGTCCTGTGCCAGCCTCACAGTCCTATATCTGAGCCTAGGTTACAGCTCCTGTGTCAATCCGTCTTGTTGTGGGTTTTCCTCACTTTCATTGACCTTCTACATCAACAAGCACAATGCCCTTGTCCAGGGGATGGTCCCCCCCGTAACATGTCCACAGTTTGTGAAACGAAGTTTTATAACACCCGGTTCTAAGAAGCATTCTGGTTGTACTTCTCAGGTCACCAGATTTAAAGCGGGACACCATTGACGGGAGGCGGGAGGGGGTCTTGATTAAAAATTTGGTCTATATGGACCAAACAGACGGTTCCCTAGCTTGTCGTGCATTCTTTCCAAAAATTGGGACTTTTTTAAAACGCCAAAAATTGGGACTGTCCTGCCAAAAGCGGGGCATCTGGTCGCCTTACACTTGTTCTCCAGGCAGTCCGTGGGACTTTCTATATTCTTCACCAACACTGTGATTCATGAATTCATCCCCAGTCTTCCGTACTCAGTGTCTAGCTTTCCAATGGATGTGTGATAATAAAAAAAATGGTTCGGTCAGGCACACTTTAGGCCTCCGAGTGACATGCTCGCTGAAGCCTGTTGAGCAGTTCTGCGGGTATTTGAAATGCCAGGGCCATAGCTTCCAACATCATAGCAACATGCAAGCCACCACAGTATAACAGACAGACAGATCCGTGGCAGAATTCTTCTCTATACTCATATTAAATATTCATTTCAAATCATCTGCTGACACTTTCCAAAAGACTAACTCGGGGGGGGGGGTGATGTTTATAAAATTTTAAAAATTGGAAGTCATGCAGCACACGCAATTCCTGTTATTCCACATTTTACCCTCAGATTCCAGAGGACCTTCAAGTACTTGGACAATATCTTCTTGGCCTTACACACAATCGTGTTTGTAGTGTTGTGTTTTGATATTGTGCCTTCAGCTTTCATTAAGGGGTGCTTTAAAAACCCTGGCTTATAAAATCCATCACTCTCTCTATTCTGGGAATGGGAAGGTATTACCTTTCCTCAACTCTGCCTCAAGAAAGCCTTTCATGAATCTTTTCCTGAACAGGCTGTCTGCTCACAAAGCCTTTGTGTAACTCGAGCAGCAGGCAGGATTGCTTGCCTGAGCTGGTACAATTATAGTAATGATTTCTTCTCTCACCGTGCCTAATAGGAACTTAAAACTTCATTTAAAGATTAAGCAACAAAATAAACAAACAAAAACCTACTCGGGTAGAATATGACTCATCCAGCAGTGATGGAACTTAGTCCAAGCAGTGGTCCCCAAAGTGGACAATTTCGCCCCGGGAGGTGCTAGAACTATCCAGGAGGAGGGAGGGTCAATGCAGATAAGTAACTACACTTTCTCCTTGGTTATGGGCTATTGTTCTAAAGTTTTTCAATTGTTGAGGACAGAGCAGGGTGGGGACAAGTACTGGAGGTTTGTTTGTTTGTTTGTTTGTTTGCTTTTGTTTGTTTGTTTCTGAAAAGGCGGCAGTAGTGCAAATAGCTTTGGGAATCTTTGGGAGCCTCTGGACCCATGGTTTAAAATATCCTTTTCTGGGTTGGCCTAAATGAAGCCTCAGTCCATGGCACTTCTTCATTGGCCAAGGAAATGTTTCAGATGAAGCTTCCCCTGGCAAGCTCTGAAGACACTGGATTTGAGATTTCTGCAGGCTAACACACTGTAGGTCTGTAGCATGCAGCTATTGAGTTATACTTTCTCCCAAGCAGAAAACCCACTGCCATGGGGGTGATAACAATTCATACTGACCCCATGGGACTGGGTGGAACTGGCCCTGTGCGCTTCCCATACTGTAACTCTTGAGGAGAGTAGAAAGCCCGTCTTTCTCTCTTGGTGGTTTCAAACTGCTGGCCCAGCAGTTAAGCCCAACATGTAACCACTATGCCACCAGGGCTTCTCTAGAGAACAAGTTTGTTTGTTTGTTTGTTTGTTTGTTTGTTTGTTTGTTTGTTTGTTTTGCTAAACAGAGTAAGGGGGCACACTGGCTTTTGGCAGTTAACCAAGGTATCACCTCACATACGTTCTTGAAGACTACCTCAGACTCTTTAACTCTGGACACATCTAGCTACTCCAAGCTGCTGACAATATGTCCAAAGTATGTAAGACAAAGTCTTGCCATCCTTGCCTCTAAAGAGCACTCTGGCTCTACATCTTCCAAGACAGATTGGTGTGTTCTTTTAACTGGCCCTGGTACTTTCAGTATTCTTCTGCAGCTCCACATTTCAAATGCATTTATTCTTCTTTGGTCTTCCTTATTCAATATCCAACTTTCACACGCATATGAGGCAATGGAAAATACCATGGCTTGGATCAGGTGCACCTTAGTCCTTAAAGTAACATCCTTGCTTTTCAATACTCTACAGAGATGTTGTGGAGCAGATTTACCTATAGCACCTCATCTTTTTATCAGCTCTTCACTGCTGCTTCCATGTGATTTAGAGGTAATGAAATCACTATGAGTTATAGCTTGATTTTTATCACAATTTTAAAATTAATACATCGACATTGTAAACAAATTCTAACACAGAAATGAACAATATAAATCTCATTTCTACTCTTCACTGCTGTGACCTCCCTCCTCAGAGGGTATCTTTTCAAATATATCCCATGTCTACACAATTTGATGAATGGCTCTCTTATTAAAATTGTATGAATATATGATGAAATACATGGATTGTTTACAGTAAGATCTAGTGTTAATATTCTGGAAAGAAATCTTTTCTTATCAGAAGAAACTGATACAGTTATTGGCAACCAGCCAAAGAACATTGACTTATAAAATCATTCAAATATTATTAATTTATAAACTAAACAATTGTGTTTCACAATCATTTTTTCCTTTTCTTTTTTAAATCGTTTTATTAGGGGGGCACAATCATTTTAAAGATCACTTACCTTTT
>NW_022111369.1:42743082-42746869 GCF_000313985.2 Echinops telfairi
TAAGTTACATTAGCTGATGTTATTTATGAAGATAGAAAATTTAGCAGTAGTTATTGGCTGTGGTTGCACATTAATTGATGTTGTTGTTAGATGCCGCCAAGTTGATTCCGATGCACAACAGAACAAAACACGGTCCAGTCCTATGCCATCCTCACAATTAGTTATGTTTCAGCCCATTGTTGCTGGCCCTGTACCAACCTCATCGAGGTCTTCCTCCTTTTTCCTGACCCTCCACTTTACCAACCATGATGTCCTTTTCCAAGAACTGATTTCTCCTGTTCGCATGTCACAACTATGGGAGACGAAGTCTCGCCATCCTTGCTTAAAGAGCATTCTGGCTGTATTTCTTTCAAAGAGATTTGGTTCCTCATTGGGCCCTTCAAGATATTTTCGGTGTTCTTTACCAACAACATAACTCAAATGCATCGATTTGGGGGTGGTCTTCACAGACCTATGAAGCAATTGAAAATAACATGGCTCGGGGCCGGTGGCCCCTAGTCATCGAAGTGACAACTTTGCACTTGAGCACATTAAAGGGCTCTTATGCAGCTTTCTCCCTGCAATGCATCCCTTGATTTCTAGGTGGCTGCTTCCAAGGACAGTGATTGTGGATCCAAGCAAAAGTAAATACTTGACACCTCGATCTTTTCTCCATGTATCATGATGCTGTCTACTGGTCCAGTTGTGAAGACTTTTGTTTCTTTATATTGAGTTGCAATCTACACTGAAGGCTGCAATCTTGATTTTCCTGATCAAATGCTTTGTTTTTCTCCACGTTTTCAACAAGCAAGGTTGTGTCATCTGTATGTCATAGGTTATTAGGTCTTCCAAAAATCTTGATGCCATTTTCTTCCTCATACAGTTCGGCTTCTCAAATTATTTGCTCAGTATGCAGGTTGAATAAGTATGATGAAAGACTACACCCCTGATACACACCTTCCTGATTGTAAACCATGCAGTACTCCTTTGTTAATTACCTCGTAAGCTATCGGTGGGTTATGTATGTGTGAGTACAATGAAGTTCTGAAATTCCCATTCTTCTCAAGATCATGATCCACACAGTCTAATGTCTTTTCATGGTCAATAAAACACAAATAAATATCTTTCTGATATTTTCTTCTTTCAGCCAAGATCCGCTTGACCTTAGCAATGATATACCTGGTGTCACATTCTCTTCTGAATCCAACTTGAACTTTAGGCAGCGAAAGCCATGTCAATGTACTCCTGAATTCACCTTAAAATTGCATACAGAAAAAAATTTACTTGTATGTGACATTAATGATATTAGTTGATCATTTCCCCATTCTTTTGAATCTCTTTCTTTGAATGAGCACAGTATGTATCTCTTCCAATCAGCTGCCCAGGTGTCTGTCTTCCAAATTTCGTGGAATAGACTGGTGAGTACATTTCAATTGGTATCATGTCAATTATTAGAACCTTGGACTTCTTCTTTAATACCAATGGTTATTATATGTTATCACTTGAGATGGCTGACACAATCAATTTTTTGTTGTATAATGACTCTGTGCTTCCTCTCCATCATCATGTGATACTTACTGCACTATGCAATATTTTTCCTATGTAATCCTGAACTATAGTGACTTGAGGTTTGAATTTGAATAATAGTTAGCCTTTCTTACAGGCATATAGATATCATCCTATCAAAGATAGCACTGTACTTCAAGATAAATCTTGAAATGTCTTTTTTGATGATTAATGTGATGCCATTCCTGTTGAATTGGTTATTTCTGGTATGGTAAGCCATATGATTGTTTGATTCAAAATGGTCCATCTATTTTGCCTAAGATATCCATATTTTTTTGTTTTTCTAGACCCATACTTTTTACATTCACATTCACATATTGGAGATTTGCAGCTGTTTTACTCTCATGTTGAATCATACTCCACCAGAAACTGAAGGTCCCAAGGGCCTTGTTCTCTCCATGCTATCAACATTAGCTCCAGCTTGAGGAGGCATCCCTCCCTCAGTCGTATCTTGAGTGCCTTCCAACCTAAGGGGCCCATGTCCTGCCAATATATCAGACAATGTTTCACCAAAATACGTAAGGTTTTCAGTGGCTTATCTCTCAGTAGTGGACAGCCTATTTCTTCATTGTAATCTGTTCTTGGGAAGGAAGCTCTGTTGAAAACTGTTCCTCATGGGTGACGCTGCTGGTATTTGCAATCCTAGTGCGATAGCTTCCAGCATCACAGCACATACAAGCTGCAACAGTTCAACAAACGGACAGAGTGATGGTGTAGGTTGGCATCCGGGTTTATATCTGGAAATTTACTGTAAAATCTCCTTAAATGAGCTGGAGGAGATTCTATATTCTTTGAGGGATACATCTGGGAGAAATGTAGTTTCTATAGTTGGTCAAAAAGATTTGCAAATACTTAATCCAGAATTTAAACTTTGATATCTAATACAGGCAGAGCTAGACATTGGCAGGAGTCTCCAACAAGGTCCAACCCCTAAAAACCGCATGGCATGGAGGATCAGAGCAGATGAAAGTACATGAAAATCAGAGGAAACTAGGAGAGAGATGCATATGCCTCTTAACTATCCTTCCTCTAAAGGCCTCATCACAGAAGAGACCAGAGAGTTAACCTTTCTGCCTCCAGTTTTCATATGGAGGTAGGTGTTCCCTCCACTTTCCAAGCTTATTCCTTCACTGATTTCATCCAATTAAAAATCTTCCTTTCTTTCAAAGGGTTCTCATTCTTTATTTTTATTTTTTTATTTTTGTTAAATCATTTTATTAGGGGCTTGTACAACTCGTATCACAATCCATACCTACATCCATTGTGTCAAGCACGTTTGTACATTTGTTGCCATCATCATTCTCGAAACATTTGCTTTCTACTTGAGCCCTTGGCAATTGAAACATCAGTATATCTAAAATCTTGTGGGTGTAGTTTTTTACATTAGTTTTCAGTCCTGGTCAATGATCAATCTAGTCACTGTGATGCACCACTCGGCTATTTCTTCAGACCCTTCAGTTAACAGCGTTCCACCTACCACCAATGATCGTGTCATCAATGCCAGCTGGTTAACAAAAATCTAGCTTCAAAATATTATCCTGTGACCACTCTTGGGTCTAAATCTCCAAGTCTATTTCCATTTTTCCAATTGCTCTGTTGAAAAACTTTGAGTCATAGTTTATTTCATTTTAAATAATTACATTTCACAGCCACTTCAGTCAGGAAATTCTGCTGTTCTAATTTTTGTATCAATTAAAGTTGGGTGAAAAAAAAGAAAATATTTCAAAAAGAAGCACTTTATTATAATAAGTTGAACATACAAAATACAGGCTTTGGTCTACACAGCTAATCTCTGAATTGCTTCTTTTGGTTTCTCAGCTCTCTTGACTTTTTGGTAGCTAGTTTGGGCATATAAACTGGACTCAACTATTGAATGATGACATGTTGTAAGATTGGTAAGAGCCCCCTCCCAATAAAATGATTAATTTAAAAACTGAACTCAATAAATCAAATGCTTGCACACAGGACTTTGTTTCAGGGCTGTGCACCCCAGATTAAGAGTATCAAAATCCTACCAAGCCCTTGTTCCTTGGTGTCCCTTGCTGCAGAGTCGTGATGGCAACATTACAACCTGCACAGCTGAAGTCCTAGCATTGATTGTGTGAATTCATTTTTGTGCTGGTTGTCAGCTGGGTTTTTACTTAGCTTTCAACATATTTTCTGAGCCTGCTACTCCTGATCCTAGTTATTTCATGGTTGCCCGATATTCTTTCATTTCGTTTGTTTTTGGTTTACATCAGCC
>NW_022111369.1:42747704-42754004 GCF_000313985.2 Echinops telfairi
TATAGAACTTCAGCATCACAAATATCAGTATGCCTAAGTGTTTTCTCTTTTCCCTGAGAGAGTGCCTTGACTTTGAATCTCAGATAACTTAGCAAATCTTGAATCAGACAAGAAATTGGATAACTTCCAACTTTCCCATCACTTGGCAGCAAATTGTCTCCTAATCAGTTTGAAACTCAGCAGACCTGGAACCCTGGATAAATTTCAACTGCTATCTGTTCAGCTTTTAAATTTATCATGTCTCATTCCATAGTTTAGGACCTTGTCTCTCATCTAGGCTATTATAGTAACTTGAGACAAGGTTGAAGTGGACCAAGTTTATTAACATGGTAAGATGAAATCAATCTATTAAATTCATTCATTTCTGATCTCTTTAGATGCCAACTGCAAATGCAGTATTTCTTGCTTTGACTCTAACCACTATGGTGCTATGATAGAACTCACACATGAAGACAGTTTTCAAGACAGCCAACTCTATTCAAGATTTTAGATTCCAGTTGCATGCAAACTGGAGAGTTAAGATAGCTTTGTGGATTTGGATAAGCATAAACCCAATTGGCAGAAATTGGAAATCATTTTATCCTCACTTTCCCCTTGTCTTCTCCTCCCCTCCCTCGCCCCTCTTTTTCTCACCCGAGCATGGTCAGACATTACAAGTTAAGAGGAGATCATCTTTGGGTTGACAAATTTACTGGAAAGGCTCACATACCTCATGGAGAATATTATTCTTATGACTACTGATTTTATTATAGAAGAAGGATATCAATCAGGATCATGATAGAAAGATATGCATGGATGTGGGTGAAGACTCCCAAGTTGGAGCTGCCATGTCAACCTTTTAAAATGTATTGAGGATTTTTTGTGGCCTAATATTTGGACTATTCTGAAGAGTGTTCCCTGTGTGCTACGAAAGCATGTATGTTGTGGTATTTTTGGTGGAGTGTTTTATATATGTCTACAAGGTCAAGTTGGTTGGTTGGTTTGCTTTCGTCTGTATTTTTATCGAGTCTCCATCTCCTTGTTAATGTCCTTGAAAGTGATCTATTAATGTCTCCTATTGTTATTGTAGAGTTGTCTACAGTAATAGACAACTTCTCACATTTTGTCCATAGATTTGGTTTATGAATTTTGATACTATTTCACTGGGCACATAGATATTTATTATGGCTATGTCCTCTTGTTCAATTGACTCTTTTATCATTACAGAATGTCCTTTCTTGTCTCTTATGCTGGTTTTTCTATAGTTGGCTATTTTTATCAAAAATCAATATTGCCACACTTCCTGGTTTGGGTGCCATTAACGTGATATATATATATAGTTCAACCTTTAATTTGTACTCTGTCATTGTCTTTGCATCTAAAGTGTGTCTCTCACAGACACCATAATGAGAGGTCCTGGTTTTTAAATCCATTCTGCTACTGTCTTTTGACTGGTGCATTTAATCCATTTATATTCAGTGCAATTATCAATAGTATAAATTTTTTGTTGTCACTTTGATGGGGGAGGTGTGTGTGGTGTGCTCGTTTCTTTTTTACAAATAATTTTCTGTACTTAGTACATTTCGCTTGTGGAATTTCTTATCATTTTCTTTGCTGCTCTTGTTTAACTCTTTATTAAGTATGTATTATTTACTCTCTTAATTTTGATGAAAAGGTTTATTAATTTTTTTAGGTTGCCCGGGAAGTTATTCATTTCTACCCAAGTTTAACACAATCTGTTCTAGCTTGAAATTTACTTGACTTCAATATAAAATCAGCATTTTAAAATTTGTTGAGATGGCTTTTGTGGTCTACCATAAAGTCTCTTCTGGAAAATTACCCATGAACTCATCTCATTAAGGTCTTCCTCTTTTTTGCTGGCTTTCTTCTTTACCAAGCATAATGCTCTTTTCCAGGTACTAATCTCTCCTGATAAAATGTACAAAATATTTGAGGTGAAATCTGGCCATCCCCACCTCTAAGGAATGCTCCAGCTGTACTTCCTTGGAGACAACTTGGTTTATTCTTCTCACCAAAGTACTTCTGGTGTTCTTTAGAAATTCCCATTCTTTTCAATGTGATCCATAGTTTGTTATGATCCATTCGAAGGCTTTTGCATAGTCAATAAAACACCAGTAAACATCACTCTGGTATTCTCTAGGTTCAGCCGAGGTCCATCTGACATCAGCAGTGACATCCCTTGTCCCATTGGTGAATCCAGCTTGAATTTCTGGCAACTCCATATTGATGTATTGCTACAGCCATCTAAAAAATTATATTCAGAAAAATTTCACTTGTGTATGATATTGTTTGATAATTTCCATATTCTGTTTGGTCATTTTCCTTTGAAATGAGTACAGATATAGATCTCTTCCACCCCATCAACCCAGCAGTTGTCTTCCACAAGTCTTGGCACAGACTACTGAATGTTTCCAGTGCTGTATCAGGTTGTTGAAACATTGCAACTGGTTTCGTTCAAGTCCTGGGACACTGGTTTTTGCTAATACCTACCTTCAGTGCAGCTTGAAAATCTTCTTCTAACACCATTGGTTCTTGATAATATGCTACCTCTTGAAAGGAACAAATCTTGTTGACACAGTAACTCTGTATTCCTTCCAACTTCACTTAATGCTTCCAGCATCATTCATTACTTTGCCCATAGAATCCTTCAGTATTGCAACTTGAGGCTTTAATATTCTCTTCCATTTTTTTTTCAGCTTGAGGTATATTGAGTGTGTTCTTCCCTTTTTTGGCCTTCCAGTTCTAGGTCTGTGCATTTCATTATAATATTTTATTTTTTTAAAATCATTTTATTACGGGCTTGTAGAGCTCTTATCACAATCCATACATACATCCATGTGTCAAGCACATTGTACATTTGTGGCCATCATCATTTTCAAAACATTTTATTTAACGTTTTACTTTGACTTCTTGAGCTGCCCTTTGAAATTTTCTCTTCAGATATTATACTTATCATTTCTTCCATTCACTTTAGTTGCTCTATGCTCAAGATCAAGTTTCAGAGTCTCTTCTGATATCCACTTTGGTTTTTCTTTCCTTCTTGTCTTTTTAATGAGCTTCTGCTTTCCTCGCGGATGGTGTTCTCCATGGGATCCCACCACTCAGTGGGTCTTCTGTCCTGAGTGCTCAACATACCAACTGTTCTTGAGCTGCTGTCTGGATTCAGGTGGAGCATGCTCACCATGTGTCACGGCGCTTGTGCACCATCAGGTGATGTTCTGGGGCATTTCTGTGCTTCAAGGACTGTTTCTTAGGTTTACTTCCAGTTATCTTGGACGTTCCATCAGAGGGCACACTCACCCTTTGTTTGTTTCAGGCAGGACTGTTGTCAGCAGGACTGAGGATTTATCTCAGTCATATCTGATTCCAGATGGTCTTCATAGATTGCAGTGCTTTGAACATTTTTAAGTCTCTGGGCACTTATTCTAGCTGGTGTCCCTTGAAGTAGCTGATTTCACTGGTGTGCTGGTGGGCATGGGCCCTTCTGTATTCTGAGGACTTAGCAGTAACCCTCCTCAGATGAATTCACCCCTAGGCTGGATTCCTTCACCTACCTTTGTAGGAATGGGAACAGCCTTCCATTTGTGGTTGCTTGCACACACCTGGGACTTTTCTGTTGGCTTCAGGTGTCGGTGGGTAGAACTTTGTGTCCTTCCTTTAGGAGAGACCCTGAGTAGATTCTTTCATGGTGCCCAGCCATGAGCAGAAAGTCAGATTGTTCCTTCTATGTTGCCTGTTTGGTGCATTTTTCTACCCTAGCCTGATGGATGGGTCCACAGGCTCTTCTGTGGCACTGGGTTCTAGATTCCTTCTTCCTTTGGTTCCCTCAAAATTCAATAGCGCTCATTTCAGACTCAACTTCCCTGCAGCCTTTCCCAAGAGCATGTGAATTTCCATAGGAAATCGACACCACTTTAATCAGACCACACGTTCCTTAGTTTAGCTCCTGACCTAAGTTCATTTTACAGGACTTTGCTTATTCCCATTTCAAAATGGGTCACAGTGTACCAAATCTTCCAGAGGTTCGTGATCAGGAGCTTCCAGCTTCTCTGGACACCCCGCTCCTCTTAGCTCCTGTCTCAGGACTCCTCTTGGCCCTCCAACACATCAAGTACTGTCTGGAGATGTGGAATCTCAGCCGTACTCGTTTTGTGCACTGTTCATTGGGGTAGTTGGGGATCACTAAGAAAATGGCTTCTAATGCCATCTTGCCCTGCCTTTCTCTCAGGCCCCTTTCCTTCTAACCTGCTCACTTCCACTGCTTCCTTACATTCAGTCATTTCCTAAAAGGACTCACAGAACTTACCCAAAGCACTATATCCTATAACTGCTTTATTTCAACAAAGAGGATACCAATCAGGATCAGGGCAAACAAGAGCGTTACAGAGTGAGGTCTGGTTAAAACAAACGTTCAGCCCTTCTTCCCCCACACCTCTTCTGAGGTCATGCTAGCTCCCATGGTGGGGCTTTCTGGCTTGGTCTGCCCTCATCAGGAGCCATAAACTCCCAGGGGTGGCCTGGAGCCTTGACCAAAGAGACTTCAATGACTTGGGAGATTCTGAGATTTTAGAAGTTTCATAGTCAATGAAACACAAATAAACATCTTTCTGTTTATCTTAGGAACCAAGAACCAGATTTCTTAGGTGAAAAATTCATTGTAATTTTCACAGGCCCCCACCTGATCTTTTGACCAATGTTCCTTCTGTAGACCTAATCACATACTCCCTAAATCTGTTGCTAGTTATGCTTTATAACCGTGTGCAGAACTGGTTAACACAGGAGTCAATGAGGGCTCGCTAGGCTCAGTTCTTAGGCCATTTTCGATTGGTCTGGTATTAGACTGCTGGTTGGCAGTTTGAACCTACCAGCCACTTTCTGGGAGGAAATGAAGCCATCTGCTCGTGTAAAGATTCACAAAGTCTCAGAAACCCTATGCGGTTGTTGTTCGTGCCATCAAATCCGCGCCAACTCACAGGTTGGGCAGAAAACTCTATACAGGGTCCCTGGATGGACTGGAAGTGGGATTTTGTGTTTTGTTGTTGTTGTTGTTGTTGTTTGGATTTTTCTATCCTGAGGAAGCATTAACACAATCTCTCGAAACATTCGACTATCAATATCAGTATGATCATAAGACTTATTTCTATAAAGCAAGTTGCATCTTCACAAGGATGCCATCATAAAACTATATTGCAGTAAGGTCATATTGCAATGTAATTTTATTGCAAAGCAAGTCAGTAAGAATCACAGAGGCATTTGCTATTCCTTTCCAACAAATGCAACCCTTGCCCATATATCAGATATTATTATAAACTGGCATTATCACAATAGACAAGGACGCCATCTTTCAAGTGTTGAAAAGCGCCCCTTACTGGATCCTCTCCTCCTGAGCCAGGAGCCTCATAACCTCATGTGGGTTTTTTCTCTCTCTCTCTCTCTCTCTCTCTCTCTCTCTCTCTCTCTCCTGGCTCTGGAATTCCCCAAGTTATTAGGAGAAATAAAGTAGCCAAGAGAGCCACATAGAAGTTGTGATAGCCCCCTTCATGCTTCTTCAGCTCCGGTTTAGGAATTACCCACTGAAGCCAGCCAGCCCCCTGCCAGCCAGCCCACTGGGATGGACCGTTACTGCTGCAAGCCTTGTCGCTGCCTGCCATCAGTGCCTGGACCAGATGAACAAAAGGGCCCTTGTGAAAGAAAAGGAGCTGTCCATCGAGCTTGCAAACATCAGGGAGGAAGTGGCCTTCAACACGGCAAAGATATAAGAAGCTGCAGAAGGGGAAGGAGAAACTAAAGAAGCTGTTTGAAGAGCACAGCTTCGCTGACAGCAGCAGACTGAGCTCCAGTCCCTGGAAGACCCAGTGGAGGTGGAGGTGATGCATCTGAAGGAGGAGCCTTGGGGGTGGCTGCTGAGGAGCCGGTGTCAGCACAGGGGCAGGTGGGAGACTTGAGGCTGCTTTCCTAGAGATGGAAAACCACTACGCGGCTGCCATGACCATCCTGCAGGACAGCAAGGACCACCCAGGCTGGGAGATGATATCTACCCAGAAGCCTGAAAATAGGACCTAGCAGAGAGCTTTAAGAAGCTGAGGTTGTCCCTACAGAACCAGGTGGACACAACAACTTTCCAGGGCCCGTCTCTGCCAGACAGTGCCTGGCAGTTTGAGGAGGCACTGAGGAAGAACACAGAGAAGCGACTGGTCTACCAGCCCCTGGAAGAGGACCCCCACGATCTGAAGCAGATGGTGACACTAGAGAACCAGCAGATCCACCAGCAGGAGAAGAAGATTGTCAAGCTGGAAAAAA
>NW_022111369.1:42754947-42756915 GCF_000313985.2 Echinops telfairi
TATCTTTGGAAGATTTAGTTCTTAGTCAACACGGTGTAATGTCACTATTATTCCTTCTGCAAATTTTAGTTTTGAATGAGCCTATCATAATAGGGGTCCAAGCAGGGGTCAGCCATTTTGCCGGGGATACCCCTGACAGTGGCTCACCTCTAGTCTCTTAAACACTAGTTTTGCTTTTGTCCTCAATCACATCTTGGAATCGGTCATTAAACCATTGCCTCCTCAGGAGAAACACGGAAGGTCGCGACAGGGATAGGGATGGTCTTGTCCATGATCAAGACCATCTGGACTCCATCCTAGCAAACAAGAGAACTGTGTGGAAGGGCTCCATCTCTGATCACAGCATGAAAAAGGGAACGTGTTCTCCAGCACTCCACTGGGGGTGCTCTGATGCCATGTTGTAAGTGTACCCTCGGCCCCAAATTTATAAGCAGCACCCTCCATCTTTGACTCTATAACTCCACCATTCAATGCCCATGAAGATGGCTCAGCGGGTTCTGGAGGGGCTTCCAGAAGGTCAGTTCTGTCCTGCAGGACAAAGCGCTAAAGCTCCGCTAGATCTCATACTCAATGGCTGTTTGCTCAGCAAGGAACAAGTATTGTTGCACATCAAGCGTCCCTTAAACTGTGAACAGCCTGAGGAGTCTACATCCAAGCTGAGGTTTACATTGAAAACGACAACACATTGCAGAAGAAGTTAATAGAGACCTAAATGAATAGAAAGCTATCCTGTGTTTGGGGATCAAGAGATGTAATGTTGTTAAGATGCCAATTCTACCCAAAGTGCTCTTGAGATACAAAACCATCCCGAGCAAAACCACAACCGTTTTCGTTGCAGAAATAGGAAAGGCAATCCTGCAATGCAAGTAGCCTGCAGAGACAGCACTGTCCGGAGAAGAGAACCGAACAGTAAGAATCAAACTTCCTGATTTCAAAGCAGAGGACAGAACTCAGTTATTGAAACGATGGGGCATTGGCAGAAGGATGGACATAGAAGTCCTTTCCAGAAAATCCAGCACAGCATCACGTCGCAGGACCATCAGCCCATGCCAGATAGCTGCATCCTCAGCATGGTTGTGGGCCAGCCAAAGGCCGATGAAGACCGCATCCTGGGCTTTCAGCAGATGTTCCTACTAAAGAGCATCAATGTGCCTGGGTGTGCACCAACGACATGTTCAGGCTGGCTCTGCACAACTTCCGCTGACCTCATCCCAGCCAGGCGCTCACGCTGTTCCTCCTCCCTCCTCCTCTTCCCGATACTATTCACACTCTTCCAGATGTTCCAAACATCATACACTAGCCAGGCCGCAGTGGGAGCCGCGCAGTGTGCTGCTGCCATCCAGGTGCTGTGCATGATGTTTGGACACAAGATAGTCGCATCTGACAGAAGTTTGTGTTGTACCAGCACATGCCTTGGAAAGACAAGTAATGCAAAAAGATGTCCTTTATTCTTTTCTTTCTTTTTAAAAAAATCTACTGACAAGTTGCTCTAGTAACCCAAAGAAGTGACGGAGAAAGCAGCTGCCTCACCGCGCAGATACTGATTTGTTCAGATGTTTCAATGCCTCCTTATACAATAAAACCACAAAAATTTTCTTAAAAAAAAAAAACAAGCAATGTAAAGGTTCAGGACCTTTATTTATTTGTTATTTTTTAGCAATGAATAATTGGATATGACACAAAAAGCATGAACAACAAGGGAGAGAAAAAGAGATAAACTGGAATTCACTAAAATTGGGGCTTGCTGCACAAGGAGCATTATTTAAAAGAGAAAAGACAACCGACAGAATGGAGGCAGATATTTGGAAACGCTCATATGATGTGAATGGCTCACCCAAGGGCAGTGAGTTAGTTTATTGTGCCAACCTGGCCGATAAACACATGTGGAGCTAATTGAAGGGCGGAGGGATAAATGGCTTGGTGAGCCTCGCCTTTCTAGTTCTTGGGTCTCTTGCTTTGTGATGGTTG
>NW_022111369.1:42758613-42771482 GCF_000313985.2 Echinops telfairi
TTTTGTCTGTTTTGTGAGATGGAGGAGGACTTTGTGGATTGGTGTCAGACATATGGGTTAATGTTGGACTTGTGGGTTTGGGCAGCACTGGGTTGGGATATTTTATTGATGCGCACTTAACCTATATCTAAAACTCTTTCTTATACATGAGTTTCTGTGGATGTGTTTCTCTAATGTACCCAGACTAACACAGACAGCAAATGGAAAGCATATTGCATGAACTAAATCATATGAAAAAGGACAGATACAAGTATTGCATGATCCAACTTATATGAAAAAGAATTAGAATAGACAAATGTATGGAGGTCAAAGTTAGCAGTTATGAAGGGGCACGGGGGAGAAGGGGGGATGAAGAAATATTGCTGAATGAGTACAGCACTTCTATTTAAGATTATGAAAAACATTTAGAAATGGATAGTGGTGTTGGGTGCACAATGCAATGAGTACAAGTAGTAATAGGACTGTATTATATACTTTAAAATGGCAAATATTCTGTTTCTAATATAGAAAAAGACAATATCATTTTTAAAACTTCACTGGCGTCCCTGCGTGTTGGTGTCCCTTGCTCCAGACTTAGTGATGAGGGCATTGCCAGCTACAGCACTGAGGCATTAGCACTGTTCCTGTAGGCTCAACGTATTCGTATGGGAGGTTGTCAGCTGTGTGCCTACTTAGCCTTCCACAGATTCTCTGAACCTGGTTCTCCTACTCCTAAGAACTTCACAAGCTGCCCGGTATGCTTTCATTAAGTTTATTTTCTGCTTACACCACAGGGAGCCATTTATTTGAGGTTGAATATCATTCATAGACCCAGCTAGAAGTTGATTAGCCAGGGGTCTGCTGATACGGGAAGTCCAAACTGCCACGGAAGTTACAAGGAAGGGCAGTAGGGGAAGAATGTTAGCATGGTGGATGGTATAAGTACGTCTTAACACCATTTTCTTCTGACACATAAGCATTAAGTTTCGATCAGCGTATCTCAATCATTACTACATTGTTGATACAATCTCAATATTGATTATCATTTAGTGTGTGTGTGTTTGCATTGGAAATGAATCGTACCAAAGTTCCAGGCATACCAACATCCTACTTTAGGAATGACCAAGCTTCAAACGTTGAACTCTATTCTTAACCCAGTAAATCCTTAGAAGTGTGGTTTATTGGTTTTGACTGCCCTCTTACTATTCTGTGTAAAACTTCAGGATCACAAATAGGAGTATGGCTAACTGCCTTCTACCTTCCCTGAAAGAGTCCCTTGAATTTGAATCTCAAAGAACTCCGAGAATTTGAATCAGACAAGAAACTGGAGAGCTACCAGATTTCCCATCACTTGGCTGCCAGCTGTTGCACAATCCCTTTGAGGCTCAACAGGACTTGAACGCTGGATCCATTTCAGCTGCATCTGTGCAATCTGTGAAGTTTTCTAATCAAGTGGGTCTATTTATAGAGCTTAGGTCCCCATCTCTCACCTGGATGATTACAGTAACTTGAGACAAATAAGGGCAGAAAGACCAAGTTTATAACGGGGGATAGGCCTTCTATGAGCTGGATCTTCTTATACTTCACGCTTCACCTCCTGCCAAACACTTGCCTGATCTTACCGATTCTTTTCAGAATTCTTTCAGAACACTGAGCCTTTGCACATATTGCTCCCCAGGATTCAAATACCTTCCTGAAGTGATCAATGTCTACTCTTCAGGTTTCAACTCAAGCACCACCAGTTCTGTGCATTTCTAAGCAGAAGGGACTTTGAACCCTTTGTAGCCCTGCTCTGTACGTAGCTCTTTGCAGACAAGGAGCCTTGGTGGTGTAGTGGGTTCTATGTTGGTCTCACCAACAAGCAGTTTGAAACCACCAGCTGATCTGCAGGGAAAAGATGAAGTGTTCTGTTCCCGTAAAGATGGATTGCCAAATCTGGCTAGACAAGAGGATGTACACTGGTACAGATAGGAACCAAAAACACAGGGAATGCAGGACAGATGAACCCTTCAGGACCAGTGGTGAGAGTGGCGATATTGGGAGGGTGGAGAGAGGGAGGGTTGGAAAGGGGGAACCAATTATAAGGATCTACATATAACCTCCTCCCTGGGGGACGGACAACAGAAAAGTGGGTGAAGGGAGACAACAAACGCTCTAAGATATGACAAAACAAAAATAATTTATAAATTATCAAGGGTTCATGGGAGAGTGGGGAGCAGGGAGGGAGGGGAAAAATGAGGAGCTGATACCAAGCACTCAAGTAAAAAGCAAATGTTTTGAGAATGATGAGGGCAACAAATGTACAAATGTGCTTGGCACACAATGGAAGTATGTAAAGATTGTGATAAGAGTTGTACGAGCCCCCAATAAAATGATTTTTTTAATAAAGATGTATTACCACGGGGGCAGTTCTACTTTGAAAGTTCTATTGGCAGCTCTACTGTGAGTGGCAATCAGCTATGTGACAGTGAGTCTGGTGTGAACTGTCCTGTCGAGCGTTGATTGGTTTCCCTGGTCACCCCATTTTCAAAGTTCTGTTGTCATCTCATGCCATAAGCTACTACACCAGGCCACTCGACAGAAAAGGAATCTGAAGTCAAGCCAGAATCTGCAGTCCCCAGTCAGGCATTCTGTCCCAGGAGCTCAATTCTCCATTCTACAAAAAGAGGTGCGTATTCATTCTGAGCACAAAAATGTTTATGAACCATACTTATGAAAAGAATGACAGAATGAACATGAGTGATAATATTCTCGAGGCTTCTTTACATTATCCTCACGAGAATTCATAATCTTTCTTGTTAACCAGATAAACTGAAAGGCTGGCAGAGTATCATGGAAATGTTATGAGCACTGGAGTCTGTCATGATTTGAATTTGACCTTAGATAAATTCCCTGCCCTCTGAATCTCACTTCCTGGAATTGAAAGCATCGTATTGCACTGGTGGGGATTTTTCTAATTAAAATATATGTAAAACTGCATGTGGTTAGATGTACAAGCCTGTTCAATGAAGCAGTTAAAAGGGTTAAAAAATGAGTACAGCCTAAATTTCATCACATGCTTTAGAAATTGTGCATTATCCTTACTGTTCAACTTCATGCAGCTCTTAAAGGACACTGAAGCATGTATATACTGATTTTAAAAACTCATGCTCACTGCCATCCCGTCGATGCTGACCCACAGTGACCCCATAGGACAGGGTAGAACCACCCTGGCAAGTTTCTGAGACTGTACTGTCAACTGGAGTAGAAAGCCTTGTCTTTCTCGCCAGAAGTGGCTGGCGGTTTCAAACTGCTGACCTTGCAGTGCACAGATCAACTTGTAACCCTCTACACCACCAGGGCTCCTCATTCACTGATTTGGAAGTCTGCATATGTCCTGTTTAAGTAGGAAAAACATGTTGGAGAACATATGCAATACGGCCTTACTGGGCACTATAGGGGGAGAAAGATATGTATTTAAATAAACATGTACACATTTGCGCATAAAATTGGTTTGGTGAACCATCACCAAAACCTAAGATATAATATGTGAAATGGGATGGGAAGAAAATGCTATGTACGAAATAAAAATTCAATAAATCATTCTACTTTTATTCAAATACTACTTTAAACACATATCTAAAAAAATTAAATGTAAACCTAAATTGGTGCAAGAATTGTTTCTTATTAATGATCTACACAGAAGGTTCCAACAGCCTGAAGGATGTTGTGTCTAACTAGGAAGCCTATATATTATAGATTTACTTTCTACAGAACTGGAGACGAGCAATACCAAGATATTTGTGCACACACACACACACACACAGCGGCTATTTGTCCCTCCGGTGTTCCTTAGGGAACCATGGCAACGTTGTCAGTTAGGTATTAGACTGCTAACCACCAGCCAGCCCCTTCTCAGGAGAAAGATGAGGCGATTGCACCATAGAGGTACTGTCTCAGAAACCACGCCTGGGTTGCTGTGAGTCAGACTCTTCTCAGTGACGGGGGTCTGTGTCTCAGCACTGCCAGAAGGTGGCAGAAGAGCATAAAAAGTGACTGACATCGTCAAGCTGACTGACCTGAAGCAACTTCATGTTGAAGGAACAGCCAGCCCTACAGAACTGAGGGATCCTGGAAAAGGTAGCGGAATCGTTTCCAAACGTTTTGTTCTGGGGCCTCATTGTGGTTGTGGTTATTGGGTGTCCTTCAGTAGATTTCACCCCTTAACAAACCTATGTATGAGGGTGAGTCAAAAAGTATTGCCACTCGTGGCCCTGTTCGTGCCTGCACGAGTTTTCGCCAAACAAGGCTATCAGCGGGTTACTGCTGACAAGCCCTCTCACGAATATGCTTTCGTTGTTGCTGTTGTTGTGAGGTGTCATGGAGTCAGTCCTGACCCGCAGCGACCTTGTGCACAGCAGCATGAAACATGCCTGCTCTTGCACCATCCTCACAATTGCTCTCATGGTTGAGTGCATTGTAGCCGCCACCACGGTGTCAATTCACCTTGTGGAGGGGCTTCCTCCTGTCTGCTGCCCTTCTACGTGAGCAAGCGTGATGTCCTTTTCAAGGGGCTGCTGTCTCTGGATGACATCTCTGAAGTACGTGACACAAACTCTCTCCGTCCCCACTTCTAAGGAGTATTCTGGCTCTACTTCTTCCCAGACAGCTGTGTGGATGATTCTGGCAGTCAGGCCACAGCACTTTCAGTATCCTTGAACAACACCATAGTTCCAGCACATCAGTCCTTCTTCCGTCTTCCTTATCCATCGCCCGACGTTCCCGTTTATGGGATGTGATGGAAAAGACCAGGGCTGGGGTCAGGCACACTTTAGTCTTCAAAGCGACAGCCTTGCTCTTCAACACTTGAAAGAGGTCTTGAGTGGTAGATTTGCCCCGTGTAATATGCCATTTGATCTCTTGTGTACTGCTTCCTGGAGCATTGATTGTGGAGCCGAGTAAAAGCAAATCCTTACGACTTTAATCTTTCTTCCGTTTACCATGAGGTTACCTATTGGCCCATTTGTGAGGGTTCTGATACTCGTTGCAATGAATTGTACTCCATACTGAAGGTTGCAATCCATGACCTTCATCAACAAATGCTTCAAGTCCTCCTTATTTTCAGCGAGCAAGGTTGTAGCTTGTGTAGATCGCAGGTTGCTAAGAAGCCTTCCTCCAATACTGATGCCATATTCTTCTTCATTTAAACCAGCTTCTCAGATTATTTGCTCCGCATACAGATTGGATAAATATGTAAGGATACAACACATTTTTCCTGATTTTAAACCATGTAGTATTCCCTTGTTCTGTTGGCACAACTGCCTATTGGTTCATGTAATGACTCATCATGAAAACATGCATGCATCACAATGTTTTCATGATACATCCATGGTGCAGTATGTCTGAGAACCCCATTTCTCTTTAGGGCGCGTGTTATACATATTCCATCAAGAGCACTGGTAATCCAGTGGTAGAGTTGCCATCTGTGGACTATCACATTAGATCCCCAGCCAGCACACTCATGAGGTGCAACAGGTTCCAGTGGAGCCTCCTGGCCCACACCGGCTAGGAAGAAAGGCCCAGGGATCCACCACAAATAAGTCAGCCGTGTAAACCCTGTGGATGACAACGGTTCCATCCCTAACCGATCCTGAGGATGGCCTTGCACTGGGCAGCGCGCTGTTTTTCCTGCTCTTCTTGACGTCACCAGGAATTAGAGGCAGACTCAATGGTATCTAACAACAATACCCCCTCAACTCGTACCTCATCTTATGTATCCACTCGTCGGTTGATGAAGATTTCTGCCATAATTCGCCCAAGGACAACTGTTAACCCAAAATTAAGGGTAAATCTCGATTCTCCTACTCTCATTGAACCCCTGCAATAGGTTGGCAGGTAGACAGACTGACTGAATGATTGAATGAATGAGTGAAAACAATAAAGAGAATATGCCAGAACCAAAAAAGATGAAGCTATCTGCTTCCTACATAGGGTTCACACCTAGACCTTGAACTAGAGCAATTCACACTGGAGCTACCTCCAGGACGCAGAGTTATCGTAGCTTGCTCCTGTGGAGCTTCTATAAACTCATACTCCAAAACCAACAACCAGCCTCACCGGGTCAAGTTAACTCTGACTCAGGGTGGCCTTTAAGACAGAGTAGAACGACCCCTTTGGGAGTTCCAAGACTTCACGCCTTTAAGAGAGCAGAATTCCTCATCTCTCTCCCTAGGAGCTGCCAGTGGTTTCGAACTGCAAATCTTGTGGCTGGCAACTCATGGCATAACCCACTTTGCTACCAGGACTCCTACAAACCCAGACGCCCTTAACTAAATCTATGCCCTACATGATGCTGCATTGCACCAGAAGCCCGATGGGGTCCTTTCTGCACTGGAAGTTGTCCTGATGGTCTACGGTAAAGAAGTTGAGAGAACCAGTGGAGAACGAGACCTGTGTATGCTCTAGACATCCCCACAGAAACGGTCTACAACCCTAAGTAGCTGTTGCTGTGCCAAATCACAACTAGAGTTATTATATAGCCCGGTGCTCACGCAACTGGCTCACACTTGTCTCATGAATTAATTGAGGCTAGAGGAGAAGTTCTAGAAAAAGTGAGCGAAACATCAGACTTTGAATTTGCAAGCCCTTATGAAGAGGCTAGGAGCCCTGGTGGTAGACTGGTTACACATTGGGCTGTTAACCAAGAGGTCAGCGGTTTGAAACCACTAACTCAGTGGTTCTCAGCCTTCCTAATGCCACGACCCTTTCATACAGTTCCTCATGTTGTGGTGACCCCCCACCATACAATTATTTTCATTGCTACTTCCTAACTGTCATTTTGTTACTGTTATGAATTGGGTGACCCCTGTGAAGGGGTCGCGACCCCCAGGCTGAGAAGGGCTGCACTGGCTGCTCTGTGGAAGAAAGAGAGGCTGTCTGCTCCCGTCAGGAGTCAGTGTCAGAACCCACAGGGGCAGGTCCGCCTGGCCTATAGGGTCGCTGTGAGTCGGAATGGCCTCATGGCAGTGAGTTTAGTCTGTTTGTTTGCTTGTTTGTGGGGTTTGGGGGGTCTAGGGGGGGCTTGGTTATGCAGAGGCTTCGTTTCCTTCCTGGTCACATGCAAGCTGCTTCGGGATTTGGCCTTCACACAAAAGGGCAAGCTTACGGAAGAACGCAGAGTAATGCGCCGGTAGCCCGCTCTGACAGCGCGTTTGCAAACTGGAAACGCTCATCTCTAGCGACAGTGATCTCGATAAGGTGAAGGAGAGCATCTTGAAAATGTCAAGAGACAGCATACTAAGAGGGACTGGCCTAGAAAACACACTGAGCTCTGTTCCTTCTTCGGGTGCATTTATATGGTTTTTAAGCATACTTTAAAAAAAAAACCTGAAAATGTTGGTCCTAGAAAAAAGGTAACATCCTGTTCTAGCGCAGACTCTGGAAAACCATTCTCTTTCCCTCAACCTGTTTTCCTCCAGCGCGGTGGACCCCAGCATCTTTCTGGGACCATTCTAGTCTGATGCTGCCAGGTCTTTCTCTCAGTGCTCCCCTAAGCCTCCAACAGAGGGGTTGCGGTCCCCGGGCTCTGCTGTGTGGTTAAATGATGCCATCTGCTGGCCAAAGCTTTGAAATCACTCCTTGCCCATCTGGTCCAATGGGTAATCTAGTCTGAGCCCTCACCTCTCCTCACACCTCTATTGCCACCGAGAATTCACAGATGCTCACGACCTCCAACCTCTACAAGAAACAAGAGGATCCTTTGACAGCAGGGCCCTATGAACGTAAAGATATTATTTCCCTAGAATCCAGAAACATCTCTGTTCCACAGGAAGATCAACTCAGAAATGGTCCGATCTATTTTGCATTCTGTCCTTCTGGCCAAATGAGCAAGATGAAAGGGTTTACAGAAGCGCTATCTAGTTTTCAGGTGGCAAGTAGCCTTCACATAAACTTCTAGGTTGTCATATATTCTACCAGTTCGATTAAGGCTTGGCTTCGGAGTTGACAGAGCCCAGAAAGGTGACCTTCCAATAAGAGAAACCATGTAAATCCACAGCAGTCCCTTACTTATCAAAATAGCTAGATGAACTCTTGGTTTTATTTTTTTTTAAAGATCATTTATTGGGGGCTCTTACAGCGCTTATAACAATCCATGCATCAATTACATCAAGCATATTTGTACATATGTTGCCTTCATTATTTTCTAAACATTTATATTCTATTTGAGCTCTTGGTATCAGCTCCTCTTTTTACCCTCTTTCCCACCTTCCCACTCTCATGACCCCTCAATAAATTATAAACTATTATTAATTTCATATCTTACACTGACTGCTGTCTCCCTTCCCCCAAAGTTTCTTCTCCCCTACACTCCCCACCTTCCCCCACCCTCTTGATATCGCTACTCCCAATTCTGTTCCTGAGGGGTTATCTGACCTGGATTCTGTGTGCGCTGAGCTCTTAACTGTAGCTTCGCACATGCTCCAGTCTAGCTGCAGTGAAAGGCAGGACTGGAGTCATGATAGTGGGTGGTGAGGAAACTTCAAGGAACCAGAGAAATGTTGTGTGTTTCATCAGTGCTATACTTCACTCTGGTTGACTCATCCCTTCCTTATGACCCTTCTGTGAGGGGATGTCCCATTGTCTACAGATGGCTAGTTTGTTTGTGTCTGGGTTTTTTTTGTTGTTGTTGTTTGTTTGTTTTCATGCTTCTCCAAAAGACAACATAGCAAATGGCAGTCAATATCTCTACCAAGTTCAAGGATCTGGATCCTATGCCTTCTAGTCTCACTCTTAAAACTGACCCACAGCATAGAAGTTGATTGATTGGAGAGGTGAGAACAGAATACATGGCACTGTCATAAACGTATCATCAATTATTCATTAGTATGCTACTCTGTAATTTGTCACTCCGGAGGTGGTCCACTCTGCCAGCTTTCCCAGGGGCTTTCAGGAACCAAACACCGCTCCCTGAGGCCAGGTTGTCTCCAGACTCAGAGTCCCAGGCTGCTTGAGCTCTACGGTTCCTTCAGAACACAGACTTCCCTGTATCTCCATCCGGTTTGACACACTGACCCAAAGCCGCCCTGCTTTGCGTCCTCCATGTCCAAGGTGCTTTCAGATCCCATGTAGAGCTCTTCTCAGCCGTGGGACCAGTGAGGACGCCAGGAAGATGTGCCTTCAAACTAATGTCCTCACAGGGAGTCTTGTCCAAAGACAGAAATCCGGTCCTGATTTCAATTTGTTGCCGCCGACCTGAATCGCATCCAGAAGTACAGGAATAAGGAGAGGTGGCCTTCTTCATCCATTTTCCAAGACTAGCCACTAGTAGTAACAAGATAAGGCTTGAAGTCAGGCTGCGCAGATAGGAGGTAAGCAATCCTTCACGGACTTGCAACTGGGGCGTTTCTTCCCTTTCACAACCTCTATCCCCAAACGGACAAACACCACGTAGTCTTTCTTCATTCTCTCACAATTCTGGTACATGGAATCTACCTTGGCAATACTGACAAGTATTGGAGCATCCAAATGCCAGCTTGTTCTTTCAACAGTTCCTAGCAGCTGAGATCAACAATTTTAACTTCAAACATGTCCTGATTATTAAAGAAGGGCCCAGACGCCAAGGCTAGATATATTCTCTGACCTACAAATTCAGATTCTATTAGTATCACTACTTCAGTATCACTAATACTGTAAAGGTATTTGAAAAGATGAGACAAAGTTCTATCCTAAACACTAGATAAGGACATACTTCCCATCAAAAGCATGTGGCGGTGCTCTCTGGTTGTAGAAGCCGTGAGCAGGTGACTGGCAGCTTTAGAGGCTGTACTATAAATTGACACTATATAGAATGAGAAGTGGCACAAGATGAGAATACAGACAAATATTTTGACAGCGGCCAATGCTTCCATATTTTGTCAGGTGTCTAAATGAAGAATATCCAAGTTTAAGTGTTATCTGCTAAGGCCTACTAGAAAGCATCCATCACTAAACACCCAGATTAGTAGCAATGACTGACAGCTGATTTCAGTCAGCCTTTATTACCAGCTACTCATAACTGACACTCTTGGTGTATGAATGAAGGGTCCCTTTTCTGGAAGTAAAACATATGTGCCCAATAGCATGGGCTGCCACTTGACAAAAACCGCGTATCTACTGCTGCCTCTGGGTGCTCCACCTGTTAGCAAAAGAACAATCAGCCATTCTGTGGTCATTCAACTACCTTAGGCCCCTCCCTTTCTAGAAAAGCCAGCAGTTCCTTCTCACAGGGATGGACACCTGATCTCGATAGGGGTTTGCTTTCCCGCTTGTAGAGTGTGCTATTCTGGGTGGACTAGAGAAACAAAGCCAGGGAGACTCAGATGTGTGGAGGAAAGAGCTTTCTATACAAGAGCAATTGAATATTGAGAAAGCATCCCAGCCCAGTCCAGATGAAGTCCATGAGTCCGATATTAGTCCCTACGTCCGATACCAATCTATGAAGTCCTCTTCAGACTCAAGAAACACATGCAATGGCGTTGAATGGAGAAGATCACAGGCCAGTGGGTGCAAAGTCTTGTGGATCCAGTGGTGGTGGAAGCAACTCAGCGCTGGCAGAGGGATCCGTGTGGCTCCTCCAGTTCCCAAGGCACGGGGTCTATCAGGATAGTGCCATGTGTCTTGTCAGTAGAGCGTTCTCTCAGGGAGTGAGCAGTGAGAAAGAGTCTCTCCTGCCTCCAAAGAGGAAATCCAGGAATTCGCAGAATCCCCAGGAGAAGGCCACATCAGAGGCCTCACTGGAGAAGTCCACACAGAGGCCTCATTGGCTATGACCCGATTAATAGACCAGACTCCACCCCTCATTCTTAATACTCTCAAGTGCTAAATTGACACCAGATTATGTAACTACCACATTGAGCCTCAACCAGCTCTCTGGGGCTTATGCAATATATGAATCGCAGGCATGGAATCTCACACAACAAGGCATCTGAAAAATAAGCCCACTTCCCAGAAGAGAAGGTGCAAGTGTGGACAATTGACACTGGGGTCCTTTGTGGGAACCACATATGCACCCTTCAGAAATAGCTGCCTTGTAGAATGTTGAGATCATCTTCAATAAGTATGTTTGACTTAAGCACTAACTCAGAGGTAGCATGTGGGATGTATGAAATGCCATCCTTCGGACATTGTCTGTACATGACTAAGACTTCCACATGATACCACAATATCCCTAAAAGGAAGCCGACAGACGTCTTGGAACCAATAGTGAAAGTAAACATGACCTCAATTTCCAACACTCCCCATCACCCACCAGGGGATTTTCTACTTTCTTCCCCCAAATCTGGGTTTTACAAGATTGGAGACCTGATCCCCTTGCTAGAAGACACAGCAAGGTTTCCATTGAACCACAAGCAATGGCTGCCCTTCAAACTCCTGGTACCCAAAGGACCAGCAAGTAAGGAAGTGGAGTGAGTCCCTTGCTTCTTGGACCAGATGTGTCGAAAGCAAAGCAGTTTACCCTTTGTTGCAAGATAACTGACCCTGATCAGCAGAGTGGGATTGGCGACTTTTATCCAACGGGAACACAGATGATCGATTCGGGTTCTTCTTTTGTACTTCTTTGCCTTGTTATAACTCTGAGACATGCAGCAACCTGGGTTTGAAAAGACTATGATTAGCAGGGTTTCAAATGTTCTAGGATTAGTGACTATGTGACCCCACCACATAAGCCCCCAGTCCTCAACCGAGGGGATAGCAGAGGGGAAGGAGCCTACATTGGTTGGTGAAGAAGAAAGCGAATGAATAGCAATGCAAGTGCCAAGAGCAGGTCCAGCTGTGGGAGCTGTATTTCACCCCACAAACCCCTTTCTCTGAGTCTCCTCTCAGCAGCCAAGGCTGTGGGAACATGCCGTGCTGATCTTTGAACATGTGCAGTGTAGAGCTGCGTGGCACAAGAGTGGACTGAAGTGGTCATTAAAATGCCATGCTTCGCACAAGGTGTTTTCCACTAATGACTAAGTACAGCTGGTCCACGTCTGAGACGTGGGGCGTCTCTCCTGAGTGATTTTAGCTCTTGTCTGTGCCGTTGACTTTGTCAAAACAAAGCAGTCTAAGGCATTTCCTACCCATCCTTCCTACCTTCCTGTCTCATTGGCAGGGGCCAAACTTACATTGTGGCACTATTTACCCACACTCTTCTATCTCACTCCCCATCTATTCTCACAGGATGACTACATCCCCACCCCCACCCCCGATTTTTCCTAAACATCAAATCCCATCTTGGCATCTGCTTCTCTGAGTAACCAGATGAAACTCAATATAAAAGCTTTGAGTCCTAACTAAAAACGTAAAACACAAGGAAACATTCAGATGTGAAAATAAGCTTGTATATGGTAGACACTTTTTGAGTTACTCCCTTCCAATATGGAAGGCAAACATCTAAACCAGAGATGGCGACTAGATTCAGTTCCTTAATTATCTTACCATTATAAATATTAACTGACTCCATGGCTGTATGATGTCCATACTTGATGGGTCTTCCAGACTATGAATTCCATTCTCCACACTGCAGATTAATCTCAACCACCTGCTAACTAATAAGTAAGAGGATGAAACTGAGAAGAGGTTCTCCATGGCCAGGACGCTGATGTACTTCTTATAGCTACTTTAGGTTCCATCCTTAGGTCAAGCTGGAAAGTTAAATACTTGAACCTTTTAGCTAGTACCTACATGCATTTGCTTTTGCTATATTTTTCTGTTAAACCAATGTGTTCATTATAGGGGGACTGTGGGGAGTCACAAAAATCAGTTACAAAAATCCATTGTGGGGTACCACAAAAATCACTGTTACAATAACCTATTCTTCCCTTTGCTATAAAAACACGAAGGACATCATCCACTATATAGCCTTCAGTTCCTGCTCCAGAAAGTTGCTG
>NW_022111369.1:42772252-42777636 GCF_000313985.2 Echinops telfairi
TGAGATGCTTCCACTGCCACTGGATCTGCAAGACTTTTCACCCACTGGCCTGTGATCTTCCTGCATTCAGCATCGTTGCATGGCTGCATGAGTCTAAAGAGGAATTTATGGACTAGTATTAGACATATGGGCTAATATCAGACTTATGGACTTGATCTGGACTGGGCTAGGATGTTTTCTCAATATACAATTACTCTTTGATATGGAAATATGACACACACATTTATGAGTGTCTCTGGATTTGTTTCTCTAGTCAACCCAAACTAA
This sequence comes from Echinops telfairi, assembly GCF_000313985.2. Classification (NCBI taxonomy): domain Eukaryota; kingdom Metazoa; phylum Chordata; class Mammalia; order Afrosoricida; family Tenrecidae; genus Echinops; species Echinops telfairi. The sequence continues at coordinate 42,772,520 of NW_022111369.1, forward strand.
CACCCTGGAGAAAAAAGATGGTTGGCAATAATGAACTGTTTATTTTCTCCATATTCTTTTAAAAAGAATACGTTTGGGGGCTTTTATATCTCTTATAACATTCCATACATCAATTGTATGAAACATATTTGTACATATGTTGCTATCATCATTTTCTAAACATTTACTTTCTATTTGAGACTACTTCAAATTCTTAAATGAGGTTCTAATTTCTGATCTGGCTAAATGAAATACTTGCGTCTGTGGGCGTCCACTAAGGTAGATGAAGAAATGACTGTCCTCCCTGAAGCTTTCCCTGACAACCTGCAGGGAAATGTCTACCGTCAGGGATTGTTACTGTTAGGTGCCTTTGAGTCGGTTTGGGCTCATAGCGACCCTGTGCACAACAGAAGGACACAGTGCCCGGTCCGGTTTGGGCTCATAGCGACCCTGTGCACAACAGAAGGACACAGTGCCCGGTCCTGCGCCCTCCTCTCCGTTGTTCTCATGTCTGAGCCTATTGTTGCAGCCATTGTGTCCGTCCACCTTGCTGAGAGCTCCCTGTTTCGCTGCCCCACCACTTTACCACGCATGAGGTCCTTTTCCAGAGATGGTCTCTCCTGGCAACATGTCCAAAATACATGAGACAAAGTCTCGCCATCCTTGCCTCGAAGGAGCACTCTGGCTGTAATTCCTACAAGACAGGTGTGTTGGTGCTTTGGGCAGCCCATAGTACTTTCAGTATTCTTGGCTGGCATCATAATGCAAATGTATAGATTCTTCTTCAGTCTGCCTTACTCAGTGCCCAACTTTCACCTGCATATGAGGCAACGGGAGAGACCATGGCTTGGTTTAGATGCACCTTAGTATTGAACATAATATCCTTGCTTTTCAACACTTTAAAGAAGTCTCGTGCAGCACCTTTACCCAAGGCAATGAGTTGTTTGTTTCCCTGACTACTGCTTCCGTGAGCATTGATGTGAATCCAAAATAGGCAAAATCCTCGACAACTTCTATCTTTTTTCCTTTGTGGGGATCTTGAGCTTCTTTACCTTGAGCTGTAACTTTACTGAGATCTGCAATCCTTGATCTTCATCAGCAGTGCTGCTAGTCCTCCTCACTTCCAGCAAGCAAAATCGTGTCATCTACCTGTCGCAGGTTGTTAAGAAGCCTTCCTGATGCTGCCTTCCTCTTCATATACACCAGCTTCAGGAATTATTTAGTACTAACTTATTTGTGTCCCCAAACTGGGACCACAAATTCACAATTCCCCTAATACTCAAATTATGGCCCAATTTTTCTAATAACCCCAAATCTAGCTTAATTCTTCAAAGACTTCCTTTCAAAATTTAGTCTCCACTCGTCCCACATCTTATATTTCAATTTACCAAGTTGTCACTTCATGTGTTAGTCTGGGTAGACTAAAGAAACAAGTTCATAAACACACATACGTATATAAGGGAGAGGTTTATATACAAGAGGAATTGAACATTGAGAAAAAATCCCAGCCCAGTCCAGATGGAGTCCATGAGTTCGATGTTAGTCCATATGTCCGATACCAATCTACAAAGTCCTCTTCAGACTCATAAAACACATGCAATGACGCCAAATGTAGAAGATCACAGGCCAGTGGGTAGAAAGTCTTTGGATCCAGTGGCATTGGAAACGTCTCAGCGCTGGCAGAGGTCTCTGCATCAGGGTGGGTCCATGTGTCTTGTCAGCTGTTATGTCTCCCAGGGAGTGGCAGAGAGAAGTGTCTCCCGCCTCCAAGGAGGAAGTTCTGGATTTCCCAGAATTTCAGGAGAAGGCCACACCCACACAGAGGCCTCCTTGGCTATGATCTGATTGACAAGCTAGACTCCACCCCCACACTCTTAATCCTCAAATTGACAAATGATTACATATCTACCACACCTCACATAAGCCCTGGATAATGACCAGATTCTCCTTCCCTAGTCTTCCTGCTTTCAGCTATCCGACCTTTCCTTCTGCTATTAGTAACTCAGACGAGCTTGTTACTTTCCTGAAAACAGCTATTTATCGATGGCGTCCATGAATGTCTTCATTCTGCCTCAAATATCCAAAATTTAAGTGGCTAGAGTAATCAAAAGTGATCCTAAATCCAGAATGGCCTTCTGGAGATTGGAAGCTTACTGAATCTGTGTTGATTGGTGCGACAATGCTGCCCAAAGAGTTAGTGTTATCACTCATGAAACCACACCTTCATTTGGAGTGTTTTACCTTTCATTTTCTTGCTTCTTTGATCTAACTATTTCTGAACAGAAGTCCCAAAACGTGGTGGTGGCTTTCTAATGTCTCTAAACTTGTATTCGTCATGACCTTCTATTTCCAAAGCACCACCTATCTTCATAAAAGAATGTCATAAATGTCATTATTAAGCACATCAGTCAAAACTATAGACTTGGTGCTCCCAAGGGATAGGATATCATCTGTGTTTCACGTTGAACTTGGTGGAGTCTTTCCAGTCCCCTTTACAAGACTCTGCAGCTCACATGTTTAAATACTTACTGTGAAAAAGTTTTCGTCTCAATCAATATTTTACCTACAGATTTTTTAACTAGCAGGTTAGTTTTAGCCTTGCAAGCTGTGGGAGAAATCTGTTCCTGTACTACCCACATCGTCAGTGATGTTCTTTTCATTTTGCAATTCTCAGGAGGCTTTTGCTTGGACGTGATGTGGGGACACACTCATTGGCTCACACACAGAAAGGCTTACATGTAATGCTGACTCCAAGGGAGGCCAGTTCAAGAGCTGAAAATGCTTTCATGCAGGACAAAATTTCTTTCTTTGTCTCTTCTCTAAGCTGGTATCCCATTTAATCCAGGGTTGAAGAAGGATCTCACCAACAGCTGATGATAGCTTCTATTCTCTCCTTTCATGATAGTAACTATTCTAGATCTCACTGCCATTCAAGTATCATTTCTTCTAAAATCTCTCATGGAAAAACATCACCCCTTCCCAACAATATCTCCTAGGTCTTGTTCATCCTTCAACTAGTCACTGTAATTGTTGGTGGGTGAATAGGGAAATGGGATATGCTACTGAGTTTAAGTCAGTCAGTCATGGCTGCCAATGACCCAGAGGGGAGAAAGGGGGAACCCATCACAAAGTTGCCTATATAGCCCTCCCAGGGGACAAATAACAGAAATGTGGTGGAAGGGAGACAATGGACAGTGTAAGACATGAAATGATAATAACAATATATAATTGAGCAAGGGTTCATGAGGGGGGGAGGGGAGAGGGAGGGGGAGAAAAGAGGAACTGATACCAAGGGCTGAAGTAGAAAATGTTTTGGAAAAGATGATGGCAACATATGTACAAATATGCTTGATACAATCAACGTATGGAATGTTATAAGAGCTGTAAGAGCCCACAATAAAATGATTTTTTAAAGGAAAATATCATATAAAAATAAAGGAGTCACCATAACCTACTCAGCTGATCCCCCTGCCTGGGTTTAACTGGCCCAGCAGATGCCACTGGACGACACTGTTGCAATTGGACTTTTTTTTTAATGGCACCCTAATGAGACTAAGACCAGTGTAGTACCAAAAGAACTTGTCTGCAGCCATCCACTGCTCACGGAGACATGTGCAAACAGTTTCGTTTAGAACAAACTCATGCATATACCATATATACTCGAGTATAAGCCAACCAGAATATCAACCGAGGCACCTAATTTTACCACAAAAACTGCATTAAAACTGTGCTGAAAAACTCGGCTTATACACGAGTATATATGGTGAGAACTGTAAATACTTTTTAACGTGTGTGTGTGTGTGTGTGTGTGTGTGTGTGTGTGTGTGTGTAGATAGATAGGTTTACATCAGGACAATAACTCATGTAATTTTGGGGGCTGGCACGTCCAAATTTCATGGTTCAGGCAGCAGGCTTTCTGGCTCGTGTGGTTGCAGAAACCGAAGAGCCTCAAATCTGCAGCCCAGGAGACAGGCTACTAGTTTATGAGGTTATGGGGACCATCACAGCCAAAGTCTACTGGTCAGGCAGTGTGGCAGTTACATAATCTCCTGTCAACTTGTGAAGGGGTAGAGTCTGGTCTGTCCATCAGGTGGTAGCTTGATGACCTCATTTGGAAGCCACATGGAGCTAAATAGCTCACTGGATGCCAGACCCAGTCACTCAATGATTTGTCTTCCTGTTGACAAGCTAGATGGAGCTACATTGATGCAGCCAGAGCCCTGGAGCTGGAGGAGCCAGGTGGAGACCCACGCCAGCACTGAGATGCTTCCAGCACCACTGAATCTACAAGACTTCCACCCACTGGCCTGTGATCTTCCTGCATTTGGTGCCATTGTATGTGTTGCATGAGTCTGAAGAGGAATTTATAGACTGGTATCAGACATATGGGCTAATGTTGGACTTATAGACTTGATCTGAACTGGGCTGGAATGTTTTCTTAATGTACAATTGCACTTTGATATAAAATTCTCTCTTACACAAATATGAGTGTATGAATTTGGTTTGCTAGTCAACCCTGACTAACACAGGCAGCAAGGGTTGGCCTCCTCACATCCCGAGAACCAAAGGCACGTAATGAGAGGAGTGCAAGGTAAAAAAGGGAGCAAAGTTTTTCATCACAGATGCAGGCCACAACTCCAAGGAAAGTGATGGGCTAGTCATCTTGGATGACAAAAATGGGAAAAGACTACATAAGATCTGCCAACCCACTCAGAATGACAGCCTGGGAAAGAGAAGCCGAGCTCTCAACCCTAGGGGACCCTTCTTGAGCACACCGGTGTGTATCTGTTAAATCATCAGAGCCCCAGAAGCACACATTCCAAAGAAATGGTGGCATCTCTACCCCTTGCAGAATGTCAGGTACATCCACTGACAAAGTGCCTTGCCCCTGGGGTGACACCATCAGATGGCAGCCATTCCACTGACCACCCCTCTTGCTCTGAGCAGCCTGCAGTACTTAAACATCAGCTGGTGCAGAACACTGGTGCTGATGGACAGTTATGGCCGGGTGAAGTCCTACATTCTTAACCTTGGCTCTGCAAGGAGACGTCCTTTCAAACAAGTTCACCGAGCCACAGTGTCACTGTGCCCCGAAGAAAAGAGCGTGCTTACATTTGAATTAAATAGCAGAGAATGTG
>NW_022111369.1:42778440-42782467 GCF_000313985.2 Echinops telfairi
TCTGTCTGCCTGCCTCCTCTCCTGACCCATCCAAGAGGCTTCCCATTGCCAGAGGCTTGTCCGCCATGGGGGAAGGGGCAGGGGAGTTAACCTTAACCTACTTTCTGGTCCAAACAGCACCTCTTTGTTGAATGAAAGATCCTGGAACACTCAACTCTCTCTATCCCACCATTTTGTATCCAACTCTCTCTATGCCAACAATCAAAGCAGCAGAACGGTCTGGAATTATTTTAAAAACAAACACCAGCCTGCTGCGGTATTTCTGCTAAGCTCTCAATGGTACTTTAAAGAAATGTCTGACGCTGACCGTTGGTGAGGTACATTTCTTTGGGAAGGTGTAGAAGTTAGCGTTGTTCATTTCGATAGCTGTCTAGTGTTTTCTTGCTGTGGTAGTCTTTGGAGTGCAGCCCCCAGTCTCCAATCAGCAAGGGAGGACTTATTCTTTCAGCTACCTGGGTGTTACATGCTGACAATTCTCGGCTGGAAGCCCATAGAGCTCAATGCAGCTGAAGAGAACCATCCCAGACCAAGTTCTGGACAGCTGGCATCCATGACTGGTTGGGTCTAAATGCCCAGACCTCTCACAGCAATTCAAAATCCTTCTGAAGATTCACCTCCTCTTCCGGACACCTGCGGGGCTGTTAGGTGACCTTGAACCAGCTCCCACTCGTAGTGACCCCGTGTGCAACAGAATGCAACACTGCCCAGTGCTGAGCCGTCCTCACAATTGTCCTGATGTTTGAGCGGTAGATGCAGCCACCGTGTCGATCCTTCTTGTCCACGCGCTTTCTCTGTCATTGCTGCACTGCTTTACCAGCCACGATGTCCTTCCAGAGACGGGGCTTGCCAGGTCGTTCCGGGACAAGAGACAGAGAGAGACCTTTAATTACTAGATGACTTGAGGGAGGTGAGGTTTGCAGGGAACAGGAAATCAACGGAAATGAAAGGGGTTTAGGATCGCCAGATAAAGATAGGCAGAGAATTAGCTAACCCCAAAGGGATAGAGACCTCGAGAACCGCTATGGCAGAAAGGAGAGAAAATTCCGTGGAATACAGTCCCACTAAACCACGGCAGGGTCTAGCGAGGAAAGAGTTCGACGTTTCGGGTGCCACGCAGCAGGAACCAGCAGGGAGCGGAACAAGGGTCACAAAGAGAGCGAGAGCCCAAGGAAATTCCACCGTATACATATCTGGGGGTTATCTATAGATGTCGCACACATGAGGAATCCCAGGGATCGGGCTAACTCCAGTGGGCCGGGCGCCAGCTTCAGCCCACGGACTGCGTGGGAAGATGGGCGGAGTAAGCTTGGTAAACAGAAGAAATGTCTGCAGCCTTCCTGCTGCCACGGGACCCTGGAGGTCTCTCCTGACAGTATGTCGGAAGAATGTGGGATGACATCTCGCCCTCCGGGCCTCTAAGGAGTATTCTGGCTCTTGTGGACTTGTTTTCATTTTCTTCAACTTCAACCTGAATTTACATATGAGTAATGGATGCTCTGTTCCACAGTCAGCCTCTGGCCTGATTTTAACTACTGGCATTTAGCTTCTTCATCACCTCTTCCCACAGATACTCACATAGTTAATTTGATACCATCCTCCACCTCAGCTTAGGATCCAGAGAATGTCCAGAGCACTAAGTCCCTTATGCAAACGCCCCTGGGGTAGGAGATCTTCCAACTGTGAGACACATAGGGGAAGTCGCAGTACCTGATTCTTGATTGACTTTTAGTTACATAACATCTCACCTGTTGGGCCTATTGCCCTATGTGTGCCACTGGGCAGCTTATTCTGTTAAGAGGGTTCTTTGTAAGGTATGGACTCATGCTGAGAAACATACAGAAAAAAACCCTGTCTAGGTAGCAAGAGAGACCACCTACTTACAGCTTTGAGTTTGATGAAATCTTAAGTTTCGTCATTGCTCTGGCTTCCTATAACTAGTTGAGTGCTCTGTTTCTTTTCTCAGCTGCAGTACACAAACAAACAAACTGAACTTGACTCAAAACCCAACACATATATGAACAATAATGCTTTCAGCCTCAGGGTTCGGGACAACATACCAAAAAAAAACCCAAGCTCATAGAAAACGTATTCTGCATTTCTAGATTGGAGTAATTTTCATTGATGGAACATATTTTCCGATCCTTTTCTGTGTGTGCTAAGAAATAAAAGACTCTCATTCCATTAAAACTTTTCTATGACCAGATCTTGAAGGCTGCCCTCAAGGAAGGTGACATTTCTGCTGCCAGGCGGCAGTGAGTGCACCTGAGCATCTCAAAGAGAAATGACAAGTCTGCGGGTCACGCTTTCCTGTGGTGGGGGGCATGTACTGCAGACCACCGCCATGCTGTGCAACAAAAATCTGAGCACCAACTTTTGGGAGCCCTGGAGCATCTGGCAGAGAAACCAGTGGAACAGAAGCAGCTGATATACAACTTGGATGTTGTGTTAGTCCCAGTGGAACTAAAGAGTTCATAAACACTTTTATGCGTGAAAGAAAGAGCTTTATATAAAAGAGTAATTATATATTAAGAAAATATCCCAGCCCCGTCTAGATCAAGTCCATAAGTTCTATATTAGTCTGTATATCTGATACCAGTCTGTAAATTCATCTTCAGACTCACGCAACACATGCAATTGCGCCGAGTGCAGGAAGATCACAGGGCAGTGATAGAAAGTCTTGTGGATCCAGTGGTGGTGGAAGCATCTCTGTGCTGGCATGGGTCTCCACCTGACTCTTCCAGCTCCAAAGTTCTGGCTGCCATCAGCATAGCTCCATGTGGCTTGTCGATAGGGATGTCTTGCAGGAAGATGAAGCAGAGTCTCCCACCTCCAGGGAGGAATACAGGAGTTCCCAGAATCTCAGGAGAAGGCCATGCCCACTTGGAGGCCTCATTGGCTATGGCCTGATTGACAGGCTAGACTCCAACCCTTTTCAAGTTGACAGAATATTATGCAACTGCCACAGAAGTGTACCAGGTGGTCTTTGAGCTTCCTGAGTTTTCCTTCAAGGCCCTGAGCTATATGAGTTGAGGGACTGTCATTACAGCCCAGGAGCCTCAGCTCAGGGAGCCTCCAGAATCCATAGACATCACATAGTCACTCACTCACAACTGAGTGTTCCAAACCAAAGCCTGGTCTGCTCTGCTGGGCAAGCTGTCTGGTTTTGTATAAGTAGTAGCCGGCTTCTAAGCCTATGTCAGTTGTGTGAAGTGCTATTGCCACTACCTGCCTCCCTGTCCCAAGTCAACAAATGTGGCTATGTATGAGAAAGATATGAAAACAGAACCAAAAAAACTTGACCATGTTTCTACCAGGCCATCACATTCAGAAGTGAGACCATCATTTGACATCATCTACACTGCTTTTCAGCCACTGAAGGGAAACGTCATTCCCTTCACTAGTACATCCTTCTCAATCCTCTAGTTTCACCTGATTGGAGAAGATTGGAACCAGATGCAACACCAGAACGCAGCAGCACTTTAATGACCACTTCAGGCCAAAGCTGGTGTATTCCGAGATTGTTCTGAAAATTACTCCAGTAAAAACGTTTTTTAAAAAAAGCCACCCTTGAAGATCAGTTATAATGCCAACCTAGCAAACCTTCTGACTTTTCGGCAGAGGATACACCTTGCCATTGATGAAGCACCAAGAGTCACACTAACTCCTCTGTGTTCCTGCTCCAGTGAGGCTGAGGCTCCTAGAGAACAAGGATTCCCTTGAGCCCCGCACTAGTACACCCAGCCTAGCATGCTCTCTCCATTTTGTAAGACCCGTCCAACCAGTCTCCCAAAGTACACACACTTCAGAGAGACTTGTTTTGCTACCAGTCTGTCATGTGCTGCAATCCCTGGGTCATGACCAAGGCTGGGTAAAGGACTAGCTTGTCTTCTCTCTGGGGAGATATGGGGAGGGGAACATCTTGACCTAGATGACTTCTGCCCACCACAGCCTGAACGCAAGCTACCACGGGAAGGATACTGTTTTCTCTTTAGAGGAAAAAATGCCAGCCACTTGAGTTAGGCACGAG
>NW_022111369.1:42784113-42785737 GCF_000313985.2 Echinops telfairi
TCCTTTCTATTGCCTAAGGAGCCCTGGTGGTGCTGTGACTTGGGCCGCTAACTACAAGGTCAGAAGTTCAATCCACCAGCTGCTCTGCAGGAAAAGATGAGGCTCTCTGGCTCCATAAAGATATTCCGTCTCAGAGACGGTGCGAGGCCAGGAGAGGAGTCAGGATCAACTGGATGGCAGTGAGTGAGGAGTCTGAACCAACTTTGTGGTAGTGGGTTTGGTTCGGGTTTTATTACTCGATCCTCACCTGCGTGCCTTTAGATAGATTTGGTGTTAAGAAATACCTTACATGATTACAATCAGTTTTCTTATTGAAAAATGGCTAGCATACTCGGCACTCCCAGGTATAAATACTTACTACTAAGCAGAACCCCAAAGAAAAAGATTAAATCTGAAGTAGCCTGGTTACAATTGAGGAATTTCAGTTAAGGCCGGCCTAGGGGTGATTGCAAAGAAAGAGAAAGGAACAATTGTTGGCAAATGTGGCCTTGGTGTTGGAAGGGAAGCTGGAGACCACAGAAGAGAATGTTGCAAAACCAATGGCGTCTTCATTGGAAGTACATTTTCCAACTGCATCAATAGTGTCTATCTACATGGGCTTAGCCAGATGGGATACACAGACATCAAATTGATTGTGTTTGTGAGAAGAGACCAGGGAGAAGTTCAATATCATCAGCCAAAACAAAACCAGGGGCTGACTGTGAAACAGACCTTCACATGTTCGCATTCAAGTTCATATTGAAGCTGAAGAAAAGGAAAAGAAGTCTGTAGGTGCAACCTTCAATCTATCCCACCCAAACTTGGAGAAGAGCTCAAGAACAGATTGAACACGAATGACAAAACACCAGCTGAGCTGTGAGATGACCCTAAGACAGTCATACATGAAGAAATCAAAAGGTCGATGAAAGACCAAAGTGGAAACAGAGGAGACTCTGAAACTTCCTCTTAAATGAAGCTAATATAAATGGAAGAAGTGATGAAGCCAAAGAGCTGAAGAAAAAATTCCAGAGGGCAGCTTGAGAAGACAAGATAGAATATTACAATGAAATATATAAACATGGAAGAGCACTCACAAGATCTCAAGTTCAAAGAACTGAATGAGAATTCAAGCCCCCGAGTTGCAATATTGAAGGACTCCATAGGTAAATATTGAACTATGGAGGGAACATTAAAAAAAAAAGATAGAAGAAATACACAGAGCCACTATACCAAAAAGAATTGACTGATTTTTAGCCATTTCAAGAGGCAGCATATGATCAAGAGCTGATGATATTGGAGGAAGAAGTCCAAGCTGCACTGAAACCATTAGTTAGAAGCAAGGCTCCAGGAATTGGCGGGATGCCAGTGGAAACGTTTCAACAAGCGGATGAAACCCTGGAAGCACTCAATGCCAGGAAATGTGGAAGACAACTACTTGGCTAAACAACTGGGAGAGATTTATATGTGTGCTCACTGCAAAAAAAATTGACTCAACAGAATGTGTGAATTATTAAACAATGTCAATACCACATGCAAGTAATATTCTGCTGAAGGTAATTTTAGAATCATAAAAGCAGTGCCTCAACAGGGGTCTGCTAGAAATTCAAGATTGATTCATCAAAGGATATAGCATTAGGGATATCGC
>NW_022111369.1:42786448-42787988 GCF_000313985.2 Echinops telfairi
TGAAAGATCGCTTTTAACTATGAGAGTCAATTTACTGGAGAGACAAACCGCAGAGAGAAAGATTTGTAGGTTCTGAAACATTACCTTTCTTAACATAGTTTGAGGCCAGAATGTACCGTAGGCCTTAACTGTGAGAGACTATAGCATAATGAAGATGTTGAAAACAGTTTTTCAATCACATGGGCTGGACTTAGCTGACACCTCACTTTGATGACTGCTTGCTTTAAGACTAGATTGTATTTTTTTTTCATAGATATCTGATTTCTTCATCACACTTTGCCATATCTTTAGTGATTCCCTTCATCCAAGGATCCAGCTAATGTCAGCAATTGATACCCCTTATTTCATGTCCTCATCTGAATCCAACTTGAATTTCTGACAGCTCCCTGAAAAGACTGCTTCAACCTTTGTTGAATGATCTTGCACGTGAATGTTATTTGCATGTGATATTCATGATACTGTTCGGTAATTTCCTTATCCACCTGTGTCACCTTTCTTGGAAGGGGCGCAAATATGGATCTCTATCTTCAGTTGATTGGCCAATGTTGAAGCTGCTTAGAGACGGCAGAAGAAGGGGTGGTAGTGGCCAAATTTGATTATGTGGCTCCACAAGAACAAGAGCTGGATATCAAGAAGAATGAAAAATTACAGCTTCTGGATGATTCAAAGTCCTGCTGGCGAGTTCGAAATTCCATGAAGAAACGGGCCTTGGGCCTTTTAACAACGTGGGAAGGGAAACAACCGTGCCTGCAGAGCATCTATTGTAAGAAACTTCAAGGAGACATTAGGAATTGGAAAAGTGAAAAGAAAACATTGCATGCCAGACTCGGCATCTCCTGGTGAGGGCAGCTTTGTTGACCCAGGGGAGCATCTCTATGACCTCAACATGCCTGCTGAGGTTAAATGTAATTCCATGGCCGAGAGAGATGAGCTATCTGTGATAAAAGGCACGAAGATGACCTTCATGGGTGGTAGCGAGGAAGCTACAATGGACAGGTTGGATGGTTCCCTTCAAACTACGTCACTGAAGAAGGTGACAGTCCTTTGGGTGACCATAAGGTTCCCTTTCAGACAAATTAGCAGCTGTCATCAATAACCTAAATACTGGGCAAGTGTCGCATGTTGTACAGGCTCTTTCCCCATTCAGCCCGTCCAATGATGAAGAACTAAATGTTGAAAAGGGGGATATAATGGATGTTATTGAAAACCCAGAAAATGACCCTGAGTGGTGGAAGTTCAGGAAGATCAATGGAATGCTTGGCTTGGTGCCAAAAAACGATTTTACCATTAAGCAGAATAATCCATTAACCTCACGTCTGGGACCATCACCTCCATAGTGTGGCCACATTAGGCTGTCACTCCCTGGAAAGTTTGCTGGCAATCCATGATATGACGGTAAAGGGACCAGACGTCAAGCCAAATTAGCATTGAATGAAAGAGGGCGTGAAGGGGATTTCCTATTCGTGATAGTGAATCTTCACCAAATGATTTCTCAGTGTCACTAAAAGCACAAGGGAAAAACAAGCATTTTAAAGTCCAA
>NW_022111369.1:42789385-42812921 GCF_000313985.2 Echinops telfairi
CTCATATAATATATTTGTATATGTACATGTCTTTATCTAGAGCTCTATAAATACCCTTTGCCTCCCAGCTCTTTCCTCTATTTCCATTGATTCAAGGAGAAAAATTTTATCTTGTCAAACATTTATCAAGATAACTCCTGCCCAGAAGTGACAGCTGCACGGCTTTAATTTGTCATGGAATTAAAGACTGAGAAAATACTGGTCCAGCCATGTTTGATTGGATGTTATTGTTTCTAACTCTATATGAGAATTGACCATAATACATGCATATTTTTATTATCACTCAGCATACATCTGTTAGATCTCTCTGGAGCTAGATCTATACCTCGGTCCTTGGCTCTGCGCGAGAAAGAATTCATGCTGAAGCCTGGTTTGTGATCCAAGTGAGTTTTATGAAAGTTAGAAGTTTCAGGTTTACATGGCACCCATAGGACTCCTCCTGAACATGCAGCCTGTCTGGAAGCTGCTCGGTGGCACACAAAAGTGATTCTCGACTCTGGGCTCCTGCCTTTTCAAGGATTCCATGGGGAGGCATGATGGACGACTCCTGATCGACCCTTTTGGCTGAATTGAATTTACCTGGCCTAGGTAGGCCAATCCAGTTTCAGCACCCACCCATGCCTACTGGCGGGAAACCTGAACTCTGAGCATGTGTAGCACGTGACTCCTTTGTTTCTGTAGCTTGGCCCTCTGGGCATGCGTTAAGGGACATCCCCCAGCCCTACGCTAGCCTACCTAACACATCTATTCTATGTGGAGGATCTGCATAAAACAATTGCTTATTCTTGGTCTGTTTATTGTGTTCTGTAGTATTAAGTTATGGGGGGTGGGGGGCAAGCCCCACCCACTGCTACTACTACCCACAGGTTCAGTAATGCACAATTATACACTTGAGATATTTGTATTATTATATTATATTATATTAAAGTCATTGAGAGCATGAGAGAAATTACAATAATATAGTCAGACACAATTCATGGTAGCATTGCTCACCTCAGCCCCACTTGATGGTCCTCATGGGGGAACCCGGCCACAAGAGCAGGAGCAGCCTCGGGGACGGAGAACTGGGGAGCTTCCCCTGGCCCGAGAGCCAGAGGGGACCCCGGGAATTGGGGAGAGCCTCTGGGCTCTGGAGAGAGCTTCTTCTTTTATTGCTAACCAAGCATTATATCACTTTAGGGGGCCATGATTACAGAATCACATGTCACAGGAAGGGGCAATACAATGGACATACACATTGTAGGAAGGGGATCTATGATAGGCATAAGCGTAGCAGGAAGGGGATGAGCTAGTGGTGTGCCCATAGGAATGGGAAGGTCTAGGGGTATACATGTGACAAGATGGGCGGACCCTAGATTCATGATGGCAGGCTAACCTTGGTCCTCCTTGGGCGGGTTTGACTTCTCTGGTATCTCCTACAAGGAAACAGACAACTACTGTCCTTATCAGAAGGGAGTGGGCCCTACTTCTTGTGGGATAAACAGTGGTGTCTGCTTGGTCTAGACAGCTGATAACTCTCAGGGAGAATGACCCCCAATCCACTCCTGATGACCTCCAAGTGTACAGTCATTCTCAAGCAGCTAAGTCTGGCATATATTTGGGGGAGACAGCTTGGGAGAAATCCTTCTGTTTCCCACAGTGTTCTTCTTCACTGTTCCTTTTTTCCCTTCTAATATTATGGTTTTATATTTTTTAAGAAGTCAATGCCAATTAGAGATCTTTACATAAAAGAATATATTTTATGCTTTTCATTTATGTCCTTGCTAGCAGACCCTAATCAGAAAACCATGGTTTTCCTTCAAAATAAAAATCTTGCTAAAATAAAAATCTTGGAGAGTGTTAATCTTTTCTGTGACTGAATAGCAATAATAAAGGGAAACAAATTATTTTAAAGCATTGCATTTGTCACAAGTCCTTATAAATACCAAATATATTGTGTTTACCATTATTTTAAAAAATCTATTCACTGTCTTCAATGTCAAATTAGACACTGGACAGAGAGAGACTGTAGTACATCTTGTAAAATTTTAATTCCCAACTGTTGGAAATAAAATCACTGAATTATTAATATTTATGCTGCTTTTCTCTCATCTGGCTATTCCAGGGAACAAAGCAATCTCTCTGAGATACTTAGTCTTTCAAACTGTAAGTGGAAGCTCTAGTGTTTTCTTTTGTTTTGTTTACCCCCTTCTTTCTAGAGTTACTTTTCCAAAGCAGTGAAATATGCTATGGCCAAATGTGGAAATAGAGGCAGTGGGATACTGTTTTCTTTTATTTTCTTTCTTTATTTTTTAAAATCATTTTATTAGGGGCTCTTACAGTTCTTATAACATTCCATACATCAATTGTATCAGGCATATTTATACAAAATGATATGTCATCATAATTTTATAAACATTTGCTTTCTATTTGAGCCCTTGGGATCAGCTCCTCTTTTTCCCTCCCCCGCCCCACGGACCCTTGATAAATCATTATTATTTTCATATCTTACATTGATCACTGTCTCCCTTCACCCACATTTCTATTGTTTGTCCCAGGGTGTGGGGAGGGGGGAACGTTATACACCGATCATTGCGATAGGTTCACTTGTTTTATTTTCTAAACATCATTAAATATCAGGCCTAGTATTAACTATTTTTTTTTAGTATTAACTATTTTCTTATTCATTAAATATTGGAATCTTCTGAGTCAGACACTAAAATTGATGTATGCCTTTCAAATATGTCAATATATGTGGAAAAGAAGACGTATTCCTGGTTAGTGAAAATTATATTATTTTCTAAATCTTAAAAAAAAAAAGCTGTAAGAGCCCCCAATAAAATTATTTATTAAAATTTATATATATATAAAGAGGAAACCTCTCATTGAGATGGATTGACACAGTGGCTACAACAACGTGCTCAAGCATAACAATTGTTAGGATGGCCCAGGAGTGGGCAGTGTTTCGCCTTGGAAACCCTAAGGGAAACTCCCCTGTGGCCTAGCCCAGAAAGCCCCAAGGACAGTTCCATGGTGTTCGAAAGAGTCACTGAGAGTCAGAATCTAATTGACTCAATGACAGCAGATGTTAAGGGCCTGTCAAGGCTTGGGCTGCTGAGAGCTAGGTCTCAGACAAGTTTAAGACAGAAACTGAAGCAATGGTTCAGACTGGACGAATCCCAGTTGCTAAAAAGGAAACAGAAGCCTACCGAGCCAAAGTTCAGAGACTTCACACACTGAACTGGTCATGGGCTTGACCCGATTCCCACTGGGGGTCAGGATCTTGTTAGAGGAGACTGACCATATGAGAAGCTGAATGTTATCATTGTATCCCTTCTTCCTTCTGTCCACGTGTACTTTTCATTAAACACATGTCCCATCCTAGTCTGTCACGTAGGGAGCCCTGGGCATGTAGTGGTTACGTGTTGGACTGCTAACCTGAAGGTCCATTCTTTGACACCACCAGCTGCTTCCCAGGAGAAAGACGAGGCTTGCTGCTCCAGTAAGGAGCCGAGTCTTAGAAACCCACAGGGGCAGTTCCACCCTGTCCTTTAAGGTCACTATGAGTTGGAATCGACTCATCACTCATTGTTTGCTGCCTAGTGTCATGGGGGTCTCCAGAATCCTATGTGATTCTAACAATTCCATATAGGTACCCTTTCATAGGACTTTATCAGCAGTTAAGAATCTGTAAGCTTGATTAATTGGATAATTGGTAGATAGCAATTATTTTTGCCTGAATTTAAAGATGGGAAAGTAAGCTTTTTTCAGTGTGTCTGGTGATGTAGTGGGTTACGACTCAGGCTACTCACCACAACATCAGCTGCTTGAAACCATGGGAAAAAGATGAGCGTTTCCATTCCCATAAAGATTTACAGTCTCAGAAACCTACAGGGCAGTTCTACTGTGTCATATAGGATCACAATGAGTCTAAGTTAACTCCATGGCAGCTGTTGGCTCTATTGTTTTCTGCCGAGATACCAGTATTTTTTAATATGTGTGTGTGCCCAACAATCCAGTAGGGTTATCTTACAGATTTGAAGTTGTATCTGCTTGCTTTTCATTTTCATTTTCCTTGGTTTGGGGAGTGGTTATGGAATCTGAAGACATGACAAAAGAGAGGACAAAGCATCTACAATCATGCATTAGATTCTGCCACTAAGAAGATGGCCAAGCTGAGGTGCAAATTCTAAGTTATTCAGGTACTGCTTCCTGTGACGTACCAGGGGGAAACTTGGCTGTTGGTAAAGGAGCACAAGGACACATGAAAATGCACATAGTGAGTAGACAGGGACCATGTATCCCACTGGTTGGGCACCCACGGGAGGGCCATCCATTGCTTTCTCTGGTCTTCATCCAGCATAAGCCTCCCACCCCAAGACCCCACTTCTGATTATAAACTTCAGCTAATAGTGTTTCCTAAAGAGGTCGAGGCTCCTCAAGTTTCCTGCTCTCATCTGTCACGTGAGTCTACCTCCAACAGATTGCCACTCCAGAACCAGGGGTTTCTTGAGCAGAGTACTGTATCTACTTGAAGTCAAGAACTTTGCTGGGCTCCTATGGGCCTCCTTCCTTACAAATGTGCCGTACAAAGAAAGAAACGCCCTGCATGCAGGGGTAAGGAGAGGCAAAATGATGTCACTCTTCTGCTTTCGTCATTTTGTACCTTTATTGTATTGGCAGGTAGATTTAGGTATCTGGGAATACTGTACTTTTTTTACAAATTAAAATGAAAGCTTTGCTAAGATATAATTAGCAGACTAGCCAACAGATAGTATAGTCTTGAGGATTCTTTTTAATCAAGATGCTACATCGTCCTCTTTCCCATGACAGACACCGCTTTTGTCTCTATTGGTAAGTCCAAGCCATCTCTGGATCCATCTCATTGTGCTCCAGGTAACCATTACCATCAATGAAACATCTCACTCCAACCAGGGATGCGGCCTTCAGGATTGCAACTCAATGGAAAGAAGACCCAGGTCCTCACAACTAGACCCAAAGGTAACATCATGAGAAGTGGAGAAAAGATTGCAGTTGTCAAGGATTTCATCTCACTTGGATCCGCAATCAATGCCCATGGAAGCAGCAGTCAAGAGATCAAGACATATTGCATTAGGTAAACCTGCTGCACAAGACCTTTTTAGAGTACTGAAAAGCAAGGATGTTACTTGGAGGACTAAGGTGTGCCTGAACCAAGCCATGGTATTCTCCATATACGTGTGAAAAATTGGACATTGAATAAGGAAGACCAAAGAAGAAAGGATGCATTTGAAATGTGGTGCTGGCGAAGAATATCGAAAGTACTATGAACTGTGAAAAGGTCAAACAAGTCTGTCTTGAAAGACGTACAGCCAGAATGCTCTTTAGAGGCAAGGATGGCAAGATTTTGTCTTACATACATTGGACATGTTGTCAGGAGAGGCCAATCCTTGGGGAAGGACATCGCACTTGGTCAAGCAGAGCGGCATCAAAAAAGAGGAAGGCCCTCACGAGGTGCATTGGCATGGTGGCTGCAACAATGAGTTCAAGCGTAGAAAGAATGGTGAGGATGGCACAAGAGTGGGCAGCATTTCGCCCTGCTGTGCAGAGGGTGAGCTACAGATCAGAACTGAATCGAGAGCACCTATCAGCAACAACACCTCCAGCCATCCTGACCACTCAACTATCAGAATTGTGCTTTCGGGTGTTTGAGTCTGAGCCTGAAGCGACGAGATCAGGCAATAGATTCCTTCCCACTTCCACATTCATCATAAAGGTGAGCTACAGCTCACAGGTTTTGTAGTATCTTCAAGTCAGACAGCTGCTTTCAAAGGAATGCAATTAAGATCTTAACTCCTAGGTGAGGGGGTGTTTCTACCTCCAACTTTAAAAGCTCCAGTAATGTTTAAGTTCTCCTTAGTTCAACTTTTCAGTAATACATAACATAGGACATTTCCTTCCCTCAAAGAAGTTTATTTTGAAAAGCTCCTCCCCTTTCCTCCCATGCTTGCCACCCAAGCTGATTCTGCCTTTGGTCTCGGGTCTAAGCCTAAGGTGAGGGGAGCTAAATTAAAGTTATTTTTCTGCCAGGACTCTGACAGTAGAGCAAGCAAGATAAGGTTACTGGACTTGTCTTACAAAACAGAACCTCCAAGCCCTCCCTGTGTGTAAGTGCAGTAAGTTAGCTAAAAGGGTGGTTTTTCCAGAGCATCTTTCATACTGGAGATAAAACAGAAGTTGGTTAGAAGCGGTGATATTTCAGAAAGCAGAATTTGAACATGAGAGAAGAAATGCCGTAATTCAACATCTAACCAAAGTTATTAGAAAAGTTTCTCTAGCCCTATTTTGAGGAAGCGAGGCATGCTGCTATGACAATGACTTCAGGAAGTTACCCAGCTTCTTAAGAAGTGCTTTCTGTCTAAGCACAGTGCCTGATTTCCCTTCTTTCAAGTTCCTTAATCTGTTTGCTTAGGCTCATTCACCATTTTCTTTGTTGCCCTTCACTTCTAAAGTAAACTAGCCCAATAGACGTTGAAATCTACCACGTTTGGTTCTTTCCCACTTACGCCTCCTGAAGGCGTCAGAGAACCTTTCAGTACGCAGCAGCAGCTTTGTAAAACAAGGGGACTGTAGACTACAGTCATCTCAAAAGCTCACTGCCGCCCTGTGGATGCGGACTCAGCGACCGCATAGGACAAGCAGAACTGCCCCTGCGAGTCTCTGAGACTCACTCTGGAGTAGAAAGCCCCATTTCCCCCCACCCCACCCCCAGGAGGGAGAAGCGGCCCAAAGTGTAACTACCTAAGCCTACAATACCAGCCACAGAGCCTTCAGCAACTCTTCCTCTTAAAAAAAAAAATATATATATATATATATATATATATATATATAGTTTATATATTTAAAATATATATATTGAGGGCTCTTACAGCTCTTACAACAACCCATTCATCAATTGTGTCAAGTACATTTGTACATATGTTGCCATCATTATTTTCTAGACATTTGCTTTCTATCGAGCCCTTGGTGTCAGCTCCTCTTTTTGCCCCCTTCCCCCATCCCTGTGGCCCATTGTACTATTTTCATATCTAACACCGACTGCTCTCGCCCTTCTCCCACTTTAGTACTTCAAGTATCGTCAGTTTTTCATGAAGACCTATGAGAATATCTAGCAGCCACTTCAGCACTGTCATTTCTCCCCCAACACTGGCCGCTTCCAGGTGCTCCCTACTTTAAAAAGAGAGAGCAGCAATCTTCCCATTAACCAGCCTCTATTGATTTCAGAATTGTTAGAAAGATATTTTGTGTGACTAGCTGAGAGTGGCTTTCTAAATGTGGCTTGGTCAACTTATTTTTAGCATGCCCACGAGGAGCTTGTACATAGACCAAGAGGCAGTCTTTTGAACATACCAAAGATATACCACAAGATTCAAAATGAAGAGTGTGTGTGTATATGTGTGTGTGTGTGAATGTTGTATACTTTCACTCTCGTTACTCAATCTCTAAACTGAGCATATAATCCATGAAACTAGACTACATTTGTAGGAACATGGAAGCAGCGTTGGCGGAAGAGTCATTAACAACTGTGATATGCAGATGACACAACCTTCCTTGCTGAAAGGGAAGAGGACTTGAAGCACAGGCGGAGATCAGAATCGACAGCCCTCAGTATGGATGGCACCTCAGCACAGAGAAAACAAAACCCTCCCAATCGGATCGATGAGCAACGTCATGATAGACAGAAATACGGAAATTTTCAAGAATTTCATTTTATTGGTTGCACAAACAACACACATGGAAGGAGCAGTCAAGTAACTCTGTGACCTATTGCTTTGGGAAAATCTGCACAAGACTCTTTGCTGTGTTAAAAGTAAAGATGTCGCCTTGGTGATTAAGCTGTGCCTGCACAAATAAAAAGATTTTCAATCACCTCTTATTTATATGAAAGCTGGGCAGTCATGAAGACTGAAGAAGATCGATTCCTTTGAATTACGGTGTTGGGGGAATGTTGAGTGTACCACAGGCTGCCAGAAGAATGCATACATCTGCCTTAGAAGAAATTCAGCCAGAATGTGTCTTAAAAACGGGCATGGTGAGAGTTGACCTCACATACATTAGAATGCCAGGGAGGACCAACCGCCAACATCATGACTGGAGAAGTTGAGGGTCAGTGGCCAAGAGCAAGCTCTTCAAGGAAATGTATTGGCTGCAACAATGAGCTCAAGAACAGCAATAGTGGTGAGGATGGCAAAGTACCAGGCAGAGTTTCATTCGGGTTGTAAAGAGAGTCACTGTAGTGCTGTGTAATTGCTTAAATATGGTTCTTCAATCTATGTCTCTGTAACTCTCCCCAGTGCCTGGGTGTGTGAAACTCTCATAAAAGGAATTGATGGGTTTTGCCATCCCTTGGTGTGTAAGAGAGCCATCTCAGAAGCGAGAGGAGTAAATTCCTAAAACCATCAAAGAAGAAGAGGCACCAGCAGAGTCTATTTGAAATTCCTGCCTGAGGTGCCAAAGGCAGCAGAGGCCATGCCATGCTGAGGCCAGAGGCACCGAGCAGAGGAGCTGAGGTGGAATGGCAGGCGGGCCTCCTGGCCCAGGGAGGTAGAGGCCAAAGGACCACATGACCAAAAGGCTAAAGACCAGAGAAAGACTTGGCTGCTGGCTGAGAAGAGGTTGTGCTATGGACCAATAGTTGCTTCTCTGATCTTGTCTGATCCTGACTTGTAGTAACTGTTAACTGCCCTAGTAAATCCCCCTAATTGTGAGTATTATCTGTGAGTTGTGTGTGACTATTGCAACCAATTATGGAACATCCTGCCCACTCCCAGAAGTCAAGTTGATCATAGAATCAGGTAAAGAAGGATGGAGGGTGGAGGCAGGTCTTGACTTTGGCCTTGTTGTCATTGGCCTTGGGCTTATGTGAAGGCAGATTCTCCACCCACTGAAGCCAGAGAAGGCCAGATGTGGCCCCCACACCATTTCTCAGTCACTATGAGTAGGAACTCCGTCACAGACATCCAACAACAACAAAGAATTTAAAAGATTCCTTGAGGGTGCTATGGTTCACTGGCTAGCCGGCCCAAAAGGTTCACTTCTGACTGGTAATGGGAACTCACCCAATAGCACTATGGGACAAAGACTTGGGGACCAGCTTCTGTAATGACGGCCACCTAGGAAGCCCTGTTCTATGCAATGGGATGGATAGAAATCACCTCGATGGGACCCAACAATAGGAAGGAGTTTTGAGTTCTTTGGGTGGCACAGTGGTTACACGTTGGGCTGCTCTTCTCTGGGTTGGCAGCTCAAACCCACCAGGCCCTCTGAGGGAGAAAGACAGGGCTTTCTACTGCCCCCAACAGTTACAATCTCAGGCTCAAGGGGCATCTCTACCCTGTGCTATAGAGTCTTGGAATTGGCATCGACACGATAGCAGTCTTTGAGGTAGTATCCCTCAACCCCAGGCAACATTAATTAGCATGACTCATCTGTGTGTCATCCATTTATCCATTCATTCATATGTGTTATTCAGGCCTATGCGTCAAAGGAAACAAAGAGGTGACTTTGTGAGGCAAGGGTTTTGTCTCAACTTTGTGCTGGGGAGTATGGGACTCCTCGGGATAAGCGCCTGTTGGGAGAGTCTTTTCTACTTGTAGATACGACCATACAAAGCATCACTTCATGTTAAAATAATAGCAATCTATATCAATATAAATAAATGATTAAACAAATATGGAAATGGGGACAAAGAGATCAAACTTCCTTAGGGAAGAATACCAAGCCATGTATGTAGCGATTCCCCTTGTCGGAAGGAGTTGGAACTTAATTTCTCTTCCATTTGGGTGTGGACTAGACTTAGTGACTCACTTCCAGAGAACACGGAACAGAAAAGGAAGAAATCACTTTGCAAACACAAGCGATACCAAGTCATTAAGGTTAACATTCTCAATGATAAGTTACATGGCCATTAGGTCTCTCCAGATAGGATGTGGCTGGAACAGTATTTCTTCTCTGTGGTATTCTTCTCCAAACTCATAACCCTGGCCTGACCGTGAGCAAGACATTCGATAAATCCAACTTGAGAAATATCTGACAAGTACTCCTCAAAACTGCCGTGGTCACGAAAAGTAAGGGAAGGATGCAAACACCTGTCACAGACCAGAGGAAACTAAAGGCAACATGACAAGGAAATGCACGGTGACAACCGGGCCACATTCGATCAGGGAACAGAGAAAAGACACACGTGGTGAAACCAATGAGATTCAGAATTCAGTGCATAGCAATTAAGGCACAATTGTTCATCTCTCAGTGTCCACAGATGTGCTGTGATTACATAACATTAGAGGACAGAGAGTGACAGGTATACCAGAACTCATCTTACTGTCCTGGCAAGGTTCTGTTCATCGAAAATGATTCCCTAAATCAGTGGTTCTCAACCTTCCTCATGCCGAGACCCTTTCACACAGTTCCTCATGTGGTGGTGACCCCCAACCATAAAATTATTTTCGTTGCTACTTCATCGCTGTCAGTTTGCTACTGTTATGAATCATAATGTAAATATCTGATATGCAGAATGTATTCTCATTGTTACAGATTGAATATAATTAAAGCATAGTGATTAACCACAAAAACAATATGCCATGATACATGGTAAAATATTGATTTCTAATGACAAATAAATGAAATTTTGTCTTGAAGCATGGTGTAGCATGGGTAACAGTCTTCATGCCCGGTACTCATATGTGGGCATATCTGCATGTGGGTAGACCCGCCTGGAGACGGATAGAGGAGCAGTGTCTCGGTTCCTAAGACCATCGGAAATAATGTGTTTTCCCAAGAGGGTCGGGACCCACAGGTTGAGAACCACTGCCCTAAATAAAACACTCAAGTAAAAAAACAATAAAAAAGATGCCATGCACTGGGACATTTGCATGACTTTTCAAGATAAAACATTGACCTTCAGAGAATTCTAACGTTTTTCTCAAACGGCTGTAAACATGCATTCCCTCCAGACTTCCCACAGGGATTCCCTTGGTTACTAAGTGGTCATTTAGAGCGAGCATTTCAGAAGCTGAATGTTCACAGAGATGCAACCA
Source organism: Echinops telfairi (assembly GCF_000313985.2). NCBI lineage: Eukaryota > Metazoa > Chordata > Mammalia > Afrosoricida > Tenrecidae > Echinops > Echinops telfairi. The sequence goes on from NW_022111369.1 coordinate 42,800,440, forward strand.
AGGGCTGCATGACGAACAGAGGTGAAAGGGTAAGGCTGCACGGTGACAGGCTGGCTAGCGTCTAGCAGCAATGAAAGGAAGTCTAAGGCAACGAATTAATAGGCCATTAATACACATGGCCTAGTTTATTCGTGCAAAATTTAGTGACTTTGGCCACTGATTTTCCACTCGAGTCTTCACGTATTTGTAGTCAGGAGGAGAAAGATCCTCTTCCAGGGTAATGAAATGACAAAATTACAAACACGTTGGAGAAAAATGTGCTTTAAGAAAAACAACATCTGGTTTGGACTATGAGGTGAGTAAGATCATGGGTGGTTACAAACATGGTTTTTGAGGTAAGCAGGCGCGGGTTCACTTTCCAGCTCGACTTACTGGCTACATGATCTCCCTTTTCGCAGCCTCTGTGCATTATAATCTTCTAATCTTGAAATGGGCATAAAATAGTCTTTACTATCTTAGGGTACAAAAAAACTCACTGCCATCAAGTTGACGCAGACTCATAATGACCCTATAAGACAGAGGAGATGTGTCCCCAGTGACTAACTCTCAATGGGAATAGAGTCGTCCTTCTCCCAAAGAGCAGCTGTGGTTTTGAACTGCTGACCTTGCAGTTAGCAGCCCAACTCGTAACCACTACACCACCAGGTACAAAGGTATACCAAATCTCAAGTGGTTTTGAACTGCTGACCTTGCAGTTAGCAGCCCAACTCGTAACCACTACACCACCAGGTACAAAGGTATACCAAATCTCAAGTATAATTTAAGGTGAACATTCATTACGTCCTAAACAGGACAAGACAAAGACACATCCAGATGAGTGGGACCACTAACACGAGGTCATAATGGCACCCGAGGGTTTGGAGAGATTTGGAGACTTAAAAAGGAAATGAGCCGGCAAAGGAAATCATCACAAAAGCATGACTGGCGGCAGATCAATGCGTCACAGGTTAGCTGTTTCTAGCTGGGATGAAGCCAAGTCTAAGAATAGACAGCTGGTTACAAGCACAACTACAGATTGGGAACGGGACTGAGATTGGGACATCTAGCCTACATTATGTTAGACCAAAGAGCTTTGAGGATTGGCCCAGGGCCCTCCCACATAGGTAATCAGGGCATGACTCCAGACTGTGTGATCCAAGTATGCTCTCTATCAAGGGCACACCCAGGCAAGTCCATAAGGAGGCTGCTCCTCCCTGGGCGGTAATTGATCCACTTTCCAGTGCACTGCCGGAGGGCAAGACTGTTGACATTCCTGGTTCATGGTCAGAAGGAAGTCAGGGGCGGCTTCACCCATATGGGGACTCTGCAAATGGGTCTGGAGCGTTCACTGCTGTCCACGGCCTTCCGAAAACGTAGTACTCAGAATGTAAGCTCTAATGGATTACTCATAAAGTGTTATAAGGATCTATTGTTAGGATGTGTGCAAAACATGTAGAATATTTCTGAGTCCAGGGACACACAGTACTTAACTATTGCCCAGGATTTTTTTTCTATGGGCAAATATTCACTGATTTAATTCTCCCTAAAAATCCTACAAGATTTTGGTGTGATTCTTAGTTTCCACAGGCCACGTGAGGAACCTGAGCCCCAGCAGGTTCAGTAATTGTTTCAAACTATCATAGCCTAGAATAGTAGACTCATAGCCAGCCTATAGAACAGGGTAGAACTGTCTGTGGACTTTCAAAACTGCAGCTGTTTTTGTTTTGTTTTCTAAAATAGCTTTATTGGCATTTACTTCACATAATGTACAATTGAAACATTCAGTCATATGAAGAAGAGTTGTCCAATCATCACCACAATCAATTTCAGAACATTTTCTTCTCGTACTCGTTGTTAGCTCCTCATGTCCCCCATCCTGCCCTGCCATGTCCCTAGGCAATTAGCAATCTAATTACTGTCTCTATCGATGTACCTATCCTAAATTTCACATATAGAAAATCCTATAAAACAAATAGGAAGCAAGCTAACAAAAACCAACAACAATGACTAGACATAGAAAACCTCAATCAAAAGGAAAGCAGAATATTTTTTAGGGGAGAAGAAAAACCTCATCCCTTGGAGTGGCTGGGGCTTTCCATCTGCTGCTGGGGAGGTGAGCCCAAGACGCAAGCACGGAGCTACAAGGGCTAGTCAGAACCAACTCAATGGCGGTGTGTGTGGTCTTGGTTTTTCGGTATAGTAGTCGAGCGAGACTCAAACCCAAGCAGCCGGTTATAGAATCTTTGCCCTTCGCATACTACAATGCCTCTCCTGTTATCAATAAAGCAAGAAGAAAGGCCAAGAGAAGTGGTACTAATATTTAAAAAGGCATTGTCAGCACTACTAGGTAGTTAAACCAAAACACAAGCCTGTGGCCAACCAGCTGATTCTAATTCCTAGTGACCCCGTGTGTTGGAGTGGCATCATACTCCACTGAATGTTCTTGTCTATAATCTTCATGACAGCAGATTGCCTGGTCTTTTGTCCACGGTGCTGTTGGGTGGGTTTCTCGTTTAACCATTCAGCACAAGCCATTTATGCTACTCAGAGAGCCTATTGTGGAGTTGCAACTGTATAAATAACACAGAAATGAATTATGAACAGTATCATATGCATGTCCAAGAGCCAACTGCAAAGGGAACACTGGATTCTGTAGGCCCCATAGTGAGTAAGGACGTTCCTCTAGAAGTCAGGCAAATAACACTGTGAAAGTAAACCTTACCAAATAAGAAAGGCCCTTCCCTACGTAGCAATTCGATGTTTTTACAGAAAGCTCACCTACTATACAGTCCAATTTAAAACCAGACATAAAACCAGACTCACCGCAGGGAGGAGTCAGCCAGCTTTCCACAGTGAGTCATTCTCCTGCAAGGCCACAGGATAAGGCCTGGCCCAGGCCTGAGGCTCCCTCTCTGAAGACTTGTACTGCTCCTCAGACGAAGCAGATGGCAACCACAAGGATGAAGGCTCGGCGTGGCCTCTTACTTTGACCAGACATCCCCGCTAATGACAGTACCTCATGCTCAATGTCCGACCAAATGACCAAAGCTACCCCTGTGTGAATGTCTGCTGCCAGCCAGCCGGTCTGTGTACTTCAGCTCACTTAATCTTCCTCCAGTCCTATAAATCAGGTTGGATATCTCTATTTTATGAATGTAAAAGCTGAAGTTGAGAGTAATTAAGCAACTATTCCTGTGGCACGTGGATACAGAGGCACGCTTAGAAACGAAATCAAAATCAAAAGACTTGCTATCATCAAGTCAATTCTCATTCATAGAAACACTACAAGACTGAGTAGAATGGCCCCTGGAGTTTCCAAGACTGTAATTTTTTATTTTTTAATGTATGTGTGATTTATTTATTGTGAAGTCGGTGAGGTTTTACATTTCAGATCATCACCTTTGCATTCAATTGTTCAATCTGTTCGGTAGGCTAGCATAGGGCTGGGATGTCCGTTAACACATGCCCAGAGGGCCAAGCTACGGAAACAAAGGAGTGGCGCACTGCACATGCTCAGAGGTTTAGGTTTCCCGCCGGGTAGGTATGGGAGGGCGCTGCACCTGGATTGGCCCACCTAGGACAGGGGAATTCAATTCAGCCAATGGGGTCGATCAGGGGTCACCCGCCACGCCTCCCCGTGGAATCCTTGAAAAGGCAGGAGCCCAGAGTCCCCCGGGACACTTGGCATGACTCTGCAAGCAGCTTCCAGGCAGGCGGCATGTTCGGTAGGAGTCCTATGGGTGCCGTGTAAACCTGAAACTTCTTCTAATGCTCGTAAAACTCACTTGTATCACCAACCAGGCTTCGGCATGAATTCTTTCTCACACGCAGAGCCAAGGACTGAAGTATATCTAGCTCCAGAGAAATCTAACAAATCTACTCATCCAAATCGCTCCCCTCACCCTCAAACCCCAATGGAGGTGATAAATGTTTATAGACGTAGTCTCATCTTTCTCCCATAGTGCAGCTGGCAATTTTGAACTGCCGACCTTGTGGTTAGCAGCCCAACACATAACCCGCTATGCCATTAAAGCTCCTCTGTTTTAAATCAAGGTAGTTTAAATCCCAAGGCCTGGCTCTTAAATACTAAGGACTATAGTTGGGCCACCACCCACCTGCCTGACGTACTGTCGTGGTTTACATGTTGTTAGGATACTGAAATCTGTGTTCTCAGTTTAAAACGCCAACAGGAACTACAGACTAGAAAGAACAGTCTAGTGGGCTTCTAAAAACTAGCTAATGAAATAGCTTATGTACTGCAAACATTATTCCTGTCACTTGTGATTTGCTGTTTGAAACCAGCTTGTGTGCCACAAAAGAACTTCAGTCCGTTTCAGTTTTGCTTTTCCTCCTTTTACAAGCACTCAGACCAGGTCTGATGGGTAAGGAATCTTCAGGGTTCTTAAACCTGTGACCCTTCTCGCTCTTAAAAAAAAAAATTCATTTTTATTTTTCCCTTTTATTTGTGTAATATAACATATTCAAGAAAAAAATACTATATGTAGTTGCACAGCCAGTCATATCAAAACAGTGACAGTATCCCAGCAACCCCCTCTGTATGTAGTTCTTCTGTTGCCATTCATCCTCCCTTCGTACATCCTTGTCCCTCCCCCATCCCAACCTGTGACCTCATAATAGTCTTTTCCATCCATAGGAAAACTGCCCCCCCCCATTTATAATAATAGTCTCCTGAAATGTAGATCTTTATGGGATTAACTAACTTTGCTGAGCATAACGTGCTCCAACCTTGTTCGTGCCGTGAGGTGGTTGGCAGACTCTTTGTTTCTTAAGGCTGTCTAAAATTCCATTGTGGACATGTGCCAGCGTTTGTTCATCCATTCCTCCACAGATGGGGCTTTGATGGCGTCCATCTTGGTGCGGTTACAGAAATCACCGCGGTAAACAGGTGTGCATCTATCTGTTCGTGTTTTGTTCGTTATTTCTTCAGGGTATGTATCAAGTAGGGAGACAGCAGGGTCATAAAGCATCTGTATTTGGTTTAGGAGGTGCCATATTGCTTTCCATAGTGGTCGTTCGATTCTGCAATCCCACCAGAATGTATAAGCATTCCAGTCCCTCCTATTCTCTCCAGCATTGATCATTTGGGTTATCTTGAATTTTGCTAAAAGTGTCAATAGGAAATGGTATCTCATTGTTGTGTTAATTTTCATTTCTCATGTAGCTGATGAACTCAAGCATGTCTTCATATGATTGTTGGCCGTCTGGACGTCATCTTTAGTAAAGTTCATTTCTTGCCCCCCCCTCCCATTTTTCAAATTTTTATTGGCAGCACTCACTTGCTTTGGACCAATCATCTGGCGGAATCAATCATTCGAGGACAACAGCATGTTTGGTGAAGGCGCGCTGTCCCAAGGATGAACGTGAACATGTCAGATCCTGGGGATAATGCAGGACCAGGCACTGGGCTGTGCTCGTGTGTAGAAGTGATTCGAAGTGATTCGAAGTCAACTTAATGGCCGTTATCTACCTATAACAATTGCCACAATCAGGAAAATATGTCTGGAAAGATGTACGGAGTCGGGAGCAACAGAAACAACTTCCCATGGCCTTCTGGTCACTTTTTTCTGATAAGAGGTCCCTGAAACCCATGAGAGGAAGTTAGAATGTTCTAGTCACAGGACTTCTCCTTAAGGATAAAACACAAAAAGAAGAGTTGTGAAGAAGGCACTCCAATTTTCATTTCACGGCTTTGTTTTGATTCTGTTGCTCTTGAGTCAATGCAAAGTGCTTCGGAATCGTACTCCCTGCAACTTTTCCTTCTTCTGTCTCTCCATTTCCTCTCGTTACACCTGACTCAATGGAAGGGATAATAGCATTTTTTGTGGAAAAGAATAGTTCTAGTGGAAAGAATAGTTCTTGTTCTGGTCACATCCTACTGGGTTGTTCTCCAGAACCAGCGGCTACTCTCACTGAAATCTGGTGCTTACCTGCACCCTAGGCCTGCCACAGTAGACGAATAAAGGCAGTCATGGAGACAAGGCGTAATAGGTGGCCACAGTCCACATTAGTGCAACAGAAAGAATGCACTATGTGCTGGTGTGCCTTTTCAAAGCACCACCCACTAAAGCTAGCAATGAATAAATTGTGGCATAGTGTTTATGAATTAGGATTCTACCTGCAAGGTCAACAGTTTGAAACCACCAGCTGCTCCTTGGGTGAAAGATGGAACTTTCTACTGCTGTACAAAGTCCCAATCTCAGAAACTCAGGGCAGTTCTACCCCATCCTATAGGGTCACTGAGTTGGCATCGGCTCAGTGGCAGTGAGTTACTAATTTATTAGTCTGAAATTGACCAAACATGCAATCAAAATGCATTGATAATTATTGGTAATTAGAATCCAAAAATTGGAAGCAAAGAGGTCTACATTCAGTTACTTCAAGAGGCAGCACATGGTCAAGAAGCAAGAAGACTGAAGGAAGACATCCAAGCATTTGGCAAAAGCTAGGCTCCAGGAATTGACAGAATATCTACTGGACTGTTTCAAGAAGCTGGTGAAGCACTGGAAGCACTCACTCACCTGTGCCAAGAAATGTGAAAGACAGCTACCTGGCCAATTGTCTAGAAGAGGTCCATGTTTGTACCCATTCCAAAGAAAGGCGACACAACAGAATGTGGAAATTATCCAACAACACCATTAAAATCATGTAGAGTACCAGCCCCCACAATCGAATGGGTCCAAGGGGCGATTTTGTGATTGAGGAGTAAAATTAAAGAGACAAGATAAAGTATGCAATTTCTCACCTCCTGGATGGCCATGATCTCAGCAGCCAGGTCCACCCACAGAGAGAATATATTTCAAATCATGGATTATACACACTTACGGGACGTGCAAGCCCCCCTAATTGCATCATAACAGGATGGGGTTGTACCATAGGCATACGAAGGGGAGGCACTAGGGGTATATGTGTGACAAGATGGGGGGACTCTAAAGTCAAGATGGCAGCCTAACCTTGATCCTCTTTGAGTTGGCTTGACCTTGTCTTTGGGCTCTCCTTCAGGGGAACAGTTCCCTATCCTTATCAGAAGGGAGGGGGGAGGACTACTTAGGGTGGGACAGACTATAGGGTCTGATTGTTCTAGATGGCTAATAACCCTCAGGGAGATAACCTTTAAGCAGCTGACCTCCAAGTGCATGGTCATTGACCATGTATTAGCTAGCAGCACCTTAGGTTTGGCATATAATGTGGGGGGACAACCTGGGGCATAATCTTTCTGTTTCCCACCATATCATATACAAGCAAACTTTTGCTGAAGGTTATTTAACAATAGTTGCAGCAGTACATCAACAGGGAGCTGCCAGAAATTCAGGCCAAATTCAGAAGAGAGCATAGAGCAATGAAAATCATAGCTGATGTCCGAGGGATCTGGGCTAAAAGCAGAGAATACCAGAAATATGTTTACTAGTGTTTTATTGACTCTGCCAAGGCATTCAGTTGTGTGGGTCATAACAAACTGCAGATAACATTGAGAAGACGGGGAATCCCAGAGCATGGCATGGTGCTCATGAGGAACCTGTGCAGGGTCCAAGAGGCAGTTGTGCAAACAGAACAAGGGGGCACTGCATGGTTTAAAATCAAGAAAGGGATGTGTCCTCTCACTATACTTATTCAATTTTCATATTGAGCAAATAATTCAAGAAGCTAGACAATATGAAGAAGGATGTGGCATCTGGATTGGAGGAAGACTTATTTGTGGGGAACAGAAGGATTTCTCTGAAGTTGTCTCCCCAAAATATATGCCAGACTTAGCTTGAGAATGATTGTTCACTAGGCAGCGAAAGTAGGTCAGAGGTTATTCTCCCTAACATCAACCATCAAGAGTGGATTGGGAGTCATTCTCACTGAGAGGTATCAGCTGTCTAGATCAAGCAGACACCACTGCTTATCCCACAACAAATAGGGCCCATTCCTTTCTGTTATTGTTCCCTCAAAGCAGTGCCCAAAGGCAAACCCGGGACCACTCTAAGATGACTAGGTCATCCCCCTCCTATTGCTTGTATTGCCTATGTTGCAATCCCTCCCTATGATGCAGGTTGTTGTGAATTGTATTGCCCCTCTCTCTGATGCATGATGCTGTGATGTATCCCCCTAAAGTAATATGATGCATGGTTAGCAATAAATAAGGAGGTTCCCTGGTTCTTGGGAGGGTGGCTGGCTGAGGGTGGCTGGCCAAGGGTGGCTGAGGAAGGAGAGCTGCTTCCCGTGAGGGCTGCTCCCATGAGGGCGATGGACGAGAGGGCTGCTTCCTCGAGGGAGGTGGCTCCTGCTCTGGCAGCCGGGTTCCCCCCACGAGGACCACCAAGTGGGGCGGAGGTGAGCAATGCTACCATGTAGTATGTCTGACTGTATTATTGTATTATCTCTCATGCTCTCGATGACTTTAATATAATGCTTATATATCTTAACCGTACAATTGTGCATTACTGAATCCGAGTAGTAGTAATAGTAGTATCAGCAGGTGGGGGCTGGCCCTTCACCCCCCAATGCCACTTTTAATTTAATACTACACTTATTAACTAGCTTTGATATGTGAACGACCCAACCTTGCTTGCTGGAAGTGAGGAGGACTTGAAGCACTTGCTGATGAAGATCAAGGATTGCAGCTCTCAGGATGGAGTACAATTTGATGTAAAGAAGACCAAAATCCCACAAATAGGCCATGATAAATGGAGAAAAGTTTAAAGTTGTCAAGGATTTTGTCTTGCTTGGATCCACGATCAATGCTCTCGGAAACAGCAGAGAAGAGATCAAATGATACGTTGCACTGGGTCAATCTGATGCACAAGAGTTGTACTGAAGAGTAAGGATTTCACTTTAAAAATCAACCTGTGCCTGACCCAAGCTGTGTTGTTTTCAATTGCTTCATACACATATGAAAGGTGGACATTGAATAAAGCAGACTAAAGAAGAATCGATACATTTGAATGATGGTATTGGTGAAGAATATTGAAAGTACCATGGACTGCCAGAAAAAACAAATTTGTTTTTGGGGGGAAAAAAACAAATGCTGACTCATAGGATTCTGAGACTGCAGCTGTTTACAGGAGCAGAAAGCCCAGTCTTTCTCCCTCAGTTTCAAACTGGTGATCGCGAGGATAACAGCCCAATGCATCCCCGTTAAACCTCCCTCCTCCTTCGGAGGGAGAATGGCAAGACTTTGTCTCACGTACTTTGGATGTGCTATCAGGAGACACTAGTCAGGAGAACCGTCCCTGGAGAAGGACATCATGCTTGGCAAAGTGGGAGGGCAGCAAAAACAAGAGGAAGACCCTCAACAAGATGGATTGATACAATGGCTGCAATAATGGGTTCAACGAGAGCAACACATTGAGGAATAACACAGGAGTGAGGAATGTTTCATTCTTGTATACTGGCTAGCTGAGTCCGAACTGACTGACGGCGGCTAACCGCAACAACATGCTACGTCCCAAGGGATTTATATGCGTTGTCTTGTCTAATCAAAATAACCCAGGAAAGGGTCTACTACTCTTCCAGTTTTCAGATGAGGAAATAGATTCGAAAGATGAAATAACTCTCCCAAAATTGCATCCAGAATTCAAACTCTAAGGATCTATTTTTCTAGATAATCATAGCAAGTATATAGGATACATTTATTCATGAAAGGATTTTATAAGAAAATGGTTATTTATTTATTTTAAAGCAAAGACCCACAAATCTAGCTGACCTCTAGGTTGCTCCAGCTCTACAGACCTGTCATTTCTTAGTTACACAGGAAAGAAACAGATTTAAAGGCTTACTTATCACAAATCTCCCTTCGTTTTTGGAACCCAGGTCTGCTGTCGTACATCCCACAGTAGCTGCTGTGCTTGCATTTTTCACATTTTTTCCTTTGAAATGGAACCAGCAGTGACAGCTTTGACATGCCACAGTCCTTTCTCAGGCTCCCATATGTTAGCAGAGGACCCATGTGGTGATCAGAGTGGCTGCTCCCTCTGCACTTGATCCTCTCTAGGGGTCTACTTCAGGTTCAGGAGCTTCTAAAAAGCAGACAATTTCTTTCAATACAGAAAAGGGAGAGGAGGTACTATGATTCTCCAAGCTTATAGTTTAGGGGCACATTTATTTACACTGTTACTTCATCCAGCACAAGAGGCATTCTGTCTTCTAGACTGTTCTTCATGAGTACTGTGCTATAATGTGGGTCTGCAATATCTGAGAATTTTTTTTTCCCTTAAAACACTTTATTCCTGGCAGAAACCACCCAAATTCCATTTGCAGAGTCCCCACATGGATTAAGCTTCTATTGAATTCTCTCAGACCATTGAGCAGGCCTGTGAAGTCTTGTTCACAGAAAAGACTGAATCGGAAAGTGGCTTACTGCCGAGACAGTTTGGTTAAATTTAACAGCTTGCCATTTGTTTCCCTCTTTGACCCACTTTGAGCGTGTCCTTTTTATTACTTTCTACTTTCTTTTGGAATGAGGTTTTTCTGTGTTTTATTTTATTATTGCTTTTTTCCCCCTTGTTGCCCTATGATTTGCTTGACATGAAATCCAGGATAGGTAAGGCGATAGAGACACCCACTAGATCAATGGTTCCTTGGGTTTAGGAAGGGAAGTTTGGAGGGGTTGTGGAGACAAGATGCTGATAACATGGATGCCAGGATGAAGAAAGTGTACTACAGTTAATTACGGTAATGAAGAAAGTGTGCTACAGTTAATTATGGTAATGATTGAACAACTGGATTGGAACTGTTGATTTATATGACATATGAATTATAGGTCATGAAAACAGTTTTTAAAAACCCACTTTATCCACGGATATCAAAGCATTTGTTAACGTCATTATATTTCACATCATCTCCTTGAGTTTTGAAAAGGTATTATTATTTCTGCTCTACACACAGTAAAAAAGAACATGTTGCAAGAAAAAACAGGTCACTTATTAAGTCATTAAAATAATGGCAAAGTTGAAACCAACACCCTATGTTCATGACTCCAGGGGAGATTAATCCTTTTCAGGAAAAGATTCTATTTTTCCTTCCCATGTGTCCAAAGACACCATTAAAACTCAAAAGCTCAAACTCCCTGTCATCAGTTCAGTTTTGATACGCACTATAGTACAAAGTAAAACTGCCCTTCTGGGTTTCTGAGTGTCTTTAAATCTTTACGGGAGCAGAAAGCTTCATCTTTCTCCTGTGGGGAGGTTGGTGGTTTTGAACTACTGACCTTGCAGTTAGCAGCCTGATGCATAACCCACTACAACACCGGAGCTCCCAAGACATCATTACTTAAAGGATAACATACCAGTCTTTACTGTTGCATGTTAAGGCAAGAAGCCATCACCAATCTTCCATTACAACTCTACAAATCAGTGGACAAAAGCATTTGCACGGAAGTCTAAAAAGAGTCATTATTAGCTACTGTTGAGTAGATTCCTGCTCATGGGAACTTATACACTTAGAGTAGGACTGTGCTACGTAAAGTTTTCAGTGGCTAATTTTTCTGAAGTAGGCAACTACACCTTTCTTCCAAGGTGCCTCTGGATCGATTCAAACCTCCAATTTTTTTCACCATCCTAGGAGTGGTAAATCCCTGCTCCCTCACTTGCTAACTGTGAGTCCTTGGGCAAATTGATTTGCCTCTCTGAGTCTTCTTTTTCTGTCAAATGGTAGCCACTGTGAGTGGCCTGCTACGTCCCTGTCAGTCTCCCACCAAAAGCCTGATCCCGCTCAGATCACCAGTGCACTCCGGTTCTCCTTACCCTTTACAGAGTGTGGATGAAGGACAAAGATAAAAAGATGTATTTGCCAACAAACGATCCTTGAACTAACTACAAGCTTTCCTTTCTTCCATTCTTTTTTAAAAATCATTTTATTGGGGCTCATACAGCTCTTATCACAATCCATACATACATCAATTGTGTAAAGCACACTTATACATTTGTTGCCCTCATCATTCTCAAAATTTGCCTTCCACTTGGGTTCCTGGAATCAGCTCTCATTTTCTTTTTTTCCCTGCCCCAACCTCCCTGCTCCCCCCTCCCTCATGAACCCTTAATAATTTATAAATTATTATTTTATCCAAGCTTTTCTTTCTTGTTGTGTTTTGTTTTGTTCTTTGTCAGTGGTTTGTTGTTGTTGTTGTTGTTTTGCTGTATATTGTTGCTTGGTTTTGCTCTGTCTTGTTTTGGGGCATGTTATTATCTCCACAGGTCTGTCTAAATAACATAGGCTGGATGAACAATCTGGAGGAGAAAATGACGTGACCGACAGTTTTGGGGGGACATGGGATTGGGGGAGGTGGGGGGAAAGGAAGTGGTGATTAAAAAAATAACCCGGGGACAAGGGAACAACAAGTGATCCAAATTGGTGGTGAGATGGGTATGGGAGGCCTGGTAGGGCATGATCAAGGGGAATGTAACAAAGAGGAATTGCTGAAACCCTGGTGGGGACTGAGCATGATAGTGGAACAGGAGGAAAGTCAAGGGAAATAGAGGAAAGAGCTGGGAGGCAAAGGGCAT
>NW_022111369.1:42814242-42819296 GCF_000313985.2 Echinops telfairi
AAAAAAGATGTATTTGAGGAAGGCCCTGATTGCCACAGTTTTGTGTGTGCTGGTTTGTTATTGGAAGGAGTGTGGTAATATTTAATAGTTAAACAGATCACATCCATAGATCACCTTCATAGACAGTGTCCAGTGCACTTTGTTGTCTGTTGTGGTCCCCCAACTGTAAGTAAGTAAACCATGTAGAGTCAGCTAGTAAATACAAGGTCTGCTTCATTACTTCACTACAGAAAAACCAAACTAACATGTTATAGGTTGGAGGGGGGATTATGTTTTAATATTTGTTACAGACTAATACATTAAAAAGACAAGAAAGAATAAAAAGGCCAAAATGAATGTAAGAAGAGACTCTGAGACTTGCTTTTGAATGTAGAGTTGCTAGAGCAAATGGGAGAATGAAGTAAGTGAATTGAACAGAAAAATTTAAAGGGCATTTTATATATTATACCAAGTGGTATAATGAATGTGCCAATAAAACTGTTGGGGGAAAGAAAAAAGAAAAAGAAGAACATGCTTAGCATATCTCATGCTGAAAGAACTAAAGAAAATATTCAACTCTGTGTTGTGAAATTGAAGGAGTCTATGGGCAAAATATTGAGTGATGCAGGAAATCTCAAAAGAAGATAGAAGGAATGCACAGAATGAGTGTACTAAAAAAAATTGGCCAACATTATTCAACCATTTCAAGAGGTAACATGTGATTAAAAACTGGTGATATTGACAGAAGTCTGAGATGCACTCAAGGCATTAGCAAAAACCAAGGCTCCAGAATTGACAGAATACCAACTAAAATGTTTCCACCAACTGATAAAGCACCGGAGACACTCACTTATCTGTGCCAAGAAATTTGGAAGACAGGTAGCTGGCTAATTGACTGGAAACACACCATAGTTGCAACAAACGTTATCATTAATAACACGGGCATGTAAAGTTCTGTGAAGTGACCTAAAACACAGATGCAACAGTACACCAACAGGGAGCTGCCGGAAACTCAGGCCAAATTCGGAAGAGGAAATGGAAGAAAGGATAGCATTGCTGACATCAGATGGATCTTAGCTGAAAGCAGAAGACTACCAGAAAGCTGTTTATTTGTGTTTTATTTACTATGCAAAAGTATTTGACTGTGTGGATCACAATAAAGTGTGATAACATTGAAAAGACGTAGAACTCAAGAGCACGTTATTGTGCTCATGGGAAACCTATACATGGACCAAGAGGCGGTTGTTAGAACCGAGCAAGGAGATAATGCATGGTTTAAAATCGGGAAAGGTGTATACTTATTCAAAATGTATGCTGACCAAAGGAAGGCTCATTAACAACCTGAGATGTAGATGACCCAAACTTGCTTGTTGAAAGCGAAGAGGATGGAAACATTCACTGGTGAAGATCAAAGACTACACAGCCTTCAACATTGATTACAACCCAGTGTAAGGAACATGGAAGTCCTCATAACTCTACCAATGGACAGCATCATACTACATAGATTGAAGTTGTCAAGGATTTCATGTCACATGTATGCACACTTAACACTGATGGAAGCAGCAGTCAAGAAACCAAATGATGTATTACATTGGGCAAAGCTACTGCACATGTTCATGGGTGCCCATGTAAGGTACTGGTCTCTCCCAGTCCGGAGGAAAAGAAGAGGGACGAAAATCAAGGACACATGGAAACAATGAATCCAGTGGACTAATGGACTGCATTAGTTTCCACAACGTTGAGACCAAAAGAACTACCATATATACTCGTATATAAGTCGTTTTCTCAGCACATTTTTAATGCCATTTTTGTGGTAAAATTAGGTGCCTTGGCTGATATTCGGCTCGGGTTATACTCGAGTATATATGGTATATGGTGCTCAACTCCAACTACTCTGAAAGGGATCACATTAGGAATTCCTGGATAGAGCGGGAGAAAGATGTGGAATCAAACTCAAAATTATGAAGAGACCAGGCTTGTTGATTGCATAGAGATTGGTGGAACACCCAAGACAATGGCCCTTGGTCACCCTTCAGATCTGAAACTGAACTCACCCCTGACGCTTAATTTTCAGCCTAATAGTAAGCCTATAAGGGTAACAATAGCAATACTGATGAGTGTATGCCTTAGAATAATTGACCATTTAGCACCATTGGGGGCAGTATCTACCCACCCCAAAATTCAGAAAGATTAGAAAAGGAGGAATGGAGACATGAAACACAGAGAAGTGTGATGGGTGATGTTACAGTGAGGGACTGCAGTGAATGAGATGGAACCAAATATGTACGAATCATTGAATGTGACACTGATGGTCTACTCCGTAAACCTTCACCCAGTTCACAATAAGATGTTTGAGATAGTTAAGTTTTATTGTGCCAACCTGGCCAATAAACACATGTGGGGTTAATTGAAGGGCGCAGGGATAAATGGCTCAGGGACCCTCGCCTTTCGAATTCTCGGGTCTCTTGCTCTCTGATGGTTGGACCAGGGTGCAACTGCCTTAGCCAGTTCCCTGCTTCAGCTGGCAAGGCTGACTTCCTGCAAGACATTCCTGAGGAGAAGCTGCATGGACCTACCCTGATGCAGCCCTCGGTGCTGGAGCAGCCGTGTGGAGACCCTGCCAGCGCTGAGATGCTTACACATTCACTGACTTGGTTTTCCTCCTGCAGTCAGCATCATTGCATCTGTTTTGAGAGATGGAGGAGGCCTTTGTGGATTGGTGTTGGACATATGGGCTAATGTTGGACTTGTGGTCTTGGGCAGCACTGGGTTGGGATGTTTTTTGATGTGCACTTGCCCTTTATATAAAACTCTCTCTTATACATATGAGTTTCTATGGATTTGTTTCTCTAAAGTACCCAGACTAACTTAATGTTTAAAAAAGAAAAAAAAAAGCTGTAGCACAAAACTTCACTAAATTCTTAAAAGACAAAGATGTCACTTTGAGGACCAAGATGCGCCTGACCCAAGCCATGGTCTTTTCAATCTCGTCATAAGCCTGGAAAGCTGGATAATGAATAAGGAAGACAGCAGAAGAATGGATACATATGAATTATGGTGTTGGCCAAGGATATTGGAGATGCCAAGGATATTGGAAATATCAAGAATACTGGAAATACCAAGAGAACAAACAAATATGTCTTGGAGAAACTATAGTTCTAGAGAATGTTCCTTAGAATCAAAGAGAATAAGATTTGGTCTCACGTACTTTTGGCATGTTATCAGGAGAGACCAATCCCTATAAAAGGACATTACGCTTGGTTTAGTACAGGGTCAATGAAAAGGAGGAGATGATGCATGGTTTAACATTAAGAAAGGTATATACTTATTTGAAGTGTAAGCTGAGCAAAGGAAAGCTCACTAACAACCTGAGATGTGCAGATGACCCAAACTTGCTTGTTGAAAGGAGATCAATTGACACAGTGGTTGCACTGGTGGCCTCGAACATAACAACAATTGTGAGTATATTGCAGAACCAGACGTGTCCTTCTGCCGTACACCGGATCCTTGTAAGTCCAAACCAGCTCAACAGCACCTCACCACAACCACCACAACCACAACAACAGGACAGATGACCTTGGCTCACCCTGAGGTTTGGAAAAATGCCAAAGCTCTTGCTATCATCAAACTGTGCAAGTTCTGCTGTGAATAGTTTGATATTATTACATGTTTACAAGTTTAATCTTCATTTTTTAGATATCCAATGCTTTTATCTGGGCACTGTATGCACTATACTCAAGTTAATAAGAAATTAATATGTAAAAGCAGAATGCCAATTTAGTAATTTAAAGCAAGACTCAAACTGCTATGGAAACCAGGAAATGAATATTTTTTAAACGTTGAATGTTGTTTATTTAACAAGAACAGAAGGCAGTCTTATTAATGTTGTCAAAGAAGGAGGCCCTTTGGCATGTTGGCTCTTGATCCTTGGTGACAACATGGCTGCCACTCAAGACATCACAACTGTATTCAACATCAGAAATTGGGGTGGCGGAGTGGTGGTGGTAGTGGGCTTGTTTTCAAAAGGTTTTGTCTTCCCAGATCAACCCCAGAAGACTTGTATCTGATGTTTCTTTGGAAAGAACAGGACAACATGGCGATTGTCAGGGAGGCTAATCTCCAACCACTACTCTATTAAGAAAAAAAACAAACTCGCTTCCATCAAGTCAGTGCTGACTCAGAGCAACTCCCTGTGGGTTTCCGAGACCGTAACTGTTTTGGGGAGTAGAAAGCCCAGTCTTTCTCCATGGAGCTGCTGATGGGTTCGGACTGCCGACCATGAGGATCGCAGCCCAACTCGTAACCAACATACCACCAGGGCTCCTAACCGCTACTTTGAGAAAGAGTCGATATAAGATTAAGAGATTTGATACTGGCTTTCGGATAGCATGGCACCTAGGGAAGGCTGCCACACAGATAACCCTTTAAGAAAGAACTTGCTGGTCCTCTGTGAAGAAAGAATTTAACTTTCAGCCTTAGGCTGCAGTGCCTTCAGGAAATGCCACTGTGTTCAAGCTTGAGTCATTCGCAGCCAACGCTGTTAAAGGTCGGAGCACTCAATCCAAAATCAAACCCACTGCCATAGAGTCAATACTGGGAGTACTCAATCCAAAACCAAACCCACTGCCACAGAGTCAATACTGGAAGCACTCAAACCAAAACCAAACTCACTGCCATAGAGTCAATGCTGGGAGTACTCAATCCAAAACCAAACCCACTGCCACAGAGTCAATACTGGGAGCACTCAAACCAAAACCAAACTCACTGCCATAGTCAATGCTGGGAGCACTCAAACCAAAACCAAACTCACTGCCATAGTCAATGCTGGGAGCACTCAATCCAAAACCAAATCCACTGCCATAGAGTCAATGCTGGGAGCACTCAAACCAAAACCAAACTCACTGCCATAGAGTCAATGCTGGGAGCACTCAATCCAAAACCAAATCAACTGCCATAGAGTCAATGCTGGGAGCACTCAATCCAAAACCAAACCCACTCAACCCAAAACCAAACCCAATGCTGGGAGCACTCAAACCAAAACCAAACCCAAGTCAATGCTGGGAGCACTCAAACCA
>NW_022111369.1:42819396-42827874 GCF_000313985.2 Echinops telfairi
CACTCAAACCAAAACCAAACCCAAGTCAATGCTGGGAGCACTCAAACCAAAACCAAACCCACTACCATAGAGTCAATGCTGGGAGCACTCAAACCAAAACCAAACTCACTGCCATAGAGTCAATGCTGGGAGCACTCAATCCAGAACCAAACCCACTGCCATAGAGTCAATGCTGACTCAGAGGGACTTGTGGTGGGTTTCCGACTCTGCAACTATTTACAGAAGTACAAAACCCAGTCTTTCTCCTGCAGAGCTGCTGCTGGTTTTGAACTGCCAACCCTGTGGATCGCAGCCCAAACCATAACCACTATGCCACCAGGGTTCCTGTGGCAGTCCTCTGTACAACAGAACAAAACATGGGTCCTGCATCCTCTCACAATCACTGACATGTTTGAGTCCATCATTTCCCTCATTGCACCAATTCATGTCACCTAGGGTCTTCCACACCCTCTTTGGCCCTCTACTTCACCAAACCTGTTGTCTTCCCCCGGAGATTGATCCTGCCATAACATGTCCAAAGCAAATAGCTCAGGTGCTCTGTTGTGATCCACAAAGTTTTCATTGCCTCATTTTCAGGAGTAGATTGCTATGCCCTTCTTCATCATCTCTCCTGGTCTGAAAGTTCTGCTGAGATCTGTCCACCATCAGTGCCTATGCTGGTATTTGAAACAGTAGCAAAACTTCCAACATAACGGCAACACACAAGCCTCCACAGTAAGACAAACTGACAGGCAGTGGTGACTACCTAATATGAAACTCCTTTCTCTAAAGGGCACTTTTTGTTCCAGAGCTTTTTGTTGATTTAGCTTCACATTATAGCCTGAAGCTCACCCTGCCCAATTATGTCCTTCCCCCACCTCCCACCGCGCCTTTAATTCCCTGTCCATTATTCTCTGACAAACTTCTTAAACTCCTAAATCCCTCTCAGCATATGCTCCCCTAGGACCTGAACTGGTATAGGCAGATAGCCAACTGACAATGAAAGTCAACAATGGCATATGTACTCCCTGTAAGGAAGTGTGGTAGTTACATAATCTGGTGTCAACTTGAGACTATTAAGAATGCAAGGGTGGAGTTTAGTCTGTCAATCACATCACAGCTTAATCACATCGCAGCTTGATGACCTCATTTGGAGGCGCTATGGAGGTAAATAGCTCACTGGAGGCAGGACACACACACTCTCCCTGAGAGACATTGCTGTTGACAAGCCAGACGGTGCTACACTGATGTAGCCAGAGTCTCGGAGGTGGAGGAACCACTTGGAGACCCACACTGTCAGGGGAGCCAGCCCCTAATAAATCATCACGGGTCCAGTAGGCACAATTATACAGTGATAATAAGTAAAGATTATAGTAAAGTCATAGAGAATAAGAGAGATAGAAGAGAGATTGAAATAATGGAGTCAGACACATTTCATGGTAGCATGCTCACCTCAGCCTCATTTGGTGGTACACGTGGAGATGGGATATGAGAGGGCAGGAGAGAAATTTATTGCTAACTAAGGCTTATATATCTTTGGGGGTGTGCATGCCTCCTAATTACAGGTAAGGACAGACATCACAGAAGGGGTTGTACAATAGGCAATACAAGTAATGGGGGGGGAGTATATTGGGCATAAGCATAACAGAAAGGGGATGAGCTAGGGGTGTACATATAATAGGAAGGGGAGGGACTAGGGGAATACATGTGACAAGAAGGGTGGACCCTAGATTCATGGTGGTGGCCTAACCTTGGTCACCCTTGAGTGGGCTTGACCTCCCTGGGCTCTCCTTCAGAGAAACAATCTACTACTATCCTTATCAGAAGGGAGTGGGTCCTACTTAGGCTGGGACAGACTATACAGTCTGATTGCTCCAGATGGCTGATAGTCCTTAGGGAGAATAACCTCAGACCAACTTTCCTTGACCTGCAAGTATATAGTTATTTACCATGTGCAGCAAGCAACTAAGTTTGGCATATATTTGGGGGAGACAACTTGGGAGAAATCTTTCTGTTTCCCACACCACACCAGTGCTGTGATGCTTCCACTGCCACTGGATCCACAAAACTTTCCATCCACGGGCCTGTGATCTCCCTGCACTCAGCATCATTGCATGTGTTGCATGAGTCTGAAGAGGAACTTGCAGACTGGTATCGGACATAAGGGCTAATATCAGACTTGTGGACTTGATCTGGACTGGGATGGATGTTTTCTCAATATACAATTGCTCTTTTATATAAAATTCTTTCTTATACACATATAGGTGTCAATGAATTTGTTTCTTTAGTCCACCCAGACTAACACAGGAAGTCTCCATAGAAATCAATTCCTATTTGTACTAACAGGATGTAGAAAGCCCTGCATTGAGAGTCCTTTAATAACCCAACTTGCTGGTTAGAGCGCTTTAATAGCTTTTAAAACCATGAAAAAATCTTCCAAACTTCCCATCCTTTATGAAACACAGCTTCAGAGCTGGTCAGGTCAGCATAGCCTCCCAACAGCGCACAGGAGGTTAAATATGGAATATGGTTGATTCTGCCTGCCAATCTATGCAGCTTGTCATTGTCTGGTGCCACCCACACACCCCCTCCGCTGATAGCAACCTGTCTTGCTCACCTGGGCTTGCACACTGATGGAGCTGTCCTGAACGTGCCTGTTCGTAGTGCGTTCCCAAGCGAGTCTGTGGAAAGTCTGTATTGCGCTCTCCTTTCTTGTATTTGTGCTGACTGTGCACAAATTTGATGCACACCCTGCCATGACTCTGCTTCATTATGTGTCCCAATCCCGAATCCGTTCGATCGTTCTAAAGCGAAAATTAACAAAGCTCATGACAGCTCCGTCACCGACAGAATGGCTCTTGCCGCGGCCTTTATGAAGGTGACAACTGTAAATAATGATGGTCCTCTAGTCCAGGACTTAAGGGAACCTTTCCCCAAAGCAAGAGTCGGATCACTTGAGAGTTTTCTTTTGAGTTTGGAATGACCAGGGCCCTCAGAGAGTCACCTAGCCCATTCCTTGTTCTGGGAAGAGGAGGGGGAGCACCAACGCTCCAGTCGGCTGGCGTTTGAGGCTGAAACCCTAGATTCCTTACTGCAGTCCCGTCTCTTTAGGACAGCCATCCCACACGGGGCTTGCTGGTCTCGATGTGCCCAGATCCTGTCCTCTTCCGTTCATCTTCGGTCACTTGCAGCGTCCTGTCCTCCACTTTTGTCACGCTTTGCGCGGGATTGTTCACGTGCTTTTCAATCGCAGGGGCGTCCCCTCTTCCTGGATTGTTTGCTCTCTCTTCGCCACCCGTAAAAGCAGTATGCCTCCCTTTGTTTCTTCTGCATTTAGTACTTGAAAAGCGAAAGCATCGTGTGTATGCAAATCCTAAAAATGTTTAAAATTGTACTGGAGTGCCGCAGAAAAACAAGACTACCAAATACCCCCAAGACGAACTCTTCTAGGGTGACAGATTGGTTTTGAAATGACGACACAGGGGCCTTCAGGATGTCAGGAAAAGGTACACTTCCTATAGGGAAATAATAAAATAAAAATGCAACGATGCTTATTGACTCACTTGTGGTAGCAATGATAGGTAAGTTACAATAAAATATCCCCCATGAAGCTAAGGGGAGAAAGCTGTCTGGGGACAAACGGAGGGACTATCGTTCCTCAAGTCAGGACTGGACGGGCCTCAGAGCCATATCCACTGTTGGTTTACCAATCCAGTTTCCCGTTTACATTGCTAACAGGAAGTATGTGTTTTTGGTAGTAGACATTACATTCTCGATCCAAGAAAGGGAAATCCTGCAGTAAAAATTAATGAGTTGGCGTCCCCATTTCCTTTTACTAAGAGGTTCCTCTGCCCCACGTGTTATGCTCTCGCGATGGGCCTGCAGAGCTGAGGTTCTGATCTTGAACCCTGCTGAGCTCACAAAGGTCTTTTCACTGTACTCACTGCCCTAAAATCCAGTCTGCTCCTCTGGCCTGTCTTTGCCCTCTGCAGGCTGATGGAATCACCAGAAAGCATCCGGTAGGCTTAACTGCATGATCTTAAATATGGTATATTGTGTGTCTTCCAAGAGCTGACATAAACATGCCAGGCACAGTAGGTATGAAGGAGTTCCAGAAATGGATAATTAGATTTGCTTCCTGCTGGGCCATCTTTTTGTTCTCTTTTCTTTTAACATACCATTAGATTAGTGCTTTAGATAAAAGGTTACACAGGAAATTCGTTTTCCATTCCATGATTCACACGCAAATTGTTCTGTGACATTGGTCGCAGTACCTACAATATGTCAGTGTCTCGTTTTCACCCTGGATCCCCCAAAGAAGGGTGCCCTTCTTTGCTTTCTCAGCTTTGGTTTCGGGGGAGTACTTTCATTTTTGGTCTCATATAGTGGCTGGTTCTATGGAGCTCATTCCCCACAGGTGATCTTGTTTATTCTATAGACCACTGTTATTTGGTGGAAAGGGGAGCTCTGGGGCTCTGGGAGTAGCTTCCAAGTCAGAGGGGTGTCTTAGGTTAATAGTCTCAGGGGTTCCTCCAGTCTCTATAAGAGCAAACTTCCAAGTTTGAAAGGTGTCTTAGGGCAATAGTCTTCAGGGTGCTTCTGGTCTCTATGAGACCAATAGGTCTGGTCTCATTTAAGAATTTGAATTTTGTTTTTCACTTTTACCCATTCTAACTGGGAACATTTATTGTATTCTTGTTTAGAACAGTCAGTCGTGGTCCCAATACCATAATCCAAAGGCATGGATTCTTCTTCAGTTTTCCTTATTCATTGCCCAATTTTCAAGTGAAAGATGACTTTGTACTCCTGCACAGATTTCCATTCTCCGTAACTCACAGGAGCCGTTCTACTCGGAACTACTGGGCGGCCGTGACTTGGGACCAACTCGATGGCAAGGAGTTTGGTTCTGAACTATGTGCCAATTGATCTACATGTCTCTTGAGACTTTGGACCATCTTTTTCTAATATTATTTTTTGAGCATCAAGAAAGAATGAATGTGGCTGTGTGATCCGAGGATTGTAAATAATAAAATCCAAAGGAGGGAATGATCTAAGAGCTGAAACTGTGAACACTCCATTTGCAGAAGGCTGTAGGGTCCCCACATGGATTAAGCCTCTGGCAAATCCCCTCTGAACACAGTCCAGGGATGTGACTAGCCTTGCTATCAGAAAGAAAACACTGTCAAGTCAATTATGACAGATGTATTTAGGATAAAATGTAATGAACGCCTTATCCTTTGATATCCCTTTTGACCATATCAAAGTTTTTTCAGTATTGAGTATTTTTTACTTTCTGTTCCATGGAGGTTTTTCCATGTGTTATCTACTCACTTTTGTTGTGCATGTTTGCATGTTTGCTTCCTTTTCGGGTTTTATATGATTTTCTGGATATAAAATCTAGGATAAGTAGATCTATATAGATAGTAACTGGATTGATAACAGCTTAAAGGTCGGGCAGGGGAGGATGAACACCTAACAACACTAAGTACAAAAATAAAATGTTCTGAAATTGATGATGGCGATGATTGCACAAACCTTCTTAATATGGCTGACCAATTCGATTATATGATATGTGAAGTATATGCCAATGAAACTATTTTTTAAGAAAGCATTAATGTACATCAATGTTTATTAAAGCATTACTCACCATTGCCAAAACATGGGAAAGCCCTCAACAGAGGAATGATAAGCAAACCGTGTGTGTAATATACACACAATTGAATATGACTCTGGTGGTGTAGTGGTTACACACTGGGCTACAATCCACATGGTCAGCAGTTCGAAAGCACCAGCAGCTCCATGGGAGAAAGACTGGGTTTTCCACTCCCACCAACAAGTACAGTCTCAGACACTCACAGGGGTCGCTCTGAGTCTCGATCGTCTCAAAGGCAGTGAGTGAGATAAGGAGAAATACAGCCCTGGTGCATGCCACAACCTGAGGACCCTAGCAAACAGTCTGCTGGGCAAACTAGATGCATCACAAAAGGACAGACACTGCATGATGTCATTTATATGAAACATGCAAAGGCATAGGAATCAAGGATTCCTAGCGTTGACCAGGGCTCAGAAAGAAGAGGAAAGGGGGCTTTCCTTAGGGGGCATTGGGTTTACGTTATTGGTGGCAGAATCATTTGAAAAAGGTTAAACAACATGAAGAAATTAATCAGTGCACTGTGGTGTGTGTGTCCAAATTGTTGAACTGATGGTTTGTTGTGTCTATTTTCACCACAATTTAAAAACATCACGGAAAGGAGCGTAGTCCTGAGGGCTCCCTGGGGCTAGCCCTTGGTAAACAATCGCAGGGCTCTCTGGTCCCCAGACCAGCGGTTCTCAACCTGTGGGTCGCGACTCCTTTGGGGGTCGAACAACCCTTTCACAAGGGTCGCCTGATTCATAACAGTAGCAAAATGACAGTGATGAAGCAGCAACGACAATTACTTTATGGTTGGGGTTGGGGGTCACCACAGCACGAGGAACTGCATGAAAGGGGCGCGGCCTGAGGAAGGTTGAGAAGCACTGCTCTAGACAAAGGAGAAGGCCCTCTACAAAGGACCACTGCCATTCTACTTCTTTCCTGAACAGCCTCGTGTGCGCCAGAGCTCCATCCTGGATACCATATGGAGAATCATGTCGATGAGCCCCCAAGCAGGTCCCCTGCCCGAGAGTCCAGGCCACAGCTGCTCTGCAGCTGCCCCGATTGTGCTCTTGCCCTCTCAGGGTAAAATGCACAGGAGACAGAGACCAGCTCTCTGAGGCTGAATGCCAAACACGAATCCCCAGGACAACAGCTGGTAGGTAACATGTTTCAGGAAAATATTTGTGGCATCAGAATGCGTGTATGGATGGATGAGTTTCAGATCCATGTTTTAAGGTAGCACCCTAACCCCACCCCCAGCCCCTGTGTAAAACTTGGGTCACCCAAATCTTTTCAGTTTAAGGAAAAATTCTAAGGAGGGGGCAGACAGGCCATAGACCGATAAACCACAGGCCAGAGGCAAAGAAAAAGTGAGTCCTATCCATCCACACCTCTAGCCCCTGCCCCCATATTCTGCCCAGGAATGACACGAAAGGTTTCCCTGGAGCTACCAAGATGCTTGTCTCCTCTTGGAACCAGCTCCAAGTCCAGGCATAGCCCCACTTCTTAGAGTTGGCAGCTTGTCTAGCCTTTGATCTCCTTTTGCTTGTTCATGGGCCATGTCAAGCTTGCTCCTCTTTAATGTGCAAGATGTGACAAGAGCCCAGAGGAGGCAGCCATAGCCGCAGGCAGAGCTTTCTCCAACGATGCACGGAAAGGCTTTGGCCTGCCCAGGCCCGAAGTGGCCATGACGTCAGTGTCTTGCTTGAGACATCCAAAAGGAGGCTCAGCCTGCTGGTGACATCAGGGTGTATGTGGGTGAGCCGGGGACATGGCACTAAATGGAAGGCAGGCATACCTTCAACATGGTTTGCTCTTGGGATCTGTCTTTCTTAGCACCTTAATGTGAGTCTTAGAAGTTTAAAGTTCCCATTCTTTTTTTTCCTGGCTCTTTCTCTTCCATTTCTGTCAAAATCCACGTTGTGTTTGCTTACTGAGGAAATAGTCACTGGCCTGCATTGTTCAAGGTAGTGTAGGTCCATATAACCTTTCGGCAGAGCAACTCAGCAATCACAGCTTTATTTATTTAAGATCATTTTATTGGGGGCTCTTACAGCGCTTTTGACAATTCATGCGTCAATTGTATTGCGCATATTTACACATATGTTGCCATCAGTCAACAGCAGTTTGGAGCGCGGATCCCCTGGTGGTGGCGGTGGTGGTTGCTAGCTGTTCTGACACATAGTGACCGTAGGTAAAACAGAATGACACAGTGTTCAGTCCTGTGCCATCCTCACAATGCTTGTTGTTTGAGCCCATTGTCACAACCCTTGTGTGAATCCTGCTCATTAAGGGTTTGCCTTTTTTTTTTTTTTCAGACTCTGTACGTTACCAAGTATGCTATGTGCCTCCCTAGGGACTGGTCCCTCCTGTTAATATGTCCAAGGTGTGAGACAAAATCTCACCATTCTTGCTTCAAAGGGACATTCTGGCTGTACTTCTTGCAGGACAGAGTTGTTTGCTCTTCAGGCCCTCCCTGGTAGAGTTGACCTTCACCCACACCATCATTCAAATGCATCTGTTCTGCGGGCCTCGCCTCCCTTCATCACTGCCCTGCTTTTGCACGTGCGGGAGGCAATGGAAAGCACCATGATTGCATCAGGTGCCCCTTACTCCTCAAAGTGACATATTTGGGCTTTAGCACTTTCAAATAAATGTATTTTACAGCAGATTTACCCCTTGAAACACACCATTTAATTTCTTTCTTCTTCTTCAAGGATTTAACCCTCTGTCTTTACTAGATCAAGTAGATAAACAATTTAGAGACGATTTTGAACACCACCATCAATACACTTATACTGGTGAGTTTCTGAATCCTGAAAATGGTGAATACACATTTTTGAACAAGTGGAATATTTGTAAAA
>NW_022111369.1:42828824-42843410 GCF_000313985.2 Echinops telfairi
GGCATTCCGGTAGGCCTAGGAATTTCACATCTAGAAATGTATCCTGAAGAAATTATTACATACATAACAGAAATGGTTGTACTTTTCGGTTTCTGTGATATCTTTGATGAAAAACTGACAACTGGAAATGAAGTGTACATGAGTTGGAGACTGGTTAACTAAAAAGCTCTTTCATACTGTAAGGATGTAAATTCTTTTTTATTGACGCCGACATATGCTAACGGTATATTGTTCAATTCGGAAAGCACGTTTTAAAACACAAAACCAAACTCACTGCTATCGAGTCGATACCAAGACAGGACTGTCCTGTCCCTGTGGGTTTCCAAGACAGTGACTCGTTACAGAAGGAACAGCTTGTGGTTTTGAACTCCTGGTCTTGAAGTTGGCAGCCCAGTTCATAACCACTGCGCCACCACCAAAGTAGGTTACAGGAGAGTATATAAAGTGGGTTTGGGAGCTCATGGGACACAGAGGGAACTGGGCGGCCAACAAGACTTTGTGCATGTCACATTGTCCCCTTACTGGAGCAGACTACGACAGAGGACAGTTCTGGAGTCACACAGTGGGGAGGTAGTGGGGTCTGAACCCCCAACAGCTGGATGAACCAAAAAGGGAACATACCAGAGCAGCAGATGGAGCAAAGCAAAACCATGAATCCCCTGAGGAGTTCCCAAAAAAGGGACTCCAGGCTGGGAGGGGCAGCTGCTGGACAGTCATGAAGGCCAGTGAACAGACCTGAAATTTTTGTATACATCTTCTCTTTTCTTTCCTTCTTGCTTCTTCTCCTTTTCTCTTCAATCTTTTTTTTAAAACAGTTTGGACTACGTTGTAGTTGGTGTGCCTACCTATATAAGGTAGGCATGGGAAGCATGCCCAAGGAGGAAGCAGTGGGACCAACAGTCCTGGGGAGACCTGGGAGGTGAGCTCGGTGAAGGAACGGGGTGGTGAGCAGGCAGCACCATAGACAGGGGAACAACTAGGGTCTTAGAGTCGATAACAAGAGGGAGATAGGGACCCAGGGTGGGGTGGGAGGGTCAGAGCAACAGCAAACTAGCTAAGAGGAGGTACCAAGAGGCAAAAATAAGGAGAAAGTGATGGTGGGGCAGAAGGAAGGTAAAAGGAAACAGAGGAAGGGCCTAGAAAGCAAAGGATAGAGGTATAAACATAGCAGTGTACATATGTAAATATATTAATCCACAGAAATAGAGGTATTGGCCTGTGTACATATATTTATACGGCAATACACTGAGGTAGTGGGCAGACTTCGGGCCTCTGTTCATACCTTCCCTCAATACAAGAACACTTTGTTCTAACAAATTGGCAGTATGAGGTGCTCACCCTCCTGACACAATCACTGAAGACAAACAGGTGCATAAGCAAATGTGGTGAAGAAGGTGGATGGTGCCGAGCTATTAATGATAAAGCGTCTGCAGTCTTAAAGGCTTTAAGTTACACAAGCCGCCATTCAGCAGAGAAGCAACAAGCCCACGTGGAAGAAGCACACTGCCGGTGCGATCATGAGGAGTTATCGGGACCAGATGACCGGCATCAGCAAACACATAACAAACAAACAAAAACATATTGTTGAGAACGAGAGGGGTTGGAGCAGAGATCCAAAGCCCATCTGTAGACAGTGGGACAATCCCCCCACAGAGGGGCCACAGGGAAGGGATGAGTCAAGAGTCAACCAGGGTGCAGTAAAGCATTGATGAAACACACTATGTTCCTCTGGTTCCTTGAGGCTTCCTCATCCCCCACTACCATGACTCCAGTGTTGCTTCTCAATTCAGACTAGACCAGAGCATGTACACAGGTATAGATAAGAGATGGGTGCTCATGACACACAGAATCCAGGAGCAGGAATGAGAACAGCAATACCTGAAGGGTGGGGGGAAGTGGGGAGAGATGAAGGGAGAAAGGGGATACCGAACGACTGATACATAACCATACACCCCTCTCCAGGGAGAAAAACAACAAACATGGGGGAAGGGAGATAGCAGCTGGTGTGAGATATAAAAAGAATAGCAATTTATAATCTATCAAGGGGCTATGAGGGTGGGTGTGTAGATGGGGGGAAAGAATAATTTATAATTTATCAAGGGTTCATGAAGGAGGGAGGGGGGGAGGGGAAAATGAGGAGCTGATATCAAGGGCTCAAGTAAGAAGAAAATGGTTTGAAAATGCTGATGACAACATATGTACAAGTATGCTTGACACAATGGATGAATGTATGGATTGTGATGAGAAATGTAAGAGCCCTCAATAAAAGTAGTTAAATACACACACACACACACACACAATGAGCTTACAACTGGAATCTGAAGAATGGAGCAGAATTTCCTCCCTTAAATGACTGTCTTCTCACCAGAAAACTGCTAAATCCATCCCAACTGTGGGTGTTTCTTTATAAAGGTTTTTAAAATTACAGCTGGTATGTTGTTAGGTGCCATCAAGTCAGCACTGGCTCACAGCCACCGTCTACGCCACAGCGCAAAACCCTACCCAGTCCTCCACCACCCTCACAATGGCTGTGTGCTGGGACCCACTGTTCAGCCAGTGTCCTTCTCTGTTGCGCATCCCTTCCAACCTGAGGGGCTCATCCTCGGGCACGAGACCGGACAATTTGCTGCTGCCATTCATAAGGTCTTCAGTGGCTAATTTTTAGAAGTGGACCACCTCTTCCTTCTTGGTCTGTCTTAGTCTTGAAGCTCTGCTGAAGCCTGTCCTCTATGGGCGACCCTGCTGGTGTTTGAAACACTCGTGGCATTAGCTTTCTGTATCACAGCCATATGTGAGCCACCGCAGTATGACAGATACGTGGAGGGCAGTTAGTATGGCGAATGTTCATTCTCATCATCTTGTCAGTTATATATAAAGAATACCACTGTATGTACTTTGTGTTACGGAGCCCTGGTGGCTGAGATAGGTTGGGCTGTTTAACCATCAGGTCAGCGGCTAAGACCTACCAGTCACTCCAGGGGAGAAAAGGGAGGCTGTCTGCTCCAGTAAAGGCAGCCTCAGAAGCCCTATCTAGGGTCGCTGTGAGTTGACGCTGACGCATTGTCAGTGCCTTTGGGGATTCTACATTTTGAGGGAGGGAAATAAAAATAAAGTGGGTTTCCATTGTGCAAAACATTTGCTTGTTTCTGCTTGTACAAAAAGCATGAAGCATTCTGTGGACACTAGTTCTGAGGGGTAGAATTGTAGGCAATTCTATATTGCCTACATTTTTACAAAGGAGATATATTAATATCTGATAAATACATATTTATTATTGGAAAGAAATCATTCCCAAGAAAATCTATACAATACATGCACCTTGGCAATGATACCCTGAATTTGTAAAGTGCTGAACAGTTTACACAATACATTTTTGTCATTAACTTGTTCAGTGTTCTCAACCTTCTAAGTTAGGAAGGACAGCAAACACTTTATCATTCGAGCTCCCTTTGGACCCATCTTAAAGTTGTTTCAGTTTTTAACATTTTATGCTTTCTTTTCGAATGAGGCTTTTCTATTTTCTCGTGTTTGTTTTTCCTGTTTCACATGCTCTTCTGTATAGAAAGCCCAGGGTAAGTAGCTCTATCGAGATAGTAACTGGATTGATAATTACCTGGGTGTATGGCAGGGGAGAAGGTGCAGCTGGGGGATGGGGAACTAGCAACAAGTATGAGAAGAAAATATTCTGAAACCGATTGTGGTGATGAATGCACAAATCTTAATTGAATGATTCAATTGTATATGAAGTATATCCCAATTACAATATAACGGGAATAAGCAAACTCTCAGAGAATTTACATGGCACGGCTCTGTGGGGGTATGACGCAGGAATCCCTCGAGTAACTGGCTGTTCTGTTCCAAGGAGCAGTGTCAGACAACCTCAGGCCGTAGGGAACTGCAGCAGCAGTTCAGGCTGAGATCCCATTCATGCTAAGGAGCCTTCAGCCAACAGGAGGTTTACACCAGTTATCATTGAACGGATACTGACTCACGGCAACCCTATGTGTGTCAGAGAACTATGCTTCGTAAGGACCATGGAGGATTTCCTGGAAGTCGACTGGCCTTTCTTTAGAGGTCCCTCTGGGAAGAATCAAAGCTCCATCTTTTCAGTTCGTAGTTGAACATAAACAGTTACATCACCCAGGGACTCCACAGGGAGAGTAGATCTGGTCATTTCTGTCAAATGAGGCTCTTCAAATGGATAACTTTTTTTCTAGTCTCAAGTTGCTTGAGAATTTTTCATGTGGTCGCAGTCCCAGGCTGTCCTGACCACTTTCTCTCACAAACATGAGCGCCAGTAACCTTCCTGAGTTTCTGGGTCATTGTCCCTGTCTCCAAGGGGACTCTGACATTCATGGGTCATTGTCCCTGTCTCCAAGGGGACTCTGACATTCACGGCTTGCTCCAAAGTACTCTCACATCAGAGTTGTCAAGCTCTGACCTAAACTATACTCTCCGAATTCCATGAAAGACTTGGGGAACTAATTTACATTTTAGCTGGACTCCACTGGATTTAGCTCAAAGTAGGAATGAAAGAATGAACGTGAGGGAGAGATGCAAGGTACCAGGGAGAAGACGGCCATCAGGGCCTCCCTTGAGTGACTGAAATGACGACACCTGATCTATTTGCTCCATCCAGAATATTCTGGAACAGAAGCAAAGGCCAGACCAGGATGTAACAGTACTGTGTACATAGTTCTAGTGTTGTGTTTATTATGCGAATGGCAATCTGTATGTCTGATATGAGCATTCCAGGATAAGAACTGCACTTTAATTCAATTTTGCATCCTCAGCACTTAGAAGCCTATCACGTTGGGGCACAATTTAGTTCCAGTTCAGTAACCCCATGTGTAACAGAATGAAACATTACCTTCCCGCGCCACCATCAAAACAGCTGTCTGAGCCCACAATTGTGTCAATCCTTTTCATTAGGGTCCTCCTACTTTTCACTGACTTTCCCTACTTGACCAAGCATGGTGTCCTGCTCCAGGATTGGCTCCCTGTTAACACTTCTAATCAAGATGAAATCTCACTATTCTTGCTTTTAAGAAAATAAAAAGCATTCTAGGTATACTTCTTCCAACACAAACCTGTTTGCTCATGTTTATTCACTAAGCAACCTTCTGATTGGAATTTGTCTACAGACTTGTCTTCAGAAAGATTATACTGAGCATTCTGCTCTCAATACCCGTTGTCTCACTCTGTAACAGGCATTCAGGTTAATGTAATCATCTCTGTGGGATTGCTTAGCATGAGCCGACCCAGAGAGGTTCATTCCCAAACGACAGATTGACTTTCCATGAAGGCCAGTCAGAGACATTTCCCTGGAGACAATACTTCCAGCCTCAGCCTCAACTGAAGCCTTTCCATCCACAGAAAGGTTAAAAATTAAGATGTAATTGCAAACAAGTAGTACAATTTATTAATATTTTTATTTGTAATGTTATCACTTCAAAAACCCACTGCAGAAAAACATCCCGATGATGACTTACCAATAAAAAAGTAAGTCATCAATGTTTGATTTATAATATAGAATGCGCAATAAGTTATATTTACATGCAACGACTAGACTATCACACACGGTAAAAAAAATACAGTATTTTATGTACATCTTTTAAGATTTACATTGTCATATACATTTTATAAAGTTAAAAAAGTCTCTGTACAAAATCTAATGTGTACAGAGTTCATATATTCCCATTCTTATGAATGAACCACCCACACAGATATGTTTAAAACTATAATACTACACTTTTCTTGTTCTTCATATTCCCTTTTGGTACTCATATACTAATACCATTATTTCTGAAATGTAAATAATAAATGAAGTAAAAAGCAACCATGCAGACATTTTTAATATAAGAAAATTAAATGTTCTACTAGATCAACATTTATCAAGTCCACAGTTACCTAATTCTGTTCAACTTCCTGCACTGATTTTGTACAGGTGCATGCAAAACTAGCAGATTCTGGATTCATTTATTAACACATTAAAATAATACTATAGTCTGACAATACTTAGACATTAAGAATGCAACTAACAGCCCTAGCCTGTCAAGTATTTCTGCTTTAGCAGAAACATCAATGACATTATATACTAAAATTCACAGAAATATAGATTATAATTCCTAACTTTAGAAGGTCTGCAGCAGTACACATTGATCATTTAGAAAAACAACAACAAAAGGGTGTTGGGCATTGAAGAGTGTTTTCTCTGCTGAGAATGGGGTTGAGGAAGTTCTAAGATAAACCATTAAAGGGTTATCCATTGTCCCTGCTAAGGAAGCATTTGCACACTTCCAATCTGTTTACATAAAGACACCTGAAGATTTTATTTAAAAAGTTTAAGATAACTGACATTATTCATCTTTAAAAATCTTAAAAAGTAGTAAATTTTAAGAAACTGCCCTTTCCCTCCTCCCCTAAGTAGCCAAAGATCGACGAAGAAAATAAAGTGCCAACGTCTTCAATATTTTCAATCATTTCGAGGCACTAATCCATTTGATGGTTTAGGATTAAATACGAAAATAGGCCAGGTCTGATCTGAGTGATAATAAACAGAAGGTAGGTAATTCCATTCCTATCTAGATGGGGGGTGGACCAGAAAGCTACCTACTCCCCATTTATTGCTTTGAAACCTGTGAATTCTGACGCAGAACAATTAGATTTCTAAGATGGAAAGCACAGTGCCTGCGCCACTTTGAAGTTGAAGAAGAAGGTGCATTCTTGATCCCGGCTGGGAGAGCTGCCGAGACACTCTTCTCCACAACTCATATCTTCACCAGAGTCCTCACTAAGGTGAAAAAGGGAGACAAAGAAGAGTCCATTAAAGAGCACACACTTACAACGTTTTACAGGCAAGACTGAAGTGCTATCAGCACTCAAGTCTTAAGATTCTTTCCTCCAAAATTTAAGCTTTACATAGAGAAAATTCATAAAGAAAGAAAAAGTCCATTGTAGTCGCATCAGAAAATACAATGTTTAAAAACCAGTTCAAATTAGCATTTACCAAACTATTACTATTTCATCAATTAATACCGTATATACTCGAGTATAAGCCAACCCGAATATCCACCGAGTCACTCAATTTTACCACAAAAACTACATTAAAAATGTGCTGGAAAAGTTGGCTTTTACTCGAGCACAGACAGTAATTCTGCCAGCGCTTTATTATTGGATTCTAAATAACTTAAATCAAAAAATGCAAACTAAGGGCAATATATCTCTTATCAGTTTATTTAGAATGATATGAATGTTTCCCTTGCATTGATACTTTCAGATACCAAATCTAGAAACCAACAAGTTACAAAAGGGACAAAAACATCTCACAAATTGTAGGAAGGAACATTTAAAGTCTGCCCCATTAAAGGGGCAGTGGTTCCTTTTATTTTCCAGCTAACTACTCTGTATTCTCTTTTCACAGTACCATATTAGGAATTCATACTAACATTTCAAAGCCCAAAATGTTCTAGTTTTTTACACTAAACTATTTCAAACAACGGGGGCGGGGATCTTACATTGAAAAATAAAATAGAGATGAGCCAGTCAGAGTACAATATAGCACCGATGAAACACACAACTTTCCTCTAGTTCTTTAATGCTTTCTCCCCCCGACTATCATGATCCCAATTCTACCTTACAAATCTGACTAGACCAGAGCATGAACACTAGTACAGATAAGAGCTCGCAACACAGGGAATCCAGGACAGATAAACCCCTCAGGACCAATAATGAGAATAGAGATACCAGGACATAAGGGGAAGACAGGGGTAGAAAGGGGAATCAATCATAATGATGCACAAATAACCCCTTCCTAGGGGGATGGACAACAGAAAAGTGGGTGGAGACAGCAGTCAGTAAGACATGGCGGGGGGTGGGGTTGGCGGAGAGGGGAATTACTAATTTATAAATTATCAAGGGCTCATGAGAGTGGTTTGGGGAAGAGAAAAATGAGCTGATATCAAGGGCTCAAGTAGAAAGAAAATGCTTTGAAAATAATGATGGCAACATATGTGCAATGAGCTTGACACAATGGATTGTGATAAGAGCTGCAAGAGCCCCCAATAAAATGATTATTAAAAAAAAGAAAACAGATAAGGCTTCTAAAATCATTAGCTATTTAATAAAGCTACAGTTAATTTTCTCACCTGAAGAAATGATGGTATTCAAGTAGAACCTATCTCTAATGCCTTATTTTATAATATTGTATGGTTATGCTTAGAATAACAAATTAGTGACATGTAGTCTGAGGAAAATTAATTGGTCAAGGAACTTACTTACCTCTCACTTTCATCAAAACAAGCCCCCTCCGGTATTGTTGGCAACTCAGGAACACTATAGTAGCTGTTGTGGAGGTTCTGAGCTGTGCGCCGTGAGACAATCCAAACCAGCTTCTTGTGATCTGGTTTGCAGCATTCCGGAGAAGAATATTCAGCGAGGCATTTAGAAACTAACTCCCTCCAGTAAAAGAACTCGGTGTCATTAACCTGGGGGGGAAAGATTTTGAGAGATTATGGCGGAGAAATCCACACCTTGGATTCCATCCTGGAATCCCCGAGGAACCAGTTAAAGATCTGGTGCCAGGCTCCCAGATGCCGTTGCTGGATGGGTGTACAAACTATTTATGACCTACAGAGGACCCCTGTGGCAGAGTCGAACTGCTCCATAGGATTTCTAGACTGTCACTCTGTGTGTGCAGGCTACTCGCTTTCTCCCACAGAGCCACTGGTTAGGTTCAAACCACCAACCCTTCAGTCAATAGTTGAGGGCCTAATCAGAGGGCCAACAGGGCTCCTTCCTTCCACTGATTTAATTGATATGGAGAGCAATCATGGCATCAATATTCTTTAGAGCTCCCAGGTATGTGTCCAAAAGGAGAGTCATAGATATAAAAAGTTGACGATTCAATACATAGAAAGTTTTGCTTTTAGAATTCACACTTACCTAAAAACGTGTTAGGTCTGTTAATAAATCAACTATCTAGTCTACTGTCTGATAGTCACAACATGAAAGAATTACCAATACTTAGAGATTGCTAGAGTAAAACATATTTGAGTTATAATAACATACATTTTTATTATAACACTGGATATATTCGAATGGAGAAGTTAACAAGATGAGATATTTGAAAAGGAATTTGCTACCAAGGACATAGTTCTTCCACCACTGGCGAGTGCCATGTTTTATTTCAAGGAATTCAGATAACACTGTACTAAGTTTACATGGAAATCAATAAGCACTTAAGAGCTGTAAGTTATCTGTATTACAAAAAGATTCAGTGTGTGTTTTCATTCTTCTTGAAAATCTCAGTGGTCTACATTTCTGCTTCCCATTACTTGTCTAAAAATACCTTCCTTCGCTTGACTCCTAATCAGGGGAAAGGTAACATAGCTTCAACTGACCCCTAACAAGGGACTTTCCATAAGTTTCTTAGGTTTCAACCATCACTTCTGGAGAAATTCCAAATCTCAATTTCCAACTGCACCTTATCGTGACTTTTTATTCCTGCCAAATAACTACTATATATCTACCTAGCAAGACGGTACATGAATACCTCAAAACTATCCTTCCAAATTTCCTGTCAATTATGTCCATATTTTCTCCACCAATAAATCCAAATCTTGATCATTTTTAACTCCTTAACTCATTTTCATGCACGTCTTCCAAAACTATTTGAGAATTGGACCTACTTGTGACTATCTCTTAGGCATCGGATCTAGAAGTCAACCCAAAATCGGTTTCCTAAACCTTCTAATGCACCCACTTTCCTGGCTATGAGCATTTCCTGCTCAAACTTCCACAAAGATTCTTTTGGACACCCAAGCCATGTTACCGTCTCTCCTGATCTACTCATTTTCCAACAAAATACTCTCATAGGTTTCCAGACCTGTGTGATCTACTGCCCTTTTTGCAGAAGTAAAAATCACTCAGTCCCCACCCACCCCAGCCCTCCCCCTGCAATTACAAAACGTTTTTGTACTATAGCCCATAATCCAGAATAAAGTCTATGTAGCTGCTTTTTTAGCACCCTTTGGATCATTCCAGTGCCCCCCACCCCAGGTATGTATCACCCACTTTGGGAAACACTACTTTAGATTTACTAATGATCTAGCACTGAAAAACAATAATAAATGACAGAATACAACACTTCAAGTTAAGGTCCACTTCTCGCCAACTAGTCTATTAGATTAAGAAAAGGTCAGTGTCTTTATTTTAAATCTATTTATAATTCCTGAAATACACTGTGCTGGCCTGCCTACAGGATTTAAAAAGATATAATACTGATGTTTGGTAATGTTAACAATGGGATACTAATTCAATCTTATGAATGTAATGGGATGTCATCCTACTCCAATCATGTATTTATTAGGTCTAGTTTTAAAAATACATTTCAGAACAATGTACACAGATGTGATGTTATTACCATCTGACAAGAATACTACAGAAGGGACATCTGCATGCTGCAAGAAGATGGGCTAAGTGACTAATTTCCCTCTCACTTTAGTATGTATGGGTCAAAGCTTCAACACTCAAGATGTAAGGGGTATAAGAGCCAAATAAAGGATGGTGGGAGCTTTTAAATTTGTGAAACAATGCAATTAAAAGTGAATAAAGTTATTCCATGAATTTTTTGTAGCCCTAGTATTACTTAATGGTTAAGTCACCGTCTTAAAAAAAAAAAGTAGGCAACATTAAAAAGGAAGACTTTTTAAAGAGGAGAACTAAGGATATTTACCTTGGAATGTTTTTTAACAAGTAGAAGAATTTCCAGTAATTCAATGGATTTCAATGTTTGTACTTCCAAATTGAGAAGGCACAAAGCTAATACAGATGGCTAGAAAAAGGACAAACAGAGAAATCTAAGTGTTTGCTGAATTTTAACACAAGTAATGTGTGATATAGAGCAGCAGGAAATGGACTTACTTTTGCTTTTGAAAACACAAGTCGGCAGCTGCAGGCTTTCAGCTGAGCTTCTAGCTTATCAAGGCTCAGTGTTTCTTTTCTATACAATGCAAAGAAAGAACAAAACCTCATCAACCAATCAAAGATTTTAAGGACTTTCCATTAAAAGCCAAAATTGAAAGCTTAGAGAAAATATAAACAAAAACTTAATGTACAACCAAGCTCAAAGATCAAAACTTTATTGTTAATTCTACTGACCTTTCTGAAGCACGACAAAGGACAATAGTGTGGTATAAGTGCAAAAAGTTTAAGGCAGTAGTAGCTTCCAACTCATAGTGCAATTTTTCTGAAATTATTTTTTCCATCCTTTTTAGGTCAGAGGCAGTACATTTACATTGACTAATCCGGATTACATCATGAGTGGATGGAATATTGCATTCTTCTTCAACTATTCTAGCAGCCAGTAAAAAACAACATACTCCAATACAAGACAAATGTTTAGGTTTCACCTGAAAAACAAACAGATGGCTTCTCTTAACAATTGTCACTTTGATTTAATAAAGGAAACCCTTTAAAAAGTTTATGAAATATCTTTCTTTAAAAATATAATCAGACTGCTTGCCACATAATTACTTGTCTTAAAACTACAGTTCTACTTCGCAGTTTTACATTTCAGACCTAAAACACCAACAGATGGTAGTGTTATTTTGAGCATTTGAATTATTCTACTACAAAATTTTTTTCCTACTTCTATTTTGTTAATTAAAAAAATTTCCCCCCATTTTATTGACATATATTTCACTTATCACACAATTTAATCATATTAAGATCTGTGCAGTCATCACCAGTTATTTATTTCATTAGAATTTTTAAAGTCTAGTAAGAAACAAAAGAAATTTCAATGCAGATTCAAATGCTAGGTCTCAACAGTTATATTTTGTATTTCCAATTATGAAATCTGTAATGGTACAACAGCCCCCTAAATTAATTAAGCCTTTTAACATCAAGAAAATATACCACTTTCTTTGGCTATAAAAATACTTTCTATTTATCTTTGTAGGCAGCAAATCTTTAAGAATCATTGCATGCTTCAATACAAATGTGCCTAAGAGAACTACCCTCCCAGTTCCAAAGTGGAACATATGTAAAGGCTGCCTCAGACAGATGGCTACCCTTTCATTTTCAGTGCCCAGAAAACTGACCCAACAGTGAATTCAATCCTATTGGCAGAAGTTGCAACTACATTTCTTGTAGTTGCTGGTTGTGGTTACTAGAACTGTAGCACCGTTTGGAGACTTCATTAGGTAGACATTAGGTAGTAGCATACTACTACTTCCATATACCATGCTTCAGAGTTAAAAGCATGCTTTTTGATGATGAAGAAAAACACACCTTAAGGTCTAACTACATATACAAAGAATACCTAAAACACCTTAGCTTTCATTTCGACATAGCTTCAAAAAGAAAGTGAAAGGAACAGCAATTGTAACTTGAGTCACAATACACTTGTTTTGGAGTCTTTATCCAGCAGTACACATCACAATTTCAGTTTTGTATGTGACATGTGATTTTGTATGTTACATTCCCTCGGCAAATTGAAGCCTTGTCTGTCAGGCATCATGCCAGGCACAGGGCATAAAAATCAAATCAGTATTTACAAACGTGATTAAATACCTTCATAAGAGCCAAAAATCTGTCCAAAATATTGACAGCCAGGACAAACGTTTCAGTGCAAGATCCAAAAAAGTTGGTTAAACTCCTTAAATCTTCTACTTTGGCATTTCTCAATCTTGGACACAAAGTGTTATCATTCTGCAAGAAAGACCAAGAACCAAAGTTTATGATTTTTCTTCGAATGAGAAACTGAGGTGGTTGTTCTGAGGTGCCAACGAGTAGCTTGAGATTCAGAGTAAACCATGAAGAACAGACTGAATGTTGCCTAGTCTTGCACCATCCTCACAAGAGTAGGTATATGTCAGCCTAAGGACAGTTAACGTCTCAACAGATTTATATAAAGTGCTCCCCACCCCTACCCCTAAATTTTCCAGAAACTAGGAGGGGAGAAGTTCTATCATTTTACCAAAGCTCCACATTTCATCAAACTTTATGTCAATCATTACTTTTTAGAGATATTCACTATTCCAAAGCTCTAGAGACCCAATATGAGCTGCTGCCGCACTTGCAGGGTAAAGCATCAAGTACAATTCAATTCCCTTAGAATGGAAATAATGGGGTCCTTGTTATTGTTTTTTC
Organism: Echinops telfairi; assembly: GCF_000313985.2. Lineage (NCBI taxonomy): Eukaryota > Metazoa > Chordata > Mammalia > Afrosoricida > Tenrecidae > Echinops > Echinops telfairi. Next base: position 42,841,980 of record NW_022111369.1, read on the forward strand.
CATATCTTTAATGATTTCAGATGCGACTGAAAATAAGGCGTAGTTCATGGCCAGAGGGTATTTCAACAAATGCTCGGCTTTAATCCCAGGAAACTCCCACTCAGAAGCAGTGGTTCTGGGGTGACACATTGGAAGACACATCCTTAGAGTTTAAAAGGAACAGTTCTCTCCAGTTAGCCTCACCTCATTCTAGCTAAGAAACCAAAAGAAAAAGAAAAAGGAAAAAAAGCCGGGCCCTGTATTAAGGCTTTTCGTACTGTTTCGAGGGCCCCTGGTGGTTAAGCTGTTGGCTGCTAACTGCAAGGTCACCCAAGCCCTGGGGAAGGGGAGGAGGGGCTTACGCCTGTAAAGAGTTAATGTTAGAAATTCAGAGGGTCAGATCTACCCTGTCTGATAGATATGGTCGCTTAGGAGACTATTTTTAGTCTTAAAACACATTGTGGCTGACTTTTATTCAACTGGGAAAGGGGGAGTTGTCTCCTCCAAGCCCCAACCACTGCTGGGACAACTCTTGCCTGGGAACTTACCTCCGGGGTAGCCTCTATCAAGCTCAGCCCTTTTTCTCGTGGTTGGAATCTCTGTTCCTGTTCCAAGTAAAGGTTCAGCAATCCCAAAAGTTGGACCCCTTCACGACCTGCCAAGTCCTCTGTCCCCAAATCCTTCATCTGCATCAAAGAACCCATACACAGTAAGAATATGCCCTCCGGTAACGGGTGGAGGTAGAGGGCAAGGGTTTAAATGGGCAGTGGCAACACCTCTCCAGCAGTTTTGGCACACCCCAAGGAGCGGATACCTGTCACGTAGGCCAAAAGCCCAGCGCAAACCTCCCCCTGGGGTGGGGAGCTGTGGCAGGGGGAGGGGCAGTGGTCACGTCCGCCCGACGGCACTAGGTCAGGCTCGCCAGCTTGGGGCGCAGCCTAACAGGAAACTGCGCGGCAGGAAACTGTCCCGGCCCGAACACCCGAAGTCACCGGGTTGGGGCTCCCGGCCGGCAGGCGGACAGGCTGCACCTGGGCAGCCAGTGCGGCGGGTTCTGCCGGTGGGGACGCTGCACGGTAGGGGGCAGGGAAGAGAAAGTCTGGCAGCCGAACAAAGAACCGCAGGAAGGAGACACGGGCCCCGCCCCGCCCGTAGCCCCAGCCTCAGGAGCCCCGAAACCTTGCCCATCCGCCCGGCAGTGCTCGCTCCCTACGTGCCCAGGAGCAGGGAGCCGGGCCCCACCGTGTGGCAGGGTGGCGCGGCCTGCAGGCCAGGGTCCGGGACCGAAGTGCAGCCCGGCCCGTGCCCACTCAACACCGGTCCACTTACCAACTCCGGGACGCCCCAGTTCTGCACTTTTGGAGAGCCCCGGGGCTGCCAACCCAAGAAGCGCCACCCTTGGCAAATAAGTCCCTGTGACCAAATAGGGCAAGGGACGCCGACGCAGAGAAC
>NW_022111369.1:42844590-42860922 GCF_000313985.2 Echinops telfairi
AGGTTCTCAAAGCTATGGAGCCACACAGCCAGCTAACCTGTGACAACCCTTTCACCGTGGAGAGATGTCTTTGTTTCTTCGTTATCCGTTCTGTGGGTTCCTTTGTGATAACCTGTGGTTGGTTATTAAATTGGGAGGAGGGTGGGGAGCTTATACTGAGAGATTTACCAAAAATATGCTATTAAATTTGAGTATTTCTTGAAAATTTCTTCGACCAAAGGGGCGAAAGACCGGAGGATACATGAAACAAAATTAGCAAAAGTTGAAAATTGTTGAAGTTGGGTAGTTAGATCACGAGGGTTCACTATACTATTCATTGTATTGTGAACCTTAAACATTTCCACAATAGTAAAAAAGATCCAAAGTAGGGACTTAAAAAAAATTACTTGGGCACATAAAAAATCTGATAATTATAATAGCGTACCTCGTAAGGTTGTAATTGTGTTGTTTTAATGAAGACTCCTGGAGGCCTTGGGTGGTTGGTCACCCATAAATTAACATGTATTGTTCATTATAATTATCACTGCAATTAAGAGGCGACACCTTTCCTGAGGCGGGGCAAAAACCGAAGTAACCAGGTGCCTTCCGGGAAAATTTTCACAGGGAATATATTTGGGGGGATGTAGAAAAAGACACAGTACCACCACCCCAACCTTTATGGCACTATTCCTAATTTTCTTCCTCCTCCTCTTTCCGCTGCCCTATATGTTTGAAAAACGTTTAATAAAGGCACCCTGAGTTCTAATCTAGTCATCCCTGGGAATCAGCCCACTGCTTTTTTTCCTTCTTCTGATCTTCTTTATGTTTTCTATGAATTGTTAGCTATTTTGTGAAACATGGGGAGGCACATTCTCTCCTTCTAGAGCAGCCAAGGAATTTTAGAAAACGATCCCATTGTACAGTAGCTGGGACTAGACACAGACCAGGCATCCGCAGCACAGACCAGCTGAAAGAAGGAAACTGACAAACTGACACTGTTCTTTTCAGCATCGTCTTGCTTTGCTCAGTTTTGGAAAAGAAAAACATTAAATGATTTATTCCATGCTGGCTTGATCTTCTGAACATTATTAAAACTATTACTTTCCCTTGACAAAACCTAGCTGGAAATCTATGCATATCAACTAAATGGGGACATTCAACTAAAAAAAATAGAGCAGAGATTATAATTACATAGATGACAGCTCATTGTATGTAGAATAAAGAGGCTCAGTGGTAAGGAGTCTATAAAGAGACAAAAAAGTATCTGGAGGAGGGAATGATACACTGTGGGAGAAAGGAGAGTTTATGACCAAAGCAGAAAAGGAACCAGAGACATTTTTTAAAAGCAAGGGGGCAGAGGTGGAAAATAACAAGTTATAGAAGAAATGGTGTGAAATTATGTGGTAGAAAAATTTGAAAATCAAGTTGACTTCAACTCATACTGATACTATTGGCAGAGGAGGATTTCTTTTCTTTTTTATTAATTTATCATTTTATTGGGAGCTCTTACAAATATCATAACATTCCATAATTCAAAGCATTCAAGCATAATTGTACAACTGCTACTATAATCAGTTTCAAAACATTTTCTTTCTTCTTGAAATCTGTGATATCAGCTTCTCTTTATTCACCCCTCCCCCACGTTCCACACAGGAATCTTGTTGTTATTGTTATATATTGTTATTATTATTATATATATTTTCACCTACAATTCTATTATTTGCTCCCCTCAAGTTAAGCTCTGCAGTCACCATTGCTATCAGCTCCCCTTTCCTCCCCTTCCCCCCTGTCTTCCTGTATCCTAAAGGACTCATTACTCCTGTTGCTGTTTCTGTAGGGTCTTCCATCCTGGAATTCCTGCATCAAACTATCTTATTTGTATGCCTGGATGTACATAGGTCCAACAGTATTAATGAGGTTAAATATAAGCCTTAATAGTAAGGGGAGGAAATATTAAGGACCAGAAGATAGTTATGGGTTTCATCAGTACTATGCCACAGCCTGGCTTCCTCATCACCCCCACATGGCCCCTCTGTGAGGACCTGTCCAATTGTCTTGCAGGTGGGCTTTGGGTCTCCACTTTGTCCACACTTCTTCACATCAGTTTGATTGCTTGTTTTGGAACTTCTGGTACCTATTCCTGTCAACACCTCATGATCGCACAGGCTGGTGTGCTTCTTCCATGTGGGCTTTGTTGCTTCTCTGCTCAATGGCTGCTTGTTTGACTACAAGCCTTTATGACCCCAAACACTTTATTTTTTAATAGCTGGGCACCATCATCTTGCTTCACCATATTTGCTTAGGTACCCATTTTGTCTTCAGTGATTGTGTCAGGAAGGGGAGTATCTTACAGTACCGCATTATTAGAACAAACCATTCTTGTACTTAGGTAAGATTTTAGTAGAGGCCCTAAGTCCATTTGCTTCCTTATTAGTTTACATATATGTATATGTATAGACAAATGCACCTATATTTATATAATTAGATATGTACATATTTACATATCTATATTTATACCCAGATATAAAAAATTATTGCTTTCGTCTTCTTTCTAGAGGAGGATTCCTGAGGCTGTAAATTTTCACAGAAGCAGATCACCTCATCACTCTCCCCTGGAGCCCCTGGAGGGTTAGAACTGCCAGCCTTTCAGTTAGCAGCCAAGCACTTAACTCACTGTGCCACCAAGGCTCCTTCATAAGGTCATACAACATATATGTACCATATGTATACACGTTATGCTGCATAATATGTACAGCACAATCTACTGTATGTTATTTAACTGGTAATAATATGTATCTTTTTGCAGGCAGCCTCTTGAATGAGGTGACTAGTTCTCCAACCGAAGGAACACAGGGAAACTTTGTAAATAGTGTTGAGGTTTTTTTTCTGTGTAAAGCCTTTTGTAAGCATAGGAGAAGAAATTGTCGCGTTGTCCACTATAACCTTTTCTCCACTTTAATCTACTTTACCTCTTTAAGATAGAGGAAAGCAGCCATTAAAAATATTGCTCCAGTAGTCATATCATCCTGTTATTTTCCCCCCAACACCTCTATTTTTAAAAGTTATGATATTCAGGGTGGAGAGGGAAGGATGATGCAGGTTTTCTCTTCTTATTTTGCCTTTTAAAATCTTGTGTGTGTATATATAGATACACTATATCTATATATATGCACACATATCTCCACTGCCATGCATTCCAACTCTTGCCGGCCCTGCATAATAGAGTTTCCCAGGGTGTAAGTCTTTAAAGGAACAGGCAGCCTCATCTTTCTGCCAGGGAATGGTTGGCGAGCTTGAGCTTGAACTGCTGAATTCGCAGTTAGCAGCCCAGCATGAAACCCACAGTGCCACCAAGGCTCCTTAATATATAGTTTTTTGTTTTTGCTTTAATGCCAGCTTTTCTCCAGGTTCTATTTCTCTGTCCTCATCACCATAGCTTACTTTGCTGGAATTGGAATTCTAAGTTAACCAGACTTCACCTGCCAGTTACCTTTCAGCACTTTTTAGGGTAAATGTCACGTATCATGTGAGCATACAGCATAAGGAAGCCAGAAATCTGGCAGTCCCAAAAAACGACTTTGTGGGGACATTTTATCATAAGATACTTGTATCACTCTACAGCATAGTGATAGGGGTGCTGTAAGGCTGGATGATACTCTACTACCCACCCACCCCAACCCACTTCCAACAAACAGCCCCATGAAGGCCTGACACTGAGCCCTTTGTCCCCAGTGACATCTGAGACTGTGGAACGAGAAGATGGGCTTGAGAGGGAACTGAGCAGAGATACACCCACACAGAAACAATGCCCGCATTCATGAATCCTTGTGAGGGAATGTCCTTCAAACCTACACACATTCAAGCAAGATGTTTTAGTTCTCTGTTTCAACCTTGAAGAGAAAATAGGGCATTTCCAAATGGTTGCTGTAGCACCTGTCCAAATAGATAGACGAACTTCTCTGAACTTTGCAAAGCATCAGCATTTCAGCAACTTTCCACACATCATATTTTTCTCTTAAAAAAAAAGATTTTGAACAATAGGTGCCAGTTTGTTTTCAATGAATGTTGAATGCATAATCACGAGGTGCTGGGAATAGTCCCTAAAAAACTTGTTGCAGAGAGCAAATGTTTTGAGAATGATGAGGGCAACAAATGTACAAATGTGCTTTACACAATTGATGTATGTATGGATGGATTGTGATACGAGTTGTGAGCCCCTAATAAAATGATTAAAAATAAATAAATTACCTACCACACGTTAAAAAACAACTTGTTCGGTCAAGGGACTTCCAACTCATCGTGATCCTATAGGACGGAGTAGAAATGCTCCGTAGGGTATCCAAGGCTGGAATCTTTCCAGAAGCAGACTGTCACCTCTTTCTCCCAATGAGTGGCTGGCGATTTGAACTGTCAGCCAAGTGCTTAACCAACCACCAGGGTTCCTTTGGGATGGAACTCATTCACAAGTAACTCAACTATGGTCCCAAAATTTACCCAGTATATCTGAGGTGGGTCAGAGAATATGGGATTAGAATGCCTAGTTCTAAGTCTCATGTACACTGCTCATTAGAGTTTAAAACCCAATGGAGCACAACTGTCGGATCCACGAGCAATGATGGGGATGGCACAGTGTTCCGTTCTATTGTATGTGAGATGCCCAGAGGGAAGGGCCCACAGCAGCAGCTAGCAACAAGCAAGAGTTGTTTCCCTGAGTAACTTGGATCATTCACACTGCCCCACATCTGTTTACTAATCTGTGAAACAAAACAAAAATCAGATCGTGTGCCTGCTTCACACACAAATACAATCATTTATGAAAACACTTGTTCTGTATCCATCTAGGCTGTTAGCATTCTTCCCAATGCTGAAACTGCATGAAGAAAAAGTGGGGGTCATCTCTAACCTCAGCAAAGACAGCTGGAGAAAAGCAGACTTGAAGCAAAAACATGTCAGGACCAGGATTTACTAAGCTACACGCCCACTGCCTCTTTCTGCTCATGGTATCTGGCTACTCTGCCTGGTCTGTTCTCTGTTATTCAGGGTGGCTTGCAGCCCAAACTTGTCTAAGATCAACCCTGATTACAGCCCCTGTAAAAGAGGCAGGAATGTCCATGGGGGGTTGGGAGGACTTGCAGGGCGGGGAGGATGGGGAAGATGTAACCCAAGCTGGTGTCATCTTGAAGTGATTCAGATTTTTCAGCCGATAGCTCACTTTTGAACCTGAACCTAGAACAGTAAGATCATCTATATAGCAGATTCATCCCAGCAATGAGCAGAATAAATCAGTGAAGTGTCACCTCCTTGAATATACTCCTTTCCAACTTGCTCATCAGCAAGATCATCTCAAATATTAAACCAGCAAAGGCAACATTTTATAATCTATGAGTATTTATCTACCTATCTATCTACCTGATAAATACATATAAACATATATCTCTGTTGTTGCTATTATTACTGATACAAGTGACCTTTTGCATGTTAGTGTGTTCATCAGTGCATGAATTGATGGATGAGAACATAATCCACGCCCAGATATTGATGTGCACAGCTTTGGAGCTGTGGGAATTATCCACACTGGAGCCCTGACCCCAGGAGTCCGTGAGCAGCACAATTGGTTACGTGCCCAACTACTAACAGGAAGACTGGTAATTCAAACCCAATCAGAACCAGAGGCTCTGAGGAAGAAAGACCTACCAACCTGCTTCTCAAAGATCACAGCCTTGACAACACTAGGGATCACACTTCTTCATTGCAACACCAGGGTCACCAGGAATCAAGATCTGCTCATGGAAAACGGCTTTCGGGTAGGGACCATCTGACTGAGAGCAGTCAGAGAACCAGTTTTCCCAGCTGCCATCTTAGCCTCGCCTTGTTCTAGTAGCCTGCAAGTGATTCGACTTACGTAATCCATCCCTTCTGAAAGCCAAGAACTGAGCTCACATGTGTACCGAGAGCATCTTCTGTTAAGCTAACTATAAAATGAAGTAACTTTGGCATGGGAGCAAACACTTAATGCTTGACTCCTAAGTGAAAAGTTGGCGGTTTGAGCCCACCCAGAGGCATCTTGGATAATTGGGCTGGTCTGCTTTTAACAGGTTTCAGGCTTGACACTCTAGGGAGCAGTTCTATTCTGCACACGTGGGGTCAGCACTAGGCAGAATCAACTCCATGACAATGAACAAGAACATTGACAGGGCAGGGAAAGCCTGGCAAAGGAAAGAGCAACTGGGAACGTGGTGATTCCCGCGATCAGAACTGTTATCTGAAAGTGGTGGGGCTGCTCGCCAAACAAATCTTTGAAGCAGAGGCGGCATTCCATGATACTGTGCACTATTGATTACGTAACACATTCATTTTTTATGATTTGTTCCAAGAACCATAACCTAACCACCATGGAAATTTCCTGCCTTTCCTTGATATCACAGGGCTATGGAAAGTTGATATTGTCAGCACACACCAAAAAATTATGCAGGAGATATCTGTTGAGTACATCAGCTTATCCTCAAAGGAAAAAACGTTATTTCCTATGGAAGTAATGTTTTCTTATTCTTATCTCAATTTTTTTAAAAAAAAAAGACATTTAAAGTGATATGAATACTGTAAGCTTAAATTTTGCCTTCATTTGAATTTTAAGATTTTTCCAAAAATGGTAGATTTTTAAAAACATTCTTGGTTCTTAAAAAGAATCCTTGAAGTTTCTGTTTATTTTATATGTACTATTGTGTTTCAGTCAGATGCTGAACAAAAATTGTGGGTACATGCAAGAACTGAAACAAAATGTTAAGAGGTGTTGAAGTTTTCCAATTTGGATAGATTCTCTCTAAGTAAAAGAGTAGCATTCACAAAAATGTACATATATGCATACGTAATGTTGATGTTGTGTGCCATCAAGTCATTCCAACTCATAGCGGCATTCCAACTGTTTCCATCAATTCCTGGAATCTTGGTTTGGTGTAATGTTTTTATTGCAGCTTGAACTTCTTCCTTCAGTACAATTGCTTTTTGCTCTTATGTTAACCTCTTGAAATGACTGAATGTCAACTCGTTCTTTTTGGTACAGTGACACTATGTGTTCTTTTGATGCTTCCTGCATCATTCAATATTGTTTCCCATAGAATCAATCTTTCAATATTGCAACCTAAGGTTGAGTTTTTCTTTAGTTCTTTCAGTTAAAATCTGCTGACAGAGTTCTTCACTTTTGGTTTTCTAACTCTAGGTCTCTGCATATTTCATTATAATATCTTACTTTGTCTTCTCAAGTTGACTTTTGAAATCTTCTGTTCAGCTCTTTGGCTCCATCATGCCTTCCACGTGGCTTAGCTACTCTACAATCAAGAGCAAGTTTCAGAGCCTCTTCTGACATCCACTTTGATCTTTTCCCAAAGAAAGGTGATCAAGCCAGATTCCGAAAAGAGCTTGTAACACGGGCTCCTCTGAATCTGGCTGGAATTTCTGACATTTTGCTGTGGGTGTACCACTGTAATCACTTTTCAATTATCTTTAGCAAACTTTGACTTGTGTGTGATAGTAATGACATTGATCACTGCTTCTTGCACTCTGATCACCTTTCTTTGGGAGAGCCACACTTAAGGACTTTTTCCAGCCTGTTGGCATATTCTGTGGAACATTTGTTTGTCGAAACATTTCAACTGATATTTGAATTCCTTGAACTCTGGTTTTTGCCTGAGCCTTCAGTACAGCTTGAACTTCTTCATTCTATACTGCTGGTTCTTGATGATAATTTGCTACGTCATGAAATGAGTTACTGTTGACCAATTCTTTTTGATATCACAACTCTGTGTGTTCCTTGGATCCTTTCTTGATGTGTACTTTGACTTTTGATATTTTACGAAGAATTCTTCAGTGTGGCAAGTCAAGGCTCCCCTCGCCCCCCTCAGTTCTTTCAGCTTGAAATATGCTGTGTTCTTCTGTTTTGGTTTTGCAACTCCGAGTCTTTGCATATTTCATTATAATACTTTACTTTATCTTCTTGAGCTACCCTGTGAAAATTTTTGTTTAGCTCTTTTACTTCATCATTTCTTTTTTTCACTTTAGCTATTCCACGTTCAAGAGCAAGTTTCTCTTTTGACACCTATTTGATATTTTCTTTCTTTCTTGACCCTTTATTGACCGTGTATGATGTTCTTGATGTCATTCCACAGTTTGTCTGATCTTTGGTCTTTACCATTCAATGCGTCAGACCTGTTGTTGAGATGGCCTTTAAATTCAGGTGGGATCTCCTCAGGGTGATATTTCTCCTGGACTTGTGTAAAAGTTCTTCAGCTTCAACTTGAACTTGCATATGAACAACTGATGGTCTGTTCCACAGTAAACCCCAGCCTTGATTCAAATGCTAACTCATGGGCTCTCCATGAGTTGGAACCCACTCAAAGACACCTAACAACAGCAATAAAGTGAAGAAGAAATGGTCCAGTTAGAGACTAGGACTTCCAAGATTAGTGGCCTCGCTTCAGAGTTCTGGGGATGGGTTAGCATGTTTCTAACAAAGCAAACAACGCCTCCCTCCCCACCCTGGCCTGGAGGAAGGTTAAAGCAAAAAGAAATAAGGAGGCTCTTTCTTTTCTGCCTAGGTTGTAAACCATCGTGGAGTGTCCTCTGGTCCTTGGCAAGTGTTTAGGGGACAGAGGAAAAGAGCAATGGTGCTCCTACTAGATCTGATAAAGGTGATTTTGCAGACTTTGGGGCAAACTCTTTTTCCATCTTATGACAAGGAAACATATCCGCCCCCTGGCCCCCCCCCCACATCTTTACATCAGAGGATTATAACCAGCAAATACTCTGATTATGATATCGCAGATAATTCTGTCCCGCTAGCCTCAGAAGCTGCGCACCATCATTCTGAGTGAAAGTCAAGGCTACCTGATAACTCACTGCTAAAAAGAGAAGCTTTAAGCATTACAGGCTGTGCTGGACAGGACAAAGGTGGAGCGGGTGAATGGTGGTACAGTATAGGATGGACTGTAAAAAGGCTTCAAAAAGTTCATGGGGGAAAAAAATCTTTTCATTCTGTTTTCCACAAACTTTTTGAAGCCTCTGTTACTGCTCTTGATTGCTTCTCTTGATTTGTGCTCAGAAATGACAAAATTTTTATGTTTGATGTGATAGTCAATATTTATACATTTTATTATTATAAATAGTAACACAATAATTCTAGATTTCCTATTTAAACATGATAGAAACATGCTAACACATCCTGCATAAAGATTCACTTTCTGGAATATTCAGATCTCCATAGCTATGTGTGTTAGCAAATGAAACTCCCACTATGTTTTAAAGCAAGCCCTGGTGGTCTAGTGGTTACACAGTGGGCTGTGATTTGTAAAGTCAGCAGTTCAAAACCACCAGCTGCTCTGCTGGAGAAATACACAGTTAACAGATAGAGTCTTGGGAATTCACGGGGGCAGTTCTACCCTGTCCTATGGGACCACAGTGAGTATGCATCAACTCAATGGTGGTGAGTTTGACTCTATTTTAAAATCTGTGCTACTCCTTTTATTCAGTGTAGTAAACATTAACTGTGCAGGTGCAGTGGTGATAAAAGGAAACACTATGATTTAGACCCTGACCTTCCATAGCTCAGAGGCTAAAAGTGAAGACAGTTAAGCCAATAAATAACGCCGTGGTAAGTGCCATGATAGCAACATGCAGACAATACACCACCAGGGGAGGGAAAGAATGGCGACCTCAAGATGGGGAGGAAGCTTTGGTAAGATTTCCAGAGATTCTGGACTGCTTCTAAAGATGGCTTTCACTGTGTGATGATCTCCTCTCTTGTCAGAATGACATATTACTTTTTAAAAGTGCGGGGTTTCTAGGAAGAGCGGAACAACAGCGTCTAAGCGATTCAAGAATGCATGTGGGTAGAATTTTCATCTTCCAGGGCCTCTTTTAACCCTGATGATTCCCTGGGTAGTTATGAAATTGATCATCCTAATTAAACTGTCATCATTTGGTGCTGTGGCATGTCCAACAGAATGAAGTAGGCACTGGCCTGTCCGTCACCATCCTTACGACCGTTGGTTTATTCCAACCCATTGTTGTAGCCGTCTCATCAAAGGTTTTCCTCTCTTTTGCTGACTTTCTGTCTTACTAAGCAGATCTTCTTCCAAGGATTGGTCCTTCCTGAGAGCATGTCCAAAGTACACAAGCTGAAGTTTCACTGTCCTTGCTTCTAAGGCGCATCCTCACTATACACGTTCCGAGACAGATTTGTTCATCCTGACAGGCAATGGTATTTTTTAAGATTCTTTGCCAACACCATCAAAGAGATCAATTCTGCTCTGTCTTCCTCCTTCATTTTCTGGTCTTCCTCATTCATGCATGCATACAAGATAAGTGTAAAGATCATGGCTTGCTTGGGTCAAGTGCACTTGTCTTCAAAGTGGTTCTTTGCTTTATAACACTTTAAAGAGGTCTTCGGAGGCAGATTTACTCAGTGCATTATGTCGTTTGACTTCTTGACTGCTGCATCCATGGACCTTGATTAAAGATCTAAGTAAAATGAGATCCTTGACTACTTACTTCAATAAACTTTTATCGGTTTATCATAATGTTGCTTATAGGTCCATTCATAAGGATTTTTATTTTCTGTATGTGAAGGCGAAATCCACGTTGATGGCTGTAGCTTTGATCTCCATCAGTAAGTAATTCAAGTCCTTTTTACTTTTAGCAAGCAGGGTTGCCCAGGTTCACAGATTATTTGCTTAGCATATACATTGGAACAACAAAAACAAGCAAAAACAAAAACACTGACATCAAGTTGATTCCCATTTATTGGGATCCTACATAGGGTTTTTGAGGCTGAACATCTTTGTGGGACCAGACGTCCTCAACCTTCTCCTATGGAGCAGCTGGGTGGATTTGAACCTCAGATCTTTGGGCTGGTAGTCCACACTTACCTGACAGATTGAATAGGATGCAGCCCTGATGGACACACCAAGCAGTATCCCCGTTGAGTTAGTTTATTGTGCCAACCTGGCCGATAAACACATGTGGGGTTAATTGAAGAGCGGAGGGATAAATGGCTCAGTGAGCCTCACCTTTCTAGTTTCTCAGGTCTCTTGCTTTGTGATGGTCAGACCAGGGTGCAGCTGCCTTAGCCAGTTCCCTGCTTTAGCTGGCAAGGCTCACTTCCTGTCAGACATCCCTGAGGGAGAAGCCACAAGGACCTACCCCGATGCAGCCCTGGGTGCTGGAGCACCCGTGTGGAGACCCCTGCCAGCGCTGAGATGCTTACACATTCACTGACTCAGCTTTCCTCCTGCAGTTGGCATCATTGTGTCTGTTTTGTGGGATGGAGGAGGACTTTGTGGATTGGTGTCAGACATATGGGTTAATGGGTTAATGTTGGACTTGTGGGCTTGGGCAGCGTTGGGTTGCGATGTTTTCTTGATGCACACTTAACCTTTATATAAAACTCTCCCTTATACATGAGTTTCTGTGGATTTGTTCCTTTAAAGTACCCAGACTAACACACCCATGTTCTGTTCAAAGGGCTACCTCTTGGTCTGTGTACAGGTCTATATATGAGTACAAGTAACTATTCTGAATTCCCATCCTTCTAAAGTTAGCCATACCTTACTATGACCCAATTAGTCAAATGCTTTTGCATAACCAATAAAATTCAAGTATAAGCATGTTGCTAGAATTCTCTGCTTTCAGCCAAGATCCATCTGCTGTCAGTAGTGATAGCCCTTATTTGATGTCCTCTTATGAATCCAGTTTAAATTTCTGACAGCTCCTTGTGGATAGACTGGTGTTATTGTGTTTAAATTATCTTCGGCAAAATTGTACTTGTGATGATGTTAATGATACTGAGCAATGAGTTTTGCATTCTGTTGGTTGACCTTCTTTTAGAATGGATAAACTATGGGTTTTTTCCAGTTGGTTGCCCAGAAATCTTCCAAATTTCTTGGTATAAAAAAGGTGAGCATAGGGTATTTTTAGAGCAGTGCAACTGCTCTAAAAGAGTGGATTTTAATAATGAGGTTTGGTGTCAACTTGGCTGGATCTGGGTTCTCGGTAGTTTGCCAATAACTACCACCCCACACCCCTCCCCATGCGGTGATCTAACACAATGTAATCAACTCCGTAATGGAATCTGACATGATGTAGTCAAATTTGTGAGCAGCTGGCAGTTATAGTAGAGTGAGGTCCCCTTGATGAGGTCACAGTCTTGATGTGATTGGAAGAATGGCTCCTCGGGGGCGTGACCTGCTCCTTGTGAAGCAGACTCTATGAGAAAGCTTGTCACTGCTGCTGGATCTGAATCCTGCACCTGGCTTCTCAACCTTCTGTCATATCGCCTGCTATTCCCAGAGCCATCAGGGGGCCGTTCACCCGAGATTTATTTACTCTGCCTCCACCAGCCCGTGGTCCTAGAACTTCATCTTCCTGATCCCTGATCATCAGCCCTCCACAGCTACACAAATCTGGAGAAGTCATGAGCTTACCATTGGCCCCATGGTCTTAAACTAGACTGGACTCAGCTGTTTCTACAACTGTGTGAGCCACTTCTCGATAAAAATCTCTTTCTAGATACTTGCAAACATAGGTGCCACTGGTCTTACTTCTCTAGAAAACTCAGCCAGACACATGGACATATGACCTTATAAATTTATCAAAACTCATAGAGATGTGTAATTCAAAATTTGATTCATAGTAAACTGTTACTTTCTTTTTTTTAAATCATTTTATTGGGGGCTCATACAACTAACTCTATCACAATCCATACATGCCTCAATTGTATAAAGCACATTTGTACATTTGTTACCTTCATCATTCTCAAAACATTTGCTCTCCACTTAAGCCCCTGGCATCAGCTCCTCATTTTTTAACTGTTGCTTTCATTAATGGATTTTACACAGCCAACCAAAAAAATTTTTTTTTTTGGTTTTTAGGCCTCTTCCTATGGTTAATTGGTATGCTGGTTTTTAGGCCTCTTCCTATGGTTACTTGGGGTGCTGATTCTGAAAGTGCATTGGATAGACCACGTCGGCTCTAGGTTCTTAGATAGGGTGCTCACTGTATTTTCAGCTATTTGTCTCATCTATCATCATCTCACTGCCATCGAGGGGATGCCAATCCATAGCGACCCTATTGGACAGGTGGAACAATCCTTGGGAGTTTCTGAGAGTAGAAAGCCCCATCTTTCTCCACTATGCCACTAGAGCTCCTCAGCTATGAACTTATATTCATTTATTAACTTATAATTCTAGTTTTAAATATGAGAATTCCCATATTTTAAAAAATATTTTTAAAAATTCTCATATTTAAGAAGCTCCACAAATTATAGGATAAGACAAAAAAGGTAAGAAATATTTGAAAAGGAATAGGTATTAAGGGACTTCCAAGGGAAGCTGAATATGGACCCGTGGTGGCTACTTGGTTACACATGGAGCTACCAATCAGAAGGTCAGTGGTTTAAAGCCACCAGGCACTCTGCAGCCATTAAAAGAGGTAAAGCTTCAAAACTCAAAACTGCAGTTATTCTTGGTCCTGTAGAGTCACCATGTATTAGAATCGATTCGATGGCAGTGGGTTTTTCTTTTTGGTCTGGGAGGCTTTGCAATCTACACAGAGACTACAAGTCGTGCACTGCAAAGCA
This sequence comes from Echinops telfairi, assembly GCF_000313985.2. Classification (NCBI taxonomy): domain Eukaryota; kingdom Metazoa; phylum Chordata; class Mammalia; order Afrosoricida; family Tenrecidae; genus Echinops; species Echinops telfairi. The sequence continues at coordinate 42,858,197 of NW_022111369.1, forward strand.
GAACACAGGTTGAGAAGAGTGGGGAATAAAAAGACAACTGAGAAGGAGCATGTACGGAAGGTGTGGGGCAGTTTAGAAAGTCAAATATATAAGACTTGAATAGCAATGTTCATAAATACTTTAAAAATCTAAACGTTTCCTCTCCAAATTTGCAGGAAACATTTTGCAACACGTTTTAATATATAGAAGTCAGTGGATAATTCATGGGAAATGTTTCGATGGTGAGGTTTACTCTAAGTTTCTCTATAAGAAACACTCTAACTTTTCTGTTAAGCGTTTCTGTGCACAGGTGGGGGATTTGTGGCATCTTCTAACAAGACTGGGACATTTTGACTTTAATACAGGAGTTGGGACCCTGACAGACCCATTTTGGGTTTCAGATAATTTGAATCTCTATTATTGTCCCTAACTCACTAACAGTCAGTCGATTATAACTCGGAGTGAGCCTGTAGGACGGAGTGGAAGTTCTCCCACAGTTTCTGAGGCTAAGTCTTTATGGAGCCGAAAGCCTCCTTTTCCCTTTGCAGAGTGGCTGGTGGGCTCAATAGTTGACTTTGTGGTAGGCAGTCAAGCCTGTAACCCGCTATGCCATGAGGGCTCTTGATGAATTGTGCAGTGCCCTTATTTCTGGCCCCCCTCGGAAGATAACAGATTGGAATTGCCTGCTATTCAGTTCCCAATAAAGGTGAAGTGATAATTGGGGAATTCCAAGTTCAAGTAATTTGCACTGTTCGAATATGTCTTTTTTTAAATCATTTTATTAGGGGCTCATACAACTCTTATCACAATCCATACACACATCAATTGTGTTAAGCGCATTTGTACATTCATTGCCCTCATCATCAAATATGTCTTTGGCTCAAAGGACACCATGTGAAATATAACGTGACCTAAATACTTTGTACACGTTCTAAAACTGATTGTGGTGATGACTGTACAACTCTTCTTGAAGTGGTTGAACTATTGAATTGTATGATGTTTGAATTATATGCCAACACTACTATTAATACATATTTAGTACAACCAAAAAGACTTTAACTAAAACAAGTGCTCACTTCCTCAATCTCAGGCTAGCTGACCCTACTTTAACATAACCTGACTTTTAATGGGAAAGCAGAGCGAAGAGTGCCATATATCATATGTCCCATGGCTCACAAACTGGAGTGTATAGGTGAAAACTGGTGCCATTTCTGGAATCAGCAGGTCAAATATACGCAGAAAAAAGTCAAATAGTTGAGGCACCAAAACATGTGAAGGTCAGTATAGCATATAACTCACTCACTGCTATCGTCACTTCTGACTGAGAGCACTCTATAGCGCAAGGTAGAACTGCCCTGTATGTTCCTATAAAGACTGTTCATTCTTTATAGGAGTAGAATGTAGCTAGTGGTTTCAAACTGCTTACCTTGTGGCTAGCAGCTCACTTCATAACCCACTACACCACCAGGACTTCCTTGGAAGTCCTGGTTCATCAAACTTAATAAATGTACCACATGATTGGAAGATGTTAATTAATAGGAGAAAAGTATGGAGGAGGACAGAGGAGGTATATGAGAACTCTGTTCTCGCAGCACAATTTTTTGTGTGTGAGCTTAAAGCATGAAATCTATTTAAAATCTAAAACAACAACACTGTCATTTGAACATAAGAATCACTTTATAAGCTCATCATTTGTAAGCACTAATTAGAGGGTCTGAATGATCAATTAGCCTACAAATCCAATTAAACATATAATTTAAAGTGAGCTTTAAAGTGCTTTCTTTAATATGCACCTTCAAAGCAAGAACAGAGGATCTGTGAATTATTTGGAACTCAATGTTTACCTTTTTTCTGACAATTTAAAATCTTCTTTGTTCAAAAATATAAACCTTTTATTCATCTTTCAAGGTAACTTCAAGACAAACCCTGAGACTTTTGCAACTAAAATGTATTTGTGCAACAGTAACATCTTTCAAATCAGCAAAAATACGAAATTTATATTCTGAAACATGAATGAAATATTTTCTTCCTAGTCAAGGAATAGTTTACCCAAAATTTCAATTGGTACAAAGGCTAATAAAGAGAAAATTAATACGACAAATGCATTTGTTCTCTATTACTTATAAAGACTGAAAACAATTTTTTTCAGATACTTTAATTGCAGAAAAGTGTTTGTTCTATGAGTTAGGAATTATAATAACAAATGAAGCAGAAAATTAAGCTTTCTGATATGATACTTATGGGGTCCTGTTGTTAGGTGCCATCAAAATGCTTCCAACCCATGGCCACCCTCCATGTGTACAATGAACAAAACGATGCCTTGTCCTGAGCCATCCTCACAATGGTTAGGTCAGGGCCCATTGGTGCCATCCATCAGCAGGGGTGCTGTTCTTTTTTTGATGCCCCTCTACTTCACCAAACATGAAGTCCTTTTCCAGAGAAGGGTCTCTCCTGACAACATGTGCAGTGCATGAGACGAAGTTTCGCTATTCTTTTTATTTTATTTTGTTTTTATTTTTAACCAAATAGAATCATTTATGATAAGAAAACAAAAAGAAAAACAAATCAGACCCAGTCAGAAGTCTTTAGTCATGTCAAGACCTTGGTTTTAAAATGCTCTTGTGCACTGACATTGACTGTGCTGTCCTATAGGATCGCTATGTGCACTGACATTGACTGTGCTGTCCTATAAGATTGCTATGTGCACTGATATTGACTGTGCTGTCCTATAGGACCGCTATGTGCTC
>NW_022111369.1:42861291-42871792 GCF_000313985.2 Echinops telfairi
TAGGACCGCGATGTGCACTGACATTGACTGTGCTGTCCTATAGGACCGCGATGTGCACTGACATTGACTGTGCTGTCCTATAGGACCGCTATGTGCACTGACATTGACTAGATAGCAGTGAGCTTGGTTTGGCTTGGTTTTTCACCGTTGAAGTATTTGTCACCAGGTTAGCATTAAAAATGTAACTTTCTGTAAGATGCAACCTTCCATCCACCTGCAGCCCCTAAACCTCTAGAAATTCAAACTAAGGAAGCCAGGACTTTCTCAACACCAGCTAATGGTTTTGTTCAGGCCGGTTCTTTGGAATAGCCATTTGGGGAGGAAGGGAAGGAGGAAAGGATGCAAGGGAGAGGGACAGGGAGAGTGAGAACCCCCAAAACAAAACTGAAAAATTGTTGGCAGATTAATTTTAGGTGAAGAATTTCGAAGGTCATACTAAGAAAACCCCTCTGGAAATAAAAGCAAAGTATCTATTTTTATACAAATTTGATTTCACAAATTAGTTATTTTATCAAAGAAATGATTGCAAGTGTGTGCAAAGACATGATAGCAGGAATGTGAAATGGTTGGGGAAATTTACATCTAGGAATCATTCTGGATATAATTCTTCCAAGACAGATCAGTTTGTTCTTTTGGCAGACCATGGGACTTTCAATATTCTTTGCCAGCACTATAATTCCAATGTATAGCTTGTTCTTTGGTCTTCCTTATTTAATGTCCAACTTTCACATGTATGTGGGGCAATTGGAAATACCATGGCTTGGGTCAGGTAGACCTTAGTAGTCCTTAAGGTAACATACTTGCTTTCCAATACTTAAAAGAGGTCTTGCTTATCCATAGCATAGCAGCAGATAAACCCATAGCAATGTGTTCTTTATCTCCTGAGTGCTGCTGCCACGAGCAATGACTCTGGTTCAAAATGGCCAGTGCCAATCCATTTCAGCTCACTAGCACCTAGGATATCAATCTTTATGTGTTCATTTTTTCCTTCTTTTCCTAGATTCATACTTTGTAAACTCCAAGTTTCAATTATTAATAGATGTTTCTTCTCATTTTGAGTCACACCCTACCTCCATTTTTGTCACTGCGGTCAGCTCTACTTTGAGAAGGCAGCTCTTCCTCAGGCATAGTCTGGCACTATGAGGGGCTCATCTTCTGGCACTATCTCTGACCATGTTCCACTGCTATTCATGAAGTTTTCAGTATCTGACAGTATATCACTGCTATCCATAAGGTTTTCCGTGGCTAATCCCTCTGAGGTGGGACAATAAAATCACAGTGGCCTGAACTTGGTTGTCTAACAGCTGAATCTGAAACCAGAACACTTGGCTTTGAGTACTGGTCCTGATACTTACTAGCAGAGTGAGCTCTCTTTGATAATCACCCCTGACTACTTCACAAGGCTGTCTGGGTAGATAAGTTGAAAGCATATTTGTAAGTACAATGAATAGTTCACAAAATTCAAGACAAATGCAAATTATTATTATCTTCATGATAATCTTGGGTTCAAATTCCAGCTTGATTGTTTAACAGCTCTAGGACTTATATGGCAGGTTAACCTCTTAAGTCTGTTACCTTACCCCAGTGACAGTTTCTAGGAGGATCAAGCCACTTAGTACATGCAAAGAGCTTAACACCACATGTAAAATAAAGGTTCAGTAATGTTAGTATTTCTTGTTATTATGTCTCTTATTACCCACATCAACAGCAAAAGGGCTTGAGTTGTTCTTCCAATAAGAGTAAGAGTTTGTACTTAACTTTCCACATGACCAATGTTTGAGTAGCATAGAAGCTGTGGCATAGAAACAGACCTTTTCTCTGTATAGAGCTAAGTAGCTGATAAGAAACTGAACCTTGGCCTTATTAGGTAACCAAGCCAACCAATCTGGACACAAACTATATAAAGAAATTATTACATGCCAAGATTATTGTTGCGAAGCCCAAGGATCAGCCTCAGTATAACTTAATGAACATTGCACTCATAAAATGTTAGACTAGATTACCTGTTTATTTCTTACAAAGATGCTTCGGGAATGACTTGTTTTTCTCTTTTGCTTTTGGTTTTATATTGCTATGTCTTTGCAAACCTGTCCTCTGTATTTCCTTATCATTCATTTACGTAACCAGGTGGCTCTGTCTGTCTTCTTCTGTCTTCAGTGGTCTTCCCATGTGACTCTGAGGAGTGCACAAAGTGGGTCGGTCACTGTTATGGATTGAATTAATTGCCCCTCAGATATTGCTATTGTTGTTCGGTGTCATGAAGTCAGATCAGACTCATAGCAGCCCTGTGTACAAACCGCCAGGAAACATCCTTTGGGCGTGCACCATCTTCACGCTTGTTGTTATGCTTGAGCCCATTGCTACAGCCACTGTGATGATCCATCTCAATGAGGGTCTTCCTCTTTTACAGATGTTTCTTCTCATTCTGAGTCATGCCCATCAGCAAGTTAAAGCCTCAAAAGTGTCACTCCATCTCTATGGTCAACTCTACTTTGACGAGGCAGCTCCTCCTCAGTTGTATTTTGAATGCCTTTTGCCCCGAGGGCCTCATCTTCTGTCACTTTCTGACCATGTTCTACTGCTATTTAAGGTATTCAGTAGGGAAGCCCTTATAAATGGATAGTCTATTCCATCTTGATAGTCTGTTCTTAGTCTGGAAGATCTGCTGACTCCTGTTCATCATCAATAACTCTGCTGGCATTTTAAACACTAATGACATAGCTTCCAGCAACATATAAGCTACCACAGTATGGCAAAGAGACAGACAAGAGGCAGGCCCCGAAAATAAGTGTTATAAATCCTAACTTCTATGCCTATTGTTACAATACCATTTCAAATGTGTCAGGTTAATGAACCGGATTAGTGTAGAGTACAGCATAAATCCATCTCTTTTTAGATGTAAAAGAAGCTAAACAGCAGGGATGGGGAAGAGACATGCCAAGCCACATGATGACTGCTCAGGAGCAGCAGATCAGAAGAGACAGGCCTTGTCCCGGAGATGGCACCGAGAAAGCCTTCCCCTAGAATCAGTGCCCTGAATGCAGACTTCCAGCCTCCTATACTGTGAGAAAATAGCTTTCTGTCTGTTCTAGCCATCCACTTGCGCACTTTCTGTTATAGCAACGCCAGACAACTAAGACAGTCACCAGGAAGAAGTTATGTTCTGCCTTTCACAGGCTTCTCTCACTTTCCCTACTGCCCTGTGTTCAGACAGCTCAAGATGCTCATGACCCAAATCCAGATCTGCACCGTGCCCAGGACATCAGAGAGCTGCGTGGGACAACGCTGACTCCAATTGGAGCCAATCTTTTCTGTGATTAGATTTCAAAAATAAATAAAACCCAGCAAATGAAAATGCAGTCTAGAATCCTTAGAGTAAGGTAGTGAGTAGGATATAGTAATGTAAACCAGGTATTTCATCGTCTTATTTCCCCATGATTATACAGCACTGTATTTCCCAGAAGCCACTGAATCATGATAGCTTCTGATCTTATCCCAACCAGTTGCACAAGTACTGAAATCAAACACCTGTCTATTTGTTAATGCAACAAAGGGAACGCAATTGTTTGCTTCCATGACTAAAATATATACATGCATTCTATTTTGGACCAAACATGGTTAATACTTTTGTATATGGGTTTGTTGCCAGAATCAGTTTCTTTCTTTCTTCTTTTTTGTTTGTGTTTTTTTAAATTATTTTAATCATTTTTGGGAGCTTGTACAGCTCTTATCACAATACATTCATCCATTGTGTCAAGCACCTTTGTACATATATGGCCATCATCATTTTCAAAACATTTTATTTCTACTTGAGTCCTTGGTTATCAGCTCCTCATTTCTCCCCTACTCCCCCTTTCCTCAGTGAACACTTGATAATTTATAAAGATATTTTTCATGTCTTACACTGACCGATGTCCCTTCACCCACTTCAGAATCAATTTCTTATTGTTCACAAACCAGTATGATTCATGTACCCTCTCTCATTGTTGCTCTGGTGCTCAGAAAATAATCTAAACTCTGAATGAATATTATCAGGTTATTTTTAAGTTTTAGGAATTGTATATGGTTTCATTAAATTACTGAGCATTTCCTTTTCAGGGCACAAGCCAATCGCTGAAATGCATTTACAACATAAATCTTTTTTTTCATGCATTTTTTAATTATTAAAAGATTATCTTATTGGGGACTCTTACAACTCTTGATACAATCCATACATCGATTGCATCAGGCATGTTTATACATATGTTGCCTTCCTTCGCTTCTAGAAAATTACCTTCTATTGAGCCCTTGGTATCAGCTCCTCTTCTCCCCCCACCATAATCCCTTGATAGATTATAAATTATTATTTTCATATCTCATGCTCCCTTCCCCTATGTTTTCTGTTGTTCTTACCTCTGGAGTGGGGTGTATAGTTATGTGTGGATCATTGCAATCGGTTCGCCCTTTCTCCCTTCCTCTCCACCCCCTTCCCCATACCCCTCCAGCATTGCTATTTCCACACCTGTTCTTGGATTCCGTGGGTTGTGAGCCTCCATCTCTTATCTATGCCTGTGTACATGCTCCGGTCTAGTCTGGGTTGAGAAGCAGCACTGGGGTCATGGTAGTGGGGAGTGAGAAAACTTCAAGGAACCAGATGAATATAGTGTGTTTCATCAATACTTTACTGCACCCTGGTTGACTCATCCCTTCCCTGTGGCCCCTCTGTGGGGGGATTGTTCCTTTGTCTACAGATGGACTTTGGGTCTGCTCTAAGCCCCTTCATTCTGAACAACATGATTTTGTTTGTTCGTTATGTGTCTTCTGATGCCTATTACCCAGTTCCAATGATGCCTCATGATCACACCAGTGGTGTGCTTGTTCCATGTGGACATGTTGTTTCTCTGATGAATGGCCTCTTGTTTAACTTCAAGCATCCCAGATGCTATATCTTTTAATAGCCAGGCACCATGTGCTTTCTTCACTACATTTGTACCTGTTTTGTCTTCAGTGATTGTGTCAGGAGGGTGAACATCTCACACTGCCAATTTGTTAGAACAAAGTGTTCTTGTATTGAGGGAGGGTATGAGCAAAGGCCTGAAGTCCGTCCACTACCTCAGTGTATTGCCATATATTATATGTACATAGGAAAATACCTCTATTTCTGTGGATTAATGTATTTACATATGTACACCTCTAGGTTTATACCTCTACCCATTGTTTTGCTTTGTAGGTCCTTCTGTTTTCTTTTACCGTCCTCCTGCCCCACCATCACTTTCCCCTTATTCCTGCCTCTCAGAACTTCTTCTCAGTTAGTTCACTGTTGCTCCAACACCACCCCCACCCCCACCCCAGATCCCTATGTCCTCCTTGTGGTTGACTCTAATTTCCTAGTTGTCCCCCCCTCTATGGCATTGCCTGCTTACTGAACTCTTCCCCCCCCCACCCTCAAAGCTCCCCCAGGACTGTTGGTTGCACTGCTTTCTCCGCGGGTTTGCCTCCCAGGCCTGTCTTATATAAGTAGGCAAACTGACAATGACATAGACCAAACAAAAAGAAAAACGATTGAAAAAAGAAAAGCAGAAGAAAGAGAAAAAGAGAGAGAGGGAGAGAAGAAGTATACATTATTCCAGGTCTGTTCGCAGGCCTTCATGACTATCTTCCCACTGGATGCGGGGGGTGGGGTGGGGGTGGGGGTGGGGGACTCCGGGAGCTGCCCCTCTCAGCCTGGAGTCCATCTGGGGGCTCTTCAAGGGCTTTGTAGCTTTGCTTTGTGCCAGTTGCTGGTCTGTTATACAACATAAATCTTAATAGAGGAAAAATAATGCTAGTATGTTGCTGCAGTTGTCAGTTCCTGTCAATTCCAACTCATGGTGAGTTCATGGACCCAGAAAAAACCACTCCATAGGATTTTTAAGGCCTTTCAGAGGCAGATCTCCTAGACATCTGTAGGTAGATGCCAACTTCCCCACCATTTGGCTTATAGTTGAGTGTTTTAACCATCCAATTACTATAATACTAATGTAAACAAGCAAACTTAATGCCATCAAGTTCATGGGGACTCATAGAGACCCAATAGGGTAGGGTAAAACTTCTCTTGTGGGTTTCCAGGACCATAACATTTTGGGGGGAGTAGAAAACCTTCTCTTTCTCTCTTGGAACAACTGGTGGTTTAGAACTACTGACCTTGTGGTTAGCAGCCTAATGTGTAACCACTATGCAACCTATACACCCTATAAATTAATGAACACCTCTGGCCACTCTAATTTTCTTTGGAGAGATGGTTTCTCCACTGCTCAAAGGGAATTTGATTGGGATTTGTGGAGCTCGGGGCCACTGTTCAACATGCAGCTGATGACCTTCTTGGTTATGTATCAGCTGTCCCTGCAACACTTCTGGAAGTTTTCTAGAATAGCACAGCAGTGCTTGAGGGGGGGAAGCTCAAGGAATGCTTAATGAGCAACTATGATGATGACCACAATGGCACTTGTGGGGGTGGATGGTGAAAAGAGACAACCCTTCACAGTCTTAGTCTGGTCAGAAAAGTAAGCATTTAAAAAAAAAGTCGCTCCAATAAAAGAGAGTAAATATTATGATGGAAATGCGCACAGAGTCCCGGGGGGATAAAGGAGCCTGCTCACCTGAATTTCATGTGATCCAACAGCCAACTGAGTACCATTAGCTTCTCAATATGTTCAAAACAGAATTTAGGAGCTGGTCCATCCAGCTAACCAGGGCAGATCCTGTAGGGGCCCTGTCCTTTTTCTGTAGATCTACTCTGCCTGGATCTGAGCACGGTCCCTCCCCAGTGACTATTAGGTGGGCTAAGTGAGTACCCCGAGAAATTCTTATCCCTACCAGGAGAGTAAACTAAAATTAACACCTCATCCCAAAGGGAACTTCAGAGATTATTGTCACCATCAAAGATTTGACAAATAGCAGGGGTAGTGATATCGAACACCCCCCCATTTAATTTACCTCCTTGACCTATATAAAAGTGGAATGAATCCTAGAGAATGATAATGGGTCATGGTCAACTTAAACAGGTGTAACTCCAATTGCAGCAGCTGTTCAGATAGAGGTCTTATTTGTTTGTTTTCCCGTGGAGAAAATTAATATGCTAACATCTAGGATGCAGTTGTTATTCTGTGAATGTTTGTTTGTTTGTTTGTTTGTTTGTTTTGTTTTGTTTTCCATACTAGTTACAAGAACTACGAGAAGCTGTTTGATTTTGCCTGACAGAGCCTCAGGATTCGGCCAACTCTCCTGCTCTCTGCCCAGGAACTACTCGGCAGAAATTACGGTCACTTGGACATTTCACTGAAAGCCATACCAGTCCACTGCATGAATGGCATCCTATTGATTGCAACCGATAAAGACATGAATAAGAAGAAGCTACAGTAGAAAGTAAGTTAAACTACTTAGGAAGACATAAAAGAACCACTGTGGCACTGTGGGTCAGTCATTGGGATGTTAATCATCAGGCCAGCAGTTCGAACACACCAGCTGCTCTTTCAGAGAAAGTTGAGGCAGTCTGCTCTCAAAGATGAATGGAAGTACCTGTTCCTGAAAAGATTTATAGTCTCAAATGCATGGTTTTACATAGGGTCCTTATGACTCACCATCAGATCAATGGCAGTGGATTTAGTAAGAATTACGTGACCCAGAGAGTAGAGGCAATGTGATTCAAGGGCCTATGATGTCAATGAGCTCCCGGATGTCCAAGGGTATGGAACACGGTATCCCCTCAAGATGAAAGTCAAGTGGCTGCACCTTATTTTACATTTTGGCAAATCTCTTTAATGGTTGAATTAATAGAAGACAACTGTATGAATCTGTTTACGTCTACATTCATTATGTTGTGATGTTGTTTGCTAAGTATATTAACAAAATCTGGCCTCAGATTTATGGTGGGAAAAGGGAGGGACATGTGGTCTAACCACCCTTTCAGATCATGTGAAAGTTGTACTCTGACATGACACCAAAATTTAAACACTGGCAGTGTTGTTAACGACAAGTTACATTACGCAATCTGACATTTTATAATTCTGTGACACCACATTAGGCAAAACAACTCAGAGTAGCCCTACAGGACCAAGTGGAGTGGGCCCTCTGGGTTTCAAGGCTGTAATCTTTACAGGAGCGAAAGCTTCATCTACGTGAACGGGCTGGATTAGGACAGTCCATATCCCCCAAGTGGGTTAAGCAGTGGACTGCTACCACAAGGAGCTCATGAAGGACAGAGGCCAGTCTTCCTGCTCCTGGAAATAGATGCACACCGGGCAGTTCTGCTCTGTCCTGTAGGGCTGTTCTGAGCCAGAATCAGCTCCATGGCAGGGTTGGGTTTTTTGGTTGATCCTTGGCAACACATGGTAAAGTGTGTTTTAAGGAATCTCCCATTTTGCAGACACTTACCTGATACGGAAACTTCTCAGTGCCCACTCTGTCTTTCCACCTGGTGCTGTCACCCTCAGCCACTAACGCATGTTCTAGAACTGTCCCTTCCCTCTCATTTCACGGGAGTGAGATCTGTTTTATATCAATCTTTCTTCATAGCAGCTGAAAATTACCCTATGCTAGGGTTTTACTAGTCGGACACTATTAGCCATTCCAAATAAAATGTATGTGGCCTAGATATATAGGTAATTTCTTATTTCAGAAAGTGATTCTGATAGTAGCAGACACCAAGAGCTTTTTTTTTTTTAATAGAAGGCTACATTTAGTCTGGCATTGCATCACTGTATAACTGACAATGCCACCCATTTCTCTAAAATGTGGGGCTGACCTTTCCTTCTGATCTTATTCCAAATGGGAATCGTACGCTTTCCCGAGCCAGTTCGCAAGAACTGTCTATACATTTTCACATCACTGTCGTCATTCTGTGTTCTGTGCATAATAAGTACCATTATAAAGCAGAGACATGAATGCAAAATGCAAAGGCATCTACATTTGTGCAACACCCAGAAGAAGTAATCAGTTCAGTTTGTAATGAGCCCTAAGGGAATTTTCCATGGTGGGCATTTTCTAAAAATTGCAAACATAAACACTTCCAGTATGTGGTAGTCAGGGGTTTTTTGGGTTTTTTTGTCAACTAAACACTCCTAACTAGGGGGGTGGGGGGGAGTCAAACCTGTCAGTTAGGGCACAGCCTGGTGCTGTGTTCTTGGGAGTGTGGCCTTCTTATAAGAAGGAACCCTGGGGCGCACCGTCTGGCTCTCTTCCCTCACCTTCCGGCTTGCTGGCCACCCTGGGAGCTGCTAGAGCCCTGTCACGTTTCCCCTGACCTTGGCCCCACATGACTCTGTGCTCACCAGCTTGGGATCTTCCTGCACTCTGCACCATTGCATGTGGCCGTGTGTGTCTGAAGAGGGGCTTGTGGACAGTAACAGACTTGTTAACCTGAGTTATACTGGGCTGCGATGCTTTCTCAATATATAATCATTCCTTGATATAAAGCTCTTTTTTACCTAATATGAGTGTCACTGGATTTGTTTCTATAGACAACCTGGCCTAACACATAATAAGAACTAAATTTGGGACTGTTTAGTATTTTCTTGTGTATTTTTTAAAGCGAAATATTGTAATTTACAAGCATCTTAAAAACTATAACCCAAATTTTCAGCTCCATTTCCACTCAAAAGACTGCAAATCATGACCTATTTAATCTACAATTCTGTCTGTAACCACAGTACAGTAATCAACAAGATTATATGAGATTATAAACTATTCTGCCAGACCCTTTAGCTTGCCCTGTCAGCTGCAAAATCTGTATCCAGGAAATCTCAAGCTTTGCTTCTGTCTCCCATATAAAAAGGGCAGTATGTCTTAGTGTTTCCACTATGGATTCTGTAACCAGACTTCCCAGGTTTAAATCAATAAGTCAATAGGAAGCTTTAGGAAAGTTCTTATACTCTCTGTGCCCCAGTTTTCTCATCTGTGAAGTGGAGATGATGGTATTATCTACTTATGGTCACTGAAGTTAATATTGCAAAGCCCTTTGCTGATTGCCAGGCATTTATTCCAAGGGTGCTTCTGAGTGGCTTCCAACCTCTGAACTTTTGCTTAACAATTTTGCTTGTTTACTATTTTTACTACCCAGGGACTCTGACAATACTAAGGGTTAGTTATTACCAACTTGTAAATCTCTGCTGTTATCTTTAAATGATTATCTTTGTCCAGTTGGGAGGAAAGGCCCATTGAAGAGATGGCTGTGATAGTGTATTCTTGTCTCTAATAATTTAAACGAATATTTTAGCACTTGAGATGTTGGTTGTGCCTTATTTTACTTAATAACTACATAGGACGGTGTTGTTAAGTGCTGTCCAGTCAATTCCAACTAAGGGTGACCCCAAATAGAATAGAATGAAACTTTGCCTGGTCAGTCCTACATCATCCTCACAAACATTACTGTACTGCAGTCCATCCTTGCAGCCACTGTATCAATCTCTGTGGTTGAGACTTGTGTTAGTCCATGTAGATAGAGAAACAAATTCATGGACATTCATACTGTGTATGAGGAAGAGAC
>NW_022111369.1:42872869-42875844 GCF_000313985.2 Echinops telfairi
ATGTCCAATTGTCTACACATGGGCTTTGGGTCTCCACTCTACTCTCCCCCTCATTCATAATAATATGATTTTTTTGTTCTTTGATGCTGATAACTGATCCCATCAACACCTCATGATCACACAGGCTGGTGTGCTTCTTCCATGTGGACTTTGTTGCTTCTCAACTAGATGACCACTTGTTTATCTTCAAGCCTTTAAGACACCAGACGCTATATCTTTTGATAGCTGGAAACCATCAGCTTTCTTCACCACATTTGCTTATGCACCCACTTTGTACCCACTTTGTCTTCAGTGATCATATCAGGAAGGTGAGGATCACAGAATACCTGATTATTCAAACAAAGTGTTCTTGTGTTAGGCAGTACTTGAGTCAAGGCCCAATATCCATCGGCTACCTTAGCTCTTAACATATAGACATGAGTACATAGATCTATTTCCCTATCATTATATATAAATATATTTACATATATACATGCCTGTATTTAGACCTCTTTAAATGTCCTTTGCCTCCTAGTTCTTTCCTCTATCTCCTTTTACTTCCCTCTTGTTCCACTATTATGTTCAGCCTTCGTTCGAGTTTAGTAACTCCTTGCTGTTACAATGCCCTTGATTAAGCCCCACTATGCATCTTACACCCTTCTTTCCATTGATTTTAGTTCACTGTTGTTCCCTTATCTCTGGGTTGGTTGCCGCCCCTTCCTTTCTCCCACCTCCCCTTCTCCTGTGCCCCACAGAACTGTCTGTCCCATTGTTTTTTTTCTCCAAATTGTTTATCCCGCCTATCTTATCTAGATATACATGCAGAGACATTAATATAAGTGCAAAAACCAGACAAATCAAAACAAAACAACAAAGGAAGACAAAAACAACAACAATAAAACTAAAACAAAATAACACAACAAAAAGAAAGCCAATGACAAAAAAGGAAAAGCCTATAAATAGTTCAAGGTCTGTTTGTTGGCCTTTAGGAGTGTTTTCCAGTCGAGTCTGATGGGGTGCCACACTCTGTCCCCCAAATCTATTTTTATTCTCCAGGGACTTCATTGCTTTGCTCCCCTTGCTCCTCTGTTGCATGCCCTTGGTGATTCGCTCCAGTGTGATGGGTTCAGATTGGGCACAATTCCAACCCTGTGTCTCCGGTGTTGTCCCCCGTAGTGCTATGATTCAATGAGAGACATCGTGTCTGCTGGTGGGGCTGGCCCTATGGCCCTCTCTGAGCATTGTCTGCCCCGAGCAGGAACATCGTCATCGGGCTTGGTGGCCAGGAGGTGCTCCCCTCCCTCTCCCTCCCTCTTCCTTTCTGCTGTGTGCTCTGACCAGACACGCCCTCTCCCCAAGCTTATCCCCAGTGCTGTCCTCTGAAGTGCATTCTTCTTGGGGGATTGGAGGGTGGGGGATCATATCAGGGAGGTGAGCACATAATTATATGATTTTTTGTTCTTTGATGCCTGATAACTGATCCCTTCGGCACCTCGTGATCATGCAGGCAGGCTGGTGTGCTTCTTCCATGTGGCCGTATGCTCCATTTTTTAAGCTTGCCTCAGCGGAGTCATGTTGTACTTGTCCTTTTGTGTTTGGCTTACTTCGCTTTAGCATAATTTTCTCCAGTTTTTCCCATGCGACAATGCACTTCACGCATTCATCGCTGCTTTTCAGGGATGTGTAGTACTCCATTGTATGTATGTACCACCGTTTTTTTTATACAACTCTTTGCAATTGTGAACTGTGCCGCAATGAACATTGGAGCACAGATGTCTGGCCGTGGTTTGTTTCTTGCCTTTTCTGGGTATATGCCCCGTAGGGGGATTGCTGGGTCATATGATAGCTCAATTTCTATCTGTTTTAGAAATTGCCAACTCGATTTCCATAGTGGCTGTACATACTTACAGGTCCACCAGCAGTGGACAAGAGTTCCTATCTCACCACAGCTCCTCCAACACTTGTTACTTTCTGATTTTTTTAATTGGGCTATCTTTGAGAGTGTTAGGTGGTATCTCATAGTTGTTTTCATTTGCATTTCTCTTATGGCTAATGATCGGGAACATTTTCTCATATGTTGATTGGTCATTGGGATTTCTGCCCTTGTGAAATTTCTGTTCGGGTCCTTTGCCCTACTCCTCAGTGGGCAATTATTTTCTTTTTCGTATTGTAAGCTTCCAAAGTATTGTAGATTTTAGTAATACAGCCTTTTTCTGATGTGACATTGCTAAAGATGTTTTCCCAGTCTGTGTGCTCTCCTATTACTCTCGGTGAATTCTTTTGATGTACACAGGTGTTTTATCTTTGGTATATCCCACTTGTCTATTTGTGACTCCTCTGTATTTGTATCCTGCCCTATTTCTGATAGCCTATGTATTCCCTGCACCAAGGTTCTCAGGTTTGTCCCAATTCCCTCATTAATGGCTCTAATAGTTTGAGATCACCCCTTCCCTCTTAATGCTCAAATTAACACCAGATTATGTAACTACCATAATCTTCTTCTTTTTTTGCTGATCCTCTTTTTTGCTCTTCCTTGCTTTTTTTGCTCTTCTCTTTTTTTGCTGATCCTCTGCTTTGCCACATAGATTGTCCTCCTACAAGGACTGACCCTTCCTGATGACATGTCCAAAGTATATTAGGCAAAGGCTGCATTCCTCCCTTCTAAAGACAGTGTGTCTGTACTTCCAAGCCAGGTCTGTTTGTTCTTCTGACAGTCCATAATATATTCCATATTCTTCATCTCTACCATAATTCAATGCAGCAGTGCTTCTTAGCTCTTCTTTATTCACTGACCAGTTTTCACAGGCATAGGAGGTGCCTGAAAATACCATGGCTTGAGGTAAGTGCACCTTAGTCTTCAAAGTGACATCTGAGATAGTTTATTGTGCCAGCCTGGCCGATAAACACAAGTGGGATTAACTGAAGGGCAGAGAGATAAATGGTGTGGTGAGGCTCGTCTTTCTTGTCTCTCGCTCTTTGATCATCGGACCAGTGTG
>NW_022111369.1:42876408-42878604 GCF_000313985.2 Echinops telfairi
GAATTGAATTGTGTCCCCTAACATATAATCCCATTTAGAAACAGGGTTTTGCTATGTTAATGATGCCATCCCTATTGGGCTTGTTTTAGACCTAATCACTTTTGAGATACAAAAAGCAGGTTAAGCACTGAGAGCAGCAAACACCCACCCAAACCAGAGAAGACAGAAGCACAGGTGGTACAGAAACTGAGACAAGGATCTTCCCCCCAGAACCAACAAAGAAAGAGGCCTCCCCTAGAGCAAGTGCCAGTAGATTTCCAGGCTACGAAACTGAGAAAACATATTTCTGTTCCTTCAAATCACTCGTGGTGGTATTTCTTTTACAGAAGTACTAGGAATCTAGGGGTGTAAAATTACCCTTTGTCTGAGATTGGGTTTCATCGCTTATTCAGGTTATCCTATTCAGGGAAAACCAATATGCGAGGGAAATAAGAAAGGAAACCGGGATGGAGCAATAACAATACCTACTAACCAGGTCTTGAGTTTTCTTCAATGACAAAACTGTATTTTAACTGCATTATTTGTATCCCTAGCACTTACCACTGTGCGTAGCACATGGTAGCTTTTAACTAAATTGCTTCATTCATTTAAATTGCATGAGAGCCTATAATTAAATTTCAATGCAATTTCTGAAAAGAGCCATCTAAATTCAGATTTTTCTTTGTAAAGTACATTGCAAAGTAACACCATAGATTTTCCCTTCATGCTCTATGTCACCACCCCTGCTGTTGACATTTTACACTCTTCTCTGCATATCAGTTATCTGAGAGGAAGGAAGTGGGTCTTGTGGTCTGTCAGAAGCCAGCCTTACTTCTCTCTTATTGGATGTCCACATGAAGTCACTGACCCTGTTAGGGCCTCCAGCTGTGTGAAAAGAGAATAATACTTCCCTAAATAGTCTGTTTTTCTTCGATGAGGTACATTTTTACATGACACTTTCCTTTAAATTGTATCAGAGCTTAAATTCTGAGCACCTCATTTTCAGGAGGCTATGGATGACAGTGAAACCTCAAATCCATTTGCACAGTCCTAAGACAAAGGAAGCCTTCGCTGAATTCCTTCTGCTCAATAGCCAGGGAGGTGAATAATTTTGCCCTTATGCAGAGTGCTTTGGAAGTGTAGTCCCTTCGCCCCTTTCCAGCCAGGTCAGGGAGGGGCAGTCTTGCTTAAGGGCTTGCCTGGGTGTGTCCTGGAGGGACAGTACTGGAGGTCAAATAGCCTTAAGTCAAGGCCTCTCAGTGATGTCCTGACTGGCTTGGACAGAAGGCCCTGGACCAATCTTGTAAGCTATTCTACCTAATATAATGTAAGTGTCCCAATCATGGCCCGGTTTCTGCTTCTGTAGTCCCACCTGAAACTATAATGTATTCATCTGCCACTGATCATGAATGTGTGCCTGCTTCCTTTGTCTCATGCCGTAGTTCACTAGCGTCTTGACTGTGAATCCTTGAACACCCATGACCTCCTGCTACTGGCCTCCCTCATTTGGATGATGTGTCTCTGTGTTAGCTTTTCTTTTTTAAGACTTAATCCATGTTCTCCTTTAATTATATTTGGGATTGGGGTCTCTTTTGTACCCTAAAACATTATTAAAAGATTCTTTAAACACTTTGTTGTTAGTTTGTTTGGTCTGACTCATACGACCCTATGCAAAACAGAGTGAAACACCGCGTCATCCTCAAAATTGTTGCTATATCTGAGCCCCATTGCAGCCAAACTCTCTCCTTGTGTGTCTTCCTCTTTTTCAAGGGTCTTCTACTTTCCCAAGCATCATGTCTTTCTTCAGGGACTGATCTCTCCTGATAACATGATGACCAAAAGCCTTGAGATGAAGACTTGATTCTAGCTATCCTACTTCCAAGACAAATTTGTTATTTGCTGTCAGTCTAATATTCTTTGCCAACACCTTAATTCAGATGTGTCAATTCTTCTTAGTCTTCTTTACTCATTGTACAGTTTGTACATGAGGCCATTGAAAATACCATGGTTTGGGTCAGGCACACCTTAATCCTCAAAGTGACATCCTTGCTCTTGAACAGAGCTCTTGTGCAGTAGATTTGCCCAAGGTGATACATTTTTTGATTTCTTATCTGTTGTTTTGATGAGCACTGATTGTGGATCCAAATAAAATGAAAATTATTTTTAAATCATTTTATTGGGGGCTCATACAACTCTTATCACAATCTGTAAATACAT
>NW_022111369.1:42880500-42889022 GCF_000313985.2 Echinops telfairi
TGTCTCATAGTGGGGCTGGCCATGTGGTCTTTTCTGTGGACTGGCTACTCTAATCGGGAATGTGGTCCTCAGAAGGCCTGGTGGGCCAGAATGTGTTCCACTCTCTCCTCCTCACCCTTCATCTGCTCCCATGTACTCTGATCAGGCATGTGCCTCTCTGCAGATTCAGTGCCGTCCTCTGAAATAAATTCTTCTGGGGGGAGGGGCAGGTGTCCATGTTGTTGGGATTGGGGCCGGCCCCATACAGCCTTTGTATTAAGCACAATGTACATTTGTTGCCATCATCATTCTCAAAACATTTGCTTTCTACTTAAGCCCTTGGTATCAGCTTCTCCGCAAAATGAAGTTATTAATAACCTCAATCTTTTTGACATTCATCATCATGTTGTATATTGTTCCAGTTGTGCAGATTTTTGTTTTCTTTACATTGACTTGTGATCCATACTGAAGGCCACAGTCTCTGGTTTTAATCAGCATGTTCCTAAAGACCTCACAGCTTTCAGCAAGCAAGGCTATGTCAGCTTCATGTTGCAGATTGTTAATAGGCCTTCCCCCAATTCTGATGCCACACTCTCCTTAATAGGCGGCCACTTGTGAGGGATTTAGACACTGAAAATGTTATCAATTGCAAGGGGGAAATTTTAGATGAGAAATAGCTAAAGCACTTCCCTGTGGGACAGAGGAGTCTGAAGGTTCTTATGTTTACAGAAAACATTGGAATATTAAAATCTTGAGATGCTGGACTTGGTACAGTGCTGTGTATTTGGAAGAGGAATTGAGGTGGCTCATCTCTGATCTTCCATCATAATTCCCATGGGTTATTGGAATCCAATAAGGTCATTACCAAAAGGAAAGAATATACTGGCAGTAGGAAGGAACTAGGGACCTTTTAATGCCCCCACCACCAATGTTTAAACATATTAAAAAGAGTTGTGTAGTCATCACCACAATTGATTTAGAACATTTATTCTTGTATGCATTATTATTTTCTCCCCACTATTCCCCCCAGCAACCTTCCTTGCAATAACCCTAAGAAATTACTAATTGATTTACTGCCTTTATAGATTTACCTATCCTGGATTTCATATAACGAATATTATACAGAAAAACAAAACAAAACAAAAAAATTCCTGACAAACCAAAACACAGAAAAACCTCAATCTATGAGAAAACAAAAGAGAATAGAAACTGGAACATGTTTCAAATGGGTCAAGAGTGAAAAACAAATGACAATATGTTCAATTTTAACATAACAGTATCTACAGTAATATACTTTGCAATGCACCCTGTCTGAAAGCAAGCTTATTCATATTCCTGGTCAGTGGTCAGAGGGGATTCAGCAAAGGCTTAATCCATGTGGGTTTTCTGCACAGGAATTTTGGGCTTTCACTGTCATCCATAGCCTTCTGCAAACCAGGTGCTCAGAATTTAAGTTCTAATACAACACCCTCCTCTTATCTTGAATTTTATTATTTAAAACCCTGGATCCCATGGGCTGGGTGCATCTTCCATGTATACTTTGCTTAGATGGCTGCTTATTTTAAGACAAGCCTTTGAGACCACAGACACTATTATTTCTGAGAGCTGAGCACAATCTGAATTTTTTTTTTTTTTTTTTTGGTCTCTGAACCGTTTATTGCTGGGGCAGGGAGGGGGCTCAGGCGAAGGTGGAGCCGTTCCAGCCCACGTTAGCGGCGTTCATGTCATAGTAGTTGATGTAGATCCTCTCCGGGCTGATGCGCAGGTGCTCGGCCAGCAGGCCGCACAGCAGCTTGCTGTAGGTGCGGTTCTGCGCCCCGCCGATCTTGCCGATGCTGTGCAGGCTGCAGAGCCAGAGCCGCCGAACACCATGAGCTGGTCGGGGACCACGTGCACGGCGATGTACTGGGCCAGTTGCTGGGTGAGCTCGGAGAGCAGCCCGTCGGGCACAGAGGCGGGGGCACGTTGGTGTTCACCACGAACATGGGCATGATGGCGGAGAGACGGCGCAGACACACGGACAGACACCACATTCTGATTTTTTTAACCACATTTTGCTATAGTGCCCATATCTTCAGTGATCAATTCATGAGGGCAAGTATTGAACAGGACCAGAAATTGTTCTTAGATTAGAGCTTACAATGAAGTGAGAGCTCAAAATCCTGAATGTCTCTTTAAAGCTCATTTAAATTTCATTGAACTTTCTCCTAAACCCAGACAAACAATCTGGTAATCACTTTCTCCCATCACTTTCTCCCTGTATGACCACAGAACATGAAGGCTGGGTCATGTCCAAGAAAGCTCTAATTTTTGGAAGGGCTGGAAGCAGATTGCCTAAACCATCATGGTATGAAAGGTACTGAATCCTTACCATGGAGGAGGAGGGACAAGCGGCAGAGAGATGATTGTGGAGGCTACATAAACCCAACACTAATGGATTTAACAGCTTAATTAAAATCTTTGCTCATAAATCACAACTAGATTAAATTATGAATTAATAAATTCTTTACAACCACAAATTACGCCAGGTGTCTGACTCATGAATAATCATTTGGCTCGCCTGTAGCAAAAGAAGGTTGGAATTGAAGGAAAACAAGTAGGAACTCTGTGTGTCTGTGTGTGTGTGTGTGTGTGTGTGTGTCTGCTGTTAGGTACTGAGAATATATATGAAGTGAAAGGAAGAAAAGAATTTTTCTGAAAGGTAGAGCGGGGGAGGTGATGATAAAAAGGCATAGGATACTTTGAAAGTAAGCAAAGAGGAAGTCCACAGATCATCAAAGAGAAATCTTACATTTCTTTTTAAAAAGTCTTACAGTTTGTCTCTTCTCTTAGAGACTAGGCAGAAATCAGATGCCCTCTTCAGAAAATGAGTCTCATGGGGAGAAATGGCACCACCTCCTCATTTGGGGTGCAGAGACAGATGGAGAAGTCCACCTCCCCCACGTCTTGCACCAGGGCAGGGCCAGATGGTGAATAAGCTTGCAGGGAAGGAAGGTTGGTTTCCGCTGGCTTCTCTTCTCATGCATGAAATTCTTCCCCATCGATGATCTTCGTACCTCATGACTGCTATCCAAACCCTCTTTTCTTGGCACCTAACCTACCTGGCTTATTCCTAGGAGCATTCGTCTTCAGAAAAGGGTATGGAGATATTTACAAACAAGTTGAAAATATTTGGAGTCCCCATTAGTGAGCGCATGGGTGTTGGGAAGAAGTGACATAAGAGAGGGGAAATGGTAGATCTTATTCGTGCTCCTCTCATTGAGCTTCCTCTCATTCCTGGACACCGGGGATGGCTCTCAACTTCCCTCAGAGTTAACTTGGGGTCATGTAGTGAGTTCTGCCAATGGGCTGGACATGGAAGTGAAGCTTCTCAGTGCTAGTCAATGGAAATTGAGAAAACAAAAAACATAGAAACCATTGCTGCCAAGTTGTGTCCCACTCATGACAACCCCATCTGCTCCAGGGCAGAATTGCTCCTTGGAGTTTTCTTCACTGTCATCTCCATGGGAGCAGGTCATAAGGCCTTTCTTCGGTGGCACCACTGGGTAGGTTTAAACGACGAACCCTTAGCTTAGTAGCTAAGCACAAACCATTGCCAGCAACTTGGGAGCAGCTGTGAATTTCCCACCCTCTCCTCCTCTGCCTCCGTGTCTCTGGCAGGCTTATGTTCCAGAGGGAGTCGTAACAGGAAAGCAACCTGGATTCCTACAGCATCATTTGGAAGGGAGGTGATGCATTGCGTGAGTGAATGCAAAGTTAATGAGCGAGGTTTGAAGGTCTGTTTTTGCTGCAACATAGCAGGACCTATTCTGACTAGCACAGGGCAGGAAGCAGAAAGAGCTATCAGGGGATAACAAGAGCCAGCTCTCTTCTCTTCGCCTCTGTTCTGGGAAAGCAGAAATTAAAAAAAAAAACCTTCATTGAAGATGGACTTTAATATCTCAATACTTCTGAATTGACTATTTTACAATAAGAATATTTCCTATATAGTTTTAATTTAAAAACAAAAGCAAACTTGGGAAAATAAACTTTGGGCAAATTTGAGAAGGCTAAAATCAAGTGGGTTTCATCATGAGGAATTTGGAAAACTTCCACATCACTCCAAAATCTTTCCTCTGTTAACTGAAATTAACCCCGAGGGTTCACCTTTCAGCCAAAACATTGACTGGCTTATAAAGTGAATGTAACCCTTGGGAGACACTTAGTCCTCAGAATAATCAGTTGTTTGACTAAAATGTCAGCTCTGGCCCCCAAAACGAAGCTCAAACGGGAGGAGAAGGCAGGAATGACGGACGATGGAAAGGACAACCTAGGAAGGAAGTGGGGAGAATGCCGCCTAGGTTGTTGTGTAGCAATTAGTGAATGAGCACTAATTTGCTCTGTAAACTTTGACCCATGCCACAAGAATTAAAAAAATATTTCCTGTACTTATTGAGTGATTTCTATGGCTTACCAAGTGGCCTTGGAAAATCTTAGGAAGTCGGGTGAATTCCTGGAATGGTATGATTTGAATCACCCAAATGCTCACTATCGCTGTATGAAGATATCAGGCCTTGCCTGCTCCACCTTGGCAGGTTAATATGGTAAAACACCAATTCAGAGCAGTCAGGAAGTCCTGATTGTTTGTTCCCTTTGTTCCCTCACATTGATAATCAGCAAGTCCCGAAACTCCTTGAGCAAATTGAGATCACTGATGCTGATAAAGTATATTTCCTGCAAGCAGCCTGAAATATTTTGTGAAAGGGTCAGGAATATAATAAATAGGATAGTACCTAATAAATATGGGTGGCTTTCTAGTTTAAAGGGGCGGGGTACAATGGTCACGCCTTTGAATAAACCACAAGAAATCGGAGAAGTTAGTTTGCAGGCATTCTGTGAAGTAGCAATTTTCAATGTTGGTGGTATTGCTAGGTTCTATCAAGTTGGTTCCAACTCAAAAACCCAATACACTGTCTTCAAGTTGATTCCAACTCATAGTGGCCATATAGAAGGTTCTTGAGACTGAGAATAATCAATTATGGAGGCATATAGCCTCAGCTTTCTCCTGCAGTGTGGTTGGCGAGTGTGAACCACTGGCCTTGCAGTTAGCCATCCAACCCTTTCCCAACAGCACCACCAGGACTCAGGGACCCTCTAAACAACAGAAAGAAGCACTAGCCGATGACAATCAAGAACAGCAGCTCAATGTAAAACTTAAAAATAAGAACCTCTCTGCCGTTGAGCTGATTCTGGCTCATAGCAACCTTACAGGACAGGGTAGAACTACTCCTGTGGGTTTCCAAGACTGCATCTCTTCACAGGAGTAGAAAGCCCTGTCTTTCTCCCAAGGAGCAGCTGGTGATTTCAAACTGTTGACCAACACCTAACCACTAAGCCACGAGGGCTCCAGAAACCAAAATCCTCGGAACGAAATTAATAGTTGACATCAAGCTAACTGGAGAGGAAACTGAAGTTGTCAAAGATTTCATCTTGCTTGGATCCACAATCAATGAAGCAGCAGTCAAGAAATCAAATGACACATTACACTGGGCAAGCAGGCTGCACAAGAGCTCTTTAAAGTGTTGA
Organism: Echinops telfairi; assembly: GCF_000313985.2. Lineage (NCBI taxonomy): Eukaryota > Metazoa > Chordata > Mammalia > Afrosoricida > Tenrecidae > Echinops > Echinops telfairi. The sequence continues at coordinate 42,886,045 of NW_022111369.1, forward strand.
AGAGCAGGGATGTGACTACGAACTAACGTGAGCCTGACATACGCCACGGTATTTTCAATCGCTTCATATGTATCTTAAAAGTTGGACACGCAATCAGGAAAACCAAAGAATTGATGCATTTCAATTATGTTGCTGCCAAAGAATGTTGAAAATACCGTGGACGGCCAGAAGAGAGAACAAACCTGTCTTGGAAGAAGTATAGCCAGAATGCTCCTTAGAAGTCAGGAGGACAAGATTACGCTCACGTACTTTGAACATCTTATCAGGAGAGAAAAGTCCCTCCACAAGGTCATCATGCTTGGTAAAGTACAGGGTCAACTAAAAAGAGGAGACCCGTCAAGGAGATAGATTGGCACAGTGGCTGCAACAATGAGCTCAAACAAAGCAATTCTGAGATGGCACAGGATCAAGCAGTGTTTTCTTATTTGCACATAGATGAACTGTGTTAGAAGTGACGTGCTGGCACCTAAAAACAATGTAGTTTGGTCAGTTATACTTTAGTCCTCAAATAGCATCTTTGATGTTTAATAATTTAAAGAGGTTTTTAAAATCTGATCTGTCCAATGCAATACATTCTTTGATTTCCTGACTGCTATTTTCTATTTAAAAACAAAATAAAAAACAACAGCAAATAAAGTAAACCCACTTGAATTTGTTGGACACATGGTCACCCTATATAGGGTTTCCAAGACTGCAAACCTTCCTGGGAGTAAGCAGACTCATCTTTCTCCATTGGAGCACCTGGTAGGTTCTCAACATCCAACCTTGCAGTTAGCAGCCCAGTGCCTAACTCACAGCATCACTATAATCTATGGAAATAACATACTTCCTTAATGCTATTGGTAGCACTAACAATTTCATAGTATAATAACAAAATTGGCTTCACATATTGTGCTTCTCCACTTTGGCAGATCTCTGGGAAATAGAGACAATAGCCTATCAAGTCGCCCACATATAAATTCCGCCACAGTAATTTCCATTTGTCACCTAACATTGAAAATAAAGAGACCCTGAGCCTCTCCTTTCTTCAGCATTGCCTACTTCCCTGCTCCTCTTGTCACCTTCCCTGAACTCCCTCTTCTCAAAACCAGAAAAGCCTCTCATATCAATAATTTGTCTTGTCCCTTAATAAACTGTTCACATTTTTATAAGAATGACTTTCTCAGTGAATTACCACAGCCAGTATTTTCCTTGTAAGTCTTTTATCTCTTACTTTAAATGACCCACTGAAGGTCTATGAAATCAAATATGTTATTAGTAGGCTGGTCCAGATTTTGAAGTTGATCAAGATCGTTTCATGATGCCTGCAGTGAGGGTAAAAAGTTCACAAGTCTGCCAAGCCAGCATCTGCGAATGGCGCCCTTCTTCCTAGCATGGAAGGTCTGAAAGATAGGAGTGGCTACTAGGTACTTGTCCCCAGGAGTTCTCAGTGGTAGTCACATTTTCTCCCGAGGCCTGGACGCTTCCACGGTTCTCTTAAACCTCCTTTCCTTCCAGCTCCCAACTGCCCTCTTTTAGGGCAGTTGCCTGACCAAGAATTGAACTACCTTCTATCCTAAATATTAACTTTCCCTGTTTCTGTGCTTTCTATGCATATCTTTTTAAAAAGGAAACTTGATTTTATTTTTATCATCTAACTCTTATTTGACACTACTCCCTAAAAATCTACAATGCTCTTCCTTAACTTAAGGAATGCCCTAGGTTACTCCGAATGTAAGAAAATGAGGTTGCTGGGTTTTTTCAAACTTCATTATAACATGCAATTATTATGAGAGATCCTTTGAATTCCCAAATTCCCCACCAAGTGCCATCGCAGCTTTTTCACAGGTTGTGAGAGGGCTCTTTCATTAAGTCTGAGTAATTATACTGAAGCAAAATTAGGCTGAGAGAACAGTAACTATAATTCATTCAGTACTTCAACACAAATTCCAACTTGTTTGCTTTCTAATCTCCATCTCTTCGTTGTGTTACATCTTAATCATCTCCAACAATAACTTGAAAGTTTTAGAAAAGTGTTCATGAAATTTTCATTGATGAAAATTGATACACTGCCTATACTATAAAACTGGAACTAATTTGTGTATCAAATAATAATCTTCCCAACTATTCTAAATAATTATTTCAAGAATTTGTAGACTAGGAGTGATTTCCAATCTTACTAATATAACTATTTCCTTAGACTAGGTTCTCTAGAGAAGCAAACACAGTGATATATATGTGAGGGGACACCCCCAAAAAACTCATTGTGTTTTCAAGGTTATGTATTTAAACTTTTTTACAAAGCAACCTTATCACCTTCAAAGTACTTCTTCATTACACTTAATACATTTATCAAATCTGTGATTCCATTCTTGGAAACATTTTCAAACTCATCTGTTTGGATGGCTGGCAGCACCTCCCTTGTTTTTTTTCTTCAACTCTTCTACATCATCAAATTGCTGTCCTTTCACGTGTCTCAGAAACAAAAAGAAGTCCCATGGAGCAAGGTCAGGTAAGTAAGGTGTGTGAGGCAAGAGAGGCATGCTGATTTTTTCCCAAAAACTGGTACAGCGAGATGACTGTGTGAGCAGGTACATTGATGTGGTGGCAAAACCAGCCCCCTGCCTGCCACAAATCAGGCCGTTTTTGTTGTATAGTGTTACACAATTTTTCAGCACCTCTAAATAGAAAGCTTGATTAACAGTCTGACCTGGTTGTAAAAATTCCAAATGCACTACAAGTGGACATTTTCATCCATTCGGGAAGTTGATGGACTTCCAGAACAAGGTTTGTCATAAATCAACATTTCACCTTTTTTGAAATGAGAAAACCACTCATACACTTGAGTTTTTCTCAGAGTGCTGTCCTTGTAAGCTCTGTTCAACATCACAACAGTTTCTGTGGCATTTTTCCAGAGCAGGAAACAAAATTTCACAGCCGCATGCTGTTCTCATAAATCAATCATCACAAAAAAAGAAGTTCAAGTGAAACTGGTTTCA
>NW_022111369.1:42889198-42892777 GCF_000313985.2 Echinops telfairi
TGTGTGTGTGTGTGTGTAGAGAGAGAGAGAAAGATTGATTTCAAGGAAATGGCTCATGTGGTTGTGGAAGTTGGCAAGCCACAAATTCATGGGTCAGGCATCTGGCTGGAAGCTGATGAACCCAAAATCATCAGACCAGACAGCAGGTGGCAGGACCAAAGGACTGCAGAAAATGGTGAATCCCAGAATCAGCAGGTCAGACAGCAGGCTGTGGCTCAAGTTCCAGGAGCCAGAGGTTAAGTGATGGCAATCCAAGTGTAGGATTCAGAAATAGAGAGAGCTTTGCCAGGGCATCCAAATATATGGTATACCGTCCAAACCCACAAGGAAACACACCTTACATTAGACAATTGCTAAGTAGGGGTTATGGCTTGAGGAAGAGCCTGATTTTACTAAGGGTGTGATTCAAAATACACCTCACAATAATTTTGCATCACTAATATACAGAGATTTAGGATTTACAACATGTAAAATAGAGGATAATTATATAATATCACAAAAGAGGATAGTTACATAACACTGGACATCATGGCCTAGCCAAGTTGACACATACATTAACCATCACAACAACTGAACATATCTATCCTGGTAATTTCTCTGCTACAGCTTAAATTGATGTGCTATTTAAGTAGATTAAAGCTCTCATGAATCTTGAGCAATAGGCAATAAATGCACTGTATATTATACATCAATACATAGAGTCATTTATATCCAGCATGACAAGAAGTTATATTACTAAAATGCTTAGAGACATAGACTGCTAGATGAAATTAAGCAAAATCTTTATTTAGTCTAAAGTTTCCTCCCTTTAACATGTTAACTAGGAGGTAGAACAAAGGGTTAGATTTTATTGTTTTTATTTTCCTTGTGGTGCTGTGAATGCTGAAGCAGAAGTTAACAGTCAAAAGACAGACAGGAGGAAGGAAGTCTGAAGAAACAGAGGTTTCAAAACAAATGAATTGAACAGCCAGTCCCTTAATAAATGGTATTAACGGTGCTCTCAACATTAAACAAAAAATGAAGATGGAACAAATCAACTACTGAAAACCACCAAAATTTCATTTACAATGTGCAAAGCACTTTTTAATGCAGGGGTGGGGGCGGGAGGTGGGGGCGTGGAGACAGGGAGTAAGATATAAATAGACCAAAAGCAAGTTAAGGGGGAACCTGGAAAATGGAAGCAGTGAAGATGGCTACATTTTAAGGGCACTTGTCTAACACTGAAGAACTTAAGCATCAGGGTTGTTTGTTTAGTTTGTTTGTGGTTGTTTCATTTCCAGGGAGCAGGGGACAGGAATAAAAGTCCACACAAAGTGTCTACTGAACGCTCTCCCAAACCAAAGGGATAAACACACAGGGCAAGGGTTGATGAGAAGTAGGCCTGGTATCTCCTCATACTCCCAAACCATAGGACAAATTTCCACAGTGAACCATGGCTTTGGGTGAAAGGGGTAAAAAAATAATCTCTTCTAAGAATCCATGGTTACAAACCCTCCTGAAGCAGGCTTGTAGACTGAATTTATACTGCATTGTTAGCCCCAAACCGCTAAACCTGGAATTCACTTCAAAGTGTGCAACTAGTGGCAATGAAGATGGACATATCCGACCTCCTCTGGCTTCCCTAGTGCCATGCACGCACGAGGCAGAAGTCAGACAAGTCTCCATGGTCCATCCTTCTTGACCTAGTCTGGCATCACCCGTTCCTCCCACACCACTCTACATCTATGCTGGGTTCCATAATCTGTTACAATGACCACACAGAACTCACAGACAATACTCACCATTAGGGTTTATTAGGAAAGGTCTCAGCCTCTTAGCCACATGGTAGGGAAGTCTCTCTTCAGTTCAAATTCTCTCAGCCACAAGGCCCCTTTGCCTTTGCGTCCATGGGCCAGGAAGCCAGCCTGCCTGTCACTCTGTCCCACAGTTCCATCATCTCGGGCCAGCTCAGGAGAAGGCCCCATGGTCACAGCGCTGCACCCTCGGTCTCCGTGCCACAGTCTGTGAGGCCTCTGGTCTCAGAGGCCCTCGGAGATCCTGACCGTGCTCTTCCACGGTCTCCCTTCTCTCCTGCTGCTTCAAAGATGGCTCATCCCCTTAGAGCCAGACAGGTAAAGACAACTGACCAATCCCCTCTCTTGATGGGACACAAGTCCCATTTGTATACTCCCACCCACTCCTTTGGTGGAAGTTACCAGAGTTGAGTAGATGTACCATATTAAGAAATTTCATGCTACCGCAAAGTAGTCTTTGGTTACTCTTGTCTTGCCAAAATATTCTGGTGATAGGCGGTGGGAAAACAAGCCCCCTCCCCAAATCAGTGGTAAGACAACAATTTTATAATGATCAGGGTTTCTGTTGGCTCAATAATTTGGAAAGAGCACAACAAAGACAACTTGTCTTTTCATGATGACTGGAAAGAGTTGAAGATTTGGGGTCACTTGCTAGTGGAAAGCTGGAATCATCTGAAAGCTCACTCACCCAGATAGCTGATGGCTGATGCTGCCTATGGGTTGGGAGTTCAGCTGAAACTGCTGGTGTAAATAGCTACATGTATTCTTTCCTGGAGACGACGTGGACTTTCTCATTGTATACTAGCTGGTTCCAAGTACAGTGTCCCCAGAGGACATGGAGGAAGCAGGATTTCCTTTTATTCCCACCCTTGCAAGCCACACAGTGTCCTTTTTGCCCTAGCCACAAGTATTCCCATACTCAAGTTGCAGGAATAGAGACCTCATTTCTCAATGGGAGGAGTTTCACAACTACATGTAGGATCGGGGTTTTATTGTGCCATATTTGGGACATAAAATTTGCCCTCTAAAAGCATATGAAAATTTTCTGCCGAAGAGCCCATCTTTAACTCAGGGCTCACCATATTTCCTGAGGTAAAACACTAGAGAATATGCGGACAAAAATCAGAACACATATGAAATTCATAAAGACAGAAAGCATCTCATATAAAACCCAAGAGAAATAATCAACAGAAAAATCAGACCCATAAATCTCCAAATATTGGAATTGTTCACCAAGGAATAGAAAGTATGTTCAATATTTCCAAAAGGAGGGAAAATATTTAAAACTACAACATGAAATAAAAGACTGTAGAAATGTCCCGGCAGCTTTTAAAAAGAACCAACTAGAACCTCTGAAACCCAAACCATGCCACTGCCATCAAGTTGATTCAGATCAGTGACCCCATAGAGGGTTTTGGAGGCTGTCCATCTTTCTGGGAACAGATAGCCTCTCTCTCTCCTGCCACGAGGCTGGGAGACTTAAAGCGCCAGCCTTGCACTTAGCAAATCAATACTGACCGGACAGCACCCCCAGATCTCTGTGAACCTCTGAAAAGAAAAACAATATGACCTGAAATTTAGAACTTAGTGGACAAGCTCAGAGCCACTGCTAAAGATATGAATTATGATCTAAAGCATAGATCTCAGGAAATTATACAGAATGTAGCACAGAAAGTCAGAGTATGGAAGAGACGGAAGAGATGTGAAACACCATGAAACATACAGGGCAAGGCCTAATGTAATGAAAGTTCCAAAAATGAAAGAAAAAGAGTACAAAGGAGGCAAC
>NW_022111369.1:42893558-42900887 GCF_000313985.2 Echinops telfairi
AACAAAATGATTAAAAAAACAATTGTTACAAACTTGCAGAAACTTTTATTAAACTAAAATATCAAAATGTGATGCTATTTTTTTCTACACATGGTCTCCAACTCAGCCCATCTGCTTCAAAAGGCAGTGTTTCCATTTCTCTAACCCTGACCTACAGAATTCTGCACTTTTCTGTGTATACCATGTCAAAAGGCAGTTTGGATATCCTCAAAGGACTCGAATCATGTTCCTCTTCCAGCTCCTGGGGTTTGGAGAATGAAAGAAGTCTGGAGAGGCAAGACTGAGGCTCTAGAGTGAATGAGATAGGATTTCCCAATGAAATCCTCACAGAACAGCCCTGGTGAAACCCAAAGAACAGCAGGTGCGTTGTTGTAATAGAGGAAAATCCCTTGGTGCAATTTCCCTGGCCTTTTTCTGAGTTTTCAATTTTCTTAAAAATTCTTCATGATAAATCCCATCATTGTTCCATGTCCTTTCAGGGAATCTATCAAGACCACCCCTTTGGGGTCCCTCCAAAAACAGTTGCCATAACTTCCTGAGCTGACCTCTCTGCCTTGAGTTTAACTGGGCCAGCAGATCCCATTAGAAACTACTGTTTTGATTGGCCTTCTTGCATGCTTTGAGTTGCTAAGCACAAGGTCAGCAGTTTCAACCCACTAGCTGCTCCCAGGGAGGAAGATCAGGCTTTCTGTTCCTAAGGCTTTCTGCTCCCTTCCAGATTTATAGGCTCAAAACTCAAAGGGGCAGTTCTACTCTGCTCTCTAGGATCGCTATAAACTGGAATTTATTCGATGGCAATGAGTTTGGAATTTGGGGAAGGAGAGGAAGAGAAGTATTTTACTGAGAGAATTTTCTGCAAACATCCACTAGTTGCAGAAACATGCTTAAACACATTTTATTTGCAATTAACTCATGCATGTGTGTCCTGTTACCCTAGTAACTATACTTTTAGACTTACCCTCCCAGATGGGAGCTGGAAGGCAGTAGAATAGAGTCAACCTAGAGTTTATATGCAGTCGTCTCTCAGTGTTCATGGAGAGTGGATTCCAGGACCTCTTCCCCACCCACCCCCACATTGCAGATGCTCAACTCCCAGATCTAAAATGGCATACGATTTATGTGTACCCTAGGCACATTGTCCAATATACCTTAAATAATCTCTCTAGGTTACTTTTAATTCCTAATACATTGTTAATGCTGTGTAAATAACACTTTTTACTCTCTCTAAGCTTTTAGGAATTACTTTGCTCATTTGATTACTTTTGTTTTTTTTCCTCTTAGAATATTTCCTGCATGTGGTTAGTTGAATCCTTAGATGTCATCCTTACCTCTAAGAAACTGGCTATACTTCTTCCAAGACAGCACTGTTTGTTCTTTTGGCAATCCATATTACTTTCAATATTCTCTGATAGCACCATAATTCAAATGCATCAATTCTTCTTCTGTCTTCCTTATTCCATGTCCAACTTTCACATGCGTAGGAGGTGATTAAAAATACCAGGGCTTGGGTCAAGCACACTGTACTCCTCAAAGTAACACCCTTGTGTTTCAATACTCTAAAGAGGTCTTGTGTAGCAGATTCACCCAACACAATGCATCATTTGACCCCTTGACTGCTGCTTCCATGAACATTGGTTGTGGATCCAAGCAAGAGGAAATTTTTGACAACGTCAGTCTTTTCTCCATTTATCATGTTATTGCAAGGAGTCCTGGTGGCATACCGATAATGTGTTGGGCTGCTAACTGCAAGGTCAGCAGTTTGACACCACCAGCAGCTCCACCAGAGAAAAATGGGATTTTCTACTCCCCTAAAGAATTAGTCTCAGAAACCCACAGAAGCAGTACTACTCTGTCCTGTAGGGTCACTATGAGGCAGCATCGACTCAATGGCCATGGGTTTGGTTTTGAGTTCACCTCTTGTTCCAGTCGTGAAGGTTTTGGTTTTCTTTACATTGACATATAATCCATTCTGAAGGCTGCAGTTCTTGACCTTCATCAGCAAATGTGTCAACTTCTCCTCACTTTAGCTAGCAAGGTTGTCTTCTGCATATTACAGGTTGTTAATTAGCCTTCTTCCAACCCTGATGCCACATTCTTCTTCATATAATCCAGCTTCTTTGCTTATAAGTATCCTCTCATCTTACTTGCACAATCTGCACACTGGGCTGTAATCTAGATTGTTTCCTCAGTATAGAGATTGAATAAGTATGGTGAGAGGATACAACTTTGAAGCCCACCTCTTCTGATTTTAAACCTTGCAGTATTTCCTTGATCTGTTCATACATCTGCTTCTTAATTCATCAACAAGTTCCACATAAGCACAATGAAATGTTGTGGAAGTCCCATTCTTCCCAAGGCTATCCCTAGTTTGTTATGATCCACACAGTCTAATGCCTTTTTATTAGTCAATAAAACACAAGTAAACATCTTTCTGGAATTCGCTGCTTTGAGTCAAGATCCGTTTGACATCAGCAATGATATTCCTTATTCTACATAATTTTAAATCTGGCCTGAACTGCTGGCAGCTCCCTGTCAATATACTTCTACAACCATTATTGAATGATCTTAGCAAAGTTTTACTTGCATGTGGTATTAATGATATAGTTTTATAACTCGAGCATTCTTTGGGTCATCTTTCTTTAGAATGGGTACAAATATAGAGCTCTTCCAATCAGTTGGCCAAGTAGCAGTCTTCCAAATTTCCTGGCATAGACGAGTGAGTGCTTCCAGTGTTTCTTCAGCTTGCTGAAACATTTCAATTGGTTTTCTATCAATTCCATCATTTCAATTGGTATTCCATCAATTCTTGTTTTCAGATAATGGATGCAGCGCAGCTTGAACTTCTCCTGCAGTACCAATGGTTAGATAGCCACACTTGAAATGGTTGAATGTCAAGTAGCTCTTTTTTGTACAGTTCCTCTAAGTATTCTTTCCATCTTCATTGGGTGATTCTTGAATCATTCGATATTTTGCCCATAGAATCTTTCAATATTGCAACTGAGGTTTGGATTTTTTCTTTAGTTCTTTCAGTTTAAGATATGCTGCGCGTGTTCTTCATTTTTTGCTTTCTAACTCTGGGTATTTTCACATTTCCCTATCATATTTGGCTTTGTCTTCTGGAGCTGTTCTTCAATTTTTTCTGTTCAGCTCACCTCATTTCTTCCATTTGCCTTAGCCACTTTATGATTAAGAGCAGGTGTCAGAGTCTCTTCCGACATCCATGGCGATTTTTGAAAGCTGACTTCAGACGAAAGTAGTTTACAATGCTGTTGTTCTGCTGGTGCTGTTAGTTGCCATCAAGTGGCTCCAACTCATAGTGGCCCAGCGTACAATAGACTGAAACACGACCAGGCCTGCACTACCTGTGCAGCTGTTCTTATGTTCGAGGGCATCAGTGTCAATGCATCTTGTCCACTGCCCTCTCCTTTAGTGAGTATGGTGTCCTTCTCTAGGGATTGGTCTCTCCTGTAGCATGTTTGAAATATGTAAGATGAAGCCTGGCCTGTTGTTCACGCCCCTGGGGGTGGGGGTGGGGGTATGTGTCAATCATTGCAATGGACTCCCCCTTCCTCCCTTCCTCTCCCCACTGTCCCCTACCCTCCTGGTGTTGCTACTCCCAGTTCAGTTCCTGAGGGGTTTATCTGACCTGGATTCCGGGTGTCCTGAGTTCTTATCTGTACCTGTGTACATGCTGTGTCTAACCCGATGTGAAAAGCAGGACTGGGGTCATGATAGTAGGGAGGTAAGGACATCTCAAGGAACTAGAGGAACGTTGTGTCTTTCATCAGTGCTATACTGTGCCTTGGTTGACTCATGCTTCCTGTGACCTTTCTGTGAGGAGATGTCCCATTGTCTACAGATGGGTTTGGGGTCTTTGTTCTAACCCCCCTCATTCTCAACAATGTTTTTTTGTTTGTTTGCTTTGGGTCTTCTGATGCCTGTTATCTAATCCTGTCGACACCTCACAATCTCACAGGCTGGTGTCCCTCTTCCATGCGGGCTTGTTGTTTCTCTGCTAGATGGTCACTTATTTTACATCAAGCCTTTAAGACCCCAGAAGCTATATCTTTTAACAGCTGAGCACTATCCGCTTTTTTCATTTGCTTGTGCACTATTTTGTCTTCAGCAATCGTGCCGGGAGGGTGAGCTTCACAGAATGCCAGGTTGTTAGAACAAAGTGTTCTTGTGTTGAGGGAGAGCTTGAGCAGAGGCCCAAAATCTGGGCCAAAATATACCTCAGTATATTGCCTTATAAATATATGTACTTAGGCCAATACCTCTATTTTTATGAATTAATATTTTTATGAATTAATGCTTATACCTCTATCCCTAGCTTTGCTTCCTAGATCATTCCTCTGTTTCCTTTTATCTTCCTTCTGCCCCACCATCATGCTCACCCTTCTTCTGCATCTTAGTAATTCTTCTCAGGTAGATTGCTGTTGCTCCAACACCACAGGGATCTCTACATCCTCCTCATTGTTGATGATATTTAAAAAAAATTTTTTTATTACATGTCATTGATTTCTTTTTTTTATCATTTTATTAGGGGATCATACAATCCATATTGTATGATCTTACCACAATCCATACATACATCAATTGTGTAAAGCGCATCTGCACATTCATTGCCCTCATTGTTCTCAAAACATTTCCTCTCCACTTAAGCCCCCGGCATTAGGTCCTCATTTTCCCCCTCCCTCCCCGCTCCCCCCTCCCCCATGAGCCCTTGATAATTTATAAATTATTATTTTGTCATATCTTGCCCTGTCCGACGTCTCCCCCCAACCACCCCCTGGCATTGTTGATTTTAATTCCCTAGTTGTTCCCCTGTCTATGGAGTTGTTTGCTCACTGCTCCCTTAGCCAGCCTCCTCCTCCCACAAAGAGCTCCAGAACCATCAGTTCCATTGCTTTCTCCTGGAGCTTGCTTCGGTGCCTATTTTATATAGGTGGGCAAACCAACAATAATGGAGACAAAACAAAAAGAGAAAAAGAAAATAGTAACTAGCAAAAAAGCAAAGATAATTCCAGGTCTGTCCACTGTGGACCCTTATGACTATCTCCCCACTGGTCCTGGGGAATTCCAGGAACTGCCCCTCCTAGCCTGAAGTCTATTTATAAGGTTTTAGGGGGTTTTTTCCCTTCATTTTTATTGAAGTCAAAATAATGGCCTTGGACTGCTTATATTTAATTTTTCTACTTATTAATCAGGTTGAAAATTTTTCTATTTTCAGTTTTAAGTAAGAATATATATATTTTTTATTTTCTCACAAAGTTAATGGTTCAGGAAAAAGAAAAGTTTTATTTTATCCTTGTCAGAGGCTGATATGGGAGATATTTATAAATTTTGCTTTTCATAAAATTAGATAATATTTGCAGATTCTAGGGTTAACACGAAGCCTCAAAATATATTTACAATTTACAGAAAAACTACCTAAATTGTTAAATGTATTGTCCATACTAAATAACTTGAAATTAAGCCAATTTCCACCAGTGTCTATGTAGCTTTAAGCAAATACATTGTCTCTCTTTCTGTATAAAATTGAAAAACATATTACATTGCTAATTTCATTGAGCAGTTTAGAACATATTAACCCTTAGAAAGTCTCTTATTCCCATTTCTTTTTAGATTCTCAATGTGGCCTTGAAACCTTTGCTTCTGTTAGTGCACAGTTATGTCAGTTGAAGGACTGGCATAATAACATCTTCCACAATGACATAACTTAGAGACAGTGATATAATTATTATGGACCACCAACCATCTGTCACACTGTACTGGCTTGTGTGTTGGTATGATGCTGAGAATTATGCCACCAGTATTCCAAGAACCAGCAGGGTCACCTATGATAGACAGGTTTCAGCAGATCTTTCAGAATCCTACTGGAAGAAGAAATACCTGGTAATCTACTTTCAAATATTAGCCATTGAAACTCATGAGGATTAGTGGCCTGAACAATGCAATCACTCATGCAATGATCATGCAGATGGCATGGAATTAGTCAATGTTTCATTCTTGTGTACAAAAGCAAACATTCTGGATGGCCTTGCTCAACTTCTACGTCATCTTCCTTTTCATGTATCCTTCTATTACAGATGTTGGAAAGGTAAAACTTATTATCTTAACCTGGAGTTACCCAAGATGTAAGATTTGGGGCAGAAGTTTTAGGAAATGTAGTCAGTCACAGAGAAAGTAAAAAGGGGACAAAAAAAGGAGGGATCCACACGAGGTTATGCCTCCAGGAAACTGGTGCTTTATTCCACTGAGTCTTCTGAACAAATTTAATTCAAGCTACCTTATAATAGTGTACTTCAGAAGGAAAGGGGGACATTTAAGCAACCGTTGGCTCCTATCCCTATTCGTTGAAGGTACTAGCTCCCCCAGCACTTCTTGATTTTACATGAAATGCACGCAGGATGGGTTCCTGCCTGTTCCTCTTAACACAGTGCTAACCTTCACAACAATACTCACAGAAGCAGTCGCAGGAATTAGAAATAGAGCCGAAACTGTACCCCGTTCACACTGTTGTGATGCTGGATGCAATATTACTAGTATTTCAAATTGCAGCAGTCACCCATGGTGAACAGGCTTCAGCAGAGCTTCCAGACTAAGCATGGACTATGAAAAAGGAACAGGCCACCCACTCTGAGGAATTAGCCACTTAAAGCTTATGCACAGCAGTGGAACACTGTCAGATACAGAATCGGAAGTTGAAGCACTCAGGTTGGAGGGCTCTCAAAATATGACGGAGGACGAGATGTCTTCTCCAGGTGAAGTCAACCTTAATGACGTAGATGAAGGAAAGCTTTCAAGACCTTCACTTGCTTGAGAGAACGTGGTTAAAGTACAATCCTGTCTGGTAGGATAATATTTATACACCTATAAGGAAGCCAGGTTAACACAGGTGTTATTCAAATTTACACCAAGCATGAAAGCTAGCAATGGAGAAATTAAAGAAGTCTACCAACTTCTTCAGTCTGAAATTGAGCAAATATGGAATCAAGATGCATTGATCAGTATTGGCAAATGGGATGCAAATGTTGGAAACAAAGAGGAAGAATCAATAGTTGGAAAATATAGCTGTGGTGACAGAAACAAAGCTGGATATTGCATAATAGAATTTTGCAAGACCAGCAACTTCATTGTAAGTACTGCCTGCTCTTATGTCTACTATTCTGAACCCCTAAGAACACAGATAACTTCATGGAGAGTAGAAACACGCTCCTGTTTTCCTCTTACCTCCAAGACCTTTCCTCATTTATTTAGTCTTCTCCCTTCTTCCATTCCTAAACTCTGGTTGTTCCCAGAGTCAAAACCTTGGTTTTATCCTTT
>NW_022111369.1:42902099-42904351 GCF_000313985.2 Echinops telfairi
AACCTGCCCTTACTCTCCTCCTACTTTCTCACTATCTGACTGGTGAATCCCACTAGCTGAACTCAAATGGAAGGTTGGAGACAGGCTGTTGAAATCTGAATGAATCATCTTCCTAGGGCACAGAGCAGAGCAGGCAAAGGTAGAGAATGGGTCCAGCACAGTGCAAAGGGCTTGGCAATAAGACTGTGACAAAATGAGACAGGGACTTGAGAAATTAAAAAAAATGGCTGAGATTTACTAGATCGGGTGAACACTATTCAGTGCTTTAAAATAAATGATTTTTATCAGCTTACAAGAATTACATATGTTCATTGTAGAAAATTTTACAAGTATTAAAAGCAAAAAGAAAATAAAAATAATAATCTTGCTCTCAAGCAGCCATCCCTTCTCATATTTTAAAATATGCTTCCAGTCTTTTTATTTGCATACCAAAATTATTTTAAAAACAAGCATACGCCAGCCTCCATGACGCTGAGACCAGTACTAGCTGGTGTGTGGCCACCATTGCCAATGGCTCTGAAAGGGATCATAATAGTAGATCCTGGATAGAGTGGGAGAAAAATGTGGAACTAAACAAACAAACCATCAAAAACCTTACCGATCTGATACTGATGCAACCCGTAAAACTATGACCCTTGGACACCCTTTTATGCCACTCCTGTGGCTCAGCCTAACAATAGACAGCTAGTAGGGTGAACAATAACACCAGAGAAGAATAAAGCCCCTAGGACAGCCAACTATATGAGATCAAAGGGCAGTGTTTGCCCAGGAAAGGGCTAAAAATGGACAATTGGAACTGGTAAATACAGGGGAGGAGGGGGTGGGAAGTACTGATGCACTATGGAGATTACAATCAATATCATGAATCAAAATGTGTATGAATCATTGAATTGCAAATCAATTTACTCTGTAAACTTTCACCTAAATCACAATTTAATCTCTCTATATCTATATCTACACTTATACCTATATCTATATGGGGGGTTACCCCCCAAGAAAGTGAAAACGCTCAGCTAGCAGAGCTTTCATAATAAACATTTTTCCTGATAGGCAAGCATCGAGCAACTCGCCTGAGTTAGTGCACTCAGTGGCGTCTCCTGGGAAGGTTCTCTCTGCTCATAGTGATTTTTTCCTAAAAGCAGTTTCACTTGGACCTCATTTTGTGTGATGGTCCATTTACGAGAACAGCATGCAGCTGTGAAATTCTGTTTTCTGATCAGGAAAAATACTGCAGAAACTGTTATGATGTTGAACACAGCTTACAAGGACAGCACAAAGGGAAAAACTCAAGTGTACGAGTGTGTGGCAGTTACATAATCTCCTTACAACTTGCGAAGGGGAGGAGTCTAGTCTGTCAATCAGGCCATAGCCAATGAGGCCTCCATGTGGGCTTGGCCTTCTACTGAGTATTCTAGGAACTCCTGTATTCCTCCCTGGAGGCATGAGACACTCTCTGCTGCTTCTTCCTGCTGACAAGACACACAAAGCTACACTAGAGTCCTGGAACTAGAGAAGCCACGTGGAGACTCCTGTCAGCACTGAGAAGCTTCCACTGCCACTGCACAAGACTTTCTACTCTTTGGCCTGTGATCTTCCTGCATTTGGTGTCACTGCATGTGTTGCATGAGTCTGAATAGGAATTTATAGATTGGTATCAGACATATGGCCCAATATCTGACTTATTGACTTGATCTGAATGAGCTGCGATGCTTTCTTAATACACAATTGCTCTTTGATATAAAGTTCTCTATTACACACATATGATTGTCTCTGGATTTGTTTCTTTAGTACACCCAGATTAACAGAGTGGGTTTTCTCATTTCAAAAAAGGTGAAATGTCGATTGATGACAAACCTTGTCCTGGATGACCATCAACTTGCTAAATGGACAAAAGTGTCAACTTGTAGTGTATTTGGAGTTCTTTCCACCAGGTCAGACTGTTAATCAAGCTTTCTCTTTAGAGGTTCTGAAAATATAACAGTGTGTGACAAAATAGGCCTGATTTGTGGCAGATGGGGGGCTGGTTTTGCCACCACAACAATGCACCAGCTTTTGGCAAAAGCAGCATGCCTCTCTTGCCCCACGCACCTTACTCACCTGAACTCACTCCATGGGACTTTTTTTTTGTTTCCGTGAATGAAGAAGGACATGAACAGACAGTGATTTGATGAGGTAGAAGAGGTGAAGAAAAAAACAAGGGAGGTACTTGTCAACCATCCAAACAGATGAGTTTGAAAAATGTTTCCAAGAAT
>NW_022111369.1:42905342-42923872 GCF_000313985.2 Echinops telfairi
GATCTATTTTAAGATGGTGTCGTTAGTTGCCACTGAGTCAGCTCTGACCCATAGTGACCCTGTGCACAACAGAAGAAAACACTGCACTGTCCTGTGCCATCCTCACAATTGGTCCTATGCCGGAGCCCATTAATTTCAAGGTAGGCTGAGAAATGTGTTGACGGACTTGCTGATGAGGATATTTAGGGTAGAAGGTGTGCAGGGTAGAGTTGCTCCTTTGGATCCATTCTCTACTCCCTGGCGTGGTCTGGAAGTTTGACCACCACAGACCATGTAGAAGCTTTAAAGTGGTTTTATGTTATTAAACAGCCCTCGGGAAGCTATTGTTGAGAGCTAAGCCATAAAAAGAGATGGAAAAAAGATAGAAACATGCTCCAAGTTATGACAAATTTACTCCACCCTCTTATAACTTTATTTAGTCATTTAGACTGATGTAAATCATACATGACTAAACTCATGACATTTAATTCGTCATCCCGCCACACCCATATGTCCATATACATAATAAATAGTAGAACCCCACGTTCCTGATGGTTGATAACTGAGTCAGTATACACTGGTAAGCAGATCAGACTTTCTGTGATACAGGAAGTCATTACTGTTCCCCTAAGCTGTTATTTTCCTGCTGATCAGGATTCTAGGTGTGCCAAGGGCATCTGAATTTTTTTCCATTTTACAGTCCGAATCTTGAACAAATGAAGCAATTGGGGTTCCTTACCCACTCTGACAGGCACCTTGGTCCCGCATAAGCCCAGCTTGAACTGGGCCTCAGTCTCTTATATCCTCCAGCTTCCCCCCCAAGCTCTCTGATACAGGTGAAAACGCGTTTTAATTTGCCTGAAATATAAATTTTTAGGTCCATGGGGTTGGAGTGACTTACATAGGCCATTATCCTGAGATATTCTTTTGAACCTTGAGATTCAAAGAAACTGGTTTCAATCATCTAATAGCCCAGTAAATACTTTAGTGAAGACTATTTGGCTAAAGACATTGTGCTCTTTAGAAGAATCTTATATATATAGTCAGTTTCAAGAAAAATCTAAAGGTTACCCCAGAGCTATGGTTCAGGGTAAATCAGTCATCATTGTAAACGTTCCTTAAGACAGTATATCAGTTCTGTTCTGGCCCTGTTGCCATGGCAATGTCAATAAGATGGAGTGTAAGAATCTCTGGAATATTTCTCATCTTTGAAACACATTGACTCATTTTGCAAATTGATTATTAAATTATCTTCAAGTCAATTTATATCAATTGGTTTATTATGATTTCTAAGTTAACACAGGTTAACGTAGTTAACACACCCTTTCTACTCCATCTTCCGGTGCTGCTTCCCAAGAGTAACACTTCCGACTTGGATGCTGTTATAAAATGAATTGTGCCTATCAAACACATGTGTTATAAATCTCAACACATGTGAATATAATTCCATCTAGGAAGAGAGCTTCCATTGTGTTAATAAGACTTTATCATGTAGAATATCTCCAACAATCACATTTGAGACATATTCTAAAAGTCACTAGGGTTTGCCAACCAATTTTGAGATAAGCAAACAAATAAACAATTGACCAGGCTCAGTATTCACACTGGGTGATTGGCAGGTACGAGGTGAATCAAAGTGAATCAAAGTCCATACACGATGATTGAAGTTATTTCCAACTACCTTCTGGGGAAGATGGTCCATGTGAAAATCAACACAGATGACACCATCAGAGACCTTAAGAAGCTGAATCACAGCCCACACTCATACACATTGCACCAAACTTGCCTGATGCAAGGAAATCCTTTGTTATGTACTGAAGTTGGCCAACTTCAGGACCTTAACCTTAGCTCAAAGAGAAACAAATTCTTAGTCACGGGCTTTTAACTCTGTACCAAGGTGACTAATTGTTAAAGAAATTAGCATGAGTCAGGATCGTCTGAACTCAGCCTCAGACCAAACATTTTACTTTAGTCATGTGCCTTGATTTTAGGGGCCCTGGTTGTAGATTCCCACAAAGAGTTGTTGTTGTTGTTGTTGTTGTGTGCCATTGAGTTGGTTCCAATCCATAGCAACCGTATGTACAACCGAATGAAACATCGCTTGGTCCTGCACCCTCACAATCATTCCCATGCTTCAGCCGATTGTTGCAGCCCTGGTGTCAATCCACCTCCTTCAGGGCCTTCTTCTCCTTCGCTGCCCCTCCCTTTACCAAGCACGATGTCCTTCTCCAGTCTCCCTTCACAACATGTCCAAAGCATGTAAGACAAAGTCTCACCATCCTTGCCTCTCAGGAGCACTCTAGCCATACTTCTGCTAAGATGATCAGTTTGTACTTTTAGCAGTCTATGGTACAATAATCTTCTCCAACACCATAATTCAAATGCATCTTTTTTCAGTTTTCTTTATTCGATATCTTACTTTTATATGCATATGAGGCAATTGAAAATATCATAGCTTGTGTCACGTGAACCTTAGTCCTTAAAGGAACATCCTTGCTTTTCAATACTCTAAAGAGGTCTTGTGACACAGATTTGCCTAATGCAATTCATCTTTTGATCTCTTGACTGCTGCTTCCATAGCATTGATTATGAATCCAAACAAGCCAAAATCCTTGACAGTTTCAACTTTTTCCTCATTTATCATGAGGTGACCTACTGGTCCACTTGGGAGGATTTGGGTCTTTACCTTGAATTGTAATCCACACTGAAGGCTACAATCCTTGATCTTCATCAACAAGTGCTTCCAGGCCTTCTCACTTTCCGCAGCAAAGTCGTGTCATCTTATACTGCAAGTTGTTAATAAGCCTTCCTCCAATCCTAACTAGAGGAATGAACCAGGAGGCCAAGGACATTTATAGAGGTATAAATACAGGCAGGTACATATGTAAATATATTTATATATCATTATAAGGATATAGATCTATGCACATATATTTATATGTTAAGTATTAAGGTAGCAGATGGACATTGGACCTCTACTCAGGTACTCCCTCAATGCAAGAACACTTTGGCATTCTGTGATGCTCACCTTCCTGACACGATCACTGAAGACAAAATGGGTGCATAGGCAAATGTGGTGCAGAAAGCTGATGGTCCCCGGTTACTAAAAGATATAGAGTCTGGGGTCTTAAAGGCTTAAAGATAAACAAGTGGCCATCTAGCTGGGAAGCAACAAAGCTCACATGGAAGCACACCAGCCTTTGTGATCATGAGGTGTTGATGGGAACAGGTATCAGACATCAGAAGACCTAAAACAAATAGACAATCATATCAATGCAAAAGAGGGGGGAGGGGCGAAGTGGACACCCAAAGCCCATCTGTAGACAATTGGACATCCCCTCACAGAAGAGTCACAGGAAGGGACGAGCCAGCCAGAGTGCAACATAGCACTAATGAAACACACAACTTTCATCCAGTTCTTTAATGCTTCCTTACCCCTCACCCCCAATATCATGACCCCAGTTCTATCTAACAAATCAGTCTAGACCAGATCATGTACACTGGTACAGATAAGAGCTCTCAACAATCCAGGACAGATAAATCCCTCAGGAACAATAATGGGAGTAGCAATACCATGAGGGTAGAAGGAAGGTGGGAGGAGAAAGGGGAAACCGATCACAATTATCTACATTAACCTCTTGGGTGGGGGGGGAGGGCAGACAACAGAAACTGGGTAGAGGGAGACAGCAGTCGTGTAAGACATGAAAAAAAACCAATAATTTATAATTTATCAAGGGTTCACGACGAGGGTGGGAGGGGAAAAAAGGAGCTGATACCAAGGGCTCAAGTAGAAAGAAAATGTTTTCAAAAGGATGATGGCAACATATGTACAAATGTGCTTGACACAAAGGATGTATGAGCCTCCAATAAAATGATCCAAAACAAAACAGATAAATGAACAAAAAATCCTGACACCCCCAAAAAAGCCTTCCTCTAATCTTAATGCCGCATTCTGCTTCATATAATCCAGCTTCTCTGATGATTTCAGCATAAAGATTGAATAAGTTTAGTGAGAGGATATAACCCTGACACACACCTTTCCTGATTTTAAACCATGCAGTATTCCTTTTTTCTATTCGCCTAACTCCCTCGTGATCCATATACACGCTCTGTATGAGCACAATGAAGTGTTCTGGAATTCCCATTCTCCTCAAGGTTATCCACAGTTAACAAACTGTTATGATCCACATAATTAAATGCTTTGGCATAGTCGATAAAGCACAAGTAAGTAAAGAGTTACAGTCTCAGAAAACTACAGGGTCAATGCTCCCCTGTGTTATAGGATCACCATGGGTCAGAATCCACTTGATGGCAGTTTTTTGAGTTTTGCACATAACCTCCCCACTCTTCTGTCAGTTTGTCATACTGTGGTAGCTTGCATGTTGCTGTGAAGATCTATCTGTGATGGGCTAATATCTATACACCTACAAGGAAGACCAGTTAACAATTATTCAAATTTATGCATCAACCACTAAAGCTAGTGATGAAGCGTTCTACTAACTTCCTCAGTCTGAAATTGATCAAACTTGAAATCAAGACGATTCCATTAATAATGACGGGTGATTATGAATGTGATTATTGGTGACTAGAATGTGAAAGTTAGAAACAGAGAAAAGTTGACGCTACTTTGAGGAGGCAGCGCTTCCTTTGTGAAGCTCTCCCCTGCTATTTCGAATAACTCTTACTGACTGTCACTGAGTCAATGCTAACTTAAGTGATCATATAAGACAGGGTAGGGGTCTGGGGAGGAGATGAGCCAGTCAGGGTACGATGTAACAATGATGAAAAATACAACTTTCCTCTAGTTCCTAAATGTTTCCTCCCTGCTCCCACTACCATGACTCGAATAAAATCTTGCAAGTCTGGCTAGACCAGAGGAGGTACACTGGTACAGATAGGAACTGAAAATACAGGGAATCCAGGACGGATGAGCCCTATAGGACCAGTGGTGTGAGTGGCAAAACAGGGAGGGTAAAGGGAGAATGGGTAGGAAAGAGGGAACCGATTACATGGAACTGTGTGTGACCTCCTCCCTGGGGGACAGACAACCGAAAAGTGGATGAAGGGAGACATTGGACAGGGCAAGATATGACAAAATAACAATTTATAAACTATCAAGGGCTCATGCGGGAGGGGGGATCGGGGAGGGAGGGGAAAAATGAGGACCTAATGTCGGGGGGTTAAATGGAGAGAAAATGTTTTGAGAAACGATGTACAAATGCGCTTTACACAATTGATGTGTGTATGGATTGGGATAACAGTTGTATGAGCCCCTAAGAAAATGTTTAAAAAAAAAAAAAGAAAAGGATGATGGCAACATATATACAAATGTGCCTGACACAATGGATGGATGGATGGATGGATGGATGGGTTGTTCTAGGAGCTGTAAGAGCCCCCAATAAAATGATTTAATAAAAACAAACAAACAAAAAAGACAGGGTAGAACTGTGCCCTAGAGGTTCTAGGACTATAACTCTTTACAGGAGTAGAAAGCCTCATCATTCTCCTGGAAGTGGCTGGTTGTTTTGAACTATAGACCTTGCAGATCACAGTCCAACTGGTAACCACTATCCCATCAAGGCTCCTTTCAAATAATAGCAGGCTATGTATGGTGACCAGGTTTCAGCAGAGCTTCCAGAGTAAGACCAAGGAGTAGGAAGAAAGAATAGGCTGTCTCTATCTGAGGGGTTAGCCATTGAAAATCTAACAATGAGCAACAGAATAGTATCTGATACAGTGCCTGAAGATCAACCCTTTAGGTTAGAAGGCAATCAAAATATGACAAAGGAAGAGCTGCCACTTCAAAGTAGCGTCAACTTTCGATGGAGCAAATCTTTCAAGACTTTCGTTTGCTGAGGAGGCATGGATCAGAAGGAGAAGGAACCGCTGCTGCAAGCATCTATTAATAATAAGAATGTGGAATGTACACAGTATGAATCTAAGACAATTGAATTAGGCATCAAAAATTGTCTTAGATCCACAGATGAAAAATGTGGCCTTGGTGATAAAAATTAAGCTGGAGATTATGTGATAGGGTTTTGCAGTCTTTGTTCTTGGTTGCCAACAACTTCTGTGCTGCCAAACTTTCTTCAACTGTATAAGCAGCAACCTTGTGGTAAACTGAGGACTAGGATGCTCCCAATCATAGGAATGGTAAACTAGCCCTATTTTGAGAAAGATCTCCATTGTTCTGAGATAGAAGTATTTTCAGATACACACTTTCCAGGCCAAAAATGTGTTCCCCATAATAGCCCTCCATTAAGGAGTCGTCCTAAAGGAGCTACCCTAAAAGACATCTCATACTGGCATCTGGCTACTCCCTGTGCCTGGAGGTTATCTGCAGATAAGAGCAACCAGATTCTATAGCCAACCCACCATAAAATGTAGCAACCTCTGTTTTGCCATTTCTTGCTGATACGGACCATAGAATACTCCCCTGGGGAGGGCTCAGGGGTGTGCTAAGTCAACTATCACTAGGTCAAGATGATGATTCACCTCCTTGCGTGTTTATTATGGTACGCACTTATGATATTACCCGTCAACTACGTAATATGTTTGCTGGATGACGTGTATGCCTTTTGAAAGATCTGTGAGCCCCATTATAGATACACATTGGAAACTACATTCACTCTCTTGGTCCTGATGTAGGGAGAAGGAGTTTCTGTGCCCCGCAACCTGTCTGTCTAATATTTTCCACAATCACAAAGTCACTCCTGAGGAACCCCCACAACCATACACATGGACCTTGACAGGTTGCATATCAGGAGTCAAAGGATAGAAAGAGACAATAGAAAAATTCAATGTTAACCAAAACGAGGACAGGAACCTACTGTGAAATAGAGCCATCAATTACGCATATGCAAGTTCAGGTTGAAGCTGAAAAAAATTAAAACAAACCATGAGAGTCTTCGTGTCTACCAAGTCCTTAGGGCCCCAGCTGAAACCATGCACAGTAGATTCATACATGTCATAAAAAAGCATGAAGGGCCTTGAAATAGTAACTACATGGCATTCCTGAGCCATCATTCATTGAGCATGCTCAAAGCAATAGATCTGCACTGAAGTCCAACAACTGCCAATTCCATAACATTGGGATCATAATCATCTGCTTCTTCTCACACCACGGTGTTTCAGCTGGGGGTCCGAGGGAGTGTGTCAATTCCTTAAATCTGCTACAGGTTGAATTTGAGGTAAATCCTAATTCACTTAGTGGGGTTTCTACACCAAATTCTTCTGATATGCCTCTGAAGGATGTTGTGCACCTTAAAAGGACAGAGTCTAAAGGCCAAGTAGTCTATAGCACCTGGGTTGGGCCCTAATGACACTCTTAATAGAATTACCTTATGCCCCAGGGGGATGATTGATAATGTTGTCTAACATAAAATGATCGTGAGGTCTCTAAAGTGAACCCGACACATATATAAATGTAAGTATATGAATGGATTGGGGGCTCTCACTTCATTCTAGCCTCAGTCTAATGAGATCACTGAGTTACTATGGCATGGCCATGTTCCACGCTCACCCTCATGAGGGAACTACTGAAGACATGGGTGCTATGACAAAGTATGGTGAAGAAACCAAATGTTTGCTTGTGTTTTATGGATTATACAAAAACATTCAAATGTGTGGATCTAACAAACTATGGATAACATTGTGCGGAATGGGAATTCCAGAATATTTTGTTGTGCTTACACAGAAGGGCGTGCTGCATGGTTTACAATCAGGAAAAGCATATGTCAGTGGTATATCCTTTTATTCTACTTATTCAATCTGTATGGTGATAAAATAATTCCTGGAGCTGAATTTATGAAGAAAAATTTTTCACCAGGATTGGAAGAAAGCTCATTAACTACAAATATTATAATGAAATGTGCAAAGACCTAGATTTAGAAAACCAAAAAGGAAGATCTTGCTCAAACTATCTTAAACTGAAGGAAAAATTCTCGCCTCAACTTGTGTGCTCAAAGACTCTATGGGCAGAACATTGAATGATGCAGGAAGCAGCACAAGGAGATGAAAGACTACACAGAACCACTGTACCCCAAGGCCCCCCAAACCAGTGGACATTCACACATTTCAAAAGGTCACATATGAGCAAGAATCAATGTTACTGAAGGAAAAAGTCCAAGCTACACTGAAGACATTAGCCAAAACAAGGCTTCAAGAATTGATGGAACACCAACTGAAATATTTCAGCAAGCTGATGAAGCACTGGAAGCACTCATCATTTTATGCCAAGATATTTGGAAGATCACTACCTGGCCAACTAACTGGAAGCGATCCATATCTGCACCCATTCCAAAGAAAGGAGAACCAGCAGAATGCCCAAATTATAGAATATCACTGATATCACATGCAAATAAATTTTTGCTGAAGATCATTCAACAAGAGTTGTAGCAGCACATTAACAGATTGAGGCCAGATTCAGAAGAGGATGTAGTACAAGGGATATCTTTGCACAGAATATCAGAAGATGTTTACTTGAGTTTTAGTCATTCTGCCAAGCATTTGACTGTGGATCATAAAAAACTATGGATAGCTTTGAGAAGAATGAGAATTCCAGAACACTCGATTGTGCTCATGGGGAACCTATATATGGACCAAGAGACAGTTGGCCAACAAAACGAGAATATTAAATGGTTTAAAATAAAGAGAAGTGTGCACTAGAGTTGTATCCTCTCACCAAACTTATTCACTTTGTTTACAAAGCAAATAATCAGAGAAGCTGAACTCTATGAAGAAGAAATTAGCATCAGGATTGGAGGGAGTTTATTTACAATCTGTGACATGAAGATGATACAACCTTGTTTGCTGAAAGAGAGGACTTGAAGTACTTGTGGATGAAGTTCAAGGATTATAGCCTTCAGTATGGATGACAACTCTATGTAAAGAAAACCCAAATCCTCACACCTGGGTCAGTAGGTAACTTCATGACAAATGGAGAAAAGATAGAAGTTGTCAAGGATTTTATCTTGCTTGGATACTGAATCTATACTCATGGAAGCAGCAGTCAAGAGATCAAACAACACATTGCATTAGGTAAATCTGCTGCACAGGACCTCTTCAAAGTGTTGAAAGCAAGGATATTCCCTTGAGACTAAGGTGTGTCTGACCCAAACCATGGTGTTTTCAGGGACTCATATGCATGTGAAAGTTGGACGCTGAATAAGGAAGACCAAAGAAGAGCCCATGCAAGTGAATGATGGTGCTGGGGAAACTTTGAAATTACCACAGACTGTAAAAAGAACAAACAACACTATCCTGGAAGAAGTTCAACAAGAATGCTCCTAAGAAGCAAGATGGGGAAACTACACCTGCACTTGGGACATGTTATAAGGAGAGACTACACCTGGAAAAAGACATCATGCTTGGTAAAGTGAAGGGGCATCGAAAAAGATGAAGAGCCTTGACAAGATGGATTGACACAGTGGTTGCAACGATGGGATCCAACCAAACACCTTCCTCATTAACATCTTTGAGATTAGGATGTACAACATGTAGGATACTTACATCAGGTTAAAAACGGAGGATAAGTACATAATGCTGAGAGCCATTGGGTGGCAATCTCTAATGTCAGCAGTCGGATACCAGCTGCCCTGCGGGAGACCTATTTACTCCTGTCAATAGTTACAGTCTCAGAAACTCACAGGGGCAGAGGAGTCAGCATTGACTTGATTGCAGTAAGTTTAGTTGTGGTTTTGAGAATCGTGGCCCAGCAATGGATGAGGCAACTACCTGATCAACATAGGCTTTGAAAGTGAGATCCACATCATCTTCTACTTCAAGGGCAAAAGGCAGATTCTACTCTTCGGTGCCACCATGTGTAAGACAGCTCAGAGCTTTCCTCCAAGTGCCCAAGTGAAGCCTGTCATGATCAACATGGGTGCCATCAAGGTCACTAGCCTGGACAGCATTCAGGAGGTGGAATAGGTGAATGAAGGGACAAAGGTCGAGTATCAGAGTGTTTTCAGAAGACACCCCCACCCATGCTCATCTTTACAGAGAAGAAGGAAAGTATGAGCACTATCCACAAGTGCCTACTGCTCCATAGGGTTGAAGCTGTGGCCATTCATGGGAGCAAAGACCAGCATAAATGAATCAGGGTCATTGAGGCATTCCAGGAGGGCAAGAAGGATGTCCTGTGGCCCTAGAGATAGCTTCCAAGGGCCTGGACTTCTCTGCCATCCAGCTGGTCATAACTTGCACTATAACTGAACTGTGTACACTGTATTGACGGCACTGCGAGCTTGGGAAACACAGGCATCACTTCTACTTTCATCAGTCAGGCCTGAAACTGCTGCACTGCCAAAGGGGGGTGGGGTGGGGTACGGTGTCTTCTGTGCTTTTTCTAGGGGCTTGGGCCATTGGATCACTGACAGACCCAAGCTCGAGGATATGCAGACCAAGCAGGTCAGAAACATTTATCACAAGTACTACCTAGTCCACAGTGCCATGGATTTCTGAGCCATCTGCCTGTCCTCCTCCTCTAGAGAATGCAGCCTACACCCCAGACACGCTCTTGTACTTACACAAAGACGGAGCTAAGAATTGGGCTTGGCATAAGGCCAGGCAGGCACTGATAGCAGATGAGCAAGGAGAACTATGCAAATAAGCCACAGAACCTTGGGTTTGGATGGCTTAGTTCCATCCCAACATTCTAGTAGAGTTGTTCTTTATAAAGTAAGAAATTCAAAACAAGCAAGCAAAATAACTCAGACAAAAGAGGAACACTCTGGACATTGGGTAAAATGATAATATCCACTTTAGAATATACTTAATAATGAAAGTAAAGTGAAAGAACTTCAGAGAGAGAGAAGTGAATCCCCTTAGAGATTTCAACCATGTAATCATCAGCATATTCCTAAAAGGAAATTACCTGAAGCCCAGAAAAGAGCGTCCTTAAAACACAGGTAGAACAACTTCTAGAGCTCAAACAAGCCTGAGAATAATTCCTATGCTCACAAGCCTGAGTGGAAAGCCCCACAACATCAAGCAGAGATGCCGCAGTAGACCAGGGCATGGAGACCAAAGTGTATCTGTGGTAACCAAGAACGGGAGGGAGGAGGAAAGGCAGCCATCCCTGGGAGGGTGATGAAAACTTTGGAAATCGATCATGGTAATGGTTACATAACATAATATAATCAATGACACAAAACTGTCCATTTTTAACTGGCAAATGTCCTTAACATATATATTTTCTAAAAATAAAGAAATAATACACTAAGAAAACTCGGAGATCACATGACTTTGTCATAATAAAACTAAAAGTATGATGATTACATGGTTTTTCCCATTTTGTTTCATTACCTCTGGAAGTCCCCTCAACTTATTTAATAGTATTTCCCTTAAACCCTAAAGTCGGGGAACAATTTTTCCCTTGGTTCAGAAATGTTTCAATATTTAAATTTGAATTTTACAGTGCTACACTACCTTGGAAAAATTCATTTAGCCTGTCATATTGGTTCAGTAATTTAATTCACCTAATTCCATGAACTGATTTTTAATAGTTTTATTGGCACATACTTCAAATATACAGTTTAATCATTCAATCACATCAAGGAGATTGTGTAATCACCAGCAGAATCAATTTCAGTGATTTTGCTTTTCATTACAAAAAAATATATACGTTGTATATATTCAGTATGTAGCATGTGTGAAACTTAATGTGTATTGGCAATCAGGTAATAAGATCTATAATTCACTAAAAAAAATTCTTAGTTAATTGAGTAATGAAGAATTAATTATACAATTATTAAATCTTGGAGACAGATGAGCATTATGCATATATCAAACAATTAAGTATGTGATAAAATATTAAATTGTGATATCTGGAGTAATTTTTAATAATTTTGTTATTATCTTTGGGAGTTTCTGATTAGCCTTCTCTTTACTGGCTTATTCTTTCTGATTAAAAAAGAGTTTAATAAAAATATTATGATTTCCAGTTGAATCTTGGATACAAAATTTATTTTCCTTCCTTTATGAAATGAGAATAATTGGAAATCCTTGTAAATGTACCAAAATGAGAAAGAATAGCATTAGAATCTAATTAATCTATCAACTTAGTTTATTTTATAATATGGTCTTCAGGGTACCTTGGTGTGGGGAGGGGTGCCAACTAAAATACAATTCTACCTTAGAAACTCTGATTCAGTAAGTGTAAAGTAACTCCAATAATCTGTATTTTAATAGGATTGTCCTGGCTTTTTTATATATATATTCAATGAAGTTTAAGAAATGCCTATCTTTAAAATAATTTATTGTATTATATTTTTTCATTAGAAATAAACAATCAGTTCCATACCAAATTTTATCTTCAGAATTTTAGTCTATCTATGTATCTATTTATGTATCTATCTATCTATTCTCAAACTATAAATGTCAGGGTCCAAAAACTTCAAACTTCTCCTGCTACAGTAAGTTTGCAGCCTAGATTTTTGTGTTTCTTAATGCTACTCACAGATCACGCTGCTCAAAAAAACATGAGGCAAATACATGGAAGACTTCAAAAGGAGGTGTGAAGACGCTATGTCCAAAATAAGAGATCAATCCAGTGGCCTAGATATAGCACATCGATCCCACTGCAGAAGAGCCATTAGCTGCCAATTTTTGAACATGAGTGGATAAAGCAAGGGCCAAGAAGTCATTTTTGTGATGGGACCAGCTGCTCTTTGTGACTCCTCTTGTGTTAATAGTTATGATATTTGGCCAGACGGCATTCTAAGAAGCTGAACTTTCCCATTATTACAGCACTGACCCTGCTCATCCAAAATTTGAATTGGGGTTAAAAATATGAATATGCAAAATCTGAGGATTTTAAATAATATAATCCAAGTCTAAAGGAGGGAATGACATCAGAACTTACATGGTGAACACCTGGTTTGCAGAAGGTTATGGATGACAGTGGAAGCCCAACATCCATTTGCATAGTCAACACATGGATTTCCCCTCCGGTGAAACCCCTCTGACCTTAGTTGAGGGATGTGAACAGCCCTGTTATCAGAGAGAGAGCATTGTAAAGTGGATTAGGGCAGACATAGTTAGGTCAAAGTGTGATGTCTTATCATTTGATCTCCCTTTTGACCCATTTTAAAACTGTTTCAACTAAAAAAAAAAAGTGGGGCAAACAGGTGAAGGAAGCCCCTGGGGAATCCCCTGTGCCGTGGTCCAGGGATGTGAATAGCTTGCTGACGTGGAGAATGCATTGGAAGGTGGATCATTGCAGACACAATTAGGTAACAATTTGGCACATGTCATTTGATCTTCCTTATGACCCACTTAAATTTGCTGTAGGTTTTAATATTTTCTGCTTTGTTTCAATTGAAGTTTGTATCTGTTTTACTTTGTTATTCTCACTAGTTTGTTGATGTTTGTTTGTTTATTTAATGTTTTTCATGTTTACGAAATCCAGGATAGGTGAAATATATAGAAACTGGATTAATGGTTCCTTGGGAGTATGGCAGGGAAGGTTTGGGGGAAAAGCTAATACCGATAGTACAAGATGGAAGAAAATGTTCTAAAACTGACTGTGGTGATGATTTGCAGCTCTTTGAAGTGACTGAACTATGGAATTGTATGACATGTGAATTATATGCCTATTAAACTGTTGGAGAATATATATATGAGATAATATATTAATACACTGGATGTATCAATGATCTCCTTCCCAGTCACAACCTACTCTAATGGACTCTATCTGCTACCTTTATTTATAGCTCTAATGGTCACATTTGACTCAAATATTCCCAGCTTCCTGCCCATAAATGTAAGCTGGGAGCAGATCCTGATTTAAATGGAACCAGTTAGCTATTCTCGTAGGAGCATTGGGATCCAAATTCAGATATTGAGACTATTTTACAGAGGAGCCCTGGTGGCATGGTCAGGTCGATGCTGGACTGCTAACCACAAGGGCACCAGTTCCTCTGGGTGAAAGGCTAACAAAGTCCAGGAAATCCTCCATAGCGTCGCTATTATGGAAGGGGGTGGGATTTTTCGCATCAGAGTTCTGAGAACTGGAAACACTGGGACAAATCTAACACTGTGGCAAACCATGGCCTTGCGTCTAAAAATTAAAAACCAAACAAACCCACTGCTAGTCCCGGAGCAGCAAAGGAAGGAAGCCCACATCCGGTGGCACATGCTGAAAAGACTGCAGTGCTTCCTGTGGGAGCAAGAAGAGGATGGAAACTCACACTCACGGGCACCAAAGAACTCAAAGGCAAAGGGCGCACAGGGTGTGCTGTAGCGTGATCAGGCCCCTAAACACGAAGACTCGACTTTCAAAGAGGATTGAGATTTTAGCTACACAGAAAAGGGATACAGTTAGTTTGATAACGTTAATAATATCAATTATATTGTTATATATTTTAATGTAATGTATGCCCAAGTTAGGTGTTGAGAAAGGTCATATATCTGGTCCTCTTGTCACCGTGGCAGACCTTACATTTTTGCAGTGACAGTACAGATATACCACTGCACAGTGGGCTTCTATCAGGAGTTGCTCCTAATTATCTTTCTTTACTTTTTCCTACAATTCCACTCTACCCTGGAGACTAATAGGAATTTCAAGGGAACAATGAGCCAGCAAATCACTAACTACTGGTTAATGCTCTTTATGCCCTAAATGAATAAAAACGCTCTCCTAACTCTACCCCAAAGCACATTGATGATTTTTAAAAGGAGATCTGGGCCATACCCATGTATAAGAACGTTTGATGGTTGTTCCCTCTCTGTACTTTTATCTTCCATGCTAGTAGTAAGTTAGGTTGCCTCCAAACACGTCTAGGGAGACTCAAAAGGAAAATGGGAGCGGAAGTGAGGTATGCGACATCTGGGGCAGGTGATGCCCTGGCTTTCTCCCTTTAAGTGAACGGAAAGAGGATGTAGAGCTCGAGCCGATTTCATGTTCACAAAGGAAACCAATACCCTATGGCTGGGAAGCAACAACGTGGCCCCTGGCTATCATCGCTACCATTCCGGGGTCTCTATTTCTTAGTGTCCTCCAACATCGTACAATCGTTCTCATTAACAGCTCGTGCTCCAGGCCATCAGGGTACAGCTGTTCAAATCTCTCTCTCTATGAAAGCTGACATAAGTCCATGAGAGGAGTACAGAAGGTCTTTAAGGACTGATATGTGAACACAGATAGGGACACTACGTAGAATCCCAGGGCATGAGAGAGATTTACTGAAATCCCGTTAAGGAGCGGGTTTAAGCTCAGATACTTAGGAAAGTGAAAACTGAGTGAGAAGGGAGGTAGGATTGTAAATAAGCTCGATGTAAGGAAAAATAGACGAATGCATAAAGGAACGGACAAGACGCTGTGTTGGTGGTGAGGGCGTTTTGATTTTTTCCCTTCATAGGGGAGAAATTATTTGGGGTCTCCAAAAACTTAAAGCCAAGTAAAATCTATACGCTATTTCCAAAAAAAAGCAACAAGAAACTTTGTATTCTAATTGTGTTCAAAATGTCATGCCGTTAACCCTGAGATATGATGGAAAAGACTATGAGGTGTTGGCGATCTGCTACCTTTGCATTTGATCTTGTCCAATCCTAAAAATCTAGTAAGCACAAGCCGAATCCAACATTGGAAAAGATCCACTGATCTTTGTCCTCTGACTTAGCAGTGTAATGGGTAAATGCTCAGATGCTACCCTAAAGATTGCCCTTCAAACCCGCCCCAGCAGCTCCCGGCAAGAGCTCCTGGTGAGCAGCCCCTGTCAAGACCACAGGCAGGACACCCTATGGGGCACTTCATGAACTGAAAATCAATTAGAAGGCACCTAAGAACAGCAATAGGACTTCACGCAGTTCCCCTCTTCAGTTATTCCGTTTCCCCTTCAAAGTACGACCTCTGTCCAACTTCTAACACAAATACTGATCTTTGTAACATCCCTTCCTGTTTCTTTGATCAGACTGACATTTTGATTCGACTGAAGGCACAGTTAATGCTCAGTAAATATTTGAATATTTATTGAATCTGCTCACACAACTCTGGCTTCTTGAAAACAGGACTTGCAGTCATTCAGCGGATATCTGCATCCCTCTGCATGACGCACTGCACCATGCTAGGTTTAATTAGGCCCCGGCACGATTCCATCAACTTCTTGGCAAATACAACATAGAATGATGTCACTCTGGCAGGGTGCTTCATCTCAGGAAATAATTCCTCTCTACTGGTTTTCTGTAGGCTCTCTTCAGAACAAGGGCTTCTTAAGATAAGCAAATGAGGGGTGTGAGTAACAGTATGCATCGCTTGGATCACTCTGAACAGTTGCATTGGTTGTTCGAATAAAATACAAAAATGTTTCTAATAAAAAAAGTAGAACTTGCAAAAGTTAGTTATAAAAGCTGATTTCAAATATAGTTTAATATAGTCTTCAGCACCTTTTTCCTTATATCTTTCTTAATTAACCACATATTAAATAAAATATTTTAGTATTTATTCAATAGATTTGTGTTTTCATTTCTTTACTGACATAGGTAAATTTCTCTCTTAACAAATAAAAGTCACATACATGGAGCATGGAGGCTTGGTCTTCTTACGTATTCTAGTAAGTAAAGCCATTTGAAACAGGTCTAATGTGAAGAGGCTCTACTGGGTCCTTGGAGAGGGGAGAAGGAGAAATGAAGGAAGAGAGAAATAGAAAGATCACGCTTTGGAATTCATGGTAGTCTTGAGGACAGGACTGAGAGGGAATCGAGGCTGCCTTCTAATTTCCTTGGAGTGAGCTGGAGCAGGCGGGACGCCCTCTACACAAACTGGTTAGTTGTAAGAGAGTCCATCCTGACCCACAGCGGCCCATGTAGTCCGAAGACAACGGTGCTCCCAGAGGGTTTTCCAGGGCTGACATTTTGAAAGTAGATCGCCACACCTTGTTTCCCAAGGCACTTCTGGGTAGACGTTTACCTGCCAACCTTTCAGTTAGCAGGCCAAGTGTTGTTTACAGTACCCAAGCACTCCTTCACTGGTGCCCAGAAAGACTGGACTCTCAGGAGCATTCTGAATGCATCAAGAAGGGCCATTGATTGCTTCTTTCTCTCTAGATCCCCTTTTGCCACCTTGGAAGCAAATTTCTAGACTCCAACTGTTGTGGGATTTCCTTTTTTACTAAGGAGCATTGTCAGTGCTTTGTGTTTGGGATGCAAGTAAGTGTGTTTACTTTTTTAAAAAGTGCTGGGTGATGTCAAGGGTAAGGGTCTCGGGTAGGGAGGGTTGGAGGGTTGAAACTAGAGAAATAAAATACTTGATAATTTTCAGGTTTGACTATTTTAAATACTTTCAAAAAGAGTAACTTTAAAAAATATATATTTTATCATATTTTCAGCATTAACAAATCACAATTTATTTACCTTTACTAAATTGGCAAATAATACATTGGATGTGAATTAACATGAACTATATAAATTTTATTTGAAATTGATTTTTCCCCTTGGCCTCTATATTTATGACTTATGGCATAAGTCTTTAGTAGATGACTTTTAAACATTTTGGAAGTTTGGGTACTATATGAAGAAAAAAATAAGATATACCATACTTTAGATATATACACCTTGTTGTCTTGAATGTAATTTATTTATTGTTTTATCCTCCCTGGTCTCAAGATGGTTCATGTTAACCTAAACATAAAGTATATTTATTACATACAAAATATTTCTTGGCCACTTTTAGGCATTAATAGTTTATCTGCATCAATAAATTATCATACTAGTAATTATTTAAATTGTTAGTTAACCTCACTCTTGAAGAAAAAGATATCTTAATATTGAAACTTAAATTAAAAATAAAAAAAAGAATTGGTGTCCAGACATTATAGGGGTGGAATGTGTAGTATCACATTAAATGGTATCTGACCCAGTACCAAGGAAGTTGACCAAAAGAAGAGCATATGTCAGCATAAGGTTTAACACTGTGAGCTCTGAGAAGCAGAAAGCAAGGCCATCCTATTTAGGAATTTATAGCAAGAATTGGATCACTGGTAGAGAGAGGGCCCCACTTCATCCTACTTCCATTTTACAAAGAACAACATACTTGTTGACCGCAAGAGTCCTAATCCAGCATCAGAAACTACCATCTATTCTATATGATTGGTGAACAAATTACTAGGCAATTACCCCAAAGTGTCATGATAAGGTCAGTACACATTCAAAAAGTGCCAAGCAACCAGGCAGGGATCAGAGATCAACCTTCTTTAATGGCTGTCAAAGAGATTACATAAGCTTCTGTAAGACCTACCAAGGAAAAAGAGGGCCTCAGAATACTGAGTTGCAGCATTTAGACAAGTAGGGGCTCAGTCAGAAATTCCTGAAGTCCTGTCATTTGGGCTATAAGTTGTATCCCAAGTGACTGTAGAAGATGCGGCTATATTAGTTATAGCAAATTTTTCTTTTATTGTAAAAAATGGTTGATTCTTAACATGAAGTAAGGTCCTCTATTATGAACATATTGGGGAAATATGTCCTAAAGATATCTTTCATTTTAACTTAACTTCAAATCTTAGGGATCATCTTAGTACTATAATAAATGATCCTGGCTGTAATCTTTTTTTTTT
>NW_022111369.1:42926375-42927255 GCF_000313985.2 Echinops telfairi
TAGTAGTTGGGATCGGGGCCGGCCCAACTACTGGCTGGCTATAAAATGTGTTGATTCTGCTGTCTCCCCTGTGGTTGTTAGTTGCTGTCGAATTGCTTGTAACTCATAGTGACCCTATGCACAACAGAACCAAACAGTGCCCTGTGCTACAGCCTCCTCCTATTTGCTGTTATGTTTAAGCCCATTGTCGTAGCTACTGTGTCAATCTGTTTCCTCAAGGGTCTTCTTTTTCATTCACCTTCCACTTTACCAAGCATAATGACTGGTCTCGCCTGATTGCATGACCAAAGTATCTGAGACGAAGTCTGACCATCCTCAGTTCAAAGGAACATTCTGGCCGTGTGTCTTTCAAGACAGATGTGTTTGTTCTTCTGACAGTCCATGGTACTTTCAATAGTCTTCATCCACACCCAATTTGACTGCATCATTTCTCTTCCCTTGTCTTTCTATAACATTGTCCAGCTTTTACACGCATACACGACAGGCTTGGGCTTGGCCCGCTTCAGACCTGCAGGTGACATGTTTGCTCTTTAACCCTTTAAAGAGACCTTGTGCAGAAGATTTGCCCAGCCCAATATGTCATTTAATTTCTTGGCTGATGCTTCTGTGAACATTTACTGTGGATCTGAGGAAAATTAAATCCTTGACCACTTCAATCCTTCCTCCGTTTATCACAATGTTATCTACTGTTCCAGTAGTGAGGATTTGGGGTTTCTTTACCTTGAGCTGCAATCCATACTAAAAGCTAGTCTTTGATTTTCTTTCTTTCTTTCTTTTTTTAATCATTTCATTTATTTATTTATTTTCCCTCTGGCCATGCCTAGTGGAAATCTATTATTATTTATTTATTTGTTTATTTTAAAAATCATTTTATTAGGGG
>NW_022111369.1:42927533-42934859 GCF_000313985.2 Echinops telfairi
AGGTTATATGTAGATCCTTGTAGTCAGTTCCCCCTTTCTACCCACTTCCCTCATCTGTCCTAGATTCCCTGTGTTTCCAGTTCCCGTAGTCTTTGATTTTCAAGTGTTTCAAATCCTCCTAGTTTTCAGCAAGCAAGGTTGTGTCATTTGTATATTGCAGGTTATTAATAAGACTTCCTCCAATCCTGGTGCCTCATTCTGCTTCACAGAACGCAGCTTCTCAAGTTATTTGCTCAGCATACAGCCAGAACAGGTATAGTGAAAGGATACAACCTGATGCACATTTTTATAACCATGCAGTATTCCCTTGTTCTGTTTGAAAAACGTCCCTGTGGTCTCTGTGTAGTTTCCACATGCACACAATTAAGTTTAGCTTAGGAAACGATATTTTCTCTTGGTTCTTTTGTTTAATGCATACGAAACCTTTAAAAGTCATTATTTATGACATCATATTTTTAATTCAATATAATTGGGGACTAATGAGAACTTAGTAACTACTTGGCTTCTAAATATATGTAAGGACTAAAGAAGCAATACCTTTGAAAGGTAGAGGCAAATAGCTATTGATACTACGCTCACTGCCATCGAGTTTATCCAAACTCCTAGCGACCCTATAGTAACAGGCAGAACTGGCACTGTGGGTTTTCGAGACCGTAATGCTTGATGGGAGTAGAAAGGTTCTTCTTTCTCCCGTAATTATTTCTCTCACAATCACTGCTGTCAAGTGACTGCTGCCTCACAGTGACCCTCTGTGTAGTTGTCGAGACTGGAACTGTTCACAGGAGTAAAAGGAGAAGCTCCCTATCACCAGTTTTCTAAATTGTGATTTTGTATAGTTAGAGGTTTGGATTTTAGCTTCTGATTTAGCACAGTTCAAATGAGTAACCTGGTAAGAACAGCTTCCTGAAATATGCCGAAGTGCATGATTAAGAGGGGATAATGTTGTTATGGAACAGACGAATGCATGTATAGAATCTATCCTCTGGAAATCGTTCAGAGCATTGTGAATGAGGGGTGTGTGGACATCTGTAGACAACTGGACATCCCCTATGTAGACAAGTGGACATCCCCTCACAGAAGGGTCACAAGGAAGAGACGAGCCAGTCAGAGTATAGTATAGCACCGATGAAACATACAACTTTCTTCTAGTTCTTTAATGCTTTCTCTCCTCCCTCCCCCACTATCATGACCCCAATTCTACCTTACAAATCTGGCCAGAGCATGTGCATGGGTACATATAAGAACTGGAAACACAGGGGATCCAGGACAGATAGACCCCTCAGGACCACTATTGAGAGAAGTGATACCAAGAGGGTAAGGGGAAGGTCGGGGGAGAAAGGAGGAACCGATCACAATGATCTATATATAACCCCCTCCCTGGGGGACAGACAACAGAAAAGGAGGTGAAGGGAAACATCGGTCAGTGTAAGACAAGAAAAATTAATAATTTATAAATGATTAAGGGTTCATGAGGGAGGAAGGGTGGGGGAGTGTGGGGGGAGGTCAGATCCTTGCAATCGCTGCTGTCTCATCCCACCACAGGGGTGGGCCTGCTCCTTGCTGCTGGAGACAATGGATTACCTCTCTCTGAAGCTTAAGACCATTAGCTTGGTTCCTGTAGGCAGAGTGCACACCCTACTGATAATGGTTCCTATGGAGACCCAGAGTCAAGTTAAGCTGAAATCTAGGATCTGTCCATCTTGCCGCATGTACACCCCCAATCCCTCCTCTCCCTATTGCATGGGTACCCCTAGATCACCCCCTCCCATTGCTGTAATACCTATAGCACAACCCTTTCCTGTGACGTATGTCTTCACCTATAATGAGAAGGCTTGCATGTCCCCAACGTCCCCAGAGAGGATAAAAGCTTGGGAAGCATTAAAGTCTCTCTTGCTCCCTCCACGTGGACCACCAAGCTGGGCTGAGGTGAGCAATGCTACCATGAAATGTGTCTGACTCCATATATTTCTATATATCTCTCCTATCTCTCATGCTCTCTATAACTTTATTATAATATTTACTTATTATCGCTGTACAATTGCATCTACTGAACCCGTAATGATTGTGCTAGGAGCTGGCTTCTTCTGGCAGGGGAGGGAGGGGAACAAATGAAGAGCTGATACCAAAGGCTCAAGTAGAAAGAAATGTTTTGAAAATGATGGCAACAAATGTACAAATGTGCTTGACACAATGGATGGATGGATGGATTGTGATAAGATTTGAACAAGCCCCTAATAAAATGATTTAAAAAAAAAAACTTTCAGCGGAAAATAGGAAAAACGATTTTTCCAGAGTGGTGTAGGCTTAATTTTATTCAAGGCAGAAAGGTAAATTAAGTTATCATACACTCCTCCATATCAATGATACAATATGCATTTGCATCTATATGCTAGAAAACTAACTGGTTGTGGTAAAACATTTTTTGATCTTTCACAGTATTTACCAAGTCCCTCTCCTACAGGAAACTGCCCTGATTGAGACTAGGGACATCAGCAGAGCAATGAGGGAGGAAAGAACACATTGTATCACTGACATCCAATTTTCCCTTTTCTCGCAAACTAGTATCCTATGTAAGTAACAGCATTACTGTCCTTCTCACTCACCCACCAAATCTGTTCACTTAATCAAACGAACCGAACGACCAAGTGTTAGCAACACTATGGGTGCTTTGGACCCACACAGTATATCAAACAGTTGTTACGAGGAAAAGTTGAATATAAATTGCATATAAAACTAGCTCCCAAACCACCAACTTATCTTGCTTTGTGCAGGTCGTAAAAACAAACAGACAAAACACCAAAGAGTAGAACTATTGCATGGAGTTTTCTTGATTATAATTTTCATGAAAGCAAATGGTCAGGCCTCTTTTCCCCCTGCACCGCAGGATGGGTTCGGTTTTTCAACCTTTAGGTTAGTAGTCCTACCACTCATCCGTCAGTTTGCCTCAGTGTCATGGTGTTGTGTTGCTGAACGCTATATGTCACCGGTATTTCAAATACCAGCAGGGTCACCCATGCTGAACAGGTTGCAGCAGCGCTTCCCGACAATAACAGAGTAGGAAGAGGAAGATGGATTGACACAGTAACTCACCCCTAAAAACAATAGTGAGGGTGGCACGGGACCAGCAGTGTTTCATTTTGCTGTACACTGGGTTACAATGAGTCAACACCTACCAGCTACAGGTTAGCAGTACAGGGTGACGCCTTTAGGCCACTGCAGGACCTGTGCTCCTTCGGGCTCCCTTTGTCAGACAGTCTAGTTCTGCTCTCCTGTCGACCTTGAGGCAGCTTGGCACTATTTGTCTCTCTCTCTTGTGGTACGGTGCACCCACAGGTTTATAAGCTCTACCAGATAGACTGCTTTTGGGTGTTTTCACAGTGTTCTCCATGCCACCTCTATGTATCTGTGCCTTATGCTCAGTGGGACCCAAACAGGTAGGTCTGAGGCCCCAAGAAGATTTCCAAAGTTTTCTCTCTGCTTGCTACCAAGAGAAATGTCTCCAGCAGCTTTTCTTTCGTACCCTTTCTATTGGGGTGGGGGTGGGGTGAAATGCATGAGCAATATTTATACCTCTGAAATCACCAGTCCAGCTGGTCGAAAATCTGGGTCACTAAGTGCCACCTGCAATTCTGACCTCTTTCCTAATTTCACATTTCCCTGTGGTACGAAGCCTGGCTAACAGGAAGCCTTGAAATGAGGTATCAAAAGAAAGAAAAAGGGGAGAGAGGAAGGTGATGGGATAAACAAGAGAGGAAAATAGTTTTGAAATCCAAGTTATACTTTTTAATGTGAATTGTATGGGAAAACAATAATTACTATAATACAGGAACTGAAGACAAAAAGTATTGAAAGAAAAAGTGTCAATCAAATGTCAGATTTGTCATTAATCAAAACA
Organism: Echinops telfairi; assembly: GCF_000313985.2. NCBI lineage: Eukaryota > Metazoa > Chordata > Mammalia > Afrosoricida > Tenrecidae > Echinops > Echinops telfairi. The sequence continues at coordinate 42,931,429 of NW_022111369.1, forward strand.
GAATAGAATTCATTCCCAGACATGGAGGATGATTAAGGGCCATAGCCTAAGGGTTCCACCAGTCTCCATCTGACCAGTAAGCTTGTTTTTTTTTAATACAGTTTTATTGGCACTTAATCCACCTATCACACAATCTAATAACTAAATCACATCAAGAAGAGTTGGATAATCATCACCACAATCAATTTTAGAACATTTTCTTCCCCACTTTCTCCCATGGTGAAATTGCTTTTAAAATGAGTTGTGCAATCACCATCAGTTCTGGTGCTTGCCCCGCGCACCCTCTCCCACATACACTGTTTGCTCCCCCAACCCCTCACCCTTTCTCCCACCCCACCCCCCGCCTCCCCTGCAAGCTGGGTCTTTTTTATGATTGTGAGTTTTGTTCCACGTTTTTCTCCCACTCTCTCCAGGCCCTTGTAAATCGCTGAAAAGAAAATTAGTCTGTTAGATAAACCTTCACCCAATTCACAATAAAAGTATTTAAACAAACATACAGGAGACAGATATTCTAGGATTCATTCTCTACAGATATTATAATAGCCCATGGAACCCCCTCCCCATATCAGATGTTGTATACAATGACTTCCCCTGAAAAAAATGTATTGGAATAAAAAAACCGTGTGGTACCCCACCCACAAACTGCCATTGAATTGATTCTGACTCATAGCAATGAGTTTGATAGTTAAGTACCATTTTTCTAAGCCCATTAGAAGTATAATCCCATTTAATATCCAACTATCTGAGATAGGTTTACTATCTCCATTTTACTAACTCCATTTTACAGATGAGGAAACTGAGGTTAAATTATAGAGAAGTTGAGTAACCTGCCAAAGACACAAGACTAATGAATGTTGAATTGACGAATGAATACGTTTCTTAGAAATGGGGCAATGGTTGGCTCACAATTTCTTCCTGTGCCTAGCCCAGTTTACAGTTGGGACTCAAATATTTCCTAAGTCACCATCTGGTAATAAAGGCAGCTTGGCAATGTGAGAAGGAAGTCTGTAAAGCCCGGATTGGGGATCATTTAGTTTCCGAAATATAATTCTTTTCTTTACTGAAGAGAAATAAATATTACAGTAAACATCTGTTGTGATGAGACTAAAACTAAATTAAAAAGGAAGAATTTTACCTTTTTCTTGAAATCTCCCCCATAAATGCTTGACAAGAAATAAGTAAAGAGATGCTCTGATTACATAAATTATTTTCAAAGAACACCAAATTTTCTTTCCTCCAACAACAACAACAATAGAATAAAAAGAGAAAATGTTTACACTGAAGACGTTTTGAGAATCAGATTTCACATCAGTGGTTGTATTTGGCATGGAATCCATAGCGTGGTTCCTCCAGCTGAGGTTTCCAAATCAGTACCTCTAAGGAAGGACATTCAAACCCACAGGCCACGCTGTGATGAAAAGGTAAGGCCCTTGTTTCTGCAACAATTTAGTTTCAGAAACCCTACAGGGCAGTTCTACTGTTTTATAGAATGCTTATGAGTTAGAATTCACTTACAGGGTGATTAGGAGTCAGAATCCACCTGATGACCATCAGTGGGTTAAAGTGAGTTTACATTCATTGTGGATTCCAGTCCGGAAAGCTGTGTGACGCTGTTTTCCTATTTTTTACTTATCCTCACTGAGCATGTCTTCCCACCTTTAGTAACAAGTAAAAGCCAGTTGTTGTGAGTTGATCCCCACTCATGGCAACGTTATGCATGTTGGAGCTGAGTTCTATCAGGTTTGTAATGTTTGTGATCTTTTGAAAGTAGGTCATCAGGCCTTTCTTTGGAGGACTCTCTGGCTAACCCTCCAACCTTTTGATTAGCAGCCAGGAAAAGAGTCCTGACAGTAGGCAGGAGGTCTTCTATTACTTAGTAAGCGGTGTTCCTTCTTTCTTGACGTCTTGATGGTGGGTTTCAGAGCCTTACTCCTCTGACTGCCCACCGGTGCGGAGGTTAATGAAAGCATATTTGGGAGAGTATTAACGGAATCCTTAAGCATAGGCAGATGCCAAAGATAAGTAACTAGAGTGAGTCAATCATTTGAAGAAATAAAGACAGAAAATTCCCTTAATCTGAGAAAGGACATTAACATACAAATCCAATAAAATTCAAGAACTTCAAGTAGGATAAACCTGAAGAGACCTACAAGATACATCACAGTCAGGTCTCCAAATACCAGAATAAAGAGAATCTTGGAAGCAGTGAGAAAAAGGGAAAAAGTCACGTACAAAAGATCCCCAATAAAATTGAATGCAGATATCTCCTCAGAGACACTAGAGGCTGGAAGTAATGGAATGATATATTTATGGGCTGAAAGGAAAAAAAAGTCAACTAAGAATACTTCACCTAGTCAAACTCCTTCAAGGAACGAGGGTGACATTGAAAGAATGTCAAACTGAGAGTTTACGTTCACCAGACTGGTCTCACAGAAATTACTAAAGGGCGTTCTGCAGATGGAAGGAGAAAGACATGAGAAAATAATTCAAAGTCATACGTAAAAAGAAAGAACCGGAACACAGGCAATTGCATAGACAAGAATTGTTTTTGCTGAGAGATGCCGTTGAGTTAGTTCTGATTCATAGTGACCCTATGCACAACAGAATGAACACTACCCAGTCATGCACCGCACACAATCATTGTTTGTGTCATCCCTTTGTGCCAGTACATCTCACTAAGGAGCTTCCTTTTTCAGCTGACCCTGTACTTTACCAAGCATCATGTCCTTTTCCAACTACAGATTCCTCCTGATGACAAGTCCAAAGCACCTCAAAGTCTCACCATCCTTGTTTCTCAGGAGCATCCCAGCTGTACTTATCCCACAACACATGTGTTAGGTTTCCTGGCAGACCACAATGTATTCAGTATTTCCACCAATACCATAATTCAAAAGCACCAATTTTCTCTGGTCTTCCGATTCATTGTCTATCCTTTGCATGCATGCCTGTTGTTGTTCGGTGCCATTCAGTCAGTTCTCACTCATAATGACCTACGTACAACAGAATGAAACACTGCCCCGTCCTACACTATCCTCACAATTGCTATGTCTGATCTCATTGTTGCAACCGTGCCAGTCCATCTCTTGAGAGTCTTCCTCCTTTGCACTGACCCTCCAGTTTAACAAACATGATATATCCTTTTCCAGGGACCAGTCCTTCGTGAGGACGTCCACAGTACATGAGATGAAGTCTGGTCATTCTCACTTCTAAGGAACATTCTGGTGGTACTTCTTCCAAAGTTGGTTTGCTCTTCTGGCAGGCCAGGGTACTTCCAATAGTGTTCCGAAGTAGGAGGATTAAACATGCACCCATCGCCTACGGTCTTCCACATTCACTTTCTAGCTTTCACATGCATATGAGGCCACTGAAAATACCCTCACTGGGATCAGAAGCACCTTAGCTCGCATAGGCACACTTCAAAGAGCTCTTTG
>NW_022111369.1:42936755-42939774 GCF_000313985.2 Echinops telfairi
TTGCTCTGTTCCCCTTGCTGTTCTGTTCCATGCCCTTAGTGTTATGCCTCGGTGGGTGGGATCAGATCGGGTGGAATTCCCACACTGTGTCTCCAGTGTTGTCCCCTATAGGGCTATGGGTCAGTGAGGGATGTCGTGTCTCATAGTGGGTCCGGCCATATGGGCTTCTCTGTGGATTGGCTGCTCTGAGAGGGAATCTTTCACCAAGGCTTGGTGGGCCAGGATGTGCTCTACTCTCTTCCTCCCCCTTCATTTGCTCATGTGTGTTCTGATCAGACATGTCCCTCTCCCCATAGGCGATTTTACTAAACAAAAATCTCACTGTGAAGTTACTGCTTCTTGCCAGTATCCTCCATCTAGGCCTAATGACTTCTTCTTCATTTTTTCTTCAAAAAAATGCTTTTATTTAATGTTTTGAAGCAATTTTTAAATTTTTCTTTCTTTTGTCTTTTTATTGTTTTAAAAAAAGTCAGTTTACTGGGGGCTCATAGAACTCTTATCACAATCCATATATCCATCGTGTCAAGCACATGTGTACATATGTTGCCACCATCATTCTCAAAACATCTGCTTTCTATTTGAGCCCTTGGTATCAGCTCATTTTTCCCCTCCCTCCCCGCTTCCCCCTCCCCCATGAACCCTTGATAATTTATAAATTATTATTTTTTGTCATATCTTACACTGTCTGACGTCTCCCTTCACCCACTTCTCCATTGTCAGTCCCCCAGGGAGGAGGTTATATGTAGATCCTTGTAATCTGTTCCCCCTTTCTCCCTCAACTTCCTTCCACCCTCCTGCATAGACATTTCTTGATTGATGTTTCCATGAGCATTAATTGTGAATCCAACTAAAATGAAATGCTTTACAACTTCAATCTTTTCTGTTTATCATTGTTGCTTATTAATCCCATTATGAGAGTTTTGTTTTCTTTACACAGAGATGGAATCTATAGTTGTCGTCTTTAATTTCATCAAGTGCTTTAAATCCTTTTGACTTTCAGTAAGACGGTGTGTCATTGTAGACTGCAGGCTGTTAAGGAGCCTTCCTTCAATCCTTGATAATCCATCAATTTTTCCCCCATGTATTACACATGGCTCATGCTAGATGGACTATACAGAAATCATCTTCACTAAATCTGTGGGAGAAGACACAGGCAAAGTTCAGCATCATCAGTCGGAATAAGGCCAAGGACCTACTGTGGAACAGACCATCAATTGTTCATATATATGTTTAAGTTTGAAGCTGAAAAATATTAAAACAAGTTCATGAGAGTCAAAGTATGAGTTCGAATTTATCCCATTTGAATTTAGAATATACCTCAGCAATAGACTTGACTTATTAAACACTAACAGGCAAACACCCTATATGTTGTGGGATGACATGAAGGATATCACATATTAAAATAAAGTCATTAAAAAGACAGGATAGAAGGAAAAAACCAAAATGGATGTCAGAGCAGACTTGTTTATTAAAATTTGCCCTTGAATGTAAAGTGGAAAAAGCCATTGGAAGAAATGATAAAAGTAAAAGAGCTGAACAGAAAATTTCAAAGGGCAAATTGAGAAGTCAGAAAACTAAAAGGGAAGAACAGGTTCAGCAGTGATCAAATTAAAAGAACTGAAAAGAGGGGGGAGCGGGGAGCGAGGGGAAAAATGAGGAGCTGACACCAAGGGCTCAAGTAGAAAGCAAATGGTTTGAGAATGATGAGGGCAACAAATGTGCTTGACACAATGGATGGATGTGTGGATTGTGATAAGAGTTGTACGAACCCCCAATAAAATTTTTTTTAAGTAAAAATTAAGAGTAAGAAAAAAAAGAACTGAAAAGAAATTCCAGCATCAATGAACACTTTCCAAGGACTCTGCGGGCAAAGCATTGAAAGGAAGCGTGGAAAGAGGATGGAGGGTAGAGACACGTCTGCAGGTAGAAGATGAAGGCGAAGTAACAGTACTGGAAGAATGCCGTCTAAGCTGCACCAGGCTGAAGGAGTGTCCACTGAGATGTTTCAAGCAACTGATGTAATACTTGTGGCACTTACTGTATATACTCCTGTATAGTTTTTCAGCACATTTTTTATGCCATTTTTGCGGTAAAATTAGGTGCCTCGACTGATATTCAGGTCGGTTTATACTCATGCATATAGAGTACTCCTCTATGGCAAAAAATTTGGAAGACAACTACCTGATCCACAACCTGGAAGAAATTCAGACTTATGCTGATTATGAAGAAAGATAATCCAACAGAATGCAAGGATGATTGAGCAATATTATTATCAACTCAAATTAAAAGTTGCTGAAAATAATTCAGAAAGGGCCGCAGCAGTACATCAACAGGAAACTGCTAGAAATCCAAGTCAGATCCAGAAAAGGGCATAGAATGAGAGCTGTCACTGCTGATATCAGATAGACCTTGGCTGAAAGCAAAAGAATTCCAGAAGGCTTACCTATGCTCCCTTAACTATGTATTCTTTCATTTTTCTTATACTTCTTCCATCTCTACACTGAGTAAATACTCTGAGAAACTGGACTACGTGAAGAAGAATATAGCATCAGGTTTGGAGGAAGACTCATTAACAACCTACAGATGCTACAACTTTGCTTACTGAAAATGAAGAGTCTCACAACTGAATGCTGGTAAACAGAGAAAAGACTGAAGTTGCCAAAGATTCCATTTTTACTTAGACCCACAATCACTGGCTAGCGAAGAAGCAGTAAAGAAATCAGATGATGCACTGTCATGGGTAAATTTGCTGCAAATTATCTCTTTAAAGTCTTAAGAAGCAAATATGTCACTTGGAGAGCTAAGGTATGCTTGATCTAAGCATGGTATTTTTCAATAGCCTAAAATATATGCAGAAGCTGGATAATGAATAAGGAAGACCAGGGAAGAAGTGATGCATTTGAATTATGGTGTTGGTTAAGAAAATTGAATGTATCATGTAGTCCCAGAATAGCAGAACACTGTCAGCTATAGTACCAGAAGATGCGCCCCTCAGGTTGGAAGGCACTCAGAATACGAC
>NW_022111369.1:42940764-42942164 GCF_000313985.2 Echinops telfairi
TTGCACAAGACCTCTTTAGAGTGTTGAAAAGCAAGGATATTACTTTGAGGACTAAGGTGCGCTTGGCCCAAGCCTTGGTATTCTCAATGGCCTCATCTGCGTGTGAAAGTTTGACATTACATAAGGAAGGCCAAAGAATAAACCAACCAGGCATTTGAATTATGGTGCTGGCAAGGAATATTTAAAGGTACATGGACTGCCAAAAGAACAAACAAATCTGTCTTGGAAAGCATACAGCCAGAATGCTTCTTAGAGACAAGGATGGAGAGACTCTGTCTCTTGTACTTTGGACATGTTGTCAGAATGGCCCACTCCTAGAAAAGGACATCCTGTTTGGTAAAGAGAGAAGGGCAGTGACAATGAGGAAGACCCTTGACAAGATGGATTGACAGAGTGACTGCAACGATCGGCTCAAACACAAGAAAGACTGTGAGGGCGGCGCAGGACCAACAGCATTTCATCCAGGATCACTGTAATTCAGAACCGATTCAATGGCATCTAACAACAAATGCAGAGTCAGAAGAAAGCACAAATCTGCCGTGGAAAAGAATAGCTAGCACGTTCCTTAGACATGAGGATGGTGATAATCTGTCAGTGTATTTTGGACATGTCACGAGGAGGGACCAATGCCAGTGTTTTTTATTTGGTTGTCCATAAGATCACTCTGACTTCAGAGTTCACTCGACGGCCCCTAACAACAGCAATATGCTGCGTGTTTTCTCAAAAATGAAAATAAAGTACAAATAAATACAACCAAGGGGCAAATGAAAAAGACTAAGTATATAGTGAAATTGCACCTCTTAAATATATGTGGTTACACTTTAATTGGCTCCCAATATTCATAAAAACCATTAAAATGTAATTACCACAAGACCCATAAAGAAATTAGAAACGGTTATACATGGAGATGCTCACTATTTTATTTTGTTCTTTTAACAGCTTTAGTTTTACATAAACCACCCATAGAAAGTGAAATTTGATCATTTTTAGTGTATATATAGAGCTATGCAAAGATCATCATATTATGACATTTTTGTAACCTCAAAAAGAAACTACCATTTTGCTATCACCTTAGGGCTATTCCTAGCTCTAAGCAACCACTAATCTTTTTGTCTCTGTAGATTTGATTATATTGTACATTTTATAGAAAATGAAATCATACTTGTATAAGGTCTTCTTCAGTGATTGGCTTCTTTCACATAAGCATTAAGGTGCATTTATGTTCTAAAAGATAACAATGATCATGAGGATACAGGACTGACAGGGTTTTTTCTGGTGTACACAGAATCACTAAAAGTTGGTACCTAACAAAAAGTTCTATCACATATCAGAACTTCCTTTATAAACCCAAATAATATTCCATTGTTTAGATATTCCACCTTTTGTTTCTATATTCATCA
>NW_022111369.1:42943790-42946377 GCF_000313985.2 Echinops telfairi
CTGTCAGTCTCGTTGTTTTCTCCTCCAGATTGTTCATCCAGCCTGTCCTATCCAGACAGGCCTGCGGAGACAACATGCATAAAAACAAGGCAGAGCAAAACCAAGCAACAATGGTGTATAGATTTTTATGCAGATGTTTCCATTTCACTCAGGTATGTACCTAGGCATAGGACTTGGATTACTTACATAGGAATAAAAATCAGAAGCAATCTCATGGCTAAACAACTGAACTATGCTACATTTTCAGGCATATTATAGAGAAAGAAAGTTTGCTATGGAAAACAAAGTCTCTATAGTAATATGGAAAATGTAATAATGAGAAAAGTAGGATGCAATCCATTTAAAATCCTCTGGGGCCTCCTATTCCCTACTTATACAATGGAATTTGTCCCTTGCCTTTTGATTTGGCCTCCCCACACTTCTGAGGCCCAGATAGATACACAGGCTTTCAGAGATTTGTAGAATGCCTCCGCTTTCAGGCCCTTTGTTTGTTGTCCCTCTGCCTATATTACTCGTTCCCAGCTTCTTTCCCCAGTGGTTTCAAGTCTCATCTTAAATGTCACTTCCTCAGAGAAGCCTTCTCAGATATCCCTAACTAGGATACGGTTAAGTGTTTCCATAGCCACCTGTAATTTTCCATCTTAAAAGTTTTGATACTAGCAATTATTTATTCAGTCAGTAATCAATCGCAGGAAGCTTTTACAGGCAAGGATGCAGGGAGTAAGCGAGCATTACAAGAGTCTTGCCATTGAAAAGATTATATTCCAGGGAGGGTATAAAAGGTAAATAAATTAACATACTGGATAATTTTAGGTAATGATCATTAAGTTGAATGGTTATTCTCTTCGTTTGCATTATAAACAGGGAACGGAAGCAATGTCTGTCTTGGTGACTTAGTTTGCAAGAGCTTGGCATTGAGTGGCCTGCTGAATAAGCTCAATAATTTCCCCCACTGACTGTTAAAATCGATTAATAAAAAGTCAAAACGGTGCCTTGTAGCAACGATGAAACATACAACTTTCCTCTAGTTCCAAAATGCTTCCCTCCCACTCACTGTCATGATCCCCATTCCACCTTACAAATCTGGCTAGACCAGAGAATGTACACTGGCACAGATGGGAACTGGAAACACAGGGAATCCAGGACGGATGATCCCTTCAGGACCAGTGGTGTGAGTGGCAATACCGGGAGGGTGGAAAGGGGGAACCGATTACAAGGATCTACGTGTGACCTCCTCCCTGGGGGATGGACAACAGAAAAGTGGGTGAAGGGATACGTCGGACAGTGCAAGATATGACAAAATAATAATTTATAAATTATCAAGGGTTCATGAGGGCGGGGGTGCGGGGAGGTAGGGAAAAAAATGAGCTGATGCCAGGGGCTTGGGTGGAGAGCGGGTGTTTTGAGAATGAGGGTAACGAATGTACAAAAGTGCTTTACACAATTGATGTATGCATGGATTGTGATTAAGAGTTGTATGAGCCCGTAATAAAACGATTTAAAAAAAGTCAAAATGGAAACATAAATGAGACTACTTTTGTAAATGGCTGAGTTGGGTGTCGCCGCCCTCCCCAACCCCATCCCTTTCAGAACTTTCTGTAATGCAACAAATTCCTTCCATAATATTTTTAAAGGAACAAAACGTGGCACAGGTAAGCAAAAGATCCCAAATAAAGACTCATTTATAGGTCATCACACGCTAGTTAAGGATTGATAATAAAGCCCATTGTGAAATACTCAAGGTGTGTTTGTTAATAGAATTCCCTTGGCGTTTGCACAAAGCGATTCTGGCGCTCAGCTGCACAAATTACCTTTTCAAATGGAGCCTTAAATACCCAAGGAGGTCCCTAAAGATAGGCTCCGCAACCGCTTCTATTTCCATTCTTACAGCGCTACATATCGTCCTTCCACTTTTGGAGACAAAAAACAATAAACCTACACACAAAAACCCCCCGCGGACCTACTTACAAGTCAATGATAACAACAACAAAAAGGAAATTTTTTGGTGAGGTCCACAAAGAACGCACGGTCTTTAGAGAACGGACAACCAATCAGGTTGGGTAAAACAGCAATCCGAGGGAGAAAGCCCAACCCCCCAAGTGGGCCCGGAGCCGCGTCTTCTCTACCCCACACGCACGCGCAGCGCGCTCTCCACCCACCGCTCTGCTCGGCCCGAGTGAAGGGGCGCTGACGTCATCAGCCTCGCGGTGTGGAGCCCTTCCGCTCCTCCAAGGAAAACGAGTCCTTGCATCTTTGGCTTTTCCTTGTCCGCAGTAAACGCCTGAACGTCCCCCGACCCAGTCCCAACACCTTCATCCCGCCTCCAGCTGCCCAGATTTTGTCTGGATTTTTCTGTATGCTCGTTGGACTGGGGAGGTTGCAGAGAGAAAAACGGGGAGGGGGAAGGGTGCGAGCACAGGTCTGCGTTGTTTACAAGGAGTGTGAGAAAGTGGAGATCGGTCCGCGAAGGCGGAGCCGAGGAGCCGGCACTACTTCCTCCCTTTCCCTCCCTCCCCAGCCTTCCCCGCGAGCAGACGCGGCAGCGCCTCTGCCTCGCTTTTTCTTATTTTCCCCCCTTTTCCCTTCT
>NW_022111369.1:42947388-42948574 GCF_000313985.2 Echinops telfairi
GGAAGGTCTTTCACGCTGCACAGCCGAGTGATGCCAAAGGAAGGGCTGGGGCATCGGGGGCTGGATGTGGTGGGATTAGAGGTCCACCCGGAAGGGCAACTAAAGCGGATTTCTGGAAGGAAGGCAAAACTTTGGTCGACTAGGGGTTACGGTAGCAGATCGCTTTGGTAGGAGTTGAGAGTAGTTTCCCCTACATAGGATGGAACCGGACCGTTAGGGTCTTTTGAGAATCTTGCTGAAGTCTTTAGATTTTATGCTGGGGGCGGGGCGGCTGCACACTAGGTCAGGAGAACGTAAGAACAGAATGCTATATGATGTTAAATGACTATAACAGGTGTTGAGCCCTACTGTCGGCCAGATAACGCTTGTAAAGCAGCTTACCAGTCAAATCTAGACAGCGTCTTGAAACAGATTGTGCACTTCACAGATGAGGAGGTACAAGTAATTTCCTCCTTAGACAACTCAATGCTGTAAGCTCAGTGGTTCTCAACCTTCTTACTGCCCCGACCCTTTAATACAGTTCCTCGTGTTGTGGTGATCTCCCCCAACCATGAAATTATTTCCGTTGCTACTTCATAACTAATTTTGCTACTGTTGTGAATCGGGGGACCCCAGAGAAAGGGCCGTTTGACCCCGAAAGGCGTTGTGACCCACATGTTGAGAACCGCCTTCTTAGCTAGAATTCCTTACCTGGACAGTCTGACCTCTTTGCTATATGGTTTGTGTCCCACAAGAAATTTATTGAAAATAGGGTAGTGTATTTGCTTTTACTTTACCCTCGTCATTTGTATCTGAAGAAATGGATGGGGAGGACTTAGAGTTTGTGTCAGATGAGTGACATCTAAACCCATGCACAAGAACAATGATTTCTTAACAAATACCACTGAAGGGACAGACCAGTAAAGAGACTACCTATGCTGAGAAAGGGTAGTACAGGTGATTTGCAGCTCCAGCTGTTATTTTATATGACATTGGATAAGTTAGAATGTAAATAAAAATGTGTTGCTCAGGAATGGAAGGACGCTAAGAGGGTATTATTTTATGTTCTAAAAAATGGTAAATTGTAACCTTTCTGGGCATATTTTCTCACCCATAAATGGACTTCGTCCTTGGGTGGTGGTGCAAATGGTTAATTACAGGGCTACTAACCAAAAGGTTGGCTATTCAGACCCACCCAGAGGTACTT
>NW_022111369.1:42951696-42953358 GCF_000313985.2 Echinops telfairi
GCAGGGCCATGGGTCAGTGAGGGGCACAAACTGCTTTTGTTTACAAAAATCACATGCATCAGGTTGGATTCCGATGTTTTTTGTTTGAGCTCCGATGCAATATTTTGTTGACATTTCCCGTTGAAATCTAATTATGTTGAGCACTGAAACAGTCGAGTACCGGGTTCTACAGTATGTACAGTGCAACCTGGGAATAACTGCCACTTCAAAGAAGAGTAGGCCTTAATGATGAGGAGGTTGGATGGAATAAAGCTTTTGAGACCTTCATTTGCTGATGAGGCATTATTCAAAATATAAAGCAAGAGTTACAAATATTAAATGGAATGTGGGATTTACAAAATAAGAATTAAGAAAAATTAGAAATTGTCAGAAATGAAATGGACTACTTCGAGATCAACATCCTAGGCATTGGTGAGCTGAAATTTATTGGGCCCAGTTTATTGGGTCTGTACTGGCTTTTTTCATGTAACACATGTAGATAATGAACACACTCATACAATGCGCATAGCATTTAAGGAAACAAAACAGTGGAGGAAGTTGTGTGCTTAGCCAAAAAACAAAAACAAAGCCCTATATAATAACAGCATTTTTGTGTAAAAATGCCGTATTCAAATATACCCACCGATCATTAATGTCAAAGATGAGGACTAAAGATTGGAAAAATTAAGATATTTGTCAACTTTTGTAGTCTGAAATTGATCAAGCATACAGTGAAGAGGCATTGATCATTACTGGTAATTGGAATGCAAAAATTAAAAGCACACTCACTGCCATCGAATCATAGACAGGATAGAACTGCTTCTGTGGGTTTCTGGGACTTTACAGAAGTGGAAAGCCTGGTCGTTTTTGAACTGCTGACCTTGCAGTTAGCAGCCCTACATGTAACCACTATGCTATGTGGGCTTCTTGAAGAAGGATCAGTAGATGGAAAATGTGGTGTAGCGGATTCCACATTGGGCTGCCAATTACAAGATCAGCAATGTGAAACTAGCCACTACTATAAACAGTCTTGGAAACCCACAGAGACAGTTCTGTCCTATTAGAATTGACCTACTGGCAATGAGTTTTTTTGAGTGATAAAGGGATTGGATGATAAAATTATGTAAGATCAGTGACTTAATTGCAATTACTCTTTTCAACAATAAGATGACAACTATACATATGAACTTTGCTGGGTGTGATACATAAGAATCAAGTTGACTACATCTATGAAACGATAGCAAGAAGCTGAGTATCATCAATTAGATCTAGACAAGGAGCTGACAGCGGAACAGACCATCTTTTGCTCATATGCATGTTAAGTTGAAGAAAATAAGTCCACAGGAGCTAAAGTACAACCTTGAGCAAATAGAACCGTGAACTTAGAGACCATGTTAAGGATATTACACATTGAACCCTAATGACAACACTAGATGATTGTGGGATAACACCAAGAACATATCAAGAAAAAAATGTCTTCAGAAAGGAGTGAAAGAAAAAAAAGACTAAAAGGGATATTAGTAGATACTCTGAAATGTGCTTTTGAACATGGACTAGCTGAAGTGAATGGAATGGAACAATTGGTAAAGTGAGATTACAAAAGGTGGCTCAAGAAGACAAAGTATAATGAAATATGCAAAGATCTGGAATTAGAAAACCAAAAGGGAAGAAACATGCTCAACA
>NW_022111369.1:42955066-42956082 GCF_000313985.2 Echinops telfairi
TTGTTAAAATTCTTCAACTTTATATGGGTCTGAAAAGCCTTAACCACGTGTACGATATTGAAAATGTCACATCCTTTTATGAAGTTTATAATGAAAACACGTTCCCTTTCTATAGGTCTCCTTTACCTTTTTCTTCCTAAAAATTAATCATTCTCAACTCTTAATGTTTCTCTTGTGTAAGATTAAATTTTCAATTAACCTGCCCTACTTTTTTTTCCCCAGAGTGAAGATTGCTGGAAGGATTAGGGGATGTGTTTGAGTATTGAGAGTGGTTAGACTAAGGGGCTAAATATTTTCTGTCTTTCATGATAGATAATTCCTAAGTAAAATTTAAAATTATATCTAAAAATTATTACTTAGATAATTATCGATATTACTAATTATTTCGCTGCTGTGACATTTGGCCCTCATTCTGCCCTTTCCTAGCGCCCATGACCCTTCAACATTTTATCACAATGCTGGTTGAAATATATTCAATGACTTTAGTGCCTTGTAAATATTGAGATATGTTAATGATTACATCTACTTATATAATCATTTTCTGAAATTATCTTTTCATTTGCTTCCTATTGATCAAATGTACCTTATCTTTTTCCTATTCTTCAGTCTTTCAGTTTTCTACATATAGTCAACCCTTTCATATCTATAATTTTTTCTTATTTAAGTAAAACCTAGAGATCTCTCTCTCTCAGACTCTTGGTTACTCTGCTTTGATTTGCACTGTTGCTCTTTCGATTCCGTTTAGTTGGAATCCCTTTCTTTTTTTTTTTTTTTATTCAGTTGGAATCCCTTTCATCGTAATTCTAGGAATTGCCTTTTCTCCTTGGTTGGATCCCTGTTTGCTGGATTTTGTGTCTTGATATGAGCTTACTTTGAAGTTAGACATTCTTCAGTAGTTTTGTGTGTTTTTTAAAGTCATTTTATTGGGGGCTCACACAACTCATCACAATCCATACATACATCAATTGTATAAAGCACATTTGTACATTTGTTACCCTCATTATTCTTTTTTTTTT
>NW_022111369.1:42957976-42959664 GCF_000313985.2 Echinops telfairi
CTTGGTATCAGCTCATTTTCCCCCTTCCCCACTTTCCCTCACTCATGAGCCCTTGATAATTTAGAAATTGCTTTTTTTTTCATGTTTTACACCAACCACTGTCTCCCTTTACCCACTGTTGTGTCTTCCTGTGGGGGTGGGGAGGGTTATATGTAGATCATTATGATTGGTGCCCCTTTTCTCCCCCCACCTTCCCCTTCCCCTCCTGGTATTGCTGCTCTCATTATTGGTCCTGAGGGGTTATCTGTCCTGATTCCCTGTGTTTCCAGCTCTTATCTGTCCCCGTGTACTTGCTCTGGTCTAGCCAGATTTGTGAGTTGGAAATGGGGTCATGATAGTGGGTGGGGTGTTGTGGGGGGGTCGCATTAAAGAACTAGAGGAAAGTTGTATGTTTCATTGGTGCTATACTGTACCCCTGACTGGCTCTTCTCTTCAGCCTCATCTTTCTCAGAGTGGCTGGTGGGTTCAAACTGGTAACTGTATGGTTAGCAACTCTGTGTGTTAACAAACTTCACCACCAGGGATCCTTAGAGGGTGATGAATTATTTTCTAAATGATTTCCCTTCAGTATGTTTCTTGACCTTTCTTTTGGAGCTAAGATTAATCCAGATATACTGGAACTACAATTTTCTGAACCATTATTTCTTTTCATTTATTTGCCGTTCTACTGTCAGGATTGAACTAAGTAGTATTTTAGATAACTGATTGTTACAACATTGTAATATACTTTTTAAAGAGCTGTAAATTCTGTACTGTCTCATAACATATTGTATTTTATGAATTGCTTAATATGTAACAAAATTTTTATGTGTGTATATATAAAATACTAATTTTGTAATTAATGGCATCGTTTGATTTTTGTTTCTTAGGTAGCTACATCAAACTGGGTGCCAGGCAGATCCAAAGGATATCATGAAGTTTCCAGGACCTTTGGAAAACCAGAGATTGTCTTTCCTTTTGGAAAAGGCAATCTCGAGGGAAGCCCAGATGTGGAAAGTGAATGTTCCCAAAATGCTTACAAGTCAGGTAATAATTCCTCTCTTCACTCTATATTATAGGTTCCCAAATTTATGTGGCTTACTGCCCCCCTTTTAAGAAAAAAAATTACTCAGTACCTCTTCTCCCTAGCAATTACAAACTTGTACTGTAACCCACAGTCCAGGTTAAAGTGTTAAATCCACAATCTTTTACAGACCCCCTTTGTTCCAGTTCCTTCCAAGGGGTGGTATTATTCAGTTTGGGAAACACTGCTATAGATAGTTTTATAAGATATATGTACCATATATTCTCGAGTATATGCTGTTTTTTCAGCACATTTTTAATGCAGTTTTTATGGTAAAATTCGGTACCTTGGCTGAGATTCGGGTCGGCTTATACTCACATACATACGGTATTTTTGATATGGGCTTATACTCATATATATGATACGTTATGCCAAGTATAATATCTTGGCAATGGCAGCAGAGGAATGTGTGCTGTTAAGTAATGTGCCCTGTTAGGTATTTCTTTCTGAAATAAGAGTAAGCTGCTTTGTCTGCCTTGTTTTCCGAGTTACAACTTTACGAATAGTTTTTCTCCTTTATCCTGGTCTAATATTAATAGTAGTAAGCTTTCTTTATTTCTAGATATATATAGTTATTGGCTTGAAGCCAAACGTACTGCTAAAGCAGAGTGTTATGTCTTTCTCC
>NW_022111369.1:42960444-42961511 GCF_000313985.2 Echinops telfairi
TCAAGTGGAAGGCTCTCAGTCTTTCTCTGTTGAATATGATGTTGGTTTTTCATAGATGCCCTAATCACGATGAGGAACTTTCCTCCTATTTTTCAGATGTTGAGTTTGTTTTTTTCTTCAGGAAGGGATGTTAGATTTTACCGAATTGGCCTTTTTACATTTTTTTCTTTGTTGTATTGTGTAGTACATTTATAGATTTGTCTAAAGTGAATATTGTGATCCTAGATTAAATTCCACTTGATTACGCTATACAATTCTTTGAATATATTTTTGGATTCTAGTTGCTAGTATTTTGTTGAGAATGTTAGTATCTATAGTAATGAGTGAAAACTTTCAGTATCTTTGGCTTTGGTACAGGTTAATGCTTTAGTTCTTCAAATTGGACTTGATTTGGGATTTTTCCCTTTTTTTAAGTAGGTGTTTATGGCTGATGTAGCTGTATCTCATAGATTTGGATATGCTTTGTGTTCATTTTTATTTAACTTTTTAAAAATAGACTTCAAGGTTTTCTTCTCACTCTGGATCTCTTCCTGAATCACTATCTAGCCAATAATAGTTTTACAAACTGGTCTTAGAAAGTGATAATCTAATATTATCTTGTTATATAATCTGTATTTCAGTATATTGCTATATTACCACCAATCCAGTGTGTTTCTGAAGGTGATCACTTGATAGTATCACAACTTCCAAGAAGTAAAAAATCATACTTAGTACTTGAAAATGTGTATTGGTTTGCTCAACTGAGGATAATAGCTAATGTGGGGTTAGCAGTAAATAGTTATCGTCTTTGAACTTCTTGACAGAGTAATTCCAAAGGATACTTTTATGTTTTTGTTCTTACTCCTTTTAGCTCCTCTGCCACTCTCAGATTGGCTTTTTTCTTCCTTTCATTCATGACTCATGACAGAATAGAAAATCCAGTCTTGTCCCCAAATAATCCATGTATCTTTTCTCAACTTTCCTAATTAAGGTTTTTTGTTGGTTTTTTTCTGTGTGTGTGCTGATAAACCAAAAATATTCCCATCAAGTGGATTTCAACTTGTATGAAAAAATGAAATGCTTTTAAG
>NW_022111369.1:42962319-42985176 GCF_000313985.2 Echinops telfairi
CTTTAAAAGAGAAAGCTGAGGCTTTCTGCTCCTGAAAAGATTTATAGCCTTGGAAACTCTTGGAGGCAGTTCTATCCTGTATGGTCACTGTGAGTCAAGATTGGTTCAATGCTAATGAATTTGTTCTTGTTTTTTAGTTTACCACGTTCCTTATATGTGTTCCTGTAGTACTTTTTGCTTCCCTGAAGGTGGTGACATTTATCACGCAGACAATTTGACTGTGAATTCCCTTGGGGAATAATTTTTGTTTATTGGCATAATAATAGGCTTTCAGTCAGATTCGCTTAGTGAGTATTGAATTTATCCAACTCACCTACTATGTTCCTTGGTATTTTGGGTTGACTCCAACTCAGTTATAATATGGGACAGAGTAACTGCTCCCTGGGGTTTAGAGACTTTAAATCTGGAAGCAGACAGCCTCACCTTTCTCTAATGGTTTGACCCACTGACTTTGCGGTTAACAGCATAATGCTTAACCTACTCCACCACAAAGATTGTAAATTTGTAAGCCAGTTCTCAATAATTGCAGTTGTGGAAAGTTCACTGTAATCACTAAATTAGAAAATATTCACCCATTGCTCCTAATTGGGAAATACAGGGTTAGGTTCCTATGAGCCTCTAGTCACATTATTTTTTATCACTGATCAATACATTTATATTTAAAGAAACTTCCTGTAAATATTCCTATAGTGTTGGTTCATTATCATTGAACTCATGGCCAGCATCACTGTAATTCATGGCCCAACAGAGCTTATCTAATAGGTACTTTCTCTGTAAAGGCACATCACAACCTTCTTGGACTTAAGAACTGTAGACAGTACTTTAGCACTGTGCCTGTGGTTCATTTTAAAAAGCAAAATCAACAACAGAAAGCTAAAGAAATGTGAAAACCATGGCATTCAACAGACTAGGAAAAAGAAAACTTGTTTACATCATTAAAACCAATAAGGTGCTCAAAATTTTTGCCACTGAGTGCATGACTGCAAATGACTTCAAAAGCCCTGTAAATACAGGACAGCCTGCGAAAGGTGGCACCTATGAAAGGTGGTTAACTTATCAAAAAGGAAAAGTATTTTCCACTAAGATGATTACTTTATCCTGGTAAACATTTTCTGAAAGTTGGAACCTGTGAGTTGTAGACAGAAGCAGAAAATGTTGGTACTGCATCCTGATTATGAGGAAGGGCAAATGCAAAAGTGGGAAATAGATATAGAAGTCAGGTGAAGGCTCAGTCTTCCACTTCTTTTACATTATTGCTGAGTGAATTTTACCCTAATCTTTTTTGAATAGTGTAATTTGTATAAACATGTAAATCATAAAAGTGGCTTAGTTTCTTTTCCCATTCTTTAAAATATAAAACTTTTTAGGTTGGAAATCTTGTGATACTTGGAAAATCTCAGCAGCCCCATTGAGTTCGCTCTCAGGTTTCACTGTACTCATTTTGGTGTTACAAATAAATTTCAGTGTGTAGGTGAATTTACAAGTAAAATCTGCAAATAATGTAAAATTGAGGGGAAATTTAAAAAGCTCAAACCCTACACAAATTGATTATATAATCTAAATAGCAAACACATGCGCGCACACACTACTTTTTCCCTCTTAATATATGTGAAAATTTTGTATAATCTCCTTTACACACATTTATGAATTCGCAAACCTGTCTATTATTTCATGGACTAGAACTAAAAATCTCACTGCCATCAAGTTGATTCCAGCTCATATCAACCCTGTAGGACGAGGTAGAATGCCCCTTTGGGTTTTTAAGACTGAAACTTCTTGGGAGGAGAAAAGACCTCTTCTGACCACAGAGCAGCTCATGCTTGGGATTGCTGACCTGGCAGTGAGTAGCCCAAAGTATAACCCAGTACCCCACCGAACTCTAAAATTGGAAATTTTGAGTGTTTATTTTTGGCCTGTTTTCCTATCTTTAAAATTGATTCTTACCAATACATTGGCTGTCATTTTGGGGTCATTTACAGATTGGCTTATTATTTTATCCTTTTCCCCTCTAGGCTTGGTTTCTCTATTTTTCCTCTTGAATTTTATTCTATAGGAAAATGCAAGTAGCACTTGTGACCGCCACTTTAGGCTGCACGCCAGAAGCCCTTCTTGTGGCTTCTTTTGGTCCTACCACCCTTCATAAGATTGATGGAGAAATTCCATTATCTTTTAATTCCAGTGTTCCATTCCACAAACTTCTGAAGCCTCCTTGTATTTATTAAAAATACTGTATATTTCTCCCACTATCCTGCATACAGTGTTATAGATGGAGTTTTTCTTTACCTGTTTCTGGAGCGTTTTTTTCATCCAGTAGACTGTTTCCCTCTTAATATATATTATATTATAGTTAATACCACACTGTCTTAATACAACATATGCCTTTATATTTGGTATACTAAATTTTGTTCTTTTTCTTCAAGATTACCATAGCTTTTCTTCACCTTTTCCTCTTCTGTATGCGATTTAGATTGTACTTGTTAGCTTTCAAATAGATTATGGGGGGTTTGGGGTTTATTAAATCTATAAGTTGATTTGGAGAGCAACTACTTTTTCCCATGTGCATCTGTCAATTATTCTGTCAATTAGTGGGCACAATCTATTTTTTCTTTTAATTTAGATCATAGTCGTTTAGTAATTGATAGTTTAGATTTATTCTTGGGTAATTGAATCTTGTTGAATCAGATGGTATATTACATTTGTTTTCTTTATGATTGCTTTGTGTGCTAGTATACAGAAGTAAAATTAATTTTTATATGTCTATACCAAATTAAAGGAGCCCTGGTGGCACAGTGTCAAGCGTTGGGCTGCTAATCTCAAGGTCGGTGGTTCAAACCCATCTGCCACTCCACAGAAGAAAGATGAGGCTGTCTGCTCCCATAAAGATGTACAGTCTTGGAAACCCTATGGTATGGAGCAGTTTTCCTCTGTTCTCTAGGGACCCTATGAGTTGGAATTGGCTCAACGGTTGGTGGGGTTTGGATACTGACTTATTACTAGTAGTTTGGATTATGGTCGTGTCAACTGAAAATAATCATAGCCTTAATTTTTCTTTCCAATTCTTATGTTTTTTACTTACTTTTCTTTTTAAGCTTAGCTAGGACCTTCAGAACAATGCTAATATAAATTGAGTACAGCATTCATGTTTGTGTCAGTCTCAATTTGAGTGGGCAGGCTTTTTTACTATTTTAACCATTAAATAAAATATTTGCTATGCATCTTTATATTTTAGAAAGCCTTTATACTAACTTTTCTCCTTGCTAAAAGATTTTAAATGGATGTGAATTTTTATACATCGTTGGATTCGGTTACCACTTTGTCTTGTATTTCAGCATTTGTGTTAATGGGTCAGATTGCTTTGTAATGCCCTGTTCTGGGTTTTATGATTTGGTTCGCTGACTTTTAAAAATAAGTTGGTATGTCTTCCTGCTTATTTAATGTTCTCAAAGAATTAGTTTAGATTATTATTTCATAATGAATTGGAAGGGTTTCACTTGGGGAAATCATTGCAACTTAGAGATTTATTTGAGATGAATGTTTAATCCAATTTCTTTGGTAAATATGAAAGCAATCAGATCTTTATTTAATTCTTATTTTTTGTATGGAAAATATGTTTTTAAAAGAGTGTATTGCATTTAAGTTGTCAAATTATTTGTATAAAGCTGTTTATAATAATCCTTTAATATTTAAGGGTCCATAGTGATGTTTTTTCATTTCTGAGTTTATTTGTGGTCTTCGGTTTTGTTTTTTCATTATTGAACAATCTTACAAAAAGTTTGTCAGTTTTATTAATCTTCTACTACACAACTTTTGGTTTGATTTTTCCTGTCATGCATGGTTGTTTCTTTAATAAATTTTAAATTTTATTTTATTTTGCTTCTTTTTACTGTATGCAATTATCTTTTTTTGTTGTTGCAATTATCTTCTTTTTCTCGAAATAAATGTTTGATTTTTTTGCTTCTCTTTTTTGACTATACACACTTAGTTCAGTAACTTTTTCCTCCAAAAACTGTAACTGTCCTGCCTCTTCATCTAATTCATTGTTAAACTCACATAGTGAGTTCTTAATTTCAGTTCTGGAGTGTCCTGGCCCCTTCCCCCCACCCCTCCAACATACACTTAAAGTTCATTTCTCTATTGAAATCCTTTATGTTTTTCATCTATTTTGTGTGCTACCCCTCTCCCTTTTATATATTAAATCCTTTTCTCTGATGACTCAAAGGTCTCAAAGGTTTCTGTTGCCCACTTGTTTTGTGATTTTCTCTGGGTTTTGATTCTTTCTCCTGTCATGCCCAGAAAATTTTGATTGGGTGCTGAACATTGTACAAGCAAAAATTGTGGAGGTTTATTTTCCTTTATAGAGCGTTCAGTCTTCCCTCTGGTGGGCAGAGTTAGGAGACTTAGCATTGACTGACTGAGCTGACTGGAAGCCAGGTTACAGTTGAGTAAGGCTTTTTATCTGTTTCTGTTTGCCCCAACTCATAGAGTGAAAGCCAGAATTTCTGAGTACTTGGAATGTTCACCCTATCAAGTGTAATGCTGACCTGTCTCCTGCACAGTGAAACTCATTTGAGCCCTTGCTTTTCAGAGGCTTTGTGCTTAGCATCTTAAATTTCTACCCTACCCAGCTTCAGAATTTCTGAAAACTTTTGAAACTGCCCTAAAAGGAAAATTAGCTGTTCTGTTGTTCTCTTCTGATTTCACATTCACTATGTTCTTGGCTTCTCAAAGCTCACATTTTCTCTCCAGTATAGCAATACTCCTCAAAGCACTATTGGTTTCTCTGCCTCCTTCAGCAGCATCCCTGTCCAGACTTTCAGCTTCTTGCCATGTTCTCAGGATGGACAAATGTCCTGAGAACTAAGTACCAAAATGTTGAGTCATCTCTTCATATCCCCTCTCCAGAAACTTGGCTCCTCGGAGCCCATTCCCTTTATAACATTTCTTTGTTTTTCTGTTTATCCTCAGCTGGAGAGTAGATTTGTTGCTATCCCCCCTTCCATCATAGCAATATAGAAAATGTAATTTTTTAAAAGTTTAACAAAACTGGCCCGACATAAAAGACTGGGAACACAGAAAATTAGTGACCATAGAAAACTCGTGAAGGTTAAGTATAAGGCAGGTGCAGAGTGTATTCCAATTAGAAGAAATGAAAGGAACAAAAGAACAGTGATGCAGGGAGAGAGTGTGTGTGTAGGGGTCGGGGTGTTGGATACTTAACTACTATTTAAAGTGTGAAGTTTAAGGTAGAAAGGTAATAGAAAGTGAGGCTAGAAAATTGGGTCATAGAGGGTTATATATACTATGCTTGAGCAACTGCATTTAATATTTCACGTAATGATGAACATTTTAAAAGTTTAAAGTTGGGAATTGTGTTTTAATGGCAGGCTAACAGCATGTGGAATATAAAACCTTGTGTTTCACCATGTTGAATACGTCCATTAGTAAGTTCTTTCTGGGCTTAGTTTCAACTAATTTACTAAATTCTACTTGAGCAATCTGTAAGAGAGAGAACAGACTTCTTGATGAAATCAGGAAGAGTATTGTTAAAACATTCCTTTTTGATTGGTTGGTTTCAGGTTAATAAGAGTGGAATTTCATGTTTGAATTCATTTTAGAAAATAAAGCGATCTTGGAATATCATTTCATTACGTAAGAATGAGCCAATCAAACTAACCTTTCAGAGTTTCTATTGGTAGTTTTGGCTGATGCTAATACTAACCATGAAGAAATACTTTTTTGACTCTATCCTACTCTTAAATTTTAAATTAGGATATGCTAAGGTTCAAAGATACTGCCATGATCCTTTTCATGACTAATTGTATATTTAAAACAACTCTCTCTGTGTGTGTAGTGTGGTGGTGTGGTTACCCATTGGGCTGCTAACTTGCAAGGTCAGCAGTTCAAAACC
This sequence comes from Echinops telfairi, assembly GCF_000313985.2. Classification (NCBI taxonomy): domain Eukaryota; kingdom Metazoa; phylum Chordata; class Mammalia; order Afrosoricida; family Tenrecidae; genus Echinops; species Echinops telfairi. The sequence continues at coordinate 42,968,228 of NW_022111369.1, forward strand.
ACCAGCTGCTCCATGGGAGAAAGGCAACAGCGTTCTACTTCTATTAAGATTTACATTCACGGAAACTCACAGGGGCAGTTATACCCTGTCCTATAGGGCCACTGTAAGTCAGTATTGACTCAGCAGTGAGTTTTGTTTTTGAGTTATTCATATATAACAATATTTTACAATTTTTTTCTGGCATCAGATTGTTATTTTGAGAGATGAGAAAGTAGAAAACTAATATTTAATCTAAATGCTGTGCATGTGCTGCACATAAATTACATCATTTAGTTATCTTACATAATGTTATTCTCCATATAACTGTTACTGTTTAATTACATACATCAAATAATGACATGAATGTAGTCTCATTTGGGGACTTTTTCCTCTCCCATATCTTCGTGCATCTATAGATGGAGTTAGTGGTGATCTCTTCCTCATTACTACTCTAGAACTTGATTTCTTTCTTTTTTTAAAAAAAAATTTTTATTGGGGGCTCTTTTAAAAAAAATCATTTTATTGGGGGCTCATACAACTCTTATCACAATCCATACATACATAAAGCACATTTGTACATTCGGTACCCTCATCATTCTCAAAACATTTGCTCTCCACGTAAGCCCCTGGCATCAGCTCCTCATTTTTCCCTCTCCCTCCCCACTTCTTAAAGCTCTTAGAGCAATCCATATATCGATTGTATGAAGCACATCTGTACATATGTTGCCATCATCATTTCCAAATCATTTTCTTTTTACTTGAACCCTTGTTATCAGCTCCTCTTTTTCCCTCTCCCTTCCCACCCTTGTGGCCCTTGATAATTTATAAATTACTTTAATTTTCATATTTTACAAGGTACACTGTCTCCCATCACCCATGTTTCTGTTTGTCCCCTTGAGGGTGGGAGTGGGGTGTTGTATGTGGATCATTGCAATTGGTTCCTCCTTTCTCCCCCATCTGCCTCCACCTTTCCCCTATCTTCATTGTTACTCATTATTTGTCCTGAGGGGTGTATCTATCCTGGATTCTCTGTTGAGAGCTCATATCTGTACCAGTGTACATGCGCTGGTCTAGCCAGATCTGTAAGATAGAACTGGGGTGGGGAGTGGGGTGGGTTGGGGTAGGGAAATGAAACATTAACTAGAGCAATGTTGTGTTTTTTTGTTGCTGTAATGCACCCTGCCTGGGTTGTCCCTTTCTGTGAGGGGATGTCCACTTGTCTACAGATGGACTTTGGGTCTCCATTCTGACCCCATCTCGTTCACATTGAAAAGGTTGTTCGTTTGGGGTCTTCTGATACCTGATCCCATTGACACCTCGTGATCACACAGGTTGGTGTGCTTCTTCCCTGTGGGCTCTCTTGTTTCCCTGCTAGATGACTGCTTGTTTATCTTCAAGCTTTTAAGACTCCAGACACTATATTTTGTAATAGCTGGGCACCATCAGCTTTCTTCACCACATTAGCTTATGCACCCATTTTATCTTCAGCAAGCATCAGAGAATGCCACATTATCATAACAAAGTAGAGGCCAAATGTCTACCTGCTACCTTAATACTTATATAAATATATGTACATAGATCTATATACCTATTGTTATATATTACTGTATTTACATTCACATGCATATGTTTACAATAAACATGTAAATGTCCTTTGCCTCCTAGTTCTTTCCTCTATTTCTTTATACATTCTCCTGTCTATCACTATCATGTTCGACTCTACTTCCTCTCGGCTACATTGCACTTGATTGAACCCCACCAGGGATTCTGTGCCTTCCTTTCTCGCCATAAATTTTCGATTTCTTGTTCTAGATCTTGATTTCTTTCACCCTTCTGTTAGTCGCCCATTTCATAGGATTATACCACTATCTTCTGTGAATTTATTTCCTCTTTGATTTGTTTGGCTTCCTTACTAAGCATGACTTTTCCTTATTCGTTTTGACATTTTAGAATAAGGCTCATGCTAGTAGAAATTTCATTTCTTTTGAATGCTTATACCTCTCTCCATCTAGTTTTATAGCCACCTTTAACCTAGCCCCAGGAATCTTTAGGGATCGCTAAAGATGTAGTGCATTATGCCTTGGCTTGTTTATCACAAAGTCACCAGTGCAAACCTACCAGTTGCTCCTCAGAAGAAAGATAAGGCTTTCTTCATGTGCTTGTAAAGATTTACAGCCTCTGAAATCCAAAGGGCAATTCTACTCTGTTCTATAGGGTCACTATGAGTGACAATGACTATATAGCAGTGAGGAATTTTTTTGCTGTCTTTTAAAAATCTAGAACTGGTGTTCTGGTGGCACTGTTGGATAAGTGTTGCACTGCTAACTGCAAGGTTGGTAGTTCAAACCTACCAGCTGCTCCTTGGGAGAAACATGAAGCTATCATCTCCTGTAAAGTTATACTGTCTTGGAAACCCTAAGGAACAGTTTTACTCTGTCCTTATAGGGTCACTATAAGTTGGAATTTACTTGTCTGTAGTAGATATATTAACTTGGGAGCTCCCTTATAGCAAATGAATAGCTAACTGTTCGTCTCTTACTACATTTCTCAGTCTATCAATTTCTAACAGTTTCTTCTACCACCCTTACTTCTATCTGTAAATTTGAGTAACTAAACATACATTAGTGCCTTGAGGTTGATATTATTTGTCTTTCAGACAAAAGTTTTAAATTAAAAGGTAAGCTCTTTTTCCTTGCTTCATAGTGCAGTGACAAACTTTAAAAGATTACTTTACCTTTTTCTTGAGTTTTATAGCCACTCATAAAAGAATGAGAACACAGTGCTTCTGTTTTAGAGTGTAGTTTATCTAGTGCTTGGAATTTTAAAAGCTTGGAAGTAGTTATCCAAGGCACAATAATGGTTTCTATTTACTTTGAACAACAGAGGAAAAAGCAGTATCAGGAAGACTCCCTGCCGAGTTGATTCCGACTCATAGCAACCTTTTAGAGAAGCAGACAGCCTCATTTTTCTTCAGCAGAGTGGTTGGTGGACTTGAACTGCTGATCTTGCAGGAAGCAGCCCAACACCCAACTTACAGCACCACTAGGGCTCCTCTTGTGTGGATAATTGCCTCCATGAACAACTCTCGCCTTTGCCGTGATATTAGAAGACTTGGATGATGCACAGCTACCATTACTGAACATTTTGTCAAAGATGCTATAGTAGAATCCTGGTCAAAAGGAGAAATTCAGTGTGTACCTTCTAAAAATGAAGCCTATTCTCAACAGTTAAGATGTAGAAAGATTTAAAATAACAGTCCTATCCTTTTGTGTTTGTTGAATTATTTTTCCAAATAATAATTTAATTTAGGTTAATTTTTTGTTGACTTTACCAGTAATTGTTATCTATCAGTTGTCCGTGATGTATTTCATTTATTCCTATTTTAGTTTTGTGTTTAATAGACCATTAACCTGTATTTCCTAGGCTATCAGCTGACTTAGATAGGGAAGCTTAATTCCCCCTTTCATAGAGTAATAGTGTTCTTATTTGTAAAATGTGTATTCCCAGAATACCTTGCTTTAGAGTGCTGTCAAGTTGATGCGAATCAATGACCCTAAAGGACAACAAAGAATTGTTTTCCATAGTGTTTTCACAAATCATACAGTTTGGCAGTCAATCATATTAAGAGTTGTACATTAATCACAATCAGTTTCAGAACCTTTTCTTTGTTTTTGTACTCATTGTTATAAGCTTCCCATTTCCCCAGACCAACTCATTTATATTTAACCCATGGAATTACCAGCCTGGTAGTTAACTTTCTGAATCACCGGAGTTCCTTAAAGATTTTATCGTTAACAAAGTAAGAGAATTTGGATATAGATATTAAATATCATATCTACTACATAAAGTTTTGTGTTCATTTATCTAAAGGTAGATTTCCTGATAGCCTTAAAAAACAATTTTACTATAAACACATATTCCATAATATTTGCTAAGATTTTATGAGAAAATTCTAAACGCATTATTGAAACATTGTTCTCTTTCATTTTTATTTATTTATTCCTTACAGAATGTTTCTCCATCCCAGAGAGATGAAGTGATTCAATGGCTGGCCAAGCTCAAGTACCAATTCAACCTCTATCCAGAAACATTTGCTCTGGCTAGCAGTCTATTGGATAGGTTTTTAGCAACTGTAAAGGTAAATAGTTTAAGAAATGTGCACATAATGTTTTGTTTGAAAGTTTATACACCAAACCAGGATCTACTGGTAAACATTCTACAAAATGGAGAGAGGTGAAAACCTTCCTGGAGAGTGTGTGTGTACCACAAGAAGATAATAGTGCCTTTTGCTATTGCTGTAAGTTCTCAGGGGTATTTCTTTTTAAATGAATATTCATAATTTGTACAAAGTGTTCGTAATACATTTTTAGTTTCTTTGTATAAATTATGAATCAAGTTTCGATAATAAATTTTTAACCTCTTGATTTTAATAGAGATCATATAGCATGGCATGATGGTTAGTCTTTTAGTCATTTCTAACAGATCGGTATTTCAGATGTAGGCAGTGAATTCAAAATAGACAAGTATAGTCCTATTGCATATTTTTTCTGTCATGATTGATTGATTGTCCATAATGTGTGGTTTTCCAGCCAATATATAAATACTCTCTAGGGGCATGCATTTGGAATAGAACACGATGAACTACACAACTTTATCACATTTTTGTTGAATGACAGTCTGTAAATACATGAATAAGTCTTCTGTTGTCCTTATTGGAATACATAATGTTGATGATACAAAACTGGTGGTAGTAGACACCCAAGAGGTTTAAAGCAGATCATTTATTTAATGGCAGAGTATGAAAGAGCAGAAAAGCAAATTTAATTATAATCATCTGTATACCCAGAAATATGTAAACTGAGAGAACTGTGAATATAGTTCTTAGGATACTATACTACTTCTTATTGCTCATAAAAGATAGAAGTCAAAGAATTAATGAATAGAAGAATGTGGAGTCTCTTAGTTAGCTTTTGATGTTTTAAACCTGTGTTCTTAGAAACTTAAATCCTCTTCACTTAATGTGTTAGTCAAGGTAGACTAGAGAAACAAATTCATAGACACTCATATGTGTAAGAAAGAGCTTTATATACAAAAGCAATTGCATATTGAGAAAACAGTCCAGATCAATTTCATAAGTCTGATATTAGCCCACATGTCCAATATCAATCTATAAAGTTCTCCCAGATTCACAAAACACTTGCAATGACGCCAAATGCAGGAAGATCACTGGCCAGTGGATGGAAAGTCTTGTGGACCCAGTGGCAATGGAAGTATCTCAGTGTTGGTAGGGATCTACAGGTGGCTTTTTCAGCTCCAGGGCTCTGGCTCCATCAGTGTGTCTCCATGTGTCTTGTCAACAAGAATGTCTCGCAGGGAGTGAGCGTGTATCCCGCCTTCAGTGAGCTATTTATCTCCTTTGCGACTCTAATAAGGTCATCAAGCTGTGACCTGATTGACAGGCTAGACTCCACCCCTTCACTGTTAAGTCTCAAATTGACAACTGATTATGCAGCTACCACACTTACCAATGCATAATGAACCCTGTAGGATATAATTAGAATTGCCTCATAGGATTTCCAAGACTGTAAATCTTTATGGTTGCAGACTGCCACTTCTTTTTACCATGGAGTGGCTGGTGGGTTTGAACTATCAATGTTTTAGTTAGCAGCTAATGCTTAACCACTGCACCATTACCTTTAATTTTGATAGTAAGATCCTGAAATCTAGGTGATCTGAGATGCATACTTTGATCAAAGTATCAAATCCCTTTCTCTTCCAACTGTCCCCCTATCACAGCTAACTTTCTCACAGGTAATTTCAGAAAAATTAGCTTAAGGTTAGTATGCTTTCATATATACCCCAAAATTATTTATTAACACTTGTTTCTGTTATAAAAATATTATTTTAGGCAAATTTAGGAGCATTTATAGGAACAGTTAAGAAAATTTGCCAAATCTCATGTTTCAGGTTTATCAGTATTGGATACCCTTACTTAGAGATAGGAGATATCTACATAGGGATGGTTTGTTTATATAAAGAAAATCAACAACTACTGTGAAAGGAGCCACAGTCCTAGTTGTACAAAAGAAAGTGAAGCTTTTCACAGCACTAGAACTTGGACCTTGTCATCTAGGATGTGAGAAATGTATGTGTTAGTATTTAAAGAAGCAATAATAAATTGCATAGAACATTGTGACATACAGCTCAGGTTGATAACTGTTTTGTTAAACCTTTGCTGTTTGATTCTCTTTATTACTATACATTTATTGATACTCTTAGTTTAGGAGTGGAGCTTAGGGATTGTATTGCTATGTTAGGCTCCTGCTTTGTAATGAATTTAGATGACTTCAGGGATGGGGATTTCAGATTAACTGCATTCGAGGGAAATAAGGGAGCCTGGGCAACTGCCTTAATAATTATTGACTTCACTGTCTAGATCATTTGTGGAGTGTCACTAAACTTCCTTGAGACTGTTTTCTTAGGTAATAGATAATTATGAAAGTATTTTCTAGCCATGATATTTTCATTACTATTAGTAATTTTAAAATGTTGATAATGTACTAGCTTTTAGAAGGAACCCTTGTTAAGGTAGTAGTTACAAGTTGAGCTGCTAACCACAAGGTCAGTAATTCAAAACCATCAGCCACTCCTCGAGAGAAAGATAGGGCTTTGTACTCCTGTAAAGAGTTTCAGTCTCAGAAACTTGGAGGGGCATTTCTACCTGTCCTACATAGGGTCACTATGAGTCGACATCGACTCGATGGCTGTGAGTTTACTTAGGTATAATAATTATGTTTGTTTAAATGTTAGCTAATTAAGTCTGTATTCAGGAATGCCTTCATGATTTAAGTTGAAGTAAAGTTGAAGTCCCTTTTATTGTTTCTGTGTGTTAACTCTTATCTGTGACTCAATATAATTGGATTAAGTTGTTCTAACTTCTCTGAACCTGGATGTTGCATTGGCCAAACATATTGAAAGTGAGTCTACCCTGTTAGAGATAACAGGCAAATTCAAACCGTCCTGTATATATGGAAGCCAAGAACGTGTTTTTAAAAAAACTGACTTTGTACAAATTTGGGGAGTCTTTCATTATTACAATGAAACTTGAATATAGGATTCTTTGGTAGACATTTAATCATTAGATAAGTTCTATTTGGAAGTATCTCTAAAGCATTTAAAATACATTAATCTTTTCATATTCTTTTCTCTTGAATCCCCTAGAACCTAGTATGTCATCTTACTGATATTTTGTTAATAGGTGGAGAGAGCAGAAATAGTTTAAATGTGCAAGTGTGAGCATGCACGCACATACACATAAATAATATGTTGTGTAATTTAGAGAATATTATTTATTAAATTGAAAAAAATCTAAAGCTCTTCTCCACTGGATAGAAATTTGGCTAACTGACATTGGCTGAACTTCCAGCAATGTAATAAGCTTATTTCTAGAGTATCATATGGCAGCACCTAACAACAGCATTGTATAGATAGGGCTGTGATGCTAAAGGTTAATTTAGATCTAAATATCAAAGGATGGGTATCAGATTAATCAAAGTTCTGAGAATTTTATGCATACTTAGCTCATCTGAATATCCATTTTTTTAAAAATAAAACATTTTAAGACTTACTAAAATTGCTTTTCTCCTCTTCAAAATTTTAGGCCCACCCAAAATATTTGAGTTGTATTGCAATCAGCTGTTTTTTCTTAGCTGCCAAGACTGTTGAGGAAGATGAGGTAATGTTTTTCGTTAATGATTAGTTAATGTCACTAATTTTAATCAAATTATTATATGTTTGTCAAAACAAAAATTGAAAATCTGTTTATTTTCTGTTCTCTCCCTCCTGGCCTTATCTTTGAACAGAGAATTCCAGTTCTGAAAGTTTTGGCGAGAGACAGTTTCTGTGGATGTTCTTCATCTGAAATTCTGAGAATGGAGAGAATTATTCTGGATAAATTGAATTGGGATCTTCACACAGCCACACCATTGGATTTTCTCCACATTGTAAATATACCTGAAGTCTTTACATTTTTTTTATGTGAATGTATAGTTGTGTTTCAGTACCTTGAAATATTAGACTGCCTGCTCATTTGTTTTGTTACTTAGGAAAAGGAAAAACTATCGAAATTATTACTGTTGATGTGTCATTGAGCCTGTTTTAGTTCATAGCCAAAGGAAAAAAATTAAGATTGCTGATACATGTCAAATTACTGAATTTCAAGTTTAGGAACTGAGAAATATCTTGGATGTGATAACAGTTTCTGTAGACAGTTTACCTTGGTGATGAAACTAATATGATGTTTCTGTAATTTTCAGTTCCATGCCATTGCAGTGTCAACAAGGCCTCAGTTACTCTTCAGTTTTCCCAAACTGAGCCCATCTCAACATTTGGCATTCCTTACTAAGCAACTCCTCCACTGTATGGCCTGCAACCAACTTCTGCAATTCAAAGGGTCCATGCTTGCTCTGGCCATGATTAGTTTGGAGATGGAGAAACTCATTCCTGATTGGCTTCCTCTCACGATTGAACTGCTTCAGAAAGCACAGGTGGGTCTTAATCTAATTAAATAATGTTCATTTTATTACAGTATGTAGACTTACCAGATAGTTTATGGTTATAGAACTAGGATGGATAATTTCTTATAAAATCTTATGGATAAAACTTTATAATGGCAAATCATAAGAGGAGACAAGTAAAAAGGAATGGATGAAAAGAAAGTTATTGCTTTCAGTATGGACTACCATTTGCTTTCACGTAAAACAAAAATCTTCTCTACTGAACCAAGAAGCTACATCATGATAGAGAAAAGATTGAAGTTGGCAAAGATTTCATTTTACATGGTTCCACATGTTGATTGCAAAACCAATCTGTTTTGTAAACCCTCATCCAGTTATAGTAGTAAGTTAAGGTTCACTCCAGAAAGGATTGATTGATAACTGAATTCTGAAATATATGAAGGAATGTATTAAAACCCTAACATTAAGACATTAAGTATTTTATTCCTGGTTTTGTCAAGCTCATATATTTTTTATTACAAAAATACATCCTATCAGAGGTTCTTACTTATTGTTATAAAAGCAAATGAAATTACTCTAATTCTTATTCTACCTTATTCCAGATTTTTAATTTTTTCTTGCATCTGACATTTGCCCTTAATTCTTGCTAGTTGCATAGAGGATAGAAATTGGGCAGATACCTACAAGGTCAGTGATTCGGAACCACCAGCTACTCCTCAGGAGAAAGATGAGGCTTTCTGCTGCTATAAAGATTTACAGCATCAGAATCCAATAATGACAATTCTGCTCTGCCCTATATGGCTAGTATGAATCAGAATCAACTTGATGGCAATGAGAATCTCCACTGAAGAGATGAAACAGAGAAAAGGATGGAAAACCCTCTAAACTGAGGACCAGACTGAATAAAAGTAGACATTGGCTATAAAGTAGTGAAAAAAAGAGAATGGACCATTTCTCTTACCAACTGCCTCAATACTTCACACTTATGGTAGTTTTTTTTTTTTAAGAAAATCTTATCTATTTTGTGCATCAGCAGTGGACTATGACAGTAATAAATGCCAAGATGTGTGGCAAGAGTAATGCTGACTTTTGGATTATGTGTCATCTTGCTAGGGCTAGGATTCTCCGTGGTTTGGCAGTTGTGGAATGAAGTAATTTGACAGTTCATGATATAGTCATGCTTCATTTTGTGATCTGATTAGTTATCCTTCACTTTCCCTCAGCACACATTTTATATAACCTTGTTTTTGGAATTTAAACATGTCAGTAAATGGGGAGAGGGTAATCTGTGCTTTCATGGTGATGTACAGTGTATAATTTTCATGTAAGAATTCTAATTCCGAAGAGATATTAGGTCTACAGATGTAGGTATAATTAGTAAGAACTTACTAAGTAGGCTGGAGAACTATGTGCATTTGAAGTAGAAAATGTAGGGGGAGAAAAGGGAAACGGTTTTATTGAGCACAAGATGAAAGTGGCCAGCAAGGATGACAGAGAAGCCTACATTATCAACTTTGTGCTGTTTTTTGTTGTTGTTTTTTTCCTCTTTATGGCTCAGATGGATAGCTCCCAGTTGATTCACTGTCGGGAGCTGGTGGCACATCACCTTTCTACTCTGCAGTCTTCCCTGCCTCTGAATTCCGTTTATGTCTACCGTCCCCTCAAGCACACCCTGGTAACCTGTGACAAAGGAGTGTTCAGATTACAGTCCTCCTCTGTCCCAGGCCCAGATTTCTCCAAGGACAACAGCAAACCAGAAGTGCCAGTCAGAGGCACAGCGGCCTTCTACCATCATCCCCCAGCTGCCAGTGGGTGCAAGCATACCTCGGCTAAACGTAAAGTAGAGGAAATGGAAGTGGATGACTTCTATGATGGGATTAAACGGCTCTATAATGAAGATAATGCTTCAGAAAATGTGGGTTCTGTGTGTAGCACTGATTTATCAAGGCAAGAAGGGCATGATTCCCCTTGTCCGCCTTTGCAGCCTGTTTCTGTCATGTAGTGTCAACAGTTCTTACCTTCTAGTACAAAGCTAAGGCCAGGCTACTCTAGGAATGGGAACATGCAAAACCAGGAAAGGATATATAAGGGATTAATACCTTAAGAGGCTGAATTGAAATGAGCCAGAAGGGGGAAAAAAACAGCCTTGTTTACTGTGTGGCTAATTATTCAACATTTAAATACTCAAAAGACCAAAAAAAGTATAAAAAAATTTCAAAAGATCCAATATTTAAGAAAAAAAATTACAGTGTTTGCAAGTTCTTCTGTTTCTCTGCTGACATATAATATTACTTGCCCCAAGTCACCAAGTCATGTTTCATGTTTTTAAAAGATCCAAAACTTGTAACTAGCAAACCTTATTTATACCCAGCATCTTAATGTAATTTTCCTCTTTTGCTTTCTTCTTCATTGAATACTTAATGAATTTTATGCATGTTGATCTATATACTCTGGCCTCCACTAAGCAGGAAACCTCTCCTCCCCCCCTTGTTTTTTAGCAAATTAGTGAACACATGTTTGGATGACTGCCATGAATAATTCATGATTCAAATCTAAATTAGTCTGAAAAAACTTTGAAATTGTTTTATATGAATCAGGTGGTAAAAAAACCACAATAAACAGGTTGATTTTAGTGTTTATCTCATTTCAATTTCTAGCGTCTAGAAATAAAATTGATGCTTTTATTTTTATCTATCTTAAAGTGAAACTTAAAAGTGGTTTGTGATTAGGACATGTTTAGATTTGTTGAAAGCTTTTTTTTTGACATTTGTATAAAATTATTTGTGATAAAGTTAATATATCCAGGTGCTCACCAAAGAAACGTACGTAAACAACTGAGGTTAGATTTTATAACTGATGAGAATTCAAACCCCCCACCCCCATTTATAATCAGTAGAAAAGACTGTCTAGATGTTGGGGCAGTTCTATGATTTGAATCTGTAACATGTAATAACTGAATTCAATACCCAAGTTTTATGTTGCTAGGATTTTCTCTATAAAAGTTATTCTCCTTCCTCTCCAGCCTATGTATTTTTCTTAATGACTTTTGGATCCTGAGCTCTCTGTGCAGTCTGACAAGGTATTGCAGTCACAACCATGCCATGATCGATGAGAAAAGCCTCTGGTAGCAATAAAAACATTGTCCTTACCATTGTATCTGCAGTTCTTTTTTTCTTATGAGAAGGGAAGAGGATCTTGATTGCTTTTTAGATAAAGGAAAATTATAGAAATCCTAAGAAAATGCATACTAAAAATAAAACAGGAAAAAAAGGATTTGAATATGACTGAGGGGGGGGTATAAAGACTTTTTAGACATAAGGATTTTAACTTTTTTGATATTTTCTTGGTGGATTATGGACCTTCCAAACAGCAAATTCTCATCTTATTGAAACTGTTTATAAGGGTTGTCAGAGATTATGTCATTTGTTAGCCTGCTTTTGCAAGTTTATCAAAGCAAAAGAATGCTGAAGTCAACATTTGACTTTAATTTTGGTAGGAATTAGCTGCCATTATAATCCAATTTAAGAAAAAGCATTTACCCATATGAAGAATGAGGGGTCAGAGGGAAAATTAAAATTGAAGGAACTTTTTTATGTGAAGATCAGGAATTGGTTTCAAAAAAAAAAAAAATGCAGCTACCCAAGCACAATTGGTCTTATTTTGAGCAGTTGAAGTAGAGCCAGGAATAGGGGGATGGGTGATATGTGTGGCTAATGAACTTTATGAACATGAGATCAGAAGACAACATTTTGATCAAACATTCTGAAGCAGAATCCTGATAAAAAGGAAAAATGTTCATGGACTTTCAGACATCTCTGGAGCCATGAAGGCTGAATGAACTGAAATTGTTGCTGTGAAATAATCTTCCTTAAACCAAAAATATTCCCCCAATTAAAAAAAATTATTTAGTTTAACGAGTGAAGACTATGTTGGACATTGTGCTATTTTAAATCTTTCATAAATGTTCACTTTCCATCTTTTTAAAAAAAATTGCCCTGTACACTGAAGAGAGGAACTGCTCTTGCAATGTTTAACATTCATTGGTGTTTAAGTCTGATGTTAAACTTACTGCCATAGCAACAGGAAAAAACGCTACAGATAACGGGTCAACTGTTATTATGGTAACCTGTCTTTAGTACTGTTTCTGGTTTTCTCTCTAAAGATTAGCAGTATTTTAATATCTCCCTATAAAGGTCTCAGGACAGACCTTCATTACCTAGACATGGACTATTGGAACTTTAACTTCAAGAGCTTGATTGAACACCGGAAATACACAATGTTTTTCAACCATGTAGCACTTTAAAAGTGTTCCTGCTGTTAAATCTTGACACTAATCCTCATTTGGAGCCCCGGTGTCCTCAGTGATTCTCCATTTGGCTGCAACGCAAAACCACCAGCTTACTCAAGAAGGATGGAGCTTTCTATAAAATTAGTCTTGGAAACGGGCAGTTCTACCCTGTCCTTTAAGGCAGCTATGAGTGAGCATTGACTCGATAGTAGTGCGTTTGGCTTTGTTTATCATCCTATTACTTGAGATATCTTGGTATCCATCAAACTGGCTTTTCAAGATGTGGAAACTAGGGTTTAATGGCTGTCAAGTGCCTCTTGGTGGCTAAAAAAGCGGAAACTTTTTGAAAGCTAAAGGAGTCAAACTTGATGGGTGTCAGTTTTACTAATCCTCTGTTCAATAGACAAAGTGAAAGAGGTACATGTTCTAGCCTAAAGGTTAAGATCAGGCAGACAAAGGTTAAAATTACTGTTTTATCATGTTTTGGAAGAATTAACAACCAGAATGCTCCATAGAAGGATTGCGAGACTTCGTCTCACGTTCTTTGCATATGTTATCAGGAAGAGACTAATCCCTGGAAAAAGATAACCATGCTAGGTCGAGGGTCGGCAGAAAAGAAGACCCTCAAAATGATGGAGTGGCAGCAGGTGCAACAGTGGTGAGGATGTCATAGGACCAGACTGTCGTGTTTTATTGTGTATAAGGTGGATCTGCATTGAAACTGACTTAATGGCATCTAACATTCTCTGCTAGATTGCTATGAAATTATCTAGAGAACTGAATTTTCCTCTGGGCATTTATTAGAGGGGTGGGGGGAGGACAGTGCTCCCAAATGCTAATGGAAAGGTCAGATACAACAAGTGTGTCAAATGTTCTTGACTCCTGGCTCTGACTTTGCAGGGTGGCTGAGAATCTAAACCTACATCCCCGTCTTGAATTAAACATCAGTTTTTGCCTCTTTTCTCCTATCTTGCTAGAACCAACCACTTCCTGGTGTGTTCTATGTTTGCTTTAGATGCTGGGATTTTGAAGCTTTCTAGATCATTCGTTCTGGAGTTCTTGAAGAAGGTAGGCTGTGCTTGAGGACTCCTACCCAAAGTAATTCAGTGGCCTTTCACTTGAAATATGGTTAGGCCACTGATGGTAATCAGCCAGAGTGGCAGGGGTGGGGGTGAGGGAGTAGATCTACTTCAAGCAAGTCATGCATTTGCAACTGGAAAGGGGAAGGTACTTTACCAAATGTTCTCACAGCCATCCCAGGAGATGAGCACCCCCAGCTTACATTATAAATGGAAGGTTAGGGGAGTTGTCTAATGCTAAGAATTTTTTTAAGAGTTCGACTTTAAGCTCTTTCAAGCTTTTACTCTACTTGACACCTGTTCTAACAGGCTGTAAAACCTGTTTGGTCTTACATGTAAATGTTACTTCTAGAAAGCCTTGATTTTACGTGTGTGTATCTGAGGGGAAATTAGTCTTTATAGTGTGTTAACTGGAGGTTGGCTCCTAATCTATTAGTGCTTTGGGTTTTGGCCACTAGATGGTGTGCCTAAGTAAGAAATCTACCAAATCTCCAAACTCCTTGGTCTTCCTGTGGATTCCAGTGCATAGTGTGACCTTTATAGGACAGGGTAGAACTGCTGTGGGTTTCTGAGACTCATTCTTTACAGGAGTGGAATTCTAGGAGAAGATGAATTGTTCAAGACCTTACAATTGGTCACTCATTTTTTATTGCTAAGCAACACTGGCCAGCTCTGCACCTCCCTCACAATTGTTACCATTTTAGCCCCTTGTGAGAGCCACTATGCTGGTCCCTCTCATTGAGATCATTGCTGCTGGTGATGAAATCTCATACAAAACCAGTTTTACAAATTAAACCCCCAAATGAACTGTACAGTTCTAAAAAGGTAACTAAAGGGCAAGCCCTCAAACCTGCCTGTTTTCTGTTAGAATTGGATTTGACCAATCATTAGGGCAGAAAAGTTGAAGTGCAAATTAATAGCACATGTTAAAGAATTAAATCTCACCCTCACGGCATTGATTAGTTTAATGGCGGTTACTATGTAACACGTAAGACCCCTATCAACAGAGACATAATCCCCCTTGAGAAATGTCTTGACTTATGAAAGTGTCCTAAGAGATAACCAAGATTTTCATTTCACTTAGCTTATGAAGTATAAAAACTTAGGAGTTCACAACTCAGGCAGTTTATTTTGCAGGAGCTTCAGAGTGAAGGATAAAGCGAGGGGACCTCTAAAATTTAAACTTACAGTGGATTAACAATGGGGCGGCTAGAGCACTGGGGCCACTGTTTTTTTTTGGTACAGATTATTTTGTTAAGACGCTCCAGAAAGAAGGTTAACTGAAGGCAAGTAACCTGAAAGGTGATGGCTAAGGCAAGGGGATCCTTTTCAGTAGCATCTGTTCCTTGGATAATTCGGCACAGAAAGGGCTTACATTTTTTTACTCTAAATTTGCATATGAGGAAGGCAGATGAGCTGATACCAAGGGCTCAAGTAGAAAATGTTTTGAAAATGAAGATAGCAACATATGTAGAAATGTGCTTGACACAATGGATGTATGGACGGATTGTGATGAGCTATACAAGCCCCCAATAAAA
Source organism: Echinops telfairi (assembly GCF_000313985.2). Taxonomy (NCBI): domain Eukaryota; kingdom Metazoa; phylum Chordata; class Mammalia; order Afrosoricida; family Tenrecidae; genus Echinops; species Echinops telfairi. Next base: position 42,983,628 of record NW_022111369.1, read on the forward strand.
TGATTTTTTTTAAATTGCCTATGAGATACTAAGAGAGCTGAATGTCATTCACAGGACAAGGTTCCATCCTAAACACCGAACTCTAACCTAGGCTGGTGCAGAATACAGAATCAGAAAGTAATTGAGGGGGGAGACAGATGTGAATAAAGGGCAAAGGGGGGGCTAAATTATCAATCCTCTGAAGTTCTCAAAGCATTATTGAGGGAAGGCCTGGGTAAGCCCAACTTTGTAGGGTGCCCACCCATTTCATTTGTTCTGTTGGTGGGACAGCAATCTTTTATAATAACTTCTGTCTTCCTGATCGAAATAACCTATTTGGAAAAGAAGATTCACTAGTGAACTGACAGCCAACTATTTAATCTTATATACAGCTATTAGTCAGAATGTCATCATGCTTGGATCCACAGTCACTGCTGCCCCCAAATCTTTACAGTGTTGAAGAGCAAGGATGTTATCTGGAGGACTAAAGTGTGCAGGACTCAAGCCATGGTACTCAGTTGCCTCATAATGCATGTGAAAGTTAGATATTGAATAAGGAAGACCAAAGAATAATTGATGCATTTGAATTGTGGTGTTGGTCAGGAATATTGAAAACACCAATGGACTGCTATAAGAACAAACAACTCTGTCTTGGAAGAAGTACAGCCCAAATGTTCCTTTGAAGCAGGGATGGTGAGTCTTCATCTCACATACTTTGGACATGTCTAGAGAGACCGTCCCTGAAGAAGGAAAGATATACTTGTTAAAGTAGTGGGAGATTGAAAAAGACCCTTGGCAAATGGATTGCTTGATAACAGTGGCTGGCAACAATGGGCATAAACATAACTGTGAAGATGGTGCAAGACAGGGCAGTGTTTTGTTCTGTTGTAAGAGAGTTGCTATGAGTCAGAACCAATTCTACAGTACCTAACATGTAGGTACTAACACTAGTAGTCAGAAAGAGGGAAATTGGAAAAGGAGGTGAACTCACAATTAAGCACATGCTGTCTCTGCACCAGCCCTGAGCTGCAAACCTGGAGGTAGATGGTTTCAGCCCACCAGCTAGCTGCTCCGACTGTCTGCTGTAAAGGTTGAGAGTCTCAGAGACCCTGAAGGACAGTTCCACTCCAGACAGTGTCGTCATGAGCAGAAACTGGCTTGCTGTCAATGTTTTAATACCGTGGTCTTAATTCAAGCACAGGAACCCTGGCAATAAGCCACATTGTCTTCACTGTCAGCCTCCAGGGTGGGAAGATGATAGAAGCCTGTCAAAAAGTGCTGTGGCAAAACCCTGGAAACCTGTACCTAATGCTCCATCTAAGTTTACACTCATGGAGCACATTCCCCTCTCTCCAACCCTCTCCTGCAGAGTCCTGCATGCTGACTTACACCAGGTCAAAACAGCAGCGTTGACATCAAGGGACTCATAATTTCTTTTCAATGTTGAATTTGGGGACAAAATGACACCTGAAGGAGTAAGATCAGATCAGAGCTGGAGGGTGGGTGGGGAAGATTTGCCAGTCAAGGTCTCATAGGATAGTCTTTGCTATCTTCAAGAATGAACAAGAAC
>NW_022111369.1:42987035-42989902 GCF_000313985.2 Echinops telfairi
AGGTCAACACCCCAGTGACAACAAAGGGATTTGTGCAGATCGGGTGTGGATTGGATAAGAGTTGTATGAGCCCCTAATAAATCGCCTTTGGAGTTAAAAAAAAAAAAAAAAGACACAAAAGAAGAGAGAGCTACACAATAAATAAAAAGGCAGGGATGGCCCAGAATGTTATTTGAAGGTATCTTTAAATATAAAGTGAGCCCTGTAGGCAAGAAAAAGAGTCATCTATCAGCACTGACACAATTTAAACATGATTAAGACTCGTAGGTCAACACCCCAGTGACAACAAAGGGATTTGTTGTATCTGAGATGGAGCAAAATCTTCGGCATAATTCTGTCCTGTAGTGTTCAATTACATTTCTCCTGGAAGTGAGCTTAAGACGGGCAGAATTTTAATACCAAAATTAAATCTGAATAACCAATACATAAAACAGAACCTTCTGGCTAGATTTCTTTTTTCTCCTTCCAAAAAAAAAAAAAATCCCAGACCCAAAACAACTTATAGAAGGATGCATGTAACAAAAAGAAAAAAAAAAGTCAATTAAAACAATGGTTCCCGAATTAAAGGAAGGATGCCCACTTCTCTCTCAAGAGGCAGATGGTCAGCTGAAAAATAGAAACATTGCATCAATAGAACACTCCAAATTAAATTTAAAAAAGCAATAATCTGTTCATGCAATACTAAAAATTTTTTTAAAGGAAAAAAACCCCAAAGATTAAAAACCACCCCTGAAATCTACTGAAAGGAAAATTTTGCCCAGATGTCTGAAGATCCAGATCAGGCTGTTCCGAGAGTTGCTTTTGGGGCCGAGAGGTGTGGCATTAGCATTAGATCGTTTGTTGGCCCTGGAGGGGTGACCACCTCAGGTTGGGGTGCATACTGTCTTCGGTCCCTGAGTTCTTGGACAACAGCTAAGCAAGAGACCTCAGTACATGGCTACTTTGGGTCTACTCTTAGCCAAGCTCTTTGCTTCACTCAATTTTTTTTCTCCTCTTAATTACTATCATGAAATTATACTATTTTGGGTAGTCAGAAGTCCCTTCAGTATCCACTTGGGGGCAGTAGTTTGTAAACAAGACAATTGACAAACGTGAACAGTAGTGCAATATTTGACCCAGACGTTAAAAGAATAGGAGGCGATGGTGGAAATGAGGTAACTCTTCCCCAACACGTGTGAACAGACAGCTCCTGCTCTTCTAATGCTCTATGTCCATTAGGAGAGAGTAGGGCTTGTCAACAGCATGGTTACATAAAGAAGAAGCTACAGAAGAAAAAAAAGAAAGGTTCAGATTCAAATTTGATTCTTAAAAAAGTCAAATTAAAAAAAAGGAGAGTTTCTATAGTAAGCTGTGAAAAAACAGCAATGTATCAGTTACAAGGGCAATGGGACCCAGCAGGGAAGAAGGGGGTGCCAGCAAGCCAAGGCGATGGGCTGTCAGGGGCAGAGGGGATGGGCATGGGGAAGAAAGGGTGGCGGAGGTGGTATGTGACACACAGAACACAGTACAACTGTTTTGGAGAAGTGGGGGCTGCCCAGAGTCCCATTTGCAGTCCTCCAGGCGAGGCAGCGAAGCAGGAGACGCTTAACCCGGCTGCTTTTCCCCCGAGACAATCAGCATGTACTCATGCCCATCCAAGCAGCGATGCAAAGAACTCACAAACGGGCACACGGAACAATGTTTGGGTAAAAATATATTTTTCCCGACTTTATGTCTTGGCACTATTGATAAATGCATAGGTTACCTGTCCATCACTCCCCTACCTTAATAGACACCAAATTACTGTGCTTGTTTGCTACATGGTTACTTCCATACTCGAAACAGTGATATGTTTCACATCAATACAATATTTTAGTTTTTGGTTTTTTTTAAAAAAAGACAAGTCTAACATGCAGCTTACATACATAACAATTCTGCATTAACATTTAAAGTAGATTATACAAGAATTTTAGAGAACACAATGGTTATTTCCAAACAGTAAAAGGACAATGATCTACAACTACAGTTTAAGGCATATCCGCATATTTGAAAGTAAGAAATGAACAAAGTACTAATGCTGTTCACAGCTTTATGTTCAATTTACTTTTTTAAAATTCCCTTCAAGACCTACATTCATCTAGACATTGCAGGTCATCACTTCCACTAAAGAATCATCCCATCTGGGTCTTGTCAATGGAACTAGGGCATGGGAAAGCTGAGACTTGATGATTAACACACTTGCAGATGGCAACGCAGAGAGATCTGAGCGGACAGTTTGGGTCGGACCACACAGTACAATGTGGGTTGGTAACAGCTGAAAAACCTAACGGACCAGTTTGCATTTGAAACATCTGCAGATACGGCAAGAAACCAAGTCTACTCTTTTGAGGTTGCACCAAATATGGAGGATGAGTGTTATTGCTGGTGTGATTCTAAGCACAGTAGGAAGAGAATAAATAATCGATGCCCAGTGCTACAGTAAATTACCCCCTTGGCTGGGATGCCCTTTCTTGACCAAACTGGCTAAGAGAGATCCTAAGCTGGGAAAAGGGTCTCTGAGCTACCAACCAGTTCTCATCAACGTTTTCCCATCATGCCCTACAGCACATCCAGCTGTTATTGATAGCTAGGCTATAGTCCAGAGCAAGTAAAAAAGGTGGCCATTTTTGTTGAATAAAATATGGGAGGGATGGAGGGAGGAGGAGATTGCTGCTAATAGCATAATGGAGAGATCATTACGACCACCAAAAGTGTATATAGTCAAAATAACAGCCTTATATTAGAAATAACCAACCAAGCTTTCCTCTGGAGTTCCTCCAGTTAATAAAAAAACACTTTCTGATTCCAACTTTATTTACATCATCAACCATGGTCATTACCAAGATTGA
>NW_022111369.1:42990759-42995654 GCF_000313985.2 Echinops telfairi
TATCGCTAAGCAGTATAGTGCTTCTGCTTGGCCATTGCTATCCCAGTTTAGTTAGGGCTTCACTGAAACGGGGTTCCTGATTTTGGCTAATCAAGCCCACATCAGTGGATAGCGTGTGCTAGAGAACAGAGGTAATTATTACTGTTTTCAAACAACCACCTTTGGGATGAAGGCGAGACCGTGTCAAGAAGAGGGGCAGAGTGGCCGCGGAGTGAGCGGGATGGGCCAGGCACAGGTGAATTCGACCTAATTTGACGACGCGAAAGCCAGAAGGAAAAAGGCAGAAAGTCGGGGTGAACCATCAGGCTCTTGAGCAACATTATCAGTTTGAGGAAAACAAGGAGATGGCGGAGTTGGAGAGTAGGTCTTGTTTGTTGAACAAGAGACCAGGCAAGGATAAACATCAGAGAGGAATGGCAGAGAGAAGGGACAGGTGTCAGGGCTTCAAACCCGCCCCCACCCCCCACCCCCACAACAAACTGATGGAAACAGTTCCTTATCTTTCAATTCCATTTTCCCACCAACTTTTGGAAACTCCCTCCCAAACCCTTTTCCAGACTAATCAGTACGGAGTCTACATCTGGCTGCGTGGAGCCTATGATGAAGACTGGCACCGTGATGGGCGGAAGGCTGGGTAACATGGCATAACCTTGCTTGTGTGGCTTTCTCCTAACCGCCTTGATGAGGCTGGGATGCTTCATCTCAAGTGGGGCTAGTTGTGAAGGAAATGGTCTGGGAAATGACCAGGTTTGATAAACCTGGCTTTTCTAGTTCGCTTTCCCTTTACAAACCCCAAGGGAGCTTGAAAACGTTCGTGGAAAAATGCATGAAAAGACCATGGAATTTTCCTATAAACTTTGCGAAGCTCTCCCGCGTCCCGCCCACCCCCCCCCACCTCCCCATATTGAACGGGCATGAAGGACACTAGATGTGAAGCTCAGTTTCCCACTTGCTGGACTTGTTGCATTTGTTCTCATTTCTACCTTAGAAGACAAGGTCTTTGCAAGTGTGTGCTGCAGATGATACGCCATTAATAGAAAACCTTTCCCATGTGAAGAATTTATGGAAACGTTCTCCCCGTGTGTAGGGAAACATCTGATTAGAATTTGTCCTGACCTTCTGGGCTTCCTCGCAAGGACTCTCTCCCCTCAAGCCTCTGGGAACCAACTCAGCTGTGTGGATGAAAGAGTCCTCTTGGGTGACAACTGGCCTCTGGAAACACCATCAGCCCTAAGGGAAGCTGCTTCTACTAGGCAATTGTCTATGAGCCTCTGATCCGTGAAAATATCAAGGTTGGATTAGTTCAAGGGAACACAATCACATGGTTTTGTGGGGGGCAATCCTGTCCACCAGGATTTGTGATAGGGGTTCAGCTACAGGAGAACTGTAAAAGGAGATGATTGTTGTGAAAAGATCTCTAAGTCCAGGCCAAATAATGTTCTCGATAAAGTGTAAAACCTCCAGGCACGTGTCAAATTTGCTTCTGCACTGATCTGCCTATGGTCAAATCTACCTGTGTTTGGGGGCAAGTGGCAATGTGCATTTGGGGATTGTGCATTGACGGAGAGGAGCGATCAAGAAAATGCAAGTTGTTGTCAGGGCTATTCAGGTGTTTGAGTTCAGCTGCTGAAGGGTGAGGCGTTTCCATGGCAGACGTACCCCTCCTCTCCTCCTCCAAAGTGACACACTAGTGACAGGCATGCGCAGCGCTGCCACTCTGAACAGGCAGAAGAGGCAAATCATTTGCGTTCCAGTCCAGCCTCCCAGAGCCTCTGCTGCCATTCTCTCCGTCTACCACGTGCCACCGCCCAACAACATCCAGCACGAGGGGTTAATCGTTATTGGCATTGGGTGGGGGGGGGGGGGTGTAAAAAAAACACAAACCAAACCCAAAAGAAACCGTCTAGATCTATCGTAAAACAAAAGGGCACAGATGGCAGACACAATATTACTGCAAAAGCAGGTGAATGCGGGGACCATCCTTGGCTTGCCAGGCTTTATGTGAAGCTTGCACTGCAAGTTAAAAAACAAAACAAAAGTTAGAAACAATAACAAATAAAAAGGAAAGGAAAAACTCGGGGCGCCAGCACCAGCATTCAGTGATGGTGAATGCTCATGCAACGATGATGGAACGGACAGAAATTAAAACTTAAAAAAAAAAGAATCCGAGGAGCCTATTCTATATGACAAGCAAAAGCAAAATTTTAAGATTGAATTAAAGGCCACATGGTTAGTTTCCATTCGCATGTGATTTAGAATTCCCCAGTGACTTCTTGAAACCAGTGCATGGTCCTCAATGGGAGGATCCATTGTTGGATTTTTTTCCCAACATATATACATATATATATATACACACACCATTCCTTTATATATATATATGCACCATTATTTATTAGGACCTTTCCATCTTCTACTTCTGAAGGAGTCAGAGAATAAACAAGCGCACAGGAGAAACTGCAAAAGCCAGAACCTGTCAGAAAAGGAGAATTCAAATACTTCCCACAAGGAGAGAAGTGGCCAGCCTGTACCCGGGTCAAAGGCGGGAACCTTGGAGACCCAGGAAAATGCAGCAGTCGAATAGAGGCTGCTGTTCTCACCGGCTGCACTGTCCAATAAAGGTCTTTGTGCAGTTAACTTGAAGGAAATACTTTAAGTAGCTTGGAGATTGAAATATAGTGGATGGAAAACATGCTATTAATCTACTTGGGAAGGGGGAAAAACCACAAAAAAGAGAATCATTATATGGTTAAAGCTACAGCCATGGCAGGTGCCTTCCTCCTCGTTTAGGTAGAAAGCAATGCCAAACCCCACTTCACGGCGTGGTGGGTTCTAATTTTAGGCTAGGTACAAAACATGCAACTTCATTCCTTAGCAAGAATCAAACTAATTAAAAAATATATATGGGTGGATGACAGAGCAAACGGCAGTTACTAGATGTCAGGAAGAGTTTTAAAATGATGTATTTTAAAACTTTCTTTTGGCGTGGATGTATTGTCACCAGCAGAGATCTGCTGCTGGTGCCTGTGTGGGCCGTTCCCAGGGAAGATGAAGGCTATGCACTGAACAACTTACCCTTGGGCAGTGCCACCACTTGCTTTAGCCGAATCAAGGGAAGTGAGCTGATGGCCAGAGGTGGCAGGAGGTGGGGGTCCACTAATGGCAGTGCCAGGATTAGTTCTACTTGGTCTGTAATCTTAGGAAATGTTATATGCTCTCAGGCCACTACAGGTCAAGGAGAAGGAAAAAGCCTTACCTACATTAAAAAGGGAGCATTTCATTAGAATAGAAGGGGGTAGGAAAAAAAGCGGAATTTGTAATTATTAGAAAGTCTAAGTGGAGATCTGAGGGTGAGGCATAGCGGGGAGATTTATCAGCATCTCCTTTTGTCCCTTCCTAGCTAGAACAAAACTACCCCCAAGTGGCGTAGGTGGTGACTCTAGCTAGCATCTTTTCCAGCTTAGCTCCGAGCTGCCTGCGCCGGTTACCCTGGTTACTGTCTTTCTGTGGTCCTCTCAAACCCAAACTCTCAACTGGCCCTGGCAGTAAGGAGTGTGGTTTTTATTTTCCTTTCGTACCTCAGGCCTCCAAAGGATGTTTGCTCCTTCCATGGTACAAATGGAAGTGTGTCTAACTAGAAGCCTAGAAGTTACACTTAAAAGAAAAATGTTTTAAAAAAGAAAAAGTATTTGCTATCATGTGCCGGGCCTGTAACCTGTTTTGAGTCAAACTATGTTTAATTACATTAATTGGAAAGGAGACAACATAAGTAAGGCTAAAATAGAATCCACACATATGGCGTATAAACGTTGAACACTTATCTTGGTAAGGCCCCAGGACAGGAAGAATTTCCTCTAAAATGTTTAAAAGGGAAAGGAAAAAGGTCCCTTTTTCTCCTTCCCCGCTAATGGAGGCACAATACTAAACTATTCTTGGAATTTGTATTGCTTAAAGGCACATCCAGCGTACACGAAATACTCTTTAACATTGTTGGTCTTTTAGAAACGCTCTAAAACGTGTACTTTTACCCGCCTCAGTGTTTCAGGGTAAGAAAAACTTGACTTTGGGTTTCCTAAGCCGTGAGTCAGCAACTTTTTCGCTCTTTCACTCACACATGCCCCAGTGTGGGTACACATGCACGCAGGCATGCACGCACCTGTTTTTACCTTGGGTTAGTTTGGATCATAACACTACAATGCCCAATGGCAGTATTTACAAATGGGCTTTCATTTTTTCCTCACTATCCCCAGCCTCAGGGCTGGGAACGTCAGTCTGCAGGGCAGGAGCTAAACTTTCTTGGGTGTGTCCTGGTAGCCATGCATTTTGGCTTTGTCCATAGTCAGTGAGATCCTGCTGGGGGGCTTTCTTACTGCAAGCTAACCAAGACCACTGTGTACCCGCTCCCCTGTGGGCAGGCTCCCTCAACGTGCAGAAGGCTCAGCCTTAGGGATTATATTTTTCAAGAATATACTCTTCTCCCTGCTGGAGTACCGTTTTTTGTTGTTTACTTAGTCGCCAGCTGTTTCGCTAGACCCTTAGCACTTGAGGACAAAGTGCAAGGAACCTGCAACAAGTTGGAATTGCTTGAGAGCCGCCCGAAGGGCACCACCCTGTATGCACACAAGGTCGGGCAGCGTGTCCGGCGGTGCAGTCGGGACCCTACGGGAGTGCTCGTGGCGGACTCTCACACCAATCGCGAGTGCCAGCCCACTGCACGTTAGCCTTTAAAGGTGATTTGGTTTAGAGCTGCAAATCACAGGAGAATTTCAGGGACAGCAAATCTCCCACAGGATTCAGGGAGCTGCTATTAGAGGACCATACTCAAAAGCCGCATCTGACTTTTTGGCACAAGACACCAAGGCCATATTTGAAAAGTGTGTGTGTGTGTGTGTGTGTGT
>NW_022111369.1:42996330-42999534 GCF_000313985.2 Echinops telfairi
AATTTTGAATGCCTGACTTAGCAAGCCTTATAACACAGAATAAGGCAATGATTGGAACGATCACACTCTTGGGATGTTGCTTTAGCCAGACAGCCGGGAGCTGTCTTCAGAAGCAGCCGGAGAGAAATGGCCCTGTCTTTTCAGATGATCCTAGTGTTGGTGCAGACGGTGCTACTGGAGAGGACAAACTCCTCCAGTCCGATTGCGTGGTCGCTGTGGTCAAAGTTTTATAAATGAATGTCTGTGTACCCTTTAAAAAGATTTTTTAAAATCTTTATCGTGTTCCCTGCACTGTAGAGAAAATACTTGCTTTTATCTTTCTGGCAATAAACCAGTTTCCAGTCTCTAAATGGGGAAAGTAGAGACATGCAGAGGGGAGGAAATGGTTAGGGTCCCCAAAACAGGGGGGTGACACCTGCTTACTTTTTCTTATCCTTGTCCTTCTTTGTTTGCTGGGCCCCGGACTGCTGGGCCTGAGACTGTAGTAACTGAGCTGCCGCCTGTTTCTTCTGGAAGTTGTTCACTTCCTCCTCCAGCTCTTTCTTCTTGTCTTCCACTTTCTTCTTCTCCTCCTGGTGTGTCCGCTTGAGGAGGTCAAACTTCTCATGCAGCTGAAGAGAAAGAGAAGACAGGCTTGGTGAAGGGCATGGGCATTTTCCCGAGGTAACGTTAACTTGGGTCTGTTAAAGATAAACCATGCCTCATACTGTTGTCTGGGCCTTGATGAGAGGCGTGAACTGTCGTCTGGGTCACTTATGGGAGGAGCTAGGCTAAGATGCTGAAGAACAATCCTTGGAGTTTCCTTTGAGATCTGGGCTCTTTGGGGCTGAGGGATTCCTTGCATGTATATATTTTTTTCTGATGATAAAGTACATACTAATTATTATCATTTTTTTTTCTTTCCCCCCTCCCTGGGTGAGTTAGTGCCCTGCTCCCCCAGTGCCAGACACTCATTGTTCAAAACATAAATAGGACAATAAAAGGTAACCTGAGTCATACTAAGAAATTCACCTGGGTGGTAAAGGTAGCTCTTTGCGTTGTCCTTTTTTGAAACGCATCAGATACATTCACTTGGAAACACCTCCAATGATCACACACACAGGGACACCTGGTTGTCATTAGTTGCCATGGAGTTCATGATGACCCTCCAACAACACAGTGAAACCCGGCCCAGGCCTGCGCCACCTTCCTGGCTGTGGGTGTGCTTGAGCCCCTGGCTGCAGCCACTCAGGATGGTATTTCCGATGTAGAGGCTTGTCTATTTTCCAGCACTACATCGAACCACTTTCTGTTGTGATCCTAAGGTTTTCATGGTTTCTTGCTTGTGTTTTCATTCTTCACAATGCTAGCACATTCTCATGATTTCTGTTCTCACTCTATTTCCTTAAATCTCGCTTCCCTGCCTCCTTAGACCGGCGTATTTCTTTTCAAGCAATTGCTGACTGTTTGGTCTCATACGGATACTTTTTAAAAGAGCAAAGCACTTATAGGTGAGATTCACTGTTCTATGGGTCAGTCTGTTATTTAGCTCCAACGTGACGTCAGGGGTGAGTTTGGGTTCGAGGTTTGGGGAGTATCTTGGGAAATCGTCTCAAGGAATCCTCCTTTCTCGAGTCCAGTAAGGTCTCTTTGTGCTTTGCTTTCATAGGAATTTGGAATCCTGTTCCACATTCTTCTCCATTTGCTCAGCTCCCATCACCGATGGTGGCCCCAGTGAGCATGGTCAGTAGTGTAGCCAGGCACCATCGAGGCCTTCGGTTCCCCAGGTAGAGGAGGCTGTGGTTTGTGTTTCCCACCCACTGTGCTGTTACTGCATCAATTGTGTGAACATTTATGACTCGTTTTTAACATCTGTAGAACAGGGATAACAATATTTGGCCCCTTTTCTTGCTAAGTTGGTCTACCACTCATGGAATATATATACATATATATATGTTGAAGTGCTCAAAGTATGCAGTACTATGAAGAATCCATGAAATCCTTGAAGTATCCATACAATCGATTGCCACTGAATTGATTCTGACACACGTGACGCTTGAGGACACAGTGGAACTACTCCTCTGGGTTTCTAAGGCTCCAAATCTCGACATGAGCAGGAAGCCTCTCTTTGTCCTGTGTGGAAGCTGGTGAGTTCCAACCGCTGCCCTTGCGGTCAAGCAGCTGAACATGTACCTAATCCATCACCAGGGCTCTGTGAAGTATTACCCAAATGCCTCCTTTAGGCTGTGCTTTTCTGGACGAGGAGAGAAGACTTACCTCTTTCTCTGCTTCTTTCAGTTCGGCTTCTTTCTCCTTCACTCTCATAACAAACATTTGTCTCATTTCTTCCTCTTTCTTCTGAAGTTCCCCCAGGAATTCATTCCTTTTTGCCTCGTATGTCTCCTGAAGACTATTTAAAAGATCAAACACAAGAACGTCATGATAAGAAATGCTGTCAGTTTATATAATTCCTACCTCATCGTAGTCCCAATGACTTACTCCATCACCAGAAAGTTGCACAGTGTCTTAAGTTATGCAGTGATGGCAGAGAAAAAGTGTATCAGAACCAGGGTTGCGTCAAAAACCAAACGCACGTTTCCTCGAGCTGCGCTTCCTCTGATGGGTATGCATTGAGAGATGTCTCCGGCTGAGCATACCTGGATCCTCCAGAGCCGACACAAGGCAGATGCCAAAGTCAGCTCGAGAATTTTAGGAAATGGGGAAAGCATGATGTAGGGGCAGGTGGGGATGGGGGGATGACTAGGTTATAGAATCAGGTAGATCAAGGTTTGAATTCTGACCAGATACTCATTTAATGAGTGATCAATTTGCTCGTGTGTGTGTGTGTGTGTGTGTGTGTGTGTGTGTATTGCTTGCCTGGTGAAAAAGTGAGTAAAGCCTTTGACATACAACCAGTGGTTAATCAATGTTACACTTGCTCCCTTTTAGCTCCCTGCAAGTCTCTGATTTGGAAATTACATTTGGTGAACAAATTAAAGAGCCAAGAGAATCTCAAAGGGTAGTGTCAGGAATTGCTACTTTTCAAGTGACATTTAAATAATCATTTATTAGGGGCTCATACAACTCATCACAATCTGTACATACGTCATTTGTGTCCAGTACTTTAGTACATATGTTGACTTCATCATTCTTACGACACCCACTTTCCACTTGAGCCCCTGGTGTCAGCTCATTTTCCCCCTTCCTTCCTGTTCCCCCCTCCCC
>NW_022111369.1:43000415-43001864 GCF_000313985.2 Echinops telfairi
ATCGAGTAGGGGTAGGCTGGTGTGCTTCTTCTGTGTGGGTTTTGTTGTCTCTCAGCTAGATGGCTCTGTGCATCACTGTTCCGAAGAGGCATATTGTCCCCAGGGCTCCGTGAGTCAGTATGCGCTCCACTCTTTCCTTTTCTTCCCCTATCCCCCCTGTGGTGGAACAGCCACATGAACCTACCCTGATGCAACCAGACCTCTGAAGCCAGAAAAGCCACATGGAGACCCCTGCCACCGCTGAGATGCTTGCAACACCACTGGATCCAAAGGCTTTCTGCCCACTGGCCTGTGACTGTCCTGAATTCGACATCATTGCATGTGCTTCGTGAGTCTGAAGAGGACTTTATAGATTGGTATTGGACATATGGGCTTGGACCAAACTGGGTTGGGATGCCTTCTTAATGTACCCTTTATATAAAACTCTCTCTTACACACATGAGTTCCTATGGATTTGTTTCTCTAGTCTACCCGGACTAACACAGTCACTGTGAGTCCTAATCAACTCAATGGCAATAGGCATTTTGGAAAACTGTCATTTTAGCCTAGAATAAGAGCCCGTTTGTGAACTCTGACACTGGAAATGACCAGCAGCAACAGAAGACAAAGAACCCCAGAGCTTCACCCTCTGGAGCCCTAACTGCAGGACATTACTCACTAGGAACCCAGACCCCCCCAGATGGCACCCAGAGTTCCCCAGGCACCTCTGCCATTGGAGGTAGGAATTAGGCACACCAGACCTCCTCACTAAGGTTTCCAATCACTTTCCATGTACAGAGATACCAAATAAGTATGATTTCTTCGGCAGTTTTTAGCTCTTCAGACTGAATTTTTAAAAATCATTTTATTGGAGGCTTGTACAACTCTTATGACAATCCATACATCCATCCATTGTGTCAAGCACATTCGCACATCTGTTTCCATCATCATTTCCAAAACATTTTCCTTCTACTTGAGTCCCTGTGGTATCAGCTACTCATTTCCCCCACTCCCTTCCTCCCTCATTCTCCCTCTCTCACAAACCTTTGATAATTTATAAATTATTTTTTCATGTCTTACACTGAACGATGTCTCCCTTAACTCACTTTTCTGTTGTCCGTCCCCCAGGGAGGGGGTTATATGTAGATCCTTGTTATCAGTTCCCCCTTTCCCTTACCCTCCTGGTATCACTACTCTGAATATTGGTCCTGAGTGGTTTATCTGTCTTGGATTCCCCATGTTTCCAGCTCTTATCTGTACCAGTGTACATCCTCTGGTCTAGCCGGATTTGTAAGGTAGAATTGGGATCATGATAGTGTGTGTGTGGTGGGGGGCAGGGCAAGGGAGGTGGGGGAGAGGAAGCATTTAAAAACTAGAGGAAAGTTGTATGTTTTGTCCTTGCTACACTGCATCCTGGCCGGCTCATCTCCTCCCCAAAACCCTTCTGTAAGGGAATGTCCAATTGTCTAC
>NW_022111369.1:43002505-43007175 GCF_000313985.2 Echinops telfairi
TTACATTGCCCGTGATCTAGCCTTACCAGGCTTCCACACCCTCCATGCCATCGATTTTAGATCACTTGTTGTTCCCTTGTCCCTGGGTTTGTTAACATCCACTTCCTTTTCCCTGCTTTCCCCTCTCCTGTGTCCTCTTGGAACTGTTGGTCCATTTGTTTCCTTCTCCAGATTGTTTATCCTTGAGGATGATATAGGGCCGACCCCACTACAAGACACAATGTCCCTCACTGACTGGTAGCACTACAGGGGACAACACTGGACACACATCATGGGAATTGCACCGGATCTGACTCCACCACACCGAGGGGAAACACTAAGGGTGTGCAACAGAACAGCAAAGGGAGGAGAGCAACGAAGTCCGAGGGAGTACCAAAAATAGACTTTGGGGCCAGGGCTTGGCTCCCTATCAGACTCAACCGGAAAATACTCCTAAAGGTCAACAAACAGACCTTGAACTATTTACAGGCTTTTATTTTTTTGTCGTTGTTTTGTTGCTTTGTTTTGCTCTGTCTTGTTTTTTGTGTATATTATTATCTCTGCAGGTATATCTAGGCAAGATAGGAGGGATAAACCATCTGGAGCAGAATAAATTTTTAATGGCAATTAGTAACACTCTTCTAAGTGAGAAAGCTGTCATTTTTCTCACAAGACTTGACAGTAGTTAGAAACTGAGATTTCTATCTTTTCATTGCCCCTTACAGCAGTGGTTCTCAACCTTTCTAATGCTGGGACCCTTTAATACAGTTCCTCATGTTGTGGTGACCCCCCAACCATAAAACTATTTTCATTGCTACTTCATAACTAATTCTGCTACTGTTATGAATCATAATGTAAATATATGATATGCAGGATGTACTTGCATTGTTATAAATTGAACACAATTAAAGCATAGTGATTAATCACAAAAACAATATGAAATTTTGTCTTGAAGCATGGTGTAGCATGGCTAACAGTCTTCACACAGGGTACTTGTACTGTATGTGGGTGTATCTGTATGTGGGCGGACCAGCCTGGAGACGGATAGAGGAGTGGTGTCTTGGTTCCTAAGATGATCAGAAATATGTGTTTTCTGATGGTCTTAGGGAACCCCTTTGAAAGGGATGGTCGACCCCTAAAGGGGTTGCGACCCACAGGTTGAGAACTACTGCCTTACAGCATTTGAGAGCGGCAAACTTTTCTTCTGGAAGCCCAGGGAAGGGAGAATAAACACTTCTGTTGACCATGCATTCTGGGATCTCACACAGCCCAATTTACCTCTCTCAGAATCTCCTGGAAACCCCAGTGGAGGGCCTGCGTGGGTATGAACATCACCACCGTGGGTATGAACATCACCACCGGCACTGAAGGCTCCATGTGCACATGCTCTTATTTCATCCTTACAACAGCCGAGCACAGCTGTGTTCATCATCATCTCCGCTGTGTCAGTGGAGACATCTGAAAGCCAAGCGATGAATTCCTGCGCACAGAGGCACACCGGCCACTCTTCTTCTACCCCACCATCCCGGCGGTCAAAGGGGCTGGGAAGGGACCAGGGCCATTATTAAACACCTAAAGATTTTCATCTGAGTGCCTCTGAGCTGAACCTAGATTCATCTGGGGAACAAAAATCATACAAGAGCATCCATGACTGGTGGCCGCAAAGTTGAAGTCACGCACAAACCAACTGCAGCCGTTGCTCTTCCTTAACCCTTCATCTTCAAGGAAGGTCGCCTCACCACTCCTCCCTCAGTGTGTCGCAGGGCCACAGACGTAAGGCTGACCCTGAAGATCCTCAAGGCTGAGCTGAACAGGTTATAAAGTTGTGGTTTCCAAGAAAAACCAACCCCACTGCCATCGAGTCTGTATTGACTCGATGCGACCCTATGCGAGAGAGTAAACCCACTCCCTAGGTTTTCCACAGCTGTAAATCTTTTTTGTTTTTTTTGCTTGTAAATCTTTAGAGAAGCAAAAGACCTCTTTTTCCTCCCTCAGAGCAGCTGCTGGACTCGAAACACCAACCTTAGGTTAGCAGTCTAACACGGAACCCATTGTGCCACGTACTCTCATTTCCAAGATAGGAATGATGTCTTTCATTTCACACTGCCTATGCCAAGACAACTGATCCAACACTAACTATTCTGTTCTAAATGATCTTTCCTGTGTCAGGAGAGGCATCTGAGTTTACATGGGTGGCTTTCAAAATGGAGATGTGGTTTCCGATTTAAAGGAAAAAAAAAAAAAAAACACCAAAAAAGAACAACCTGTTCTCAATAATTGGGATGAGAGAAACCATTCATTTTTTTAGGAGTTCTATTTTCTCTACTGAAATTTTTATAAAGGGAAGAAAGTGGAAGCATTGGTAATAAATTATATAGATGTACGCATGTATGTACATGTTGTTGTTAACTCAATCGTGACAGAGTAAAATCGCCCTGTCGGGTTTCCTAGGCTGAAATCTTTACAGAAGCAGTGGCCACAGAACAGCTGGGGCTGGCTGCAGAACCGGCAATCCATTGCTCATATGAAGTGCAGGTTGAAGTTGAGGAAAATTCAAGCAAATCTCCAAGGTCCAAAGTGTAAGGGAGGGCTTCAAATGTTTGTGAAAAAAATCCATTATCTTCAATGAACTTTTTTGAAGTCCCCTTGAACAACCTTTGTATACTCCACCAAATTTAGATATCATCTTAAGAATAAATCTGCCACACTGAACACTACTGACTGAAAACCAGATGACGTCATACGTGAAGAAGGAAAGCGAAAGGTCATTAAAAGACAGGAAGAAGAGAAATCACCGAAATGAATGTTAGGAGAGACTCTGGAACTTTCTCTTGAATGTAGAATATTTAAAACATAAGCAGGAAATCAAAGAAAAGAGTGGAACAGATTTCAAAGGGCTACTCAGGAAGACTGAAGTATAATGAAAAGTATAAAGAGCAGAGAACACAAGCAGCGTTTCTCCAGCTAAAAGAACTGAAGAACAAGTGTAAGCCTCCAGTTTCAATACTGAAGAACTGTTTGGGCAAAATTCTGAGTGAGGAGCAACATCAAAAGAACACACAGAATCACTGTGCTCAGATTGGTACCGGGGTTGACAGTCAATGAATTCAGGACGTTGTATACGGCCAATAACTGAAGCTATTGAAGGAAGAAGTGCAAACGACACTGAATGTGTTGGCAGAAAACGAAGTCCAGGAATTATAGAAATGCCACTTGAGATGTTCTATTGATATGCAAACGCACTGGCTATTCCGATCAGAACAAATTGCTGTTAACATTTCAAAGAATAGGCGTTTGAGACTCTTTCACTGTGCGCACATAGAACCGGGATGCGGACCAAGGGGCAGTCGGATGAGAACAGAATAAGGGGTTCCGCATTGTCGAGCACGGGGCAAGTGGACAGCAGGGCTGTATCTGCATGCTGAACAAATCACCAGAGAAAGTGGGACTGTGAGGAAAGGCTCAGCATGAGGATCGTTGGCGGCGCAGGAACACTCAGAGCCTGCAGATGACATGGCCTGGTTGACTGGGAGCAAAGGACCAGAATCACTTCCTGACGCAGCTCCAAGAAGACAGCCTTCAGTGCGGACGACACCTCAACCCAAAGAAAACCCAAGTGCTCACAACTGGACCAGCAGACAACATTCCGGAAACCGGAGAGAGGACTGATGTTGTCCCGGATTTCACTTTACTTGCCTCCACGGCCGATGGCTGAAAGCACAAGTCAAGAGATCACATGGCGTCTTGCTTTGGGCAAATCTGCTGCAAACGATCTTTAAACCATTTAAAAAGCAATGCTGTCCCTTGGCACCTGACCCAAGCCAGAGCATTTAAAATCACCTTACATGTATGTGAAAGGTAGACAACGAATAAGAAAAACGCAAGAAGGGCCGATGACTTTGCATTCTGATGTTCAAGAAGAATACTGAAAGTACCTCCACCGGCAAAAACCCAAACAAACCTGTCTTAGAGGAAGTCTAGCCAAATGCTCCTTAGAAGTGAGGGTAAGACGATTTCCTCTCAAGTACCTGAGACGTGCCATCTGGAGAAACCTGTCCCCGGGAGAGGTCATCATGCTTTACAATTACAGGGTCAGCACAAAGGAGGAACTCCTCAGAGATGGGCTGACACAGAGGCTGTGACCAGGGGATGGGTTCAAACAGGGGAATGCGTGTGAGGATGGTGCACGACCATGTAGTGCTGCCTTCTGTTCTACTCAGAAGGCTGCTATTGGCGGCATCTAACAACACTTTCTGGTGAACACAAGACAGGGTTCAGTTAGCTAACAAGCTCAAGTGAACAACCAAGGAGTTGGGTCTTCAGAAAGTAGCATTTCATACGGTCAGAGATGTCTATCTTACAAGCTCCCTTGGCAGGATTGAAGGAGGCACACGCCATTAGACTTTCTAGTCCTTTGGGACCACTGGTTTCCGACAAATCCATGGGTGCCCACTGGGGGAGCACTGCTGCTGGGCACCATCCCATGCAGTGCTCCACCACCTCGAAGCGAATGCCAAGGAAACGCACCCACTCCGGCCGAGGGAGACAGCATAGCCTACGCCCTCTTCTATCATCAGCTGGCTCCTAGGCATCAGGGGGAAGTGGAGGGGCTAGCTACCAAAAGGGATGACAACTGTCTTCTCCAAAGAACTGTGTACCCTGACTCACCCCACCCCCACCCCCACTTAGTG
>NW_022111369.1:43008109-43013034 GCF_000313985.2 Echinops telfairi
CTGCTCCCGCAGGTCTTCCATGTTCACACGGATCAGCATCTCCCGGAGTTTCACAAAATCGCAGTGATTTTCATTCTCAACTGTGAGAGAGGAAAAGACAAGGGAGGCCACGCAAATCAGCTATGGCACTTCCTAGATGTTGCCACTGCCACTCCTTGGCCTCAAAGCCACCTGAAGGTCTTGTACCAGAACCACCCTACATGTCCTAAGTGGACCACGTGGACTGTCCCGCAGATGGTGGCAACTGACAAGAGGGCCTGCTCGGTGCAGGGCACGATGGGAAGAACCTTACCAAGATGCTCTTTACTCTTTGCAATAACCCTGCAAGGGAGCCTGGCGGCCCTTCCATAATCAACAAGCCTCCGGTGAGTGGTAGCAGAATCTAGACTCAAACATCCTTACAGTTTGCTCCAGAGCTAGACCTATTTCCAGTAGTCCATGCTGTCTGGAATGATACAAGGTGGTTTTACATATAATACCACCTTTATTTCTTCAATAACATTGCGAGGGAAAGAGTTTCCTCGGTGTAGAGAAATTGATATGATTCCGAAAAATTAAGCATACTTTCCTGCGGCTGTACAGGTGCTATGTGCCTTGGGCTTTATTAGGGAGCCCGGGTGGCATAGTGGGTTGTGTGCTGGTCAATAAATAGTTGGAACCCACTGGTCACTCCTCGGGAGAAAGATGAAGCTTGCTTTCCTCAAGACTTATAGTCTCAGAAAGCAAGGGAGCAGTTCAGTTCTACTTCATCCTCCAGTGTCACGGAGCCAGAACTGACCCAATGGCAGTGGATTTGGTTTTGGGAAAGGAAGGCTGATACATCTTCAACCAACAGGGCTCCTTCTTCAGTTATCCATGGGTAGGCCATAGGGTCTGTACCCTTCAAAGTAGCAAACGGGGAGCTTCTTGAGGTTAGAGACTGTGGTTATGCTACTCTATGCCAAGTATACGTCAGATATTCTCATAATGCTCACACATTTACTGAGATAACATTTAATTGGAAGATGTTACCAGAGATGGCGGAGAAACAAGTACCTTCTTGTCTGCCAAGAACTCGGCTGCAGCATTCTCATAGTTCCCTGGTGGAATGGGAAGAACTCTTTCTGGATTGCACGCTGAATTTCCCACACACCACCACATTCTTGAAGGCTTGCCTCACTGGCACTGGGGCTTTGCAGCTACTTCCCTCCAGAGCCAACTATCTGCTCATCGCTTCTTTCTTCCTCCCCTCCACGGAACACACCATTGCCAGGTGTGAAACCCCACCACTCCATCTGCCGAGGACCTCCCCCCAACAGGACTGGGAGGAAAGAAATGGGGACACTGATCACATAGATTAATACTGCCCGTGACATGCACGTACCTTGCACTACGCCCCAAGGGTACTGTCGGGCCTTTGCCATCTTGTTGCCGATCTTCACCTCTTCGGTGCTGCCAACCACTGCGAATGGGAGATGGACCTGCCAACCAACAGAAGCACAGAGAGCAGTTACCATCCTGTGCTGCACCAAGGGCATGTTCTCCACCAGAGCCCACACTCTGGCTCTTCTCCTGCCGGCTTCTGCTTGGTAGCCAGAGGAAAATGACAAGCAGGAGGCTCCCCAACCTGTGAGGGTGCACTGTACATAGCCTACTTCCTACCACCAAATACGAGAGATTCCAGGGGAAGCCTCAGAAGGTTCGGTAAACACATGACGGAGCTTCAAGAAATTCATGGGGAAAAATGGAATGAAAAGATAATAATAAGAGTTCTACCAGCTTTTAGAAACCCCATTGCACGGTAAGCTTTAGACCTGTCCTGCCTAATATAGAAGGAAGCCCTGCTGATACAGTGGGTTAGGCAATGTGCCACTAACCTAAAGATCGATGGTTCAAAGCCAGCTGAAACCCAGGAGAAAGATGAGGTTACGGACTCCCATAGAGATGCACAGTCTTGCAAGCCCTATGCAGGGTGACTGTGAGTTGGAATTGCTCGGATGGTGGTGGCTTGGAGTTGGGTTGGTTTTATTTTGTGGGGCGGGGGTAAAAGGAGGTAGCCATCATGGTTATTGATTGAGTACTTGAAATGAGACTAGTGGAAATGACTAATAAAATTTTAATTTTAATTAATTTTGTTAGTTTATATTTAAATTTAGAAATAGAAACCTATAAAATACAACTTTATGGTTTTCCTAAGACAGTATTTCACTCTGCTTCAAAGCTATAGAAAACCTTCTGAAAAGGAAGAACCTATCTGTCAATGTGGATGTAAACATCGGTAGTGAATTTAGCACAACTTGGGCATGTGAATCCACTTTGTCTGTTGTAATCTGGAATACGTGTAAATGCAAATACAGATCAAGTATTCAAAATTAAAATTCAGCAGTATAATAGAGAAATTAGACTTCAGTTTAACACAAATGCTCAGTGTAAATTAGATACTGGATTTTAAAGGCTTGGCATTAAAAAAGAGGATGTAAAATAGCTCATTACTTTTCACATTTTTTTTATATTAATTAAATACTGGAATGGTGGTATTATGGATCTATTTTGTGGAGTAACAGAATTCATTGAATTCGTTTCATCTGTTTCTTTTGACTGTTTAATGAGGTTACAAAACAATTAAAGTTACTTATGTAACGAGCTGTAAGAGCCCCCAATAAAATGACAGGGAAAAAAAGTTACTTATGTAGCTTGTCTTATATTTCTATTGGATAATGCTGCTTTGGACAGCTGGTCGTTGACAAAATCTAGTCAGAAATACATGACCCCAAATTCCTGGCTCAAGCCCTGAACCGAGATTGACCTCAAGCAAAGATAGTGTTCAAGACAAGTGACACTCCCACATTGATTACATGGTCGCTCTGACTACGTTATAAGGGAAATATATACTAATTCTATATACACGATCGGGTACCCCCATAAAATGGAATACCCCCCAAAGCTATGTATTTAAATTTTTTAACAAAATAACTTTATCACATTCAAATTACTCTCCGTTACACTTAATACATTTGTCAAATCTGCAATTCCATTCTTGGAAACATTTTTCAAACTCATCTGTTTGTCTGGTTCACCAGCACCTCCCTGGTTTTTTCCTTCACCTCTTCTACATCATCAAATCACTGTCCTTTCATGTCCCTCTTCATTTCCGGTAACAAAAAGAAGTCCTATGGAGTGAGGTCAGGTGAGTAAGGTGTGTGAGGCAAGAGAGACATGCTGTTTTTGCCAAAAACTGGTTGTCTTGGTGGCAAAATCAGCTCCCCCCCGCCCCCCGTCTGCCACAAATCAGGCCTTTTTTGCAATCAGGCCTGTTATGCAATCTTTTCAGAAACTCTAAAGAGAGATCTTGACTAACAGTCTGACCTGGTGCAATGAACTCCAAATCCACTACAAGTCAACATTTTCATTCAGAAAGTTGACGGACATCTAGAATGAGGTTTCTCATCAACTAACATTTCACCTTTTTTGAAACAAGAAAACCACTCATACACTTGAGTGTTCCCATAATACTGTCCTTGTAAGCTGTATTCAACATCACAACTGTTTCTGCATCATTTTTCCCAAGCAGGAAACAAAATTTTACAGCCGCACACTGTTCTCTGAAATCAGCCATCACAAAAAAACGAGGTTGGAGCAAAACTGCTTTTACAAAAAAATTCACTGTGACCAGAGAGAACCTTCCCAGGCAACACCACTGGGTGCAATAAGGCAGAGCGAGTTGCCCAGTACTCACCTAGTGGGGGGAAAATTCATACTACGAAAACTCCGCCCAGCAGAGCATTTTTCTACTGTTTTGTTGTTGTTGTTGTTGGGGGTGGTGGTGGTGGTGGATACCAAATCACTCGATAAAGAGCAAGATTAGTTTGAATGTCAGCGACCTTCAGTTCTACTAAACTAATCAAGAGAGAAAGAGCCGAGGCTCACAGGTATTTTTCCTTCCACGATGTTTAACACAAGCATAGTTTCATGCCCCTAATCATATATATCTATATATATGGGTGGGGATAGGTATAAAGAGAAAAGTAAATGGTACTTTATTTGTGGTATTCCCTGGCTGTATAATGACACCCCAAAATCAGTCCTGCAGTAGAAAACGCAAGCAACAGTTCGGCCTGCGCTTCTGGCCATGCTGTATGAAGGTATGCACAGCTCTGTGTGGGTGGCACTTAGTGTAAAGGTTGAAAATGTGAGCTGTAAGAGTCAAACTACTCTCAAGTCCTACCTCCACTCCTGAGGGCTGTGGAGTAATAGGCACTAGGCCACCGTTCCTCACAGAGACGCAGCAATGGTGTCTGCCCATGGGATTGTCGTGAAGATAAGCTTTAATGCCCTTAAAGAGTGTCTAGTGCTTAAGAAGTGCTCCCTAAATGTTAGGAACTACTATTGTTTTTGAAGTTCAGTAATGCTCATTAACCAGAGAACTTACACAGGTGGCCGAAAGCTCACATGTTTTAGAGTTCAATTCTCTGTACAAATTCTTCTACAGTATTGCTTCCGTTCACCAGCTACTTGTGATGAGAACTCACCCCCATGTGCTTCTTCCATTCTAATGTAATGGCTCCCAGAGTTAAATACTCTCCCTGCTACTAGACCCAAATCCCTCCTGCTCTTTTGCTCATTAGTCTTGGTCCTGCCTTTTGAATAAGTCTATTCACTCTCCTTTCATAGCTTCTCATGCCTTCTATTTCCCAGGAGCCTGCTCTCTGGTTTCTCCCCGATAGCCTTTGTGAGCCAAGAATTCCAGGGACTTTACTGTCGCGGCCCCACGAGTGTGACAAAGGGGCTCTGAACTCACAGGCTTGCTAGACTAGGGCTGAGCGAGCCTGCACCATTTCTGCATTCATAAGACCTGATTTTTAAAATTCATATAGCAACAATCTGAGAGAAGAGGGGGCAAGTTCCGTTTATTTCCAAGGTCATGGTTATGAAGGGCTTCAAAAAAT
>NW_022111369.1:43013928-43015549 GCF_000313985.2 Echinops telfairi
TTTATAAAAGCTACACACTCACTCAGTCACTAATGAACTAACTACCAAACAAGCTGATGCAGTAATAATATATAAACACAACGAGTTGTGCCAGATATTAAAAGGTCTAGTGGGGAAAGACTCAGGTCTCGGTTGGCAGGACGGGGCTCACCGGGAGAGATTACGGTCACAGGAGTATTTTCAAGAACGGCTGTCATTTTGAGCGTTTCTCTGTGTCCTGTTTTCTGTGATGTGCAGATTGTACTCTCAGTGGCTACTCGGCCTAATTCAAGAAAGAGCAGGAAAGGTGGACACTAGCCAAGGAAGCAAAGTGAAGCAGGGGAACAAATCTCTAGGCAGAAAGCACAGAATGGTGCGCCCAGCAGGCATTCTCCCCCCACGATTTTCCTGGAAATCCTGTCAGGGCCCACAGGAAACCTGAGAGCGTCTCCTCTGGATGTACTGGGAATGGACGGGGAAACTGGAGGGCAGGGGGGTAAGTAACTCATGTGAGTAGCAGAGCTGGACTGCGAGCAGGGACCATCGGCTTCCTAGTCTGCTCGGTGCTGTGTCCACTGGGCGATACTGCTACGAAGCAAAGGCATCAGGACGCGCCCTGTGGGTGCCTTCCTGCTGCAGGACTTACACTCATGGTGGCATTAATCTCCGCCACCGTTTCTTCATCTGTGGGGAACTGGTATATCTGGACGCCATTGCTGACGAGCTCACTCATGATCTTACTCTTGAACTTGTGCAATTCGTTCTTGGCAATGGTGTCAGCTTTTGCAATGATGGGAATGATGTTCACCTGTAACACAGACAAGTCTATTGTCCACAATTGCAACATTAAGGAAAACTGGACAAAGGAAGAAAATGCGTGACACAAAAACAAATGGTCAAACCTCGCTGCAGAAAAACAAAGGTGAATATCGGGCTTCTGACCAACATGTGCAATTACGGAGGCAGGGATATTCGCTTTTAGTCCCATCCCCCAGCCAGCTGACTTCCTCTAAGCCGCCTTGTGATTTCCTCTCCTGTGCTACCACATTCTTCTTTACAGAGAGAGAAAGGAAGTGCTAATATTTTCTGATGAATAGCAGTAACCAAGAAATATTTTCTCTGAATAACCAGCCACTCCCTTGGGCCTCTCTTAGCTACTTTCTAAATCCATACGCACTGCCATCCAGTCAATGCTGACTCACAGCCAGCCCCGTGGGTTCCCAAGACTGTAACCACATCTTTTTCCGCAAAGCTGCTGGTGGTTTCGAACTTGCCGACCAGGTAGATTGCAGCCCAATGTGTAACCATTACATCCCAGCGCTACAACCTTGTTTAGGTGCTTGGTTTCTGTATAGTCTTAAAGGTCTAACAACCCAGTTTTGTTAGTTGCCGCAGTGGAATCTTCAGCACCCTTTGCAGGACAAAACCCTTTCTTTCGCCACCCGTTCTGAAAACGACTGGGAAAGAGAACCTAAGCACTAACAACAATAAAAACCAAAACAAAAAAATGTTTTAAAACAAATGATTGTCTCACTGACCCATGGCCCTGCGGGGGACAACACCAGAGACACAGTGTGGGAATTGCACCCGATCTGATCCCGCCACACTGAGGCAAAGCACTGGGGGAGTGCAGCGGAACAGC
>NW_022111369.1:43017169-43018810 GCF_000313985.2 Echinops telfairi
TTAAGTAGAGAGGAAATGTTTTGAGAATGATGAGGGCAATGAAAGTACAAATGCGCTTTACACAATTGATGTGTGTATGGATTGTGTTAAGAGTTGTATGAGCCCCTAATAAAATGATTAAAAACAAAACAAAAACAAATGATTGTTCCATCTACATTATTAGTTGTGCTGCCAGCATGAGGCCTCCTGCCACAGACAGGGTTCAGTTTCAGAGCAGCGGGGGACCCAGGATGTGACAATACTGTAACAAAGCCCAGATGAAAGCCAGGGACCCAATCCAATACAGCACAGGCTCCAAACTCCAAGGCAGGGCAGCCTTTTCCCAGTGCCCCAAGTCCCAGCTCTTGGATGCATTCTTACAGCTCACTTTTTAAGATGGATTCTCTTCCATTCCCTGGGAAGAGAATGGTTTAAATACACTGCTATTAACATCGGATACCTAGGACTCTGCTCTCTACCTGACTCAGTGAAAAGGGGAGAGCATTTGGGGTGGAGGAGCAGTCAGAATGATTTAGGGGAAGAGGGGCTGAGGTCATACCTGCATACCTATGCTTCTTTTCATCCCATGAGCCAAGTCACAAGTCCCTGACAAACAGCGCAAGGTGGCAAGTTGACAGAAAAGCTTATTCTTCAACCTATGCCTGAAGCCACTCTTAATCTCGTTATACCTGGGCTTCCCTCAAGAAAGCTGTCGACTAAGAAAGGCATTGTGTGGGCTGGGAGAATGTTTGAATCAGGACCCACAGAGCGAAAAAGCTCTATTTTTTTCATGCAGGCCATCTTTTGTATGCATGGGATTCCATTAATATCAACAGACAAAATGGCAGAGATTCATCTTTGACATGTGGCCAATTTGATAAAAGCAGACCGATCAACTCAGGACTTTTGAGCTACAGTCTGTTATTCCTCAGTGGCAGGAGTTGGAAAGTCTTTTGCTAAGATTATCATACACCTGCCTTAACTCTGACTTTAATTGCATAGGTAAAACCTGACAAGACTTCAGTTGCTACTTTGCTATCTGACCCTACCGGTATTAATCCTTTGAAAGATTATCTTGCATTGTGGGTTGTTTTTTTTAACTTGTATTAATTCTACTTGTTTTGTTCCATTTAAAAACAATTTTACTAAGCTGAATCACCCACCACTCATCTGTCCATATGTTGTACTGTGGTGACTAATGTACTGTTAGGATACTAGAAATTAGGCCACCGATATTCCAAATACCAACAGGGTCATCAATGATGGAAAGCTTTCAGACTAAGACAGACTAGAAAGAAGACACACAAACAAAAATGTCAGCAGGACATTGTCTGAAAAGTAAGCTGAGCCTCTCAGGTGAGAAGAGGCTCACACTAGGACTAGGGAAGCTGCCTCCCCCAGGACAGTCCACTTCAATGACATGGACGGATGGATGAAGACCTTTATTTTCCGATGTTGCAAAATGAGGAGAAACAGTTGCAGACATCCATTAAGAATCAGAAGTTGGAATGTACCCGTATGAGCTATAGAAAAATAGAAATCGGTGAAAATGAAATAGAATACACAGATCAATAGCCTAGGCATTAGTGAGCAGAAATGAACAGTATTAACTATTTTGAATCTGATAATCAAATAGTACCCTATGATGGAAATGAAAAATTA
>NW_022111369.1:43019131-43033041 GCF_000313985.2 Echinops telfairi
AGAATTCTGCAAGATCAACAACTTATTCATTACAACTACTTTTTTCAACAACATAAATGGTGACTGTACACATGTACCTAGTCAGATGGAATACACAGGAATCCAATCAATTAAGGAGTTTGGAGAGAGGCCATGGAAAGTTCAATACCAGTCAGAACAAGGCCAGCGGCCAACTGCAGAGCAGATAAGCAAGTGGTCATATGTAGAACAGGTAATCAACATACACAAGTTCAAGTTGAAGCTAAAGAAAATTAAGAATAGCCTACGTGCCAAAGGATGACCTTGACTATAACCCAACTGAATTCAGAGATCCTCTCAAGAACAGATTTCATACACTGAATCCTAATGACCGAACACCAGGTGAGTTGTGGGATGACATCAAAGACATTATACACGTATAAGTCACCAAAATGACAGGAAAGAGACCAAAATAGACATCAAAAGAGACTCAGAAACTTGTCCTTGAACATAGAGTGGCTAAAATGAAAGGAATGATGAAGCAAAAAGACTGAACAGAAGCTTTCAAAGGGCAGCTTGAGAAGACATGTTATAATGAAATGTGCCAGAGACTTGGGGTTAGAAACCACACGGGAGGGACACAACCAGCATCGCTCAAGCTGAAGGGGGGGAAAAAAAACAAGAAAAAAATTCAAGCCTCAAATTATACATTGAAGGAATCTGTGGGCAAAATAGTGAATGATGCAGGAAGCATCAAAGCGGGTGGAAAGAATACAGTCACTGTTCCAAGAAGAATTGGTATACTCAACCACTTCAGGAGGTAGCATGTGATCAAGAGCTGACAGTATGAAGGAAGAAGTTCAAGGTGCAATAAAGGCATCTGATAAAAACAAGGCTCTAGGAATTGACGAAATACCACGTGGGCCATCTTCAACAAATGGCTGCAACACTGGGAAACAGCTGCTAGAAGAAATCCGTATTTGTGCTATTTCAGGATCCAACAGGATATGAAAATGACTGAGCAATATTATTATTACCACACATAAGTAAAATTTTGCTGAAGATAATTTAAAAATCATTGCAGCAAAATACTGCCAGGAAACTGCCAGATTCAGAAGCTGTGGAATAAGGGATATCATTGCTGACATCAGTTAGACCTCGGCTGAAAGCAGAGAATGCCAGAAAGATGTTTACTTGTGTTTTATTAACTCTGCAAAGGCATTTGACTGTGTTGGTCAAAACAGATTGTGGCTAGCACTGGAAAGACTGGTGATTCTAGTATACCCAACGGATACTGCACATAGATGACGAGACTACCAGCAGTTGAATAGAACAGATGGACCCTGAGTAGTTTAAAATCAGAAAAGTTATGTTCCTGAGTGATATTCTTTCACTATGCATACTCAACTTGTATACTTAGTAATTCACTCAAGAATCTGGACTATGTGACCAAGAAGTGGGCATTAGGATTAGAGGAAGATTCATTAAGAACTTGTGAGGGCAATGAATGTACAAATGTGTTTTACACAATGGATGGATGTATGGATTGTGGTAAGAGTTGTATGAGCCCCTGATAAAATGATTAAAAAAGAAGAACTTGTGGAGCCAAGTCACATACCCGCGCTTGCTAAAGGTGAAGATGGCTTGAGGTACCAGTAACAAAGCAAAGACTGAAGGTGTCGCGGGTTTCTTTTTACTCAAACCCACAATCAATACCCGTGGAAGCAGCAGTCAAGAACTCAAATGACAAGGAAGAGAAACAGGAAGCGTGCCTCTTGGGAATGGAAACCAGGCCTGGATGTTCTTTATCGCATCTTGTTCAATATTGTGCTGGAAGTCTTAAGAGGGTACAGCAAGAAAGGGAAAATAATGGCATCCAAGCTGGCAAAGAAGTAAAACTTTGCTTCCCAGAGATGGCATGATCCTATACATTGAAAAAAAACCCCAAAGAATTGGCAAGAGAACTAATGGAAAGATTCAGCAAAGTGGCAGGATACAAAATCAGTTAGCTCCTTGTCTACTACCAAGAAAACCAGAAACATAATACCACTTAGAATAGCCCCCCTAAAGGTGAAATACTTAGTACAGAGGAAACTCAAAATGATACTCTGCAGTGGGCAAATCTGCTACAAAAGACTCCTTTAAAATGTAAAAGAGCAAATATGTCATTTTGAGCACTAAGGTGTGCCTGACCTAAGCCATGGTTTTGCCAATCGCCTCATATGAAAACAAGAGCTGGAAATAAATAAGGAAGACCAGAGAAGAACTGACTGTTTAAATCAGGGTGTGGTCGTAGAAGATGAGAATCCCACCGGCGGCCAGGAAAACAAACAAATCTCTCCTGAAAGAAGTACAGCCAGAACGAATGCTCCTGAGAGTGACGATGGTGACAGTGTGTCTCACATACTTAGGCATGTCACCAGGAGGTTACCAGTCCCTAGGACAGCGGTTCTCAACCTGTGGGTCACGACCCCTTTGGGGGTTGAACGACCCTTTCACAGGAGTTGCCTGATTCACAACAGTAGCAAAATGACAGTGGTGAAGTAGCAACGACAACAATGTTACGGTTGGGGGTCACCACCACATGAGGAGCTGTATGATAGGGTCGCGGCATGAGGAAGGTTGCGAACCACTGCACTAGGAGGACATCATGCTGGGCACCGTAGAGGATCAGAGACACACAAAGGAGGAAGTTCTTCAAGGCTATAGATTGACAGCCACTGGCTATACCAAGGAGCTCAAACATGGCAACCGATGAGAAGCCGGGGTAAGGCTGACAGTGTGTCGTGCTGCTGTACCAAGGGTCACTGTGAGTCTGAACTGACCTGAGGGCACCGAGCGGCAGCCAGCACACACACGTTCCCCGTGTTGGGAGTCTCCTGGCTGAGGCCCAACACTCAGGGACCAGAGAGGGCGGCACCTCTGCCCTTCCTTCAGAGCACTCCGGTGTTCACTGCAGGTTTAAGACGTTTGCTCGCAAATGCTCTTTCAAAGTTCTTGTTTTGTTTTTAGAACACTTCGGATCCAACATTTTTTTCCCTATTGTACAGACAGTGTTTCATGTGTCTTGTAAAAAACCCCAGCACTACAAAAGTCCGTGAAAGCCGCACTAAGGTGGTGTGGTAACACCTTCTTGGTCCAGGAGTCCGAATCGACTTAACGGCCACCAGCAGGTACGGAAGGGCTCTGGTTTCCTAGACTGACCTTAGGCTGTTCTTCTCAGGCTTGTGTTTGCAGCTGCTTCGGTCAAAGACCCTAAACAAGCATATCATCTCAAAATTAAAAACCGAAGAGAAAACCATCAGGAAGTTGCGATTTCTGGAGGCAAGTCAAAAGAAATAAGTTTTCACACTTGTGTAGAACTGGGTACTCCAGGAAATAGGGGGGGTTGGGCTTGGCAGGGAGAGGTGCCCCTGCTTTCCAAGCCAGCAGAAAGACCAGGCCCCCAGCTGGTGATCGCTCCCCTACGGAGGCTGACAGCGCAGCCCCCAGGCCTGAGTCACAAGGGCAGGAGGAGGGTTTGCATTTATCTCCCTAGTGCTCGCGCTGCTTCAAGCCCTTCGGAGCGTGGTGGCAGCTCAGGAAGCTGGCTCGGCGGAAGCCACGCCGGGCCCCTTTGTGGCCCCTTCACCCAGGGGTCTTTGCACAGCTGACCTCCAGAGCATGCCGTCTTCTCACTTTTGTGAACCGCTGGACAAACGCCACTAACAAAGCCCCTTGAAAGACTCGAGTCCCTTCCCATCGGCCTGAAAGGGGATTTCGGGGAAATGCCACAGCCTGGTTTGCAGGTTGGCTCTGGTTGCCTTTGGTGCTTTTTTATTTAGGGTGTGTGGGCCCCTCTCTATTTCAAACTGGAAAACCAAATGAACTGCAAAGTGGAGCACAGAATTTTATCAGCTACATCAGCAGTCCATTTCCTTCAAGTGTTTTGAAACAGAGAGGTGATAAATGATAAAATCCCGGGGCAGTGGGGGGCAGGGGATGGGTCAAAGTGAAATGAAAACTTCTTTTGAACAAACATGTTCGGTTTTAAAATCCAAGAAGGTGCATTGTCCTCATCATGCAGTTTTGGGGGGAAAAGAGCACCCTTTTCATTCTGAACTCTGAACTAAAGCCAAACTTTAAAACCACTTTTTAAAGAGGGATTTAGAGAAAGTTAAAAAGACACCACCACTTCGAGCACCACCCCCCCTCCAGCAATAACCCCTTGAATCTATATTGCAAGCTCTTGAAATTTAACCCTTCCCGTAACCATTTGGGCATCTCCTGTCGATAATTCCCCAACCCTATTAAAAGGAAATAAATTGAGTGCTAATTTAAGAGCTAAAGATATGTCATTTTAAAAAGCCACGTGTTTGGTTTTGGGTTTTTTGACGACCGACATTCATAAATTACGAAGCATTTTTCTCACGTTGCTAGACCCCATGATTTCTAAAAACCAGAAGAGAAAAGAAAAAAATTATGTTGAAAACAGACTAAAATAAGGACTTGGAATGAAGATGGCCTAAAAGGAGCGTGGACAGTGAGCAGGCCAGCAGCGAGTAGTACCTTACTATCCAGCTTTTTCATCGTGACCAGGTCCAGAGACTTGAGAGAATGGCCAGTGGGAGCGATGAAGTAGAGGCACGCGTGGACCCTTGTGTCATGGTAATTGAAGAGAGAACGCTTGATCTTCAACTCCTCTTGCAGATAGGCCTCAAATTGGGCGTCAATGTATTCCACTATTGGCTTATAGCTAGAATACAGAAGAATATTTTTTAAGATACATTTTCAAATCAGCATGTGTCTAGTCTCCAACCTCTCTGGCTTTTCACAATGGGTCTCTTCATCCTAAGTGATAAAGCCCCAAGCTCTTTACTTTGACATCCAAGGCCTTCCGCATCTGGCCCGGGCACATCGCTGCAGCATCCTCCCACACTGGCTAGGCTCACCTGTTCTGTCTCAAGAAGACACACCGCTAGAGTCGCCCCCACTTGCTTGTGCACCTTTGCCTCTCTACTGTACCTGGACTAGCATCCCTCTTCCTCTTCACCGCCTGGCTAGCATTAGCTCTTTCAAATAAAAATGATAAATATTACACGCTGGAATTCCCCTATGCACATCCAATCACATCATCCTTTCCTGCTGGGTAAAAATGAGCCTCAAAGTCCTTCTCAGGAAAGTGATTTTGATAGCCCCTATCGACCGACGGACTGACATTGGTGCACGAAGCCTGTCTCCACAGTTCCTTGCTCCATCCTCCATTAGAGAGAGGTGGGTTCTGGGCTCCCATGAAGCTCTGGGGCACACATTCCATCACTCTATAAAATGAGATGCCTGGATTGTTGTGACCTTTTGCAGTCACAACCCACTTCAGCTCCACAGGTGTGTGATTTAAAGGGAAATGTTACAATCTCCCCTTCTTCCCAAGTCCTAATTCAAATCTGTTTTGGATCATCCTGGTTGATTCTATCAACTGACCATCAACACAGTCTGAATAGGATATTGGAGTCATGTACACAGGAAGTTCTCTGGGGAATAAACAGTGCATTAGAGGTCACGGTCAAGAGCCCAAGCACTTTTTCAAGCCGGCAAGGGGATGCTCAGGCGACCTCGGTTTCAGCAGCAATGAGCTCGGTCTACTAGGAATCCAGAGGGCTTCTTCTCCCCCAATTCACTGCCTTGTTGGGGAATGATTAACGCTTTAAGAAAAGTAAAAACGATTTCTCATCCAAACCCAAGAATCGTAAATTAAACCAAAATCCTGGAAAGAGAGTTACAAATCTTTTACAACAGCAGCGATCTAAGAGAGAGAAGAAGAAAAATTATGACCAGAACTAAAAGGAGTCAGAGAAAGAAAGGAAGAGCTTTTTGACTGATTATTTTTCTTTGGTTCTTTATCACAACACATTGGCTCAATGTCTGGATGTGCAAAAGAAAATTCCTCTGTAATAAAAGTTCTATATCATAGCAAGCAAAAAAGAACAAACGAGAAGACTGAGTGGTAAGATTTCAAATTTTGCTGCGTGAAAATATAAGTAAGTAGCAAATAATAATAATACTGATAATGGTTCCATGGGATGATGGCTAGAAGGGTAAATTCAAAACAGGCTTCCTAAATCCAAAATCCAGCTCCACAACTTACCTGGCTGAATGACCTTTGGACAAGTTACTAAACTTCTCTGTGTCTCAATTTCCTTAAAGGTCAAATAGGAACAAAAACGTAGTATGTGTAACCAAGTAACTACTGGCCCAAGCAAATAAACTAATAAACAGCAAGGATTGGCCCATCACCATGGAACAAATAGTATAAACAAAAGAATATTAAGGCTGGCTTTTTTAAAAGGCTGGAAAAAAAGGAACATGACGCCCACCCGTTCTGTGGTAACTGCTCTGCCTCTGAGCTGTGCCCTCTAGGGCGGTGACCAGGCCACTCCCGTAAGATCCTCCCAGCCCTACAGTCAGTCCCCGGGTATTGTGGCAGATGTTTGGTGCATGTGTCTTTGTAGGACAAGGAGCTCCAAACGCCTACTTTGACCTAACGGGGATGTGCAAGGGCTGGGGAGAGGGTGGGGGGAGGGAATAGTTCATAGGCAATAGCTCCTTCCTGCTTCCCAAAGTTCTGTCAGCTCCCCAACAGTTCCTTAGCACGGACCCAGGTCTGTTTCTTGGACCATTTACATCTAGTCTTAGAGAACAAATTTTTTTTAAGTCACTATGCTCTATAGGAAAGATTTAATTCTGTTGATGAAATTGTTTCTTTTTAAAAAAATTCTTTTCCATTCATGCTTCCTCCTTGTCTCTGGTTTTGACTGTTCCTCTTCAAATGGTGGGAGATATAACTTAACCTTTTCCCTGAATTCACTACAGCCAAGGAAACCCTCTTATATGAATGGAGGGGAATTGAAAGATGAGGCCATTCTCCTAGGAACTTGAAGTCTTCTTGTATCTCGGGCCTCCTTCTGCTTGTTCCTCTTAAGTAGGGACCCCTGGCCAAATGTTCAGTCTCTCTTCATTGGACTCGATGTTGTCTCCTACAAAAGCATACTTATTCCCACCTCCCAATTGCTATCCATCTGGTGACTCTTCACACATATTGACCTCTATCCAGATCTTTCAACTAAGCATCAGATCCATCACCCAATTGCTTACTAGCTAGTTCTACTTGCTTCTGTAACTAAAGTTAGAGTCTAAAATTGAGCTCCTCGTGGCCCCAGACCCATAATCCCCTGTAGTTTTAGTATGATGTATGGTAGCTCCACCCACCCCAGTGGTCCATAATGGTGACCCAAGTCAGAAACCTGGGGTTTGTTCCAGAGACCTCTTTCGCTCTTACTGCCCACACCCAGCCAAGCACAAAATCCCAACCACTTTATCTCCCAAACATTATACCCACATGCCCACATACCCATTCCTGGAGAACCACTCATAAAACCCACTATTCCCTCTCTCAAAGATTTAATGATACTGACGAATACAAGCCAGCCAGCTGGTTTAGAATTCCTCTGCACAGTTCTCAAAACCAATTCTCTCCCCCTTGCTCTAAGTCAGCGGTTCTCAACCTTTGGGTTGCAACCCCTTTGGGGGTCGAACGACCCTTTTCACAGGGGTCTCCTGATTCACAACAGTAGCAAAATGCCAGTTATGAAGTGGCAACAAAAATCATTTTATGGGTGGGGGGTCACCACAACCTGAGGAACTGAATGACAGGGTTGCAACATTAGGAAGGCTGAGAACCACTGGTCTACCTCCTTTCCACTTCTGTAGATGGATGTTCACAGTCATAAAGAAGAAGAAAGCTTAATCCTGAAGTTGGTATTTGCTAGTTTCTATGCCTAAAGGAAAAACATGGGTTTATATTCCATTTGGCCGATTCAAACTTCCCTGGACTGTCGAGCTTTTACTCAGGGGAAGAGGAGCAAATAAACCTGACTCTTAAACGTTTCCGTTTCCTTTTAAGGCATGAGGCTGTACATCCCTTTGTGTTCCATTCATTGTTTTCCATATGAGTGAGGGGCGGGGAGAGAAAAGAAAGAAAATAGCAGTAAAATGACAGTTAACCCTGTATCTGATGGAAAATGCACCAGGGAAAGTTAAAATTAAGGCGGAAAATATGTTATACAATGTTGTCTATACAATGTATTTAAGCAAAAGAAATTAAATTCACTGCCATCGAGTTGAGGCCAACTCATAGCGATCCTACAGGATGGAGTAGAACCGCCCAAGTGGGTTTGGGAGACTCTAGCTGTTTACAGGAATAGAAAAGCTCATCTTTCTTGCAGGTCACAGCTGGTGATTTTG
Source organism: Echinops telfairi (assembly GCF_000313985.2). Classification (NCBI taxonomy): domain Eukaryota; kingdom Metazoa; phylum Chordata; class Mammalia; order Afrosoricida; family Tenrecidae; genus Echinops; species Echinops telfairi. The sequence goes on from NW_022111369.1 coordinate 43,027,370, forward strand.
AACTGCTGACCTTGTAGTTAGCAGACCAAGGCATATTCGCTCCACTGCCAGGGCTCCTTTTGTATTCACTAGTCATTTTTTATATAATGTCATTCTTTAGGGACTGACTCTCCATGATGACCAGTTAACTAGATTTTCAATTAGCCATTAACCAAAAGATTGGTGGTTCAACTCCACTCAGTAGTACTGCGGAAGAAAAGGCCTGGTGATCCATTTCCATAAAGATTACACCATGAAACCCCCCTGGAGCAGTCCCACTCTCTAACACCCACACGTCGTGGTGACTGTGGACCGCCTTCAAGGCAGCTAACAGCATCCACAGCGTGGTGTGCTCTGGCTGTTAACCAAAGCCAGTTTTCTTACACTGTGGCCATCTCCAGCAGACAGTGTGATTAAAAAAAAGAGAAGACATTTAGAATAGAAAAGTCAAGCCGTCCACAACTATTTTATAACGCTGATCAACATTTGGAGCGTGTGCGTATTCTTGCTCTGCGGGCTGCAGTCACCCAGGCTTTTCTGAGCTGGTGACCACAATGGTCCATGATATGCCTCTGAGAGCCCGGCGCTCGACTGGAGGCAAACTACAGTTGGTGCTCTTTCCTGCTGGACAGCAAAACTCACCTGCCTGCTTTCCTTAGATCCCTTTCCTTCTTCACTGGCCAAACCAGGAAGCCCTTAACCAACAACGAGTTAAATGTGCTATGAAACATAAGAGGAACCCGGCCCAGATTTCTCATCCTGCCTCCTTCTAGCTAGCCTGGTCAGAAGCAGATAAGGAGGCAGGAATGCTGACGTGTCCAAAGCTACATAAACACACTGGGACATTCTTGAAGTCGTCCATCCATGGCCGAGAAGCCGGCCTACTCCTCAAAGTGTTTAAAAATAGTCCTGGGCGGAGGGAAACACCAGCAAGGCCTTTCCCATCCAGTGCAGGGCAGACGCAGGCACGCAGACCCCACTCCCCGTTGTTTTACGTCGTCGAGATGTCCGGGCTGACAGTCATGTGGGCTTCAAGGCAACCTTGTCGACAATGCCTTCTGAGGGACAAGGTAAAACATTCCAAAATGCCATTTGAAACGGTTATGCAACAGCTGTCAAGACATTTCAGAGCAAAAAAAGTGGTATCTAGGTTAGGTTAATATTACACTTCCTCTCTTCTAAGTCTCCTTGGAAACTATTATTTGACCCAAATGAGTCAGATCACTTCTTAAAGAGCCCGACCAGCTGCAAATTGGAGGCTCTACTGGGTAAGAGCCAAGTGCTGCTGGCTCGGTGCTAGAGGGTGAGAGCCCCAGTCTAGGGGGAGGGCAGAATCGCATCTCAGCCCAGAGGTGACTACTTTGAGCTAGCACAACACAAGATACTGGCACTAACAGGAAGATGCTAGAGGGTACTTCTCATGCCTGCAGGCAGGGACCACCAGGAATGATCCCTTGCGGTCAGAGAGGGCATAAACATGACATGATCTCTAACCCCAGCGAGCAATCTTTCAGGTCTGAGAGGCGAACGAAGCAGAGGGCTGGATGTGAGTGTAGTAAGTGACCGTGTAATCACCATGAATCTTTGCCTCTCTTCCTGGCTCCCACAATGCACCTGTCTTTTCTCCTGGGTTTCCTCTTCATTTATTTCACTTGACATTTCAAGCAGCCTTCCAGCAAGAACTGTCCCATGAATCCTTTGCATTGAGGTCCTAAATCGGTGGTTCTCAACCTTCCTAATGCCGCGACCCTTTCATGCAGTTCCTCATGTTGTGGGGACCTCCCAACCATAAAAGTGTTTCCGTTGCTTCTTAACTGTAATTTTGCTACAGTTATGAATTGGGAGACCCCTGTGAAAGGGTCATTCAACCCCAAACGGGTCGCAACCCACAGGTTGAGAACCGCTGTCCTAAATGACCAACTGCTCAGAAGCAGCAGCAGAGCTCAGATGCAGAAGAAATCTTTCTCGGGGCTCTAACAATCGCTCCCGTTACATCACAGGGCGATGTGCACTGAAGGGCCTGCAAAGAACTCTGTGGACAGAATATGGAGGCGGAGGCTAGCAAGTAGGTAAGTGCTTCGCTACGACGCCCACGAGGTTCAAGTATCAGGGATGTTAGCCGTAGTGATGGAATGCCCAGCTAGGCAGTACACATTGCCAGACAGAGCTAGTCCAGGTTCCTCTGCATAGAACACACGCATGACAACACACTGCCATGGAGGCAATCCCGACTACAGGACAGAGTAGAACTGCCTCTCAGGGTTCCTGTGACTCTAAATCTTTATGGGAGTAGAAAGCTCCTCTCACAGATGAGTGGTTAGTGGTTTTGAACTGCTGACCTTGCAGATAGTAGTCCAATGTATAGCCTACTGGGCCACCAAGGCTTCCTACACACATATGAGGAGGCTTCAAACGTTTATGGGAAAAGTTGATTATCTCTTCATTGCATTGTTCCGGGAACTTTTTGAAGCCCCCCCATATAAACCATTTTGAGGGAAAACACACAAATTAGCAAACACATCAGGAGTTGGAGGGAGAGGGAGAGTCAGGACTCAGTGGGCGCAGTGTAGGTTAACGGTGGTGGAGTAACCCGGAAAGACATAGTGATGAGGACCACTCAACATGACGAATGACATTGGTGTCACTGAATGGGCAACTGTTTGATATCTTTGACCACAGTTAAAGATCATAATTACCCCAGGTATACGAATGAAAATGCTGAACCTTAGCAAACTTGCCATAACTTACTGGTTTGGTGTTTACTGCTACAAATTGCTTACTCTGAGGAGCAAGGCCCTCATTCCTAAGGTGATGTCATCGCTCGAACATGTCGCTGGTTGTCCCTTCTGGATATATCTCTGGACCTGGGACAGTGTTACTTTCACTTTCTCACGCTGCTTTTAAGGATGAGCCACAAGGCATGCGATATTGAGATCGACAAACTGGACGGGAATCTTGGGATTGAGATTAATTAACATGCGGGGTGTAAACCAGCAAGTTGTAAAGAACAGCCACTTTCCTCAAATAAGAGCAAAGAGTATCTCACAGTGGAGAAATATAGTTAGTTGGCTTCATAAATGGGTGCATATGTATTGTGTGAAAATAACCCCCCACTGTATTATGTTTGGAGCCTTGATGGTATAGTGAGGAGTCCTGGTGGCACGATGGTTACAAGTTGGGCTGCTCACCACTAGGTCAGCAATTCAAACTCACCAGCTGCTCCGTGGGAGAAAGATTTGACTTTCTACTCCTGTAAAGGGTTACAGTCTTGGAAGCTCACATCTGCGGTTCTACTACTCTGTCCTTCGGGACACTATGTGTCAGCACTGACTGGGTGGCAGGGCGCTGGAGCTTCTGGAGGGAGTCCACTGGGTTGGGAGCCTTGGTGGCATTGGGCTGCTACCCAAGGACAGTTGTTGGCCCCACCCCCACCTCCAAACACACACCCAGCTGCTCTTCTGGGGAAAGAGGAGGCTTCCTGCTCCCATAAAGGTTTATTTAGAAATCCCAAAGAAGCAATTCCCCTGCGTCCTACAGATCGCTGTAAGTCAACATCAACTCAATGGCCATGGGTTTGGTTTTTCTATCATGTTTTTTATTTTAACGAATGGATCTATCAGATTAATTTGCCCTATACACAAACTATAGGGCAAAAGTTCAGGGAAAATATATTGTATTTTTTTAAGTAGGCCAAATGTGCCATGGCTTTAACATATACAAAGAATTTTATTGTCTATTTTACCTAATTATCCTATCAAACTCTGAACAGGGAAAACAAACAAACAAAACAAAACAACTTTACTCTAGATCAGGGAAGGGGAATGTCGGGGCCTCAAGAAGAAATCTTCGGGAGCAGCCAACATCCTACACCTCACCGTGGAGAAGCCGTTCCGCCCACCACACTCTCACTCACTGCCGTGGAGCCGATGCTGCCTCGTTGTGACCCTATCCGACCGGGGAGAACTACCCCTGTGGGTTTCCGAAACTGTAACTCTTTTCAGAAATAGAAAGCCCAGTCTTTTTGCCATAGAGCGGCTGCTGGCTTCAAACTGCTGACCTTGCTGATCAGAGCCCCACGAGTAACCACTACACCACAAGGGCTCCTAAAGCCATCACCTTGGGGGTGAGCTAATTAAATGTTTGACCAAATACAGCAAGTTCATTTTTAAGTTGATAATTTTAGATGCCCCCCGAATGAGGTTATCAATACCCAAATGGCCCTTGGCAGAAAAAAGGCTTCCCACCCCGGCTCTGAATCAACCTGAGTACGGGTGACGGAAGTCACACTCATTTAGACCGAAGGTGGTGATTCTACCCTGGCGTGCAGCCTAGCTCTGGGTCACCTTCGGGGTGACCCCAGAAACTTCACAATCGACTCCCAGTGCCTCACATTGCAGCACGAACATCAATATGTAGATCTGGGGCCACCTAGCGAGTAACTAAGATTCACCCAATAAATCTTCCATAAAAATGCTTGCCTCGCTGCAGGATTTCAGGAGCTAAGCTTCTTTCCTTCCCTCGGTCTCCTCGGATGAATAAGATGGTTCTAAGTATCACAGCAAGTTCCAGAAAGGGCCGTGGCCCCACAGCGTGCAGAGAATACCCAGACCATACACGGAGTCTTCTCGTTCCCAGACAACATTGGGCTTTTTGTACAAAACCATCCATTCAGTTTTCACCGGGCTCTGTAAGCATTGAGTCAAATATCCCAATCTGCTACACAGACGGAGTAGGGCTTATTCTCATTTCAAACTCCTTTTTCCTGTGATGCCTCTTAGGTTGTCAAGTGAGAACTCGGGAAACCACATCGCCCCGCCTCTTCTTGCAGCTGGTCCTCTAGATGTGACCTAGCTTCCATCTACCAGCGAGCAGCCACAAACCACCTGGCAGCAAGGAGTGAGCAACACAAGGCAGAGGCCACCCACAGGGGCGGGGAAGGTAAAAGCATCTGGTTCTCTAGAACAGATGTGGTGGCAGTTCTAGAGACTTCTCCAGAATGTCACCATATGATACTTCTCCAGAATGTCACCTAATGAGGCGACTGCTAGGGGCGATGAGGTGGGATGGTATGTCTCTGGAATGTTAGGGAGAGCCCTCAAACCTGGCACCATGACCCTCTTAAAGGAATATCATGAGCTAACCCTACTTCTAACAATCCCTTTTCTACTGAAACGAGCGGAAATAGATTGTGCTGTCTGATTCCGATACAAGTCCCATAACCACTGACCACACAAACAGCCTTTGGATTAACCCAGGATGAATTCTGTTACTTCCTCACCATTTATAGCCCATAACCCCCAAGATGCACCTGTCATCTTTGTTTATCTGGTCTCCAAAGCCCACGGTGTCCACGATGGTTAACTTCAGCCGGACGTTGCTCTCCTGAAGCTCGTAGCTCCGGGCTTTTAACCGCACACCCGGTTCATTGTGCGTGGCTGGGTCACTTTCAAATTTGGTGTTGAATAAAGTGTCCATTAACGTAGATTTGCCAATGCCTGTTTCGCCTAGATGAACAAGGAGGGAAATAAAAGAATGAGAGACGGGGTTATTGCCTCTTGGACATCACTTCAGCATTTTTCCCAATCACAGCTGCAACATTAAAAATATATGTATCACCAGAAACCCTACCAGCAAGTGATAATTAGTTCCTCATTTCAGCATCGCCCAAGGAATAAAGACCTCCCTGGGAATGC
>NW_022111369.1:43034030-43036402 GCF_000313985.2 Echinops telfairi
TTCCAAGAAGATTCTAACTGATACGTATACAAAGATATCCCAAGTATCTGCCATAACCACATCCCCTTTAAGGTGCAAAATCAAAACCATACCTTATAGTCTGTGGCCTTGCTGGTTCCCTACAAATACTGAGCAGAGCTGGGTCTATCCCAGAGAGGCCTTACTATTCTGGGCGAGGGTGAACCAAACTGAGGGTGACAGTCAGTCTAATCAGTTGGAAAGGAGGGATACTCAATCGGCACATAATCAAAAGGTGGCTTCCAGTAAAAAATAGAAGCCTACACATACAGTACAATGCCACTGAAGATGGGCAGAAAGGTGTATGTGCAAGTTGTGAGCCGACTCCTGTTGTATCTAGACTAGCACTCCAGAGCCCCACCAATAAAAGCAGCATACACTATTGTCTATTCCCTAATCTGCTGCCAGACCATTGCTGATTCCATGAGTGCCGGGGTACAACTGTGCTCCACCAAGTTTTCAGTGGCTGATTTTGCAAAAAGTAGATTGCCAGACTCTTCTTCCGCGGTGCCGCCATATGTACTCACACCTCCTCTCCTCCCTTTGAGTTAGCAGCTGCCGAGCACTTCACCCATTTATTCTCCCCAGGACAACCTAGCCTAGTGAACCTAACCTTACCCAATATCTCTTCTAAGATCATACTTTGGATCCGTGGCTTAGCAAATTCACTGAGCAAAACAAATATATGTATGTAATGGATAAAGAAATAAAACACAGCTCCCACTTTCAAGACACTTCAAATCTGGTACACAATTCAATACAGAAGGCACTCTGGTCATTTTAAGTATGTGCTATGTGTGTAGCCAATGTCTTTTCAGGAGTTATCTATTTCCAGGAAAGGGCAAAGGGCCACAGCAGAGCTAACTTATAATGTCCTCTCCGATCAGGCAACAGTGTTGCCCGTAGAAAATAGCCCGTGTTACTTTCATCCCTTCCCTTAACGTCCTTGACCAGGATTCCACACTAGCTGGACAGGACTAGAACGATCATCTCACCTGACCAGGCTGAGCATCACTGAAGAACACATGGCTTGGGAAACACCATGATCTTTTTAAAGGAAAGTTCACGTCCACCATCATTTACAATAAGGTAAATGACTGATAGATAAGGTAGACATGATGGCCAGCTAACAAGACAGGCCCTGCGTTAGCACAGGGCTCATCAAAGGATCGGACAAACCACTGTTGCTCTAAATTTTCCAGTGCTCTGCTTTCAATTTCGAGCCTCTGTGCTTTTAAAAGTCCTAATTTGAAACAGCAGCCGTTCAAGCAGCAGTGTGGGTCACCAAAAGCAGTTCAGTAAGAAATGACAGCTTTTAAAATAAGAGACGTGAAAGGACCAGGGATTTCACATATCAATACTTATTTCCTTAATTTTTAAAAAGCTGCTGGAGACCCGTAGTGCAACCATGATTCTTCCTAATGAAGAATAGATGGCTACTGGACTGAGGCTCCAATTCAGACCCTAACAATATTTTGAAACAAGCTAATGCCTATATGAACTTTGATGCATTCCAAAACTCCTTTGCAGCGTACCTTGGTACAGGGTGGGCATTTATCTTAAAAGCTGGTTCAAATTTTTTAAAATGATCATGGTGATAGTTGATACTGGTAGATATTGGTAGATTCCTATTTCTCCGCTTCTAAGTGTATCTGTCTAAACACTCCGTTGCTGGAGTAATTAGAATTTCACTCTGGAAGCTCTAGCTGCAGCTTCTATTTTAGCTGTTCTTGCCAAAGCTGGTGAACATGCCGCCCACATCACGGTGGAAAACAGCCCTGCCTATGCCTTTTTCTCTCGGGCACATTTGACCCACATGTTCTAAGGTGGACATGAAAGAGCCCAGAAGGACTGTATTATTAATTAGGCAGTAACTGTAGATGGATCAAACACTTTAACTATGATGTAGCTAAATAGACAGCTTCTCTTGTTTTAATTGCCAAGGCTGGCTACCTGGATAATTATCCCAGTAATTATGCATGAAGGTCTGCTTTTCTCCTCTAAATACTCTAGATTTTATTGTTGAATGGAGCCAGAGAACTGTGAAGCTAAAGTATGCTACAAGAACTTCTCAGAACCACCTCTGATGAAGCACGATGCCATCAGCCCACAGGCAGGACTGGACAGGGGCAGCCATGTGACCCTTGGCTTTGCAGGGACTGACTGAACCACACAGCCACGTTTTGTAAACCTGGTGTTTTGAGCTAAAATCATGTTTTGCCTCGAGAAAACTGCACTGAAAATCTGCTTTATGTTAAACTTTGACCTTGTGTTTGACATATAATAGGTGTTTCATAAATACCCATCAAATGACTACATAAATGCATCAGACCCTGGCCTCATACGGTCGATTG
>NW_022111369.1:43036662-43044996 GCF_000313985.2 Echinops telfairi
CATCTCCTCAATGATGGGTGAATTGTTGTTGGTTTTTTAAATCCATTTTCAAAATGTATGACTAATCTGCGTGGAGTCGACTCCCAAACTTCCCCCGCCCACCCCCTACACCAAGGCGAGGACACTATAATATCCTACTTATCTTCCGACTGTCACAAAGAAGTGACCAGCAGTAGAAGCTGGACCAGCGTTGACGAAGCTTAATGTCGAGCTCGTCTCCTTGGGGAAACGGATGGGCTGGAGCTATGCGTGCATCATGGTGAAGAAAGGGTGGATGGCTAGTTCTCTGGAGAAACACGGCCATGGTGACACGGCCATGGCTCTTTAGACTGAGGTCCAGCTTTGTGAGTGACTGACTGTTGTACGCAGGAAGGGCGGTGGGGGACATTCTGCATTGCTGAGTACTTGGCTATCCGATTTAGTATCAGAATTCTCTTCCTGGTGAAATGAAACCTCCTCTCCTCTCTCTTCATTTCTTCTCAGCCGAGAGAGAGATTCTACAAACAGCCATTGAATTCAAAGTCCCTGGAACCTGATGAAGCTCAGGCCAGGCTCTGTTTCTCCCTCAGTTATTCCCTTGGCGCCCAACCTAGAGGCCCTGGCACAAAGCAATGAATTATGACGTTTGAGGCCTTTTTGATCAACTCCTGTTTCCTCGTTGGAATCACAACGCTCTTTTTTATGCTCAACCCCCTTCCAAATTTTGTCACACGAAACTAAAGCAATGCTGCTGTAAACGTCACACATGTACACACTGTGCTCTTGTTAAAAGAAAAAAAAAATGCCAACAGGCAACAGAATGGCAGGGCAATCACCAGGGATCCTACTAACGTCATCCAATAGGCCCGCCTACTCTTCCGGGTGGCTGCCCAAATACTCTGAATGACTGGCATGCTTCTTTAGAGACTCTTACAAATAGACGGACCACGGAGTGATTGCAAGAATTTCTTTTCGTACAGATATTTGCTGCCCAAGGTTGGTGGCACGAGGATCTGCGGGATCCATCCTCAGAAGAGGCGCCCGGCTGGTGCAGTAGTTCCATCCTCAGAAGAGGCGCCCGGCTAGAGCAGTGGTACGTGCTCCGCTGCTCGCTGAAAGGCCAGTGGTGTGAACCCACTGCACAGGAGAAAGGTGAGTCCGTCTGCTCCCCAAAGATGACTGTGCTGGAAACCCTCTGGGCAGCTCTGCTGTCCAACGGGGTCACTCTGAGTCAGAGTGGACTCGACAGCAAGAGGTGTGTTATTTTTGGCTTAATCTCTGAGGACAAGTTTGCTTAAGATTTAATGCTGACCCCTCTCCCAAAGAGCGAATGCTGCTTCCAACTCCAGGCTTCCGAAGGGCTGTGGAAAAGAACAAGAAGCGCTAGCGGGGCCAGCGTGGGAAGATGCCCAGGGCTTCTGTGGAGTGATGGAGAGAAAACGCAGAAGAACCTCAACAGCTTGCCCTCGTGTGGGTAAAGCTAGACCGAAGGCAGAGCTGTAATTGTGAGAGAGCTGTTTTATTCCTTTTACTGCATGGCTCTTGCACCGCCAGTCCTCTGGCTACTAAAAATGTTTTTGTTTTTCCTCTATAGGGAACCTCTCGTCGGTTTGGATGGGTAGACCCTGTCTCCCACCCAGGGTGCACAGGTGACCCAGTTCTGGACGGCTGGCTCCTTGTGGCTGTGCAGTCACGGTTGTCAGGAATGACTTCTTTCCCCCTGGAGTCGCTAAGCTGGCACCACAGCTAGAGGCCACACTGCTGCCGCGGTCAGAAACCCTGACCCCAAGCCATAGAAGCAAGCAGAACCGAGGGACCGAGGCCCAAGCTTTGAAAATGCAGTGGGGAGCGCTGGAGTCAACCTGCTCAGTCACTCGGTCCAGTGAATGACATTTGGGGGATGTGTTTGTGTTGGAGAAGGAGGGTGCTTAAGGAAGGTTAAACTGGATGTCTGCTATCTTTAGTAGAAAGTTCCCTAATGCATAGTCAGTCAGAGATGCCACGCTGCTGCTGGGAAGATGCAGGAAGGGACCCCAGAGCCACGGAGTGAGGGCACTCTACAGAAGCAGAGAAAGACAGAAATGGGCTCTGTTCTCCCAACACCCCGACTCTAACCCAGGGAGACCCAGGTGGGGCTTCCAACCCACAAAACTGTAAGATAGGAACACTGTGTGGATTTAAGGTACCAAAAGTAATTTCCCAACACAGAAAGATGTTGAAAGTTTCTAACTTCTAGGAAGATTCTACGGCTTTATCCCTATATTGAGTAGGAATGGGGTAGATGGAGATGGGGCTTATATTTTTAACAAAAAGCATACATCACATTTGTTATTGTGAGGGGAAAAAACAATTTTAAACACACACAAGAGTAAAACAAGAATAAAAATCTTAGAATCACAAATATTACTCTCTACCCAAGATAAAGCAAGTGGCAAATGCTTTACCTAAAAAACCAGCAACCACCAGGCAGCACTAATGTGGCTTGTGAGGAATTTCAACTAGTGGCACAATGATGCTATTTCAACCCAAGGGGTCGGTCATTGCTGCCCGACTTTGTCAAGCCAGACCCTTGCAGGGAGTCCAATTCCCTTGGAGGAATGTTCCCTTCAGGGTGGGGGCCAGGGTAAAACTCGCAGACGTGTTTCCAAGCTGATTTGGAGAAAGAGTTTGAGGAGGCCGGGATGGGAAATCAGACTAGGAATGGGCCTAGGCGTACAATTTAGCAAACTCTTGCATAGAAAATCAACAAACTGCCAACAATTGCTATGCTAATGAAGAGCTGCCCTGTTCTGCATTGAGCATGTACCATTTAAGAAGAAAAAAAGAAAAAAAACCACTCCTTTATCCCATTCTGTAGTGCTAGCTGCCACTCAGGAGGTTCCCGCTGAGTTTTAAAAGGGAGGTTCATGTAGAGAGAAGAAAAAAGCAGGGGAGCTGGCTGCCTGGCTCTTGTTTCCCCCGGGTCATTCTCTGGCCCACAGCTGCAGACAATGCCCGAGACCAGGCTGGCCTTGTGGACACGCCCGCGGAATGCCCAGTGCAGGCTACTCAAAGTATAATCCTGAAGGAGTTTTTTTAAAAGAGGAAAATATCTGCCTGCTCCAGACACCCCCTCCCCTGCAGCTAACAAGTGGTGGTTCCTATATCAAACACATGCCTCTTCTAAATTGAGTTCCTTCGACTTAAGCATGAGATGCACAGTACCTTCTGCCATGCTCAGGAGACAGGTAGTCCATTTGGCTAGAGGCACAATTCCATTGGGTTTGTCTCAAAGTGAGAGCTTAGAAGTATACGCTCAGGGCAGTCACCCAACAAAACAGAGCAGGCAAACTCCTACACTGGGCAGTGGTTTCTCAAGAGTGACAGGGACAGCAAAAAAAAAAAAAGGTCATTTCTCTTCTGGGGACAGTTCTGCTTTACACCTGTGGTTCTCAACCTCCCTCATGCTGCGACCCTTTCACACAGTTCCTCATGTTGTGGTGACCCCCAACCATACAATTATTTTCGTTGCTACTTCATCACTGTAATTTGCTTCTGTTATGAATCATAATGTAAACATGTGATAGGCAGGATATATGTTCATTGTTACAAATTGAACATAAAGCATAGTGAGTAATCGCAAAAACAATATGTGATTACATATTGTGAAATATTGATTTCTAATGACAAATAAATGAAATGTTGTCTCGGAGCATGGTGTAGCATGGGTAACAGTCTTCAAGCCCGGTACTCTATGTGGGCGTATCTGCATGTGGGCGGAGCGGTGTCTTGGTTCCTAAAACCATCAGAAAAACGAGTTTTCCAATGATTGTAGGTGACCCCTGCGAAGGGGTCGTTCAACCCCCAGAGGGGTCGCGACCCCCAGGTTGAGAACTGCTGCTCTAAATGAACCACCTCATTGAGGTTGAATCTATTCTGACTCCTAGGGACCCTCTGGGATGGGACAGCACCCCCCGCCCCCCACCCCGCAGGGTTTCTGAGACTGTACGTCTTCCCCAGAGTGGGAAGCCTAGTCTCGCCCTCAAACAGAGAACAGGAGAGCTTTTCTTCTCTTTTCATCTGTTTTCTCCGCCCCTTCTTCGCCACCCTCCTCCTCTTGGTGTACAAAGGGTACAGCCGAAGAGAAGAAAAAGAAAGCCACCAAGGTTAGAAGTCCGGGCCGAAGTAAGCAAATGATGCCTCTGGGTCGTCTTCCCCGCCCCGCCCCCACCTGTCTACCAGGAATAAACTAAGGCCATTTTAGGTCCCAATTTAAGGACTGAAGGTGAATTCAACAATTTGGGCAGATAATTTCTTTTAAGTATAAAAAGGAATTTCGAGTTGTTTTTGTCCTGAAAGGAGCCCTTGTGGCACAGGGGTACAAGTTAGGCTGCTGTCTGCAGTCAGCAGTAACGGGGCGCTCTACTGCGGTGACCAGTGACAGCCTCAGAAACTCGGGCAGTTCTACCTGGCCCAAGAGTCACTATGAGTCGGCATCACTCAATGGCAGTGAGCTTGGTTTTTTGGTTTTGCCCTAAAAGCAAGTTTTTAAACATTGTAGTTTTATTGATGTAGTTCTGGAATTTACTCTAGATAGCATATTTTGAAAAAGAATTTTTTTGGTTCATGAGGGAGAGGGGAGTGGGGAAGGAGGAGAAAAATGAGGAGCTGATGCCAGGGGCTTAGGTGGAGAGCAAATGTTCTGAGGATGATGAGGGCAATGAATGTACAAATGTGCTTTACACAATTGATGTATGGATGGATTCTGATAAGAGTTGTATGAGCCCCTAATAAAATGATTAAAAAATAATAATAAAATTTGAAAGAAAGAACACTGACAGATGGGGAGTGGGTATCATTGTGCCCAACTGAAAAAAGAAAAAGATTTTAATTTAGAGTTCTATCGTACCATCGTCAGAGGACCCTAGAAGCAAATTCTTAAAAAGGTTTTGAATGATCTAACTATGAACATCTCAGTTTTGCCTTTCAACTTCCTATAGTTCAGATAGGGTCTAAGGCCAAAGAGGCCTCTTTCTCTCCTCCCACATAGACCCCCACCCACCCATAAACTGCTTGTTGCACTATACAACAAAAATTAAAATAATAATTGGAGCATCACCATAAGGTTTACTAAGCATTTATGCAAATAGACATCTCAAGTTTTGCAACTGCCTAACACCTATCTGTAAAGCAGGGATAGTTCCTGGCTATATCGATGGCGCTCAATCCCGTCATATCCTTGGACTGTGCTCCTGGAACCACCACGTGGCCAGCGTTCTTGCACAGCAGTAGCGGATGGCTCACTTACCCACACAAAGGATGTTAAAGCAGAATCCTTGAGAAGTAGACTTGTTAACCAACTGGTCAGGGAGGCTGTCAAATCCAACATGGCCAGAAAGGGACAAGTTTCGAAGCTCTTCATTCTGGAATATCAGAGGGGAATATTTGAGAATCCAGTAATTATGCCACATACAAATGAGACATGCCCTTACCCCTCTCCTCCTTTCCTCATGGAATAAGACATCCCAACTGTCCCCACACTATACGAGGCAGCACTCCAAAGCCACGTTCGTTCACAAAGTCGCACACTGCTTCCCAAAGCAGATGGTATAGATCCCAGGGGAATCGTTCCCTGTCACCAGTAAGGGTGCAGGAGGGTTGTCACTTCTAGAAGAGGCTGGACCTCCAAAAAGGTCTAGAGCTGGGTCCCTCCAGTGACCCAAAGGACTGCCCGTCTTGATAGCGCCAATCACTTACGCAAAACTTTCCATTTGCTTCCAGCACACCCCGAAGGAAAACAAGTCAACGGGACTCTTCCTGATGCATGAGGGCGTCTGAGCCGATCACGGAAGATGAATACTCTTTGCACTTCCAGAAATGCTGGAGCCACCATCATACGACAAACCCCAAACTACTCAGTACACGAGTTGGTTCCTGAAAACCATGGAATAACTGATGCATTTGATTTATGGCACTGGTGAAAAATATTGAAAATATCATAGGATACCAGTTGCTGTGATGTGCTTGCTGTCTCATGGGGTCCAACCCATAGCGACCTTATATGCAATAGTGTACAACACTGTCGAGTCCTGCACCATCCTTGACAATTGTTCTTATGTTTGAGCCCATTGCTGCAGCAGCCACTGTGTCCATCTGTCCCACTGGGGACCTTCCTTTTTCGACGCCCCTCCCTTTCACCAAGTGTGATGTACTTCTCCAGGGACTGGTCTCTCCTGAATGGGATACCAGAAGACCTAACAAATATGCTTGCAAGAAGTGCAGCCAGAGTCTTTTGAGGATGGAGAGACTTCAACTCATGTACGGTGGTCATGTGATCAGAGACCAGTCCCTGGAGAAGGACATCATGCTCGGTAAAGTGGAGGGTCAGTGAAAAAGAGGGAGACCCTCATTGAGATGGACTGACACCGTGGGCTGTAACAATGGGCTCAATTATAACAATTTTGAGGGTGGGGCAGGCCTGGGCAGTATCTCAGTTGGTTGCATGTCAGAACCAACTTGACTGCTCCTATCAACAACAACGACTATTAGTTACACAGTCTCTCCCAGCCGTTTCTACACTCTATAAGGCTTCTCAATGTCACTTCTCAATAAGTGACATGACAGTTTATAGAATGGCATACATCTTCTGACCATTTAAATGTCAGAAATATTTGACATAAGGTAACTACCATACATTAAAATGGTGGCAAGCGTCCATTACAATGAACAGATGATTTATGCCCTTTCACAAGCTGGTGCTAAATGCTTCCCTGGGGTGGTGGTGCCACTCTGTGACTCTCATTCCCACATATAATTCCAAGGTATGGCTTGCCTTTCGAGAAACTAGATATTGAAAGCCTTCCTGGTGATGAAGCTCCTGGTGTTCTGGTTCTGTGGCCATGAACTTTACATTCACAAAACTGAATTTGGGTGACACAAGGAACCTCGGTGTTTCTTTCTTCTTTTTTTAATTAAAAAAAAGGGGGGGCTGCTTAGGATCACTCAGTCAGTGTTTTCATGAGATCATTTCTTTTCGTCATCAAGGATTGAGATCCACGTTTCCAAGTGTCTATGCTCGCTCTATCTGCATTGAAGTGTGACTGTAGATACGCAGTGATTTCAATGGGATGCTTCCTGCACGACGCCACTCCTTGCCAGCTCTAAACTTCTAATTCTGCAAAATCTGACCCAAAACGACCACACTCTTAGAATATCATGGTGGCAGCTGCTGGTTCGAGGTCAAGGGAGCAGAGAGCAGATGCTGCATCTATGAATAGTTTCCTTGAAATCTGCCAGCAGCGAATGAGACTCCAAGTTAGGCACTTACACTGCAACAGGGTGGCATGGCCAACAGCTCGCCGAATGGCTTCCAGAACAGGTTCTAGTGGGCACAGTGCTGGTAACTGGCCAAGCCTCGCCCCCAACAACACCCCCACCCCCAATGCCGGTACCTCCCCCTTCCTCTTCAGATACCTCAAAGATTCTGACAGCAGGTATTTTTAGGGTGTTTACCACAACCTCCAAGACGTGGGGGGGTAGGGGGGGGAGGACTGAAATGAGCCCTGGCTTATATTTAGAACTCTTTCCATCACAGCTGCGCGGTGGCTGTGGTGTAGCAGACAGGAGAAGCCACTGCACCGCCTCCACGCCTGATGTGTCCCTGGCTAGAACCTCGGGGAGGTGAGGGAAAGAGACCGGCAAGGAAGGCCTGTCATCTGACGTTCCCTACCCGCTCGGCCACACTACCTCTTTGATTTCCAAGGGCAGGAAGTAATGCTCTAGATTTCGGATGGTTGGGGATTTTAGATCCCAGATATCCCTCCATGAGCCAATCCTGGGAAGGAATCAGAGCTAGTAATTATAGCTCTCATCCCAGAACCCAGTGCTCAGCATCTCATATTCTCATTATTTCCAAAACACAAGAAACCACCCACACACCCACCGAGTCTTTTTATACCCATTGAAAACCACATGCGAAATGAAGGGTTGGGTCTTAGAATTTCTGGAATGTGCAGCTATGTCTTTGGAGGCTGCCTTCTAGCTGGGCGATATGAAACGTATAGCTCCGACCATGCAATTGTGTAAAAAGCATCATTCTCTCATCAGTCCTAATGGTGCCCTGTGAGTCATTGCCTACTGGGACGTAATAAGGAATGGGGAAATAGGACATTTTCTCTTTGGATCATGAACAGGCTTTAGAAACTGGAAACCGCTGCTAACTACATGCAGGAAGCCGTTCTGAGCGACTAACCCCGTGACTCATGGGGCAGCTGAATTGAATTCCTTTAGCCTCTCTCCTTCTAGGGCACTTGTGTAACTAGATTTGCTGTAGTCTTTACTAGCCAAGGGTTCAGATCGCTCTTTGAGTGTGGAAGC
>NW_022111369.1:43046224-43051488 GCF_000313985.2 Echinops telfairi
GGCCTAGGCTGCCATCTCCATGGGAGCTGATAGATCGGCAGGTCTTTTCTCCTGGATCATTCCAGCTGACATCTTTCCATTAGCTGTGGCTCTGGGGAAAACCAGACAGACTGTGAAAGGATCACTGTTTACCAGAGGTTTGGGTAGAGGGAGACGGGGTGATGAGATACTGACCGATACTGTACTGATGGGCGCAGGATACTAGTCTTTATCAGAACCCAACAACACAAGATGTAAACCACAGACAGCCATTACGAATACCGTATTGATACTGGTTCATCACAGGTAACCAATGCCCCCCACAAAGCAACCATGAACAATACGGCCAACTGTGGGCAGGAGGAGAACAGCTATATGTGATCTCTCTGTACTTCTTGCTCAAGTTTTCTGTAAACCTAAAACTGCTCTTGAAAAAAAAAAAAAAAAGGTCTATTTAAAGGAGAAAATCCGATGTTGAAGTAGAAAGAAAAAAAAATTCTCTGAAGCTGTAAGCCTTGACAACCACAGAGGGGTGGCTGAGGATTAGAATTGGCAACATGGCTGCAAGCATATTTTCTCTGGTCTTGGCAATACCAAAGCCAGGCACGGACTCTTTGCAAGCTATGGCACATGAAGCCCATAATAGAAGGCTTAGGTTTGATGCTCGCTTCGGCAGCACATATACTAAAAGGCTTAGTTCTGACCATTTTTGAAACAAAATGCCAGCAGGGAGCCACTAAATAAGTAACTATAAGACCTTAATGGATTCCGCCCTTGATAAGCTAATCTATTCAGTAAGGAGCTGGCCTTACTTTCTATAGCCCGGGCCATCTTGAAACGGAGGACTGCGATAGAAAACAACACATTCCTAACTGGTTATTTTACTATCTCATCTTTCTCTCTTTAGAACAGCTCTACTATGTGGATACAGTTACTTATTTGTTCATTCAAAAAGATCCACAGCAGAAAAGACCAAGGCACCCAAAAGATGTTACTTTTGTTATTCATTGTTAACGGCACCCCGGCCCTTAGGAAGTTTACAATGTTTCAGTAAAGACAGACCATACATCAGTGTAACAACACGAATGATAAAAGTGATAAATGCCTTGGCGTCAACTATAGGAAGCGTTAACCGGTAGCAGGGGCTTTTGCTATTAGAGGGAAGAAGGGCTTTTGGCTGAGCAAAGTCGGAAAGGGGTGGAGCTCCCCCAGACCTGCGAGGGAAAATGAAACAGACAAGAAGCTTAGCTGGAGAAAGCCAGCGCCGCTTTATTGTGACGCCTGTCCGCTCTGCAGTTCACACTCGATCGCTCAGAGATCCAGCAGACTTCATCTGTGCACTATTACACAACACATGACATAAGGAGGCGTCGCCGCACCTAAGCTCTACGTGCTGCTGCTTTAACATGCACGCAGGGAATTCGTGGTCCACGCTTCCAGATGGTGCAAGGCTTGGGTTCACCGAGATTGGTTTGAATCCCGACTTTGCCTCCTACTTCAGCCCTGTCTTCCCTTTGTCAAAGGAAAGTATTGGGTAGGGCTGTTGGGAGAAGATGCGGAACTGATACATCTGTGACAGGGCGGAACACTTAGCAAAGGAGTTCTGGTGGCACGATGGTTAAACACTCGGCTAGTGTCTCTGCCGCAGGGAGACCTGGCAGGAAGACGAGAGCCCAGGAAAGCCTGCGGGGCAGTTATGTTCTTTCACACGAGAACCCCAACAACTCGAGGGCACCAGACAGCAACAGCAGCGCTGCACAGGTCCTTAATAAGCCAGGGTTTCCTTCCCCCAAAGTAAGTAGGAAGATTCAAGTTTCACATTGGAAATGAACTAGAAGCTACTGTGATCGCTGCTATTCTTCCAAGTTTACCGGGCTCTTGGGTATCAGAACCTTTTGATTCAGGAACCAAGACAGTACAGCCATCCCTCCTTATCAACAAAGCTCAGTTCCAAAGATCAGGGCATTTTGTGATAACCAGCAGTACAAGAACACTGAGGATGACCACATCAGGTTACAGAATGGAGGATGCTTACATTTGAGTCATTTCACATCAAATAATGTCACTGCGTAATTGCCAAACTACTGAGCGTCAAGGCCACCCAATGTGCCCTGCATCCTGAACCATTCCAGTCAACTGTTGCTTGAGTCCCACCTCTGTGTTCACATGGCCGGCAGATGTTGTTGCCAATAGGCAAAATGGTGGCAGAAGAAGTTTGTCTTTTATTATTGTTGGAAATTCAAGGTGTCAGACAATAAGATAGTAGAAAAGTGAGCAGTGGCTGAAATCACTATGGGAGGAAAAAGGGAAAGAGATGGCGGAATGAGGAATCCATCACAGAGAAACTCCACCATAAATAAACTCATTTAGGAAGCTGGGGTGGGGTGGGCGTGGGGGGACCATAGAATCACATTACTTCTTACAGAAAGAAGTGAAGTCAACAGTATCAACATCCTCAAGGCTGAAAACCATTCTGGATTCCCCACCTTACCTTTGCTTTTAATTTCAAAATAATTTTTTTAAACCTCGCTGAGTCACTAAAACTAAACAGCCAAATTTTCTAAGTGGATTCCATGCCCCACGGTCGACAGTGAAGCCACACGTAGCTTCTCTTCCCTTTGAAAACTGAAGTCCTGCAGTAGATGTGGTTTTAGGTAGCCTGTCACCTCTGATCCTTATCAGCAACCGGAAAGCAAGAGCACAGCAGGTTACCTAGGTGATATGTGTTTGCATTTCAAAACACGCAGAATTCAATTTTTATTTTTGCCCGCAGATGTTATAATTTTATAAATACATTCCCTATTAGATGTGCTTTATGTTTTAATTGAAGAAAAAACTAAGATTGTGGGGTTCCCCCACCCCCACCCCCCAGAAAGCTAGGGATTTCTATTTACAGGAAATGGTGATCACATTATTCTCAAAGCCTCTGGATATAAGTAATTTTAAATTATATTGATCCAAGGCACTTAATCCTCGGGCTCCGTGATGATGTTGGGTGACTGTCGGGCAGCTAACCGCAAAGTCAGGGGTCGAAACCCCCCAGCCACTCTGTGGGAGAAAGATGAAGTGATGTTTTCCCATGAAGATTTACAGCCTTGGAAATGCAACCACGTGGCTGAGTCAGTTTTGACTCAAAGGTTTGTGGGTACAGTAGGCTCACACATGCACCTGCACTGTTAGATGTCAATTTAGTAGATCGCTCCTAGGGACAGCTGATGTGCAGGCTTTAAGTGTTCAGAAGAAAGCCAAATGTCTTTCTCAGCCGCGCTGCCTGATGGAATGAGGGAGAAATGATTAAGACTCAAGTCGTAAGCAAATGTCTATCTATCTGGTGTTAAATGGAGCGATGATGGGGCAGGGGGACCGAGATGGCAGAATTCCTTTGCTCTATGGCTTTTTCCCATAAAGAAGTTGCGCGTTTGGAGAAAGAGATGGGGCACTTATCCCTTCCTCATCTTAGGACAAGGGTGTTCCGAGGTCCTGGTTGTGTGGTGGTTATACATTGGGCTGGGACCCGCAAGGTCAGCAGTTAGAAACCAACGGCAGCTTCAGGGGAGAAAGGTGGGGCTTTGCTACGTCTGGGAAGTTACAGAGAGCCACTTCTACCCTTGTCCTGGGCGGCGTTGGCAGGGGCTCAATAGCAGTGCATGTGGTCGTTGTTGGTTTTGCTTGTTTGTGTAGATCCATCATGCAGATGTCCCTAAGCCAAGGAGAGACACCTCTCTCCAGCCAACCTCCCTCCCAAAAAACGAGCTTGCTACTTCCCACTCAAAATCCTTGACTGCTTTCTGAAAAGAT
The DNA here is from genome assembly GCF_000313985.2 of Echinops telfairi. Lineage (NCBI taxonomy): Eukaryota > Metazoa > Chordata > Mammalia > Afrosoricida > Tenrecidae > Echinops > Echinops telfairi. Next base: position 43,050,002 of record NW_022111369.1, read on the forward strand.
TCTGGCCTCACCATTGCCAGTGAAGTTTTGGCCAAGTGAGCTGTAAATATGAATATGTAAAAAATTACATATTTTTGTAAATATGTTCGCTTAACAATTACTTTCTCGATTGTGTCCAGTTGGTTCCCTACTGCCTAGTACAGAAAGAAAGCTTGGTGGGACGAAAGGAAACGCCCTTTGTTCCCATGCAAAAAGGAAAACACTGGAATGCAAATCCAAACCACAGCTATGAAGCCTGCACCAGGGCTGCTTGCAAGGCTCAGCATTGCTGGGGTGATTTTCATAGTCTAAAATGTCCGGAGCATCGCATTACCAATGGGGATCACATTCTTGAAGGATGACTTGGACAATGTTTGTTACTCTGCTTCTCATCTATACCATGACATGCCATGCTCTGTGCCAAGAAAGCCCCTAAAGATGTTGTCTTGAGCAAGCAGCAGGGCAGAGGGGCCAGGAAGAAGAAAACAGTCCGGAGAGAAACCATATGGGAGGAGGAATGAGCGGGAGGGAGGCACAGTTAGGCTGCAAACCAGCAGCCACGCCACAGGCAAAAGATGAAGCTTTCTACTGCCATAAGGAATCACAGAAACCCACAGGGGCAGGCCAATGGCGGAGGGAGGGGGCTGGGGGTGAAGGAGAGAGAGAGAGGCATAGGACCAGGTGGAAAGGGCCACAGGGAGAACCCTGGCAGACCCCTTGTGGGCCTATAGGACAGGGCAGAACTGTCCGGGTGGGTTTCTAAAGCTGTCAATCTTCATGGGAGCAGAAAGCCTCGTCTTTCTCACTCGAAGTAGCTGGTGGGTTTGAACTCGGATCTTTTGGTTAGCAGCTGAAGGTACAGTCCACTATGCTACTGGGGTAAGACAGATGGAGGTAGTACAAACTCCAAGGTAAACAGAGCCCCCAACTGCTCCATTACAAACTTAGTAAAACAAACTTTTACCTTCCCCCTCTCCCTGCAGAAAACAAACAGACAAACCAAAAAACCTCAAAAACAAAGAACCACCCACCTAAGGCAATCCAAAAACTGTAAAAAGTGGGAACACTTTTTCTTACAGACAGAATGTTTTTTCTAAGCCAGTATAAACTCTGAGAGGTCCAATCTAACCAACTTGCCAAGCAAGGATTACTAACGACAACAAAATGGACATTTCCTTAAATTTCCAAAGACCATCGTCTTTGTATTTGAGGTAAAGTGACTCATGTGCCTGACAGCCTAACGCTACAAAACTGCTGATTCGCAGAGAGCCCAACGCTGGGGAATGACAGAGGTCCACAAGGGCATTCCTGGGATGCACTCAATCCTCCCGCTCTCAGAGCAAAGTGGGGGCAGGGCGGACGCAATGTGACAAAGAGGCAAAAGTATTTAGAAAGGCCTGGTCTGATCAGAAACAGATGCGCCGGCTGTTCTCACACCCGTCGGCATCTGAGCGAGGAAGAGCAGGCCTCCGCAGTGTGCTGAGCCACCTAAGAAAACCAATGAGAAA
>NW_022111369.1:43051950-43057345 GCF_000313985.2 Echinops telfairi
CCAACTGAAGTTTTTCTGTTTGACTTTGTTATTGTTGTTAGTTGGTTTTTGTCTGTACATGAAATCCAGAGAGGTAAATCTACAGAGACAGTAACTGGATTAATGGTTCCTTGGGGGGTGGGGCAGGGATTGCAGGGGAAGTTGGAGGGAAATGGGGAGCTACTAACGAGGAGCCCAAGAACAAAGAAAATGTTCTAACACTGATTGCGGTCATGATTATACAACCCTGCCTGATGAGGTGGAACTGGTGAATTGTATGGCATTTGAATTATGTGCCAATAAAACTGTGAACGAGAATTAAGGGGCCCAAATCCATTTAGAGGCCCCAACCCCGATATGTTGTACACTGGGTTCTGCTCCTTACAGCCACACATCAGCTTCTTGGTGCTTCCTATCTGAGAAATACTGTGGCACAGTTCACATATTTCTGTTTCCCGAATGCATTCATCAGCAAATAATGAACGATGGACAGGCCACTTCCTTCCCTATGCCACCAATTCTATCACCGGATAGAAATTAGACACTTCCTTTCAGAAGATGCCATCTGGTTCTGTCCCTCTCTGGAAAGGCAGGGGACTTCCAGTCTCTGAGACAGAGGAAGAGTCCGCAGCATCTCTGGGGCCGTCCATCTCCTTCCAGCTCTCTCAGGCACAGCTGGCCACTTTCAGATATTTGGAAACGGATATTTGGATATTTTCAGATATTTGGAAACACCGCCCCATTTCAGATATTTGGAAATGGAAGGCACTGTTGCCAAAATGACCAAAGCTGTGGTAAATGTGCTCTTAGAAAATAAACACAAAACGAACATTTGGCATCACTCGGCAAATATTGCTACACAATCCTGGCCCGGATTCTCCAACCTAAGTCTTCCACTTCATCCGAATCCCAGCCTTGGGGACCATCAGGATGAAACACTGGTTGATTCCAGAACTCGGGAGTGTGCACTCACTTCCCATCTCATGTCACCTATTACCACAGATTTCCTGGCATGAAACCGCACCCGCCTGTTGGCGCTCCCTTCTGCGGGTTGAATGTCTGAGCGTACTGGTGGCCAGATTCTCTGCTCGGGGTGTGGGGATTTGACATCAAAGTGTGGGCCAGTGTGAAGGCTGAACTCTCCCATCTAGAGTCGCTGGGGACTGGGAATCCACTTTGAAGGTGCTTCAGGTAGTTGGTGACCTTCAGTTCAACGGGCATGATGTCCCAACATGTCCAAAGGATGTGAGATGAACAAGGGGGTTACTTTGAGGACTAAAGGTACAGCCGACCCACGCCATATCGTATTTTCAACCACCTCATGTGCACACGACCATCGGCCATCGAGTCAGGAAGACTGATGGAGAATATTGAAAGCACCGTGGACTGCCAAAAGAAATCTGTCTTGGAAGAAGGACAGGCAGCATGGTCCTTAGAAGCAAGGATGGTATGACTTCGTCTGACAGACTATGGACATGCTGTCAGGACACCGTGCTTGGTAGAGTAGAGGGCATCAAAAAAGAGGAAGGCCTTTGGCAAGATGGATTGACACAGTCGCTGCAACAAGGGGTCCAAACACAAGGGCACTTGTGAGGATGGCGCAGGCCTGGGCAGTTCTGCTGTACACGGGTCAGTGTGAGTTGGAACCGGCTTGATGGCACCTCACCACCACAGTGTCTCAAAGGGAGAAAGCTGCTGCCCTTCCTATTGCTGTAACAATTTACAGCCTTGGAAATCCACGGGGGCAGTTCTACCGTATCCTGTAAGGTCTCCATGAGTCGAACTCAACTCAATGGCAGTGAGTTTTTGAGAGTTTCCAAACCACCAGCTAAAGATGCAGCAGTTTATGGCCATAAAGACCCCAACTCAGCTCACTGCCAGCCAGTTGATTCTAACTTATGGCAACACTATGGAGCATTTTAAAGCTTTACAGACGTAGACAGCCTCATCTTTCACTTGTGAGAGGGGCTGGTGGGTTGGCCGTGGGGCTAGCAGCTCGATGTAATATGTAAAGGTTGCCACCTTGGAAATCCCCTGGGGCAATCCTACCCTGTCCTAGAGGGTCACTCTGAGTCGGAATCAACTTGAAGGCACACAGCACCAACCGTTATTCTTAGCAACAAGGATTCCTAAGGAACTGAGACGTCTTCTAAGGGAGATAACTCATCCAGATGACAAAGAAGACAACTGCCCACTGTTTGATGTTAAACTATAATACAAAACTGAGCCAGAGGTTAGATCAACAAAGGCCAAGGCAAAGAAGTATAGTGTTCTTAACAAACTCACTGCCATTGAGTTGATGATAACTCGTAGCAACTCTATAGGTCTCTTAGAGGAGGCCACATCTGATCTGGGCCATGATATGGTGAAAGCAGATGTGGACAGTTGCAAAGGAGAAGTGAAGAGGGGGAGGGAAAGAAGTACCATCTGTCAAGGAAGACAGCCGGGAACCCAACAGGCCCCAAGGGTATCTGGATCAGGGAACCAGAAGAAAGGACAGAATGATTAAGAGTGGAGTTGATTAGTACTTGAAAAGTAGTATAAATTTATTTTCTGGAAATGTTCCTTAGAGAGAAGTGTTGCCTGTGTGATTATGAGGTGTTGAAGAGATCAGGTTTATCAGAAGACCCAAAACAAACAATCAAATCAATACAAATGAGGATGGTGGTGGAATGGAGACCCAAAGCCCAACTGTAGACAATTGGACATCCCCTCACAGAAGGGTCACAAGGAAGGGACGAGCCAGTCAGGGTGCAGTCTAGCACTGATGAAACACACAACATTCTTCTAGTTTTTTAATGCTTCCTCCCCTGCCACTATCATGACCCCAGCTCTACCTTACAAATCCGGCTAGACCAGAGCATGTACTCGGGTACAGATAAGAGCTCTCCACACATGGAATCCAGGACAGATAAACTCGTCAGGAACAATAATGGGAGCGGTGATACCATGAGGGTCAGGGGAAGGTGAGGGGAGAAAGGGAGAAGCAATCGCAATGACTGACATTTTAACCTTCACCCCCATCCCGGTGACAAACAACAGAAACATGGGTGAAAGAAGACAGCGGACAGTGTAAGATATGAAGATAATAATAATTTATAATTGATCAGGGGTTCACGAGGGTGGGAGGCTGGAGGAGGAAGGGCTGATATCAAGGGCTCCAGTAGAAAGAAAATGTTTTGGAAATGATGATGGCAACCTATGTACAAATGTGCTTGACACAATGGATGTACGGATTGTTCTAAGAGCTCTAGGAGCCCCCAATACAATGATCTATTAAAATAAAAAGAGAGAGAAGTGTCATGAAAACACTGGCTGTCCCGACCCCAGTACAGGCAAAGCGTAATCCAACCCTTCCAGGCCCGGATCGGACACTGGGCGTTTCAGGGTTGGGGCGGGGGAGATGCTGGGGAGTAGCCAGGGCATGAAAGGCCTTGCTGTCCCTTTCTGAACACACCTTCCAAGCAGACCAGCAGGCCGAGGGCCGGGGGGGTATAGAATTGCCTTGAAGCCATGGCTTTCTTCCACCCAGGAGGGCCTGGGCAGCCCTCCAAGTGGTAAGCTATTGGGTACAAACCTCTCTCAGAGCATTTAAAAAAAAAAAATACGTATCTTGCAGATAACCTAATAGATTTGTCTCCATTCGTTATAGCTGCTATTTCTGCAGATTTCCAATCTAGAAAGCTCTGGTCTTTTCAAAAAGAGCCTCAGAATACTCCCACTGGCCGAGCAGGCAACTTCCCGCCTTCCAGAAAGCGAGCTGTAGCCCATAGCGAAACTGGCCGGCAGCAGGAGGGTTTCTAACACGTATTGGTGTGCTGGGGGAAGCAGACCCGACAGGCTACATTACAATTTTCCTCTTCTCTCAAAGTTTCCTGTTGATGGATGAGCGATGCTGCCTTTCTTGTCTAGGTCAGCGAATGCAAAACAAACCTTCTTTTCACATGCTACGGGCACAAAAGAATGTTCCCACAGTGCCCTCCACCCCCTTCCATTGTCCACTAAAAATGTCTCTTAAAGAGACATTTTCATGATCATCATTACCACGGGGAAGTTCAATGCCACACAACCTCTTCTGAAATCCCAGTCCACTCTCTAAAACCGATGGCCCATCAGGTGCAACAGCGGGGCTGACATTTCCACACACGGTGTGGCCTCAGGACACAGAGGGGCTGGGTAAGCCACTGGGACCTCTCAGTAGAGTGGGGCTGTGGTTCTACCTCATTGCTCCCAGATTCAGGGTGCCCGGTACGTGGGTGGGAATACATTTCGGACCGTCTCTGATAGCATCATTACAGGGCATCATCAAACAGAAATCATAACATGAAAGATTATAGCTTGGTGGAAGCTGCTTTCCATAATTCATACATTCCGCAGGAAGGGGAAACTCCAAAGTTCAATGAAACCCAGGCGGAAAGAAAGACTGGAATTAGTGAAGAGATTAGGCGCTGAGCCAGGGAAATGCCATTCAACTCCTCCAAAGTCTAATAGTTCGTTAGAATAATTATTATGCCCCGGGTGAAAATAAAAGGCAAGCAAGAGAAACTAGATGATAATTATCCTGGCAAAAACAAGAAGAGCTACTTTGGCCACTTGGCCTTGAGAAGGTTCCAAGCCTCAAACCCCTCCCCGCAGCGCGGGGCAGACCGTGTACCCTCCTCCTGTAAATCATGGCTGCGCAGGAGTGAAACCCGTTTGACCACAATTGCACCAACTGTGCCCACTAGGTTGGTTATTACCCCAAGAGTGGGTTGAGCGTGATGTGGCAGCTGTAACCACCAATGTGGGGAACCAAGGCTTGGCAGCTGCCCCCCAGAATTCCTTCTGAGTCCAACATCCAACTAACTCTTCCACCCAGATCTTAATAATTCAGAGAGGAGTGAGCCAGCCACAAGTCATCTCGCTGCTCCTATGCGCGCCTGCCTGCGAGAGACAGCGCAGGTGCATGCGCGCGCACACACGGAACTTCCGGTGGCTGCGAAAGCAAGCAGAGGAAGTAACAAGGCGTCAGGCCAGTCCCCATGGGCAGTGAAGCAGACAGAGTACCTGCAGCAGTAAACGTACCTGGTGGTCCACTTCATATTCTCAGCACAGAGTGGAAAAAATGGACAGGCATCTTTGACCAGTATCAGCTCAAATATGTCTGCAGCACCTCCAGAATGAAGGTCCAAGTGCACCAACGAAGAGGAGGAAATGAGGGGACCGACTCCGATCTCTCTCTCTCTCTCTCTCTTTCTTTTTAACACAGAAACTAAACAAAACCCCCCAAAACCAAACTCCCTGCCAGTCAGTTTATTCTGACTCAAAGCGACCCTATCTGACAGGGCAGAATGGGCCCTGTGGGTTGCTAAGGCTGTAACTCTTTATAAGATTTCATCTTGCTTGGATCCATAATCAATGCTCATGGAAACCACAG
>NW_022111369.1:43058584-43059726 GCF_000313985.2 Echinops telfairi
AATGCCCGGTGATCTACTACGGAAAGACCAGCGGCGAAAACCCGTGTGCACGCTCCTACTCTGTCAAATGTGAGTTGGACTCCATTTGACAGCAACCGGTGCTAGTACTTCCCTCAATCCATCAACCAAAGAGCAATGACTGACCACCGATGTAAAGACCACAAAGCTAGGTGCTGTGACAAAAATGAACAAGACCTTCCGAGGCTACTCAAACTACTTAAACCTTGGTTAACCTGGGCCACTAAGACCTCTTAGACCTTGGTTAACCTGTAAGGGTCTGAATACGATTCTCCTCCGACTCCAAACATCCCAATAACAGTACTGGGCATTTTTGTGCCAAGCACCACACCTGTCCCTGTACAAGATCTTCCCAGGCCACCCAGTGAAATGGATGGCTGGGTAATGCAGATGTGTAAAAGTTCAATGACTAGCCAAAAGGTCGGTGGTTCCAACCTGCCCTGAGGCACCTTGAATGACTGGTCTGGAGACCTACTTTGGAAAGGTCAGAGCGTGGAAAACTCCCCATAGTTTTCTGCTCCGCACACCCAGGGTGGCCGTGAGTCAGAAACAGCCAACAAGAACCACCCTGTGGGGCAGATAGACTCCCAAACTCACCCGATCGAGCCCATGCTGACCTGTAGCGACCCTCTGGGACAGCGTAGAACTGCCCCTGTGTGTTTCTGAGACGGTCACTCTACGGGAGCAGAAAGCGCATCTTTCTCGGGTGGAGTGGCTAGTGGTTTCAAACTGCTGACTTTGTGGTTAGCAACACAACATGTAACCCACTATGTGGAACAGACAGTGTTAGCCCCATTTTACAGATCCTCAATTAAATGGAGAAAGAAAGTAGTGTCCAAACTTGTTTTGCCAGATTCCAAGTCCATACTTGTTTCTACCCAGACCCTAAACTGGACAACTGATGCTTAAAAGCCCGCCCATCTGTGCAGTGGGAATGCCGCGGCTCTCCGTGCTTCCAGCCAAATCCACTCAACCGTAACCATTCGAGCAGAATGCCCTGGTCTTTGGTTTGCCTTCTCTGGTTCCTGGGCTTACCGGTGGTTAAGCACCCAGCTGCTAACCCAAACCTCCACAGGCAAAAGCGGAGAGTCTGCTTGTGTAACAGTTACAGCCGTGGAAACTCG
>NW_022111369.1:43059974-43061072 GCF_000313985.2 Echinops telfairi
CGGAGAAAGACAGGCCTCTCTATGCAAGGGAAACTCACCAGGCCAGTTCTACCCTGTCCTGTAGGGTCACTAATGAGTCTGCGAAGACTTGATGGCAGTTTGGTTTTGTTGTCGGTGGTGCAAGCAGCTAAATGCTCAGTATTATGATTGATAGTTTGAATCCACCCAAAGGCACTTTTTAAAGAGACTATTGAGTGCCGTTCTACTCGCAGTAGATGGGATGACTCAACTCATTAGCGACTGGTTTGGTTGCTCTTTTGTCGTCGCTGTTTTACCAGAACCCGCCCCACTGGGACCCTCCATCACGTTTCGTTCTACACCCAGCACAAGTTACGTTTTCCATTTGTCAGGCCCCCAGAAGACTGGAGGTTTCTTGAGTTCAGGCCCTGCTTTGAACTTCACTTCGCACTGCTCACCGGTGGCCAGAGCTGGGCGATTAGGCTGAAATGAACGCTGAGGACGTAATTCTCAGCGTGAGCACCGGGGACCTGCCTTCCTTTCCCAAAGGCTACCAGTGAGCAGATCAAAGCAGAGTGCCCACAGCAGGGGCTCGCACCTGAGGTGAGGGGCCTGCTATGTGTGAAGACAAACAGGAAATGAAAGAAACCACTATTCTGGCCCTGTGTTAGGATGGTCCTTCTTCACACTGAGAGGTAACCAACTGAGGGGGGGGGTGGGAGGCACCGCAGTTGGGGGTCTGACATCACCCAGGAGCTTGCCTTGCAGAAGCTGTATCACCTTCCCAATTGAACCACTCTGATTTCTTGGGTTTCCATTGGCTGATCTTCAGAACTCTCTAGGACTTTCTTCCTAACCTTAGTCTAGAAATTCCGCGCCAGACTAAAACACCAGCCTGCAAAGACGGACCAGTGATGGATAGGCAAGACATACATTGGCCCAGAACCAAACCCAGGCCTCCCATGTGGAAGGCAGGAATTTTGCCACCAACCCACTAATGCCTTAGAGCAGTGGTTCTCACCCTTCCTAATGCCGCAGCCCTTTCATACAGTTCCTCATGTTGTGGTGACTCCCCAACCATACAATTATTTTCGTTGCTACTTCATCACTGTCATTTTGCTACAGTTATGAATCGGGCAA
>NW_022111369.1:43061172-43064867 GCF_000313985.2 Echinops telfairi
CGCTGCTCTAAAGTTAATATTTATAAAGCTCCTATTAGATGAGGGAGCTTCATAAAGTTCCTGGGGAAAACCGGAAGGAAGTAGAAGGTAATAGAAAGATTCCATGAACTTTTTTGGAAGCCCCTTCGAATATATGCCGGGTGGTGCTGGGGTGTTTCACATGGATCTCATTCATTTGTCACAAGCGCCCTGTAAGGCATGCACCACCTAATGCTCCCATTGTGGAGAGGAAGCCATTGAAGGAGAAGTGAAGAGGTTGGCCGTCATGCCTGCCGCACGCAAGTGGGGCCAGGACGCCAAGCCAGGCGGGATGCCTCTGGAGGCCCTGGCCACCGCGTCAGGAAGCCGGGGAGTCTGAGGAAGCTACTTCCGAACCAGAGAGTGTCGGGTGTGCTAGCCATCTGGGGGCCTAGCGCCACACTGGGGGCATGTCACCACAGGAGGCATCAAGCTCCAGGGTCATCAATAACAGAAGAGGAAGCCTACCACGAGGCGCCCTGGTGGCGCATTGGTTAAGTGCTCGGCTGCTAACCGATAAGGTCTGCGGTAAGAACCTGCCCAGCGGTTCAAGGAGACACAGGGTGTCACAGGGTGGCAGCCAAGAAGACCCTCAGGGGCAGTTCTACTGTCAGTCACACGAGGTTGCTTTGAGTCAGAGCCAAGTCAAGGGCACCTGTAAGGAGCCCTGGTGGCACGGCAGTTAAGTACTCGACTGATAGCAGAAACCCTCTGCGGGGGCAGTGAACCACGTAACGTGGCTCTTCAAGCCGAAGTCTCTAACTCCCACCCAAACCACATGCCCATGAGCGGTGACAGTGACAGGTTCACCTGAGGCCCATCCAGTAAGATTCCCAAGAGTGCTGCCCTGAGGAGGAGAAAAGGAGCCCCCTGAAAAGCAGAAGGAGTCGAGCATGTCCTGTGGACCCGAGTTCCCCGCCCAGTGCACTGCCTGGACCCAGACGGGCAGCTATAGCATTGGAGGAGCAGCAACAGAACCAGGAGCCTGAGCCAGAAACAGACTGATGGACTTCCCAACCCACGGAGCAACTTAAGATGAGTAAGCGTGGGCAGGATGCTGGCTTATGGAGTGGGCTGCCTCTGGGGACTTGCTGGGGACGTTCGTCTTGCTGACTTACATTAGTGGAGCTGCCTGTGGGCTGAGGCTTACTGGAGTGAGGTGCCTTTGAGCACAATTCGGGGAGCTGGGTTTGCTGACGCCCAGAACTTGAGCTGAATGCTTTCTGGCTGCGGTGTACAGTAGAGTGGCTATGCCTCTTCGGGCATTTATTAGCAGACCTGAAACCTTGGAACATGTCTTGGTAAACAAGCCCTGGCATCACATCTTGTCAACTGCCTTAATGAACCCTTTCATCGCGAGTTTTGTCTGTGAGTTCCGTGTAGCCATCGCAATACAGAGAGAGTGCTCTGGAGCGTTGGTGTCCTGGTTAAGCACTGGGCTGTGTGCCCCCCCCACCTTAGAACTGGGAGGGAGAAAGTATACACACTAACCAAGTCAGAGCATGGTTGGTGGGTCAAACTCTCCAGGTGGTTCTGCAGGGGACAGAGTCAGAGGTCTGCTTAGGAAACTATCACAGCCCAGAACCCTGCGTGGGACGGGTCTACTCAGTCACATGGGGAGGGGGGTCTTGGGGGGGGCAGGAGGGCGGGGTCCTGTGAGTCAGGATCCGCTTGTCCGCACCCACCCACCAATGGCAAGAATAAACAGTCGGGCACCCCCGCCCAACACCACCCTGTGAGAGCTTCCAAGCACAGCGAAAGCAAGTGGGACGTTAAGAGAAGCGGGGCAGGAAGAAGCACAAGGAGGAAGCAGCTGCGAAGAGACGAACTCCCAGCCCCAATGGCTGAAGTGGGTCCCCCAGGCCTCAGCTGGAGGGGATTGCGTCTAACTGAAGGCAGTGCGCACCCTCAGGTTGAGTGGCCCGTCACCGTCTCTCTTACTTTCATTCCCTTTGAGGCGCCCTCCTTGCTTCCCTCCAGCAAGCTGTAAGAACCAGCACAGGGAAAAAAGGCAAAAGAAACGAAGACAAAGTCGACCAAACCGTAGACGGAAGAGGCAGCAAAAGCACAGCAGAGATATAACGACAGGATGCAGTTAGCAATCCTGACTGATGCGAACCACATGCCGAGCACACCAGACATTCCTGGAACTTCCTCCTCCGCCTCTTGTTCTTGCACACCACTGAGGAGCAGACGTGCATGTGGCCGTCAGCACGTGCACACACGCACACACGATTTCAGGATTCAGGACTGAAGAAAAGGAAAAACTTTCTCTAGTCCTTATTCTTTTAAATATATATATAGCTTTGGGGATAGGAGAGAATTTCCAGATTTATTTCCTCGTGATAACTAGAAGGCAAGGCTCTTCACCAGGCAGTTAAGACGACTACGAGGAAAAATACACGTGCCCGAGCTTCTATCAAACAAACAGACCTCTTAAAACGCATGCTTTTAACCCTCAGAGAAAATAACACTCACGCTTCTGGGACTTACCCGGGCATTTGGTGGCAGCTTCACTTAGATTGTTTCACTGAAGAAAGGTAATGTTTACTTAGATGCCCATCTCTGTCTGAGGCTTTTTGATTGCTCTCACATCCCTGCAGCGGCCCCCTCTGCAGTTTGAAATGTGTAACAAAGGTGCCAGCTACTAACAACTGTGGCACCAACACACACAAAGACGTATGTGTGGATTTCCTAACACTCCGTGAGAAATGACACGTCCGGTCATGGAAACGCGTTCAGATGGCATCTACTTAGGCAATCCTATCTCCGCAAGTGCAACAAATGGCGAAGCACCCTAAGTCCAGCTTCAATCAACAGAGTTACATATCACTTGATTCCTTGTCCCACTCCAGCAGAAATTGGTGATTGCTTCCTCTCAAGACAAGGAGCCAAGTGGCATCGTGGGTTATGAATTGAGTCACTAACCCCAGAGTTGGCTGTTCAAACCCACCAACAGCACAGTGGGAGACAGATGAAGCTTTCAACTCCTGTAAAGACCTGCAATCTTTACAATGGGGCAGTCCCCTTTGTCCTACAGCAGCGGTTCTCAACCTGTGGGTCGTCACCTCTTTGGGGGTCGAATGACCCTTTCACAGGGGTCACCCGATTCATAATAGTCATAAAATTATAGTTAGGAAGTAGCAACAAATAATGTTATGGTTGGGGGTCACCACACCATGAGGAACTGTATTAAAGGGTGGCGGCATTAGGAAGGTTGAGAACCACTGTCCTATAGGATTGCTATGAATAAGAATTGACTTGAAGGTTGTGGGTTTCCTCTGGCGACTAGATTTCCTCTGCTCTACATTTCTCCCCTTCCAAATGTGCTTTGTTCAGAATACCGCACCCTTCTCTCCCCACTTCATCTTGTATTGTACAGTCAAAGCAAATACACACGTACCTACAGAGCTACTTTAATCGTTCCATTCCCCAGCGACCCATCCCACAGGGCTTCCGATCCCTTTCTAGCTAGGGTCTGTTTCGATTGACCTGGCCCACTGCTTCTCTTGTTTGCATTTTATCATCTGTGAAACAGAGGTGGTGGCGGGCAGGAATGGTGGGGAGCGGGCAGGAATGGTGGGGAGCGTTGAGAAAAGGTATGTAAACAGTCCTAGTACTTGAATGAGGGAATCTTCACAAAGAGTCCCTGGGTAGTGCAAACACTTGACGGCTAA
>NW_022111369.1:43066421-43068107 GCF_000313985.2 Echinops telfairi
ATGCTCCTGTCTCTAGCTCTAAATTTATGATTGTCTCAAATTATGTTTACTCCTACAACAATTAGGTGTGGGGGTGGGGTGGGCGGGGGCAGGATCACAGACCTGAGACCCGATGCTAGGCACAAGTAAAAGAGATAAATGCTGGCACAGCTCCAGCCATGCATCAAAAACAAAACTCAAACTCACTGCCGTCAGGTGGATTCGAACACACGTATACAGGGCAATGTAGAACTGCCACTGTGGGTTTCTGAGACTAAATCGTAGAGGAATAGAAACCCTCCTCTTTCTCCCGCAGAGCAGCTGGTGGTTTCAAACTGCTGACCTTGGGGTTAGCAGATGCACAATGTGTGTAGCCCACCTTGTCATCATATAGGAGTGTCTTAAATCAGGTCTAGAAAACAGTCAAGAAATCCAGGCTCCCCGCCTCCCCCCGCCAAGCAGAAAAGACTGAATGAGAGGGGGAAAAAATCATGGCTTTCCCCTAGTACTTGAAACCAGAGCTCCCTTTCTACATGTATGAATGCCCCTAACATCTCCGCACATCACCCACTGCTCAACACTCGGTCCAAGCGGCAGAGCATTACCAAATGCTTGGGAGCCCCAGAGAACCCTGCTTGGTAGCAGGCCTTCCCTCCACAGCCCCGACCAAAGGCAAACGCCAGCCTGACTTTCCATGAAGTTACTCTGGCTCCTTTACCACACAGCCCTAAGCAGCACCATCAGCACACAGTCACCAACGTCCCTAACTCTGAAATAATACAAGTGGTCTGAGTGGCAAGAAAGGCCCATGGGAATGGTGGGGGAAGTACATCGTTTTGGTGCAAAGGATGCCAGCGGACCAAGCGTCCCAGCGGACACTGTCACGGTCAGCATGTGGGGTAATGAGAGTCTTCCAATGATGCTCTGTGCTGTCGGGAGAGCATTTATTCTTCATTCCGCGGGCTGGAGGGACAAACAGGAATGGCACCAACCGTAACCTGAGCCTGTGTTACATAAGCCTTTGCAAGGGCTCACATTTAAAAACAAAAGGCTTCACTGGCACATAAGCCTCACAGCATACAATTCAATGGTTCCAATCACATCAAGAGATGTACAATCATTACCACACTCAGTCTTTCTTAGATTCGTTGTTATTAGCTCCTCAGGCCAACTCACCCCCACCTCCACCCCCCACCCCCCTACTCCTTCAAGCCTCCCTCGCCATATCCCCAAGAAATCATTAACCCAGTTACTGTCCCTATAGATTTATCTGTCCTGGATTTTCATATACTGAAAAACATATACCAAAAAAAGAAAAGAAAAGCTAAAAGCAATAACAAATTAAAACATAGAAAAACCTCAACCAAATAGAAAATATTAAAAACTAGAACAATTTTAAAATGAGTCAAATGGAGACCAAATGACATGTTAAATTTTAACCTGCCTACATCTGCAAGCCTACTCACACCCCTGGGGACAGTCAGAAGGGATGTATTGGAGCTTAATAGGAGTGTTTTTCCCCTTCACCTTTTTTTTTAACTGAAACCATTTCTAAACTGGTGAAAGAGCTCAAATAAGATACTGCAATTTCACCTAACTGTATCCACCATAATCAGCTTTACAATGCTCTCTGTCTGATCACATCCCTCAACTACAGTCACAGAGAGTATCCACTGGAGGCTCCATCGATGGGTGGGCCCTGCGAGT
>NW_022111369.1:43070504-43072593 GCF_000313985.2 Echinops telfairi
TAAAGGTGCTGGCGGAGATGGTTCCTTTAAAGCCCTTCTGGTTCTAGCACTATGCGAGCCCAAGCGACGAACTGAAGTGGTCTTCACTTTGCCCCCACAGCATCAAGGACAGGGCCTGGAAGGAGTGTGCCGGTGCTCAACAGGAGCCCACTGAGCTATAAACAGTCACGAAGAACCACGGCGGCCCTGCGTGCTGCAGCTGGTTAACACACTCAGCTGCTAAGAGTGGAAGTTCGAGCTAACCTAAGGCACCTGCAAGAAAGGCCTGGAGATCTAGTGAGCCACTGAAAACCGTCCGGGACAAAAGTCTACTCTGACACACGTAGGCTCGCTGTGAGTCAGTCTACTACGCAGCCTTGGTTTGTCGGTGTGCTTGAAAATAGCACAGCTAAGGGGTACTTTTACGTGGGAACGAGGCAATAGGAGGAGGAGGCAGAGAGAGCCAACATAGGAAATCCGGAATGTGTTCATCTACATTCCAGCTACTAAGGTAGAATTTGTAACAATGTTAATCCTCGGGAGGAGATCACCCAATGATTCAGTCTTAAAGTGAAAAACTAAGATAAGCTAATCCTACTGCCCTTGAGTCAACCCATCATAGGGTTTCCAAGACTGTAAATATTCATGAGCAGACGGCCTCACCCTTCTCCCACAGAGCCGTCAGTAGGTTTGAACTACCATCCACACAGTTAGAGGCCAATGCTTACCCAACGGTGCCACTAGCACTCCTCTTAGTCGTGAATAAAGAGACAAGGGGAAGTGGCTTGATGAGAAAGGAGGAAACTCAAAAATCAGAAAGAAGCAGTCTACCTGGCGCTCAGACGTGAGTGAACACTGTCCCCCAGAGAAAGGAAATGCCTTCATCTACCAACAGAGGTAAATGGGCTGCTGACTTATCAATAAGCACGGTCCTAACACTGGAGGCACTACTCTGGAGACGGTGGCTTATTGCTTTGGATCTGTACAGCCAACGGGTACCCAGGAGGTGCTCTTCCAGGTGCTTCCTATGCGTTCAAGTTTATATCCTGGCAACTCTGTGAGGTATATGGCATTACCCTCTAGTCACAGATATGAGAACTAAAATACAGAGGTCCAAGGTGTTTCAAAGGGTTTATGGAAAAGTGGAATTAAAAGACAATGACGTTTATCTACAGACTTTTGGAAGCCGCTTTATATCATGAAACTAAGTCAAAGACTGACTCGTACCTTGGTTTAACACCAGTGATTCACCTCGGAATTTCTTCCACATAAACATAATCTAGCTTGTTTGTTTGTTTATATGTCAACACAAAAGGAAGTACACAAGGCCTCCTGGAATAATAGACACATGAGGAATCTCCAAGACTTGTCCAAAGATGCCCTTTGAACTTGACACCAAAGCCATTCGTGGAGGTCATCCTTCCCGCAACGAGTAGACTGGCTTACACAATCCCACCCAAGAGTAATGCGTCCCTCAAACCCTCAACGGTGACGCCAAACGGTCGGTCCTCATTTACCCAGACGCAGAAATGAGAAGGCAAGGAGCTAGCAGGAAGCTGGCCAATGGAAAGAGAGCCCACAGAATGGAACTCATGAGGATGCAGACATCGCCAGCACTGCCAGTGTCACAGAACCATCTGTCCTGAACAGTGTGCACATAATTCAAAAATACTGTTGAATGTCCATGACCTGAGACCAGAAGAACTAGATGGTTCCCAGCTAAAAAGGGGGGTGGGGTGGGGAGAGAGAGCCAGATAAGATACTGTTTCACCGGTGATTGGCGTATTTCGATAATGTACACACTAAGCTGTTCGGAGAACTGAACTGTTGTTGCCACAGCCCCCGAGAAATGGTCCCCCTCAGAGGGGCAGCAAGTCAACAGCTTCCGTTGCGCACACTCTGTGGAGCTGCTCCAGGGGAGGGTGCCGTTGTTGGCGCCAGTCCCTGCTGTGTGTACAGAGCAGCACTGTGCCAGAGGGATTTCAGGGTTGTCACCTTCTCGGATCTATAGGCCTTGTGGTCTTGAGAGTCACCAACCTTTCCGCTTGCTGTCAAGCAACTGTTTGACAACTGTTTATATCACCATCCAAAAACATCTTGAGGATGACTA
>NW_022111369.1:43073362-43074756 GCF_000313985.2 Echinops telfairi
TTTTTTTTTTTTTTTAAGCAGTCTTATTATGACGTTTGATGCAGGAGAAAGACCGGGCTTTCTGCTCCTGCAAAGAGTTGCCGTCTTGGAAATCCACAGGGGCAGTTCCCCCTGACCTATAGAGTCACTGGGAGTGGTAGGAGTGAGTGAGAGTGATTATGACTGACAAAGAGGACTTTCATCTCGAAAGCAGGAAATGGCCCAAACAATCAAAGTCGATGAGAACCCCCACCCACCCCAACCCCAATCAAGAGAATGGAGACCCCATTAGGAATGTAGGGCTCCCGTGCTCACCTCCCACGGAGATCAGCTAATTACAAGTTAGAGGTTAATGATCTCAACAAGTTCCTTCACATCTCAGCCTATTAAATGCCTGCCCTACTCCACAAGGGCTGGGAACTCACTTCCTGGTCAGGGCCTGGGTTTCACACACTTCCTGAGCGGTCTCCTCTTTGAGACATTTCTAATTTATTAGCTTGATGCCTCTCCCACTGGATGAATAAACTCGTGTGTTTCTTAACAGTTGCTACATTCCTGTCTTCTCTAAACCCCCTGAGCAAAGGGCCAACAGCTGTTGAAACGTCATTAGCCTTGGCGGTGTAGTTGTTAGTTGTTACATGCGAACCGCATAGTCGGCAGTTCGAAACCACCGGCCACTCTCCAGGTGACAGACTGGAGTTTGGTTGGGGTTTTCTGTGAAGAGTGAACTCGATTTCTAAAACAGGACGTCACGGAATATAAACCACAGAGAGACAGTGGCACATTTAAAGTGTGCGTATTTAAATAAAAAGTGTATGCTAGCTGGGAGAAGACTCTTATTCGTATAATGAAGGATGGACAAGTAGCAAAGTGGAGGAAAGGAGATAAGAACAGGAATAGGTTATTCAGGAAAATAACTATATGAGCCAATGAATAACAATTCGCATGTTAAACTTCACTAGAATCATGGAAAGACCAAATGAAAGTATTCTGTAGACTGTTGAGTTATCATAATCAGACAGTGGACTATTTGCTCTCTTCCAAAATTACTTTAGAAAGCATGTTCTCCGGGAGGGGAAGACGACGACTATGATTCTAGCACGGACTACATGTGATGCAGCGTTGTCGCGTCCTTTGTCCTCTCTAGGGGCTTCTCTTAGCTAAACTCTTGACACTGTAGCCGGGCATCCGTGTGCAATAGCTGTAAATGTTGTAAGTATGTAATATGTGATACGTCATTAAAATTGGATTCTAAAAAATGTTTAAAAAAAGCATGTTCTCAAGTTTTAATGGGCCTTTAAAAAAGAGTAATAAAAATCAAAACAATTAGTCCAATGGACTAATGGACCGCATAAACATCAGTCTCCACAACCCTGAGACCACAAGAACTAGATAGTGCCCAGCTGCCAACAACA
>NW_022111369.1:43074856-43077303 GCF_000313985.2 Echinops telfairi
GTGGTGGGGGGAAATGGGGAACAAAACTCAAAAGTCACAAAAGAGACCAGGCGTATTGGGTGGATAGACTGATGGGACCCCCAAGGTTATGAACCCCTGAATCAATTTCTAGTCTGGAACTAAACTCACCCGTTAGAATAATCAACCATTTAAGATCAAAAGGGCAGCATTTACCCAAGGACAAAGTTCCCAGCTTAAGAAAGGAGGAGGAATGAAAACAGGAAGCCGCGGGAGGAAGTGGGAGAGGAGCCACGGCAAGCTGAACGGACTGCAGCAGAGGGGCTGAAACAAAACGTGCCTCTATTGTTGAATGCGAAACTGCTGATCTGCTCTGTGCACCTTCGACTAAATCACAAGGAAGCATTAAAACACACGCGCACGCACAGAAGTGGACTCCATGATAACCCACTGGCGCTTTCAGACCCAGGGCTTTGCTGGCTCTTCCAGACCTTCTTTCAAGGTGAATGAAATCTCACTGCATCAACCCCAAGGTGATTTTCTTTTTCTGCAGTTACCCAAGTGACCACTGCCCTGCTAAGAAGCTCATAGGAGGCTGGGCATGCTCTTGTGAGTGTGCTACCCCCAGGCAAGGTTCGATAATCATAATTAAGAAGTAATTGAAGCAACCACCTCAATAATTTGTTCCAGAGCAATACATAGCATTACTTAAAAAGTTTTCTTTTTAATTAGTGTTTCCTTTCACCCATGTCCAGCTAAGTAAGGCATGTATACAGGAGTGCATGTACCATTCTCCAATTTAATATTTAAAACTTACTAAGTGATAGGTTTAAGGGGAGAAATCCACCATAATTAATATTTTAAAAATAATAAAGCAGCAGGGGACAGTTTTATGAGCATTGGCTGGGTGTTAGTCAGGAGTGAAATTTCCAGCTTGGCCACTTTTTGGCTGAATGACTTTGGGGCAAGTTACTTCTAAGCTTTTTTCTCTCTCTCTTTTTTCCCTTCTCTAATTGCAAAGTGGAGACAGACTCTACATCAGATGTTTGTTATTGTTTTAATGAGGTCAGATAAGGCATATTAGCACACATAAACTTAATATAGCCTTGCCCACACTAAGCAGTTCCATAAGAGGAGCCAACGAGGAGCCCCGGTGGAGTAGTGTGATACATTGTTATACAGTGGGCTGCTAGCTACAAGGTCAGCACTTCGAGCCCACCAGCCACTCCTCAGGAGAAAGAGGGGGCTTTCTGCTCCCATAAACAGTTACAGTTTCAGAAACTCACAGTCAGTTCTATCCTGTCGCATATGGTTGCTGAGTCAGCATCACTCCACGGTAGTGAGTTTGAGTTTTCTGGTATCAGTTCAATGCCAAGTCTTAGTCATGTAACTGTTTCTATTATATATATATATTTATATATATAAAACTAGCCTCATCTAACCCACTGCCATTGAGATTGAGTCAATTCCAACTCACAGGGACCCTATATAATGGGGTTTCCAAGGCTGTAAATCTTTCCTGGAGCAGACAGCCTCACCTTTCTCCCATGGATCAGCTAGCGGATTTGAACTACCAACCTTGCAGTTAGCAGCCCAATTTTTTAAAATTTAAATATTTGTTCTACCCATAATGCTTGTCTCTCACTTCTGCAGGACAAAGACATGTATCAATAACTAATTCCCACATGATTATTTCTGAAACTTTACCAAGTGTGTGCTGGCAGGTCTCTGGAAGGTAATAAGTAATGAAAGTGAAAATACTGAAAGCAGCCTAGCAATTTTTATACAAGAGTGCCAGGAGTCATTGCCGTACATAGAATTCCAGTTATTAGGTGAAATCAGCCTGGGCAGAGTCCTAAAAGCAGCAGAGAGAGTGTCTCCCCCACCTACTGTCCAATGTCATCTGAATGACTCAGGAGTGAATGGCATGACAGTCAGCTCCAACGGGCATGTCCCTGACTCGGACACATGGAGAGCCTGTAACTGCCGCAGAACGTGCGTTACCAAGGCCGCGGAGGTTACAGAACTGGGCGACCACATCTTTCTCCTGCAAGCAGCTGGTGGGTTTGAACCACTGGCCTTTTGATTAGCAACTGAACACTTAAGCCCCCATGTCACCAAGGCTCTTTCCAATTAGTACCATCCGGAAGAAACTGGGCTGGGACAAGAAACAGGTGAAATGAAAAACTGAATTCTAAAGCCACCGTGTTTGTGTTCATTTCTCAGACCTCTGAAATTCCCGGCTGTCAGATGCTCAACCATTAAATACTGACAACTGTGAGGATTCCTGGGGGAAATGTAGCAGATGGTTACACTCTTTGTTCTGCAAGCTCCCTCTAGGGCCCTGGGTCACAGGGATTCTCACCCAGTAAGTCCTGCCACAGAGCTAGAAGCACGGAACTCTTACGGCAGTTATTGGGAGGGATTTGGCGAGTCGCTTCTTTCTGTCAGACACTAGTCTCTCTCTCTCTCTCTCTCTCTCTCTCTCT
>NW_022111369.1:43077472-43084094 GCF_000313985.2 Echinops telfairi
AGGCCTGCACAGTTCTGAGGGATGAACAGGTGGAAAGACGGCGTAGGAGAAAGGCCTTTCCTGCTGTGGAAGTCAGAGAGGTGTGAACGAATGAGTGCAAGACCCTGGAATTAGTCTACCAGGGATTTCGGAAAGGAAAGCACCAAGTCATAGGCCCGACTGGGAGTTATCCTTTTATCCTGCAGGAACAGAGCAAGCAGCCTTTGAGGGAATGTTTGCTGAAATAAATAAGTAAAATAGTAATAATAGATGCATCCTCTCCAGTATCCTTTTTTCCTTTGGGAAAAAGCCAATGGACTCTTGCCATCAAAAAGACAAAGGAATTCCTGCCATGCAAAAGACTCTGTGGTTCTGTACTTTGCATATAAGCATTAGCCAATGCCTTTGAAGAACTGGAGGAAAATAGGCAGACAGTTAACTGATGGTCAGGGCGTGCCTGAATGTGTGAGAAGTGAATTTCGAAGGATGCTGTGGTCCAAGGGAGTGGAGACAAGCCCGAGTGAGCGGGGAGCTGGTGTTTGTAAAGCCACTGCAGTGATGTCTCCTCGGCGGTGGTGCGCTCCGGTTGCAATAAGCCACCAAGCCGCCACAGGCCAGCTTTCTCCTAGCCATTGGGTTTGGGGGAAGATGTCTTTTTCACACCCTTTATGAAGAAAAACAAATATGCACACATTATTTCATTCCCTGCATGTCTAATGTCAGAAGACTTTCCTGGGTAATGGTCTGAAACACGTCAGTGGTCACAATGTCTCTCAAATCATGTTTTTCTGAACATTCACGGCTGAGTTCAAATGGCTCTTGTTTTAGAGGTTTTATTTTTGAAGGTTCCAGACTGTTAGAAGGCTTCGGGATAAATCTACGCCTTTTGAAAACGCTGGTTTGGCTGGGTCAATATCCAGTGGGCTGGCTTTGGAGAAACAGCAGAACAACAGCTTCTGACATTGCTTTCTGTGGGCCGACTGGTCTGCTCATCGCCCCCACCACCAAATCAGAGGGCCGCGTGCCAAGGCCACAGCAGTGTCTTCAAGGGTCCGCGAGTCTCAAAACCAAGTTATAATGTTCACAACTGCAAAGGAAACTCTTCTGCGCTTGACGGATGGAAAGAACTTCCGTCCTCGAGTGTGTCTGTCGGCCTGGAAAAGCAGACGCAAAGCCAGCACCTGGACTGAGCTGGGGAGGCTTTATTTTTTGAAGAACAACAAACTCGAACACGGGAACAGCGATCACTCCCATTTGTGCACACGGAGCCTCTGAGTGTTTAACGCCACATTTCTCAGTAGAAATACCCCAGGCCTAACTAACAGTGGCCAGCAGGGTAGGTAGGGTCAGTGGGGCTGAGTGGCCAACGGCCATGCAGACTGTCAGGAAAGCTGTTCGGAGGAAAGAAAGAAATACCTCAATATCCCTTAGCATCCCGTTGCTCATGCTACTATCTTGAATCACGTGACATCACCATTGTTTCCCTGTTCAGAAATGGCTAAATATCAACTATTTCATGTGCTGCTATGCAATACTGGAAAGTTCTACACAATTAAGGGTCCGTGGGCCATATTTGCCCGTGGTTCACTACCTAACCGGCATATGCTTAGAAAAAGTAGGGAATTCTGGTCCATATTTCCCCCAAGATTTTGACCCTTAGACACCCTTCAGAAGTGGAATTGAACCCCCACCCCACCCCATCTTAAATCAACTGCTGAAGATCAAAAGGATGGCACGGACCCAAGGCTAGGAGAGAAGGAAGGAAGACAACAGGAAATGCCGGGAGAAAACAGGATAATCGAGGGTACACTGAGGAGATACGATGGAGGAACTGAAACAAAATGTGTGGGAACTGTTGAATGCAAAACTGATCACTCACTCTGTAACCCATCACCCAGAGCCCTGTTTTTTAATTATGGGAGAGTGCTCTCAAAACACATGCAAGAACAACAGAAATGTTATCAATGAAAATTTTATTCTAGTGTCTCACCATCTGAGAGGCGTGGCTAAATCAACCTCCTAGGAAGGTGTCTCCTACGTGTTTCTATTTATGAAACGTGCTTTTCTTTTGCCAAGACTAACACTGTCACTACCAGTTCCTGGGACACATTGTCTATAGGCAGCAAGAGGAGGGGAGGGAGAGAGAGAGCCCGGCTCCTGCGGGATGATGTCAGCTGCCCTCTACATGGCTTCCTGCACAGCCGAACAAAGCGAGGCCCGGTCCTGCACCATCCCCATACTTCTTGCCCATGACCAGTGGCTGATCACACCTTTGTGATCCGTGGTGCTTTCATTGGCTGATTTTTGGAACCAGATCATGGGACCTTTCTCTTCCTAGTCTTAGTTTAGAACCTGCTGAAACCTGTCCTCCTGACAGCAACCAGCAAGCCTCCACTGACAGGGGGGGTAGCTGCACACTTGACCAAGAAACAAACCTAGGCCACCCACCAGGATGCTAAGAATGCTACTACTGGATCAATCACCATTTCCCCTTTTATTGCCAGATGGGGAAGGGTTAATGAGAAATCTCCGCCCCTCAATTCCCCAGTCCCAGTTTTCTTATTTTTAAAGGGGAGCTGGGATGAAAGAATCTCTAAAGCTCTTCTCAGCTCTAACGATTTATTGGAATTTGGTAACAGATTTTATTCTGCCTATATCCCCTTGCATTTTACATCATTTCCCTGCCAAATTCATAAATAATTTCACAGCCTGTAGGAACAGCCATTAACTGTCATTGGAGCTCAACCAAAAAAGGGGAGTGGGGGCTGGAGGGCGGGCAATCCAGCCCCACTCACTATCTATAGCACGCATCTTTGCGAGGCCCATTTGCAGTGGGAATTGTGCACACGCTGGAAGCCCTCTGCTGCTCTCCTGAATGTCCTCCTCCCCGCCCCACCCCTTTTCCCCACCCCACCCCCCTCCCGCACAGTAGCAGCTCTGGGCCCACTTGCAATTTGATCTCCTCAGGCCCAAATTTCTCTAGAAGCATCCTGCAAAGAAAACACAACTTAAAGGCTTTGATGCTGCCCTCAAATAACCAAGACACTCTCATATCACAGTTCAAGCAACTGTCATTGTCTCTCACTTAAAAAAACAAAACACTTCAATCCTTCCGACGTTAAAGCTTTCTAAAAAGTACACCAAGAAAAACTGTAATGGCTACTTTATTCTAACACAAGAAAAAATTGTGTTTGGTTTTTTGCTTTTTCTTAAAATGGAAATCAAATTGCAAGCTGGCAGGCTCAACCTGAGAACATGTTTGTGTGGCCCACACAGTGTTTAAAAAATACTTGGGTTCGTTGTCGGCATTTTCAGATTGGGAAATTTCACTTTAAAGTTAAAGTAGTCATCTTCTCTTGGAAAATATGGACCTACTGTGTGTTCATTTCTCCAGCCAGAGGTAAAACTTCTCTGCCATCAAGTCCAGTCCAGCTCATGGTGGCCCTTGAGGGCAGAGCAGAACTGCTTCCTTGGGTTTCCGAGGCTGTAAATCTTCACGAGAGCAGAACACCTCATCTTTGTGGTCGGTTCCCACTGCTGACCTTGCAGTTAGTGTCCTAACATACTATACCCCACCAGGGTGGGAGGCAACACACACTGGTCTATTTGTGGCCGGTTAACTAAAGATCGGAGAGTTGTCCCTTTGGGGATCTTTTCTGCCTCAAATAAATGACCCAAACAATAAAGCTCAACCAGGTCACAGATGGTTTATGTCCTTGAACTTGCCACCTTAGCTCACCATAGGTAACTCAATCCACAATCAAACTGAGAGCCACCCAGTGGAACAACCCAGACAGATTTGGCAAGAATGTTGACACACGTGGAACATGGAACTAATGCCATCGATCAGTCTATGTGTGGGCTATCAAAGGGGAACTTAGCTTGCTGGGTACAACTTTCATCCAAAACACAAGAAAGTATTATACTTTAAAAAATTATGACGTGAGTAAGGCTATGTGTTAAGACATTGCTCATTAACCATTTCAGAGAGTGCATAAGGAGACCCTCCATTGCTTACTAAGTCCACGGCTACATCAAGGTAACATATTTTTCTAGCTGTAAGAAATCATAGTAGGAGCCCTGGTGGTGTACTGGTTATGCATTGGGTTGCAACCGCATGGTCAGCAGTTCAAAACCATCAGCAGCTCCTTGGGAGAAAGGCTGGGCTTTCTACTCCCGTAAACAGTCGCAATCTCAGAAAACCCACCGCGGGTAGGCGCTGAGTCAGCAGTGAGTAATAAACTCTAAGTTCTAGATTCCATGAATCCTTTATTTAGATTTACATTTGATATACGATAAAAGCTTTTCAAATCTCTACACTTTAACACATTTCATGAAAAAGAATCTGCTTCTCAAACTAACCTTGGTATGCCCTCCTTGCTGAAAACAGTGGCTGTGTTTTCTAATCAGGTCAGAGTCACTTAAAGAGCCCAATAGCTTCTGTCTCTACCCCACCTGACAAGGGCAGGGAGCGTAGTTGACAAAAAGAAAACACCTCACTGCCATCGAATCAATTCCAACTGAAAGCAGGCCAAATAGGAGTCCTGGTGGGGTGGTGGGCGACATGTTGGATGCTACGAACCCCAAAGTCAGCAGTTTGAAACCACCAGCCCCCAAATGGGAGAAAGTGGAAGGTTTTCATCCTGTAAAGAGTTACAGTTTCAGAAACCCAGGGGTCAGTTCTACCCTGTCCTATCGGGTCACTGTGAGAACTTGACAAAACCCTTCTGACCTCACACTCGGGTGACTCAAGCTGAATTCAGAGCAGCGAACCACACATCGGCAGGGGTCGGTGACATATTGCTACGCTCTGAACATCAGCTTTCAGAGAGACGAAGAAGGAAGGCGTAGAGATCCATTTCCAAAACGGAGCCACTGTGCAAAGCCTATGAAAAATCCTATGAAATGCAGATTGTGGGGATGGCCCAGGACCACACAGTGCTTCCGTCTGCTGTGTCTGAGGTCACCAGGAGTTGGTGCCAAGTTTGGTGTTCGGCCCTAGCACGAATGCGAGTGCCTGGCAGGTGTCTCCCAGGTGCTGCTAAGAATGCTCATCGTGGAGTATTAATTGTGAAAAGGGCATCAATCTTGAGTTGTGGCCAGATTCATACAGAGTGCTAAGCAGCTCTTCATTACCGCCACTAACCGGGAAACAAAAGTAAATTGAACAAAACTGCATCATAGATGATACGATTAGACATTCGCCTCCTCTCTCTTCCAGGAATGTAGCAAATAAAAGTCTCAAAACCAAACTTACTGCCATAGAGTCAATGCTGACTCCTGGTGAGCCCGTAGGGCAGGGGAGAGCTGTCCCTGTGAGTTTCCGAGACTATAAGCCTTCTTTCTTGCACAGAGCAGCTGGTGTTTCGAAGTACTGACCGACACAGAACCACTATGCCACCAGGGCCCCCCAACAAAAGACTAAGGGATAGACTCCACTGGCGACTTACCCCTGGAAGGGAAATGATGTTCTGTTGGCACTACTGGCGCGTAGTGAATTCAGAGTATTGCTGACATCGTTATTAGCTCTTCTTCTAGAGCACCCCGCCTTTTCCCATCACTAAGACAGCTGAACCAAAGCCTGCGAGCGCTGCTGATGATACAAGATCGTTTGACCATCACCAATCCATCCCCCTTCCATTCTGAGGCCCTGAGTACAGGGCTCCAGATTTAGAATATACATCCCCTGCAGTCCCTCGTCAGGACGAAAATCATTATTCGCTCCTGAAGTTTGACTACAAAAGGCCAGTCACAGTTCCTGGCTCTGTGTTGTAAAGGAAATAATGCACGTTTAAATATCACTGAAACAAGCATTCTTTCCTTCAGTGTCTCCACAGGACAAAAATGTGCTTGCTACAAGGGTTTCTTTTATAAACAGAGACAAACAGGAATCAAACAAGCATTTCTCATAATGACCTTGTTGTTGTTGTTGGCCATCAAGTTGATTCCAACTTCTAGTAATGCGCTAACTTCGTAACCCCAAAGGCTAACTAAACAATTCCTTTATTCTAGTAATGACAAAACCATTTCTCTCCACTGAAAGCTCAGTAATACCACAGGTAACCTTGCATGTGTTCCTATCCACATTTCTGCTCTAAGTCATATGAATCTGCCATTTTACAAACTAGGTAACCAAAAACCAAGCCCACTGCCATCGAATCAACTCCAATTCTTGTCAGGGAGTAGTTCAAAATAGAACTGCCTGTGCGTCACAGGGTTGTCAATAGTAAAAGGGTCCTGGGTGATGGAAACAGGTTGACTGGAATACTCATCTGGTGATCTGTTCCCATACAACCTGCTGCTGTTAAGTGCCACTGAGTCAGCGCCAACTCATAGTGACTCTATGCACAACAGAACTAAATACCGCATGGTCCTGCACCAGTCACACAATTATGTTTGAGCCCATTGTTGCAGCCACTGGGTCAAGCCATCTGGTTGGCGGTCTTCCTCTTTTCATTGGCTCTACACTTTACCAAGTGGATTAGGCAGGGCTGTCTAGAGAAACAAAACCAGGTCACTTTTGATTTTAGATAGATACCAGGTCACTTTTGATTTTAGATAGATAGATAGATAGATAGATAGATAGATAGATAGATAGATGGATGGATGGATGGATGGATGGAT
Organism: Echinops telfairi; assembly: GCF_000313985.2. NCBI lineage: Eukaryota > Metazoa > Chordata > Mammalia > Afrosoricida > Tenrecidae > Echinops > Echinops telfairi. Next base: position 43,084,076 of record NW_022111369.1, read on the forward strand.
GGATGGATGGATGGATGGA
>NW_022111369.1:43085020-43089164 GCF_000313985.2 Echinops telfairi
AGAAAATGTTTTGAGAATGATGTACAAATGCGCTTTACACAATTGATGTGTGTATGGATTGCGATAACAGTTGTATGAGCCCCTAATAAAATGTTTTTTTTAAAAAAATAGGTAAAGGAATGTAACAGATATAGATACATATATATATTCCTTCTATATATAGAGAGAGAATTAATTTTGATAAAAATCCAGTTAATTAATGTACACAGCAGTAGAGAGGGTTCAGTTCAACTCACTTCCATGGAAGAGTTAATATCCTGAAAGTCCTTCAACTCATGTTGGCTGCCGGGTCCAAAGTCAAGGAAGCAGATAGCAGAGTCCTGCCTTGGGCAAGGCAAGCAGCAGGCAGCAGGGTGGGTCACCAATAGTCAGTAGCTCAGGAGCTTAGCAAAGCAGGCCCAGATGGGATATCAAACTCAAGCAATGCAAGTCGACAGGATCCACCAGCCTCAGACTCAAGCGATGTACACACCAGCAGCATGGTGAAGCAGGTCTCAAAGGAGCCTCAAGCTCTAGTGACAGGAGCCACAGATGGCCTGGTCCACAGGTAATGTAGCTCACAGGTTGAGGCAGAAACTAACTAAAGCAGTAGCATGCTCCAATCACCAGAGTACGGGAAGGGGTGGGGGAGGATGGGGGAAAGGTGGCGGGCCTTGTGGAGCCATTTATGTCTTTGCCCTCCAATCAAACTGTGACCTGATTAATCCCACATGTTCCAATTGGCCAGGTTGGCACAATAAATCTATCACACCAAGTATAATGTCCTTGACCACGGACAGGTCTCTCCTAATAACATGTCCAAAGTACGAAGTTTCACCATCCTTATTTCTAAAGAGTATCCTGGCTGTACTTCTTCCAAGACACATTAGTTTGATCTTTTTAATATTCTTTACCAGCACTATAACCCAAATCCATACAACCTAGAAAACCCTATAGACGTTCTACTGTTATACGGGTCACTATGGATCAGAATTGACTCAACAGCATCTAACAACAATAAAACCAACCAAAAGGTTGTTGGTTCAAACCCACAGAAGCACGTGAAGAAAGGCCCAGAGAGCTGTCCCCATACAGATTACAGAAAAGAAGACCATATAAACCAATTGTTCTCTGTACATATGAGATTACTGTGAGTCAGAATCTACCCTATGACAATGAGTAATCTTATGGAAGTATAAACTACTAGGCCTTTCTTCCACGATGTCACTTGGAGAATTCCAACCACCAACTTTCTGGTCAAAAGCTAAGCACAAAGCATTTGCACCACCCAAGGGACTAAAATCAAGGTAAGAGTCACTGTAAATTTTAACTCAGAGATTCAGTCAATCTGACAAGTGCTGGCTTAACAGCAATCCCTGAGCCCAGTAGTAAGAGTTCAAATCAAGCAACTTGGCTCTGGAACTAAGTTTTCTAAAGAGATTGGCCTACAGATGAGCTTTCTTTCTACCTTAACAGCCTGGTGAATACAGCACTACTCATTCGATAAAGCTGAGTGATAAATATTGCATACAAAAAAATGCTTAAGTGTTTTAAATTATACATAATCCCAAATGTTCAATATGTTGTCATTGTTGGGTGACATCAAGTCAACTGAGACTTAAAGCAACTTCACACGACAGAGTAGAACTGACTCATACGATTTTCTTGACTGATGGCCATGAAAGCTGATGTGTACGTCGTTCCCCCAGGGAACTGCTGTGCGTTTGAGCCACCAGGCTCTCTGTTAGCAGCCGAACCCTTAACCATTGCTAGGGTTTCTTAGATTCGATGGACACATGGTAATCCGAGCCTTCCAGTGACACTCCCATCTCTGGGTTCAAACTTGGCTTTTATAATGACAATGACATTTTATAATGATAATGACAGTGATGACATGTTTCAGACACACGGAATCTCACACATCTATGATCTCATTACCTATCTTTGTCAAGCCATAACTTTAACCATCCTTAAGTTCAATGCAGAAGAGCCCTGGGTACTTCTCCCTAATTCCAGTGTCCTCCTTCTCAGAGGCCACTAGCTCAGCACTTAAAGCAAAATGAGGTCAAGCACTGCCTGGGACTGAGTTCTGTGCAGTTACATAATCTCCTGTCAGCCTGAGAAAGGGGTGGAGTCTAGCCTGTCAATGAGGTCGCTGGTTGATGACCTTATTTGGAGGCGCAACAGAGAAAAATAGCTCACTGGAGGCCAGACACACTTTCTCTGCTACACATTCCTGTGGGAGCTATGCTGATGCCGACAGAGCCAGAGCCCTGGAGCTGGAGGAGCCCCATGGAGACCCCTGCCAGCACTGAGATGCGTCTACTGCCACTGGATCCACAAGACTTTCCACCTACTAGCCTGTGATCTTCCTGCATCATTGCATGGGCTGTGTTAGTCTGAAGAGGAATTTATATACTGCTATGAGATATATGGACTAATATTGTACTTAAGGACTTGATCTGGACTGAGCTGGGATGTTTTCTCAATATACAATTGCTCTTTTATATAAAGCTCTTCCTTATACACATATGAGTGTCTCTGGATTTGTTTCTCTAATCATCCCAGAATAACACAAGTTCTAAGTAATCTGGGGGGAGAAAGAGTAGAGAGAAAAGAGACAACCTAAGATTGAACAGGAATGGATTACTGGCCTGAGTGATGGGATAGGGCAGGGATTGGTGGAGTGTGGCTCGTGGACTCATGTGGCTCTTTCGGTAGTACACGTGGCTCTGAAGTAAAACTGAAACGTTTTTTTAAGGATATTATTCAGTTAATGGTGATTTATTTATGGCTCTCAAATGATTTTAAAATTGTTGTGAGGGACAGCATTGGCTCTTCCATCTCAAAAGCTTGCTGATCCCTGGGATAGAGGATCATATAATTTTCTCTACTTTTACATAAGTTTCAAATAATTTTTTTCTAAAACAAACAAAAGAGGTCAGACTGTACATACTTCTTAGGCTACACTATCCAAAATGGCAGCCATCAGCTATAGCCATATGTGATGATTTGAAATTAAATATATGTTAGTTAAATTTTGATAAAAATCCATTTCCTTGGTTATACGAGCCACATTTCAAGGCTCAGTTACCACCTATGATTGTTGTCAGCTGGTGCTATTGAGTTGGTTTGGAGTTCACAGCAGTGCACAGCGAAAGAATGATGAGATGCTCCGAGTCCAGGAAGATGCAGCATTGACAACCTGGATAGCAGTGCTAATCTGAAGCAGATGGGCCGTCGTGAGTGGGAATCAACTAGGGCTTGGTTTGTCTTGGTTTAAGAATCTGCTGTAACTAAGAGGAAGAAGAGGTGGCTTTGGGATCATTGTTGACCAGGGACATGTCACTTCACTCAGCAGGCCCAAGTCATGATCCGCATGAAGGAATTAGGTCAAGAATCTAATACACCAATCCCACAGAGTTGCAAAGATCAACTTTTATCCACTGCGATCTAATCAGAGGAAAAGGATGTAGGAATGACACAGTTCCTATTGGGACAGCCACGTAGGGTATGGCATGAGTTTAGCGGCCAAGCCAACAAGCAACTTAGCAATAACATTCCAAAAAGTATTTTTAAAGACCAGAAAAATCCTCAGCAGTGTTCCTTTGTGGAATGGAAACATCACACATTTCAGCTTCCAATTTGTTTTCTCCACCCACTCCCTTTCTTGTGGGATCGGAAAACAACTTTTTCTACTAGCTAACACGCAATTTTCTCATGGTTAGTATTAAAAATTAAATCGAACTGCCTATATAAGATTATTCACGGGAAGCTGGAATGCACCATTTGGGCCAAAACACCAAGGTACTTGCATGTGATGCACGCCAAGAAGGCTGCTACCAGGACTGAGGTCTGTGGGAAACAGAAGCGCGAAGAGAGTGTGTGTCAGTGGTTCTCAACCTTCCCAATTCCGCGACCCTTGCATACAGTTCCTCATGCTGTGGGGACACCCCCAACCATACAATCATTTTCATGGCTACTTCATAGTTGTCATTTTGCTCCGTTATGAATCGGGAGATCCCTGTGAAAGGGTCATCCAACTCTGTGTTAGTCTGGGTACTTTAGAGAAACAAATCCACAGAAACTCATGTATAAGAGAGAGTTTTATATAAAGGTTAAGTGTGCCGGGAGATCCCCTTGCAGAGGGGTCTCGGGGAGGAGA
>NW_022111369.1:43089844-43091292 GCF_000313985.2 Echinops telfairi
CATATGTCCAACACCAATCCACAAAGTCCTCCTCCATCTCACAAAACAGAGGCAATGATGCCAACTGCAGGAGGAAAGCCAAATCTGTGAACGTGTAAATATCTCAGTGCTGGCAGGGGTGTCCACATGGCTGCTCCAGCACCCAGGGCTGCATCGGGGTAGGTCCATGTGGCTTCTCCTCAGGGATGTCTTGCAGGAAGTAAGCCTCACCAGCTGAAGCAGGGAACTGGCTAAGGCAGCTTGCACCCTGGTCTGACCATCACAAAGCAAGAGACCTAAGAACTAGAAAGGCAAGGCTCACCAGGCCATTTATCTATCTGCCCGCCCTTCAAATAACCCCACATGTGTTTATCAGCCAGATTGGCACAATAAAACTTAGTTATATCAGACCCCAAAGGGGTAGCGACCCATAGGTTGAAAACCGCTGATGTGAACAAACTCAACATTCATTCATTAAGGAGTCTCGGAGGCCAGAGCTCCCATGGAGGAAACCCTGACATGTGTGGGTTGGAGATGTGTGGGGTGGGTTGCAACAGGCCCAAGTTATGATCCACATTCCTCACATCTGGAATCATAGGCAACATCATGATAAATGGAGAAAAGGTTGACATTTTTGAGGATTTTGTCTTACTTGGATCCACAATCAATGCTCACAGAAGCACCAGGCAACAGATGAAAAGACATTGTACATTAGGTGAATCGGCTGCACAAGATCTCTAGAATATGGAAGAGCAAGAATGTTATTTTGAGGACTGAGGTGTGCCTGGCCCAAACCATACTATTTTCAATTGCCCCGTTTCATGTAAAAGTTGGACACTGAATAAGGAAGACCCAGGAGAATTTATGCTTTTGAATTGTGGTGCTAGAAAAGAATGTTGAAAGTACCATGGACTGATTGCTGAAGGGGCACACTGATCTGTATTGGAAGAAGAAAGGCCAGAGTGCTCCTGAGAAGCAAGGATGACCAGACATCATTTTCTATACTTTAGACATACTGTCATGACAGACCAGACCCTAGAGAATGGCACCATGTTTACTGGACTGGAAAACACTCTTAAAGGCCCACAAACAGTCCGTGAACTAACTACAAGCTTTTCTTTCTTGTTGTGTTTTGTTTTGGGGTTTTTTGGTCATTGATTTGTTGTTGTTGTTTTGTTGTATATTGTTGCTCGGTTTTGCTCCATCTTGTTTTTGTGTGTGGTATTATCTCCGCAGGTCTGTCTAAATAAAATAGGCTGGATGAACAATCTGGAGGAATAAACAATGGGACCGACAGTTCCGGGGGGACATGGGAGAAAGGGAGGTAACAAACCCAAGGACAGAGGAAAAACAAGTGATCCAAATTGGTGGTGAGGAGGGTGCAGGAGGCCTGGTAGGGCATGATCAAGGGTAATGTAACCAAGAAGAATTAGTGAAACCCAAATGAGACTGAGCATGATAGTGGGACA
>NW_022111369.1:43093589-43095121 GCF_000313985.2 Echinops telfairi
TCTTTAAAGTCACCTTCTTGTGGCATTTTGACCCAAGCCTTATTCCAAGGCTTTGAACTCAGTGATGGAGAAAGCATCTCACTGCATTTCTGGTCTGCTTTGGGGGGAGATTGGGAAAGAATGTGGTTTGGACATCTTCACTCATGAAGCTGGCTGGGATTCAAAAATCCTTACTGGAATCAACGAACTGGAAGCAGGAAAAGTCACTGAGGACTGAAAACACAAGCTGTTGGTGAGAGAGAGGCTAGCCATGGCTTAGCCCTAACCCCACCTCCCTCTCCCATCAACTCTCCAGACTCAATTCTGACTCACAGGACCCTGTCCAGGCCCAGGCAAATCTCCTTCACATCATGTCTCTGAGAATCCCATTACCCTGTGTTAGCTCATTAAAAGCTAGTTTAAAAGTTAGCGCCTCATTTTTCCAGTCTTAGAGCTCATGGTGTAAGCCTATACAGTCTCTGATTTTTGTCTCAAGGAGGTTTTAAAAGTTTTGGCTTAGGTATCAAAAACATATTTGAATGAACAAATTGATTTTCTCTCTTACACTCGGTCCCTAGCAGCCAGAATAGAAAATATGTAATTGATGTGAAATGGATACGAGTTAAACAAAATCTACACGCCCACCCTGGGAGGCAGCTCGAGGGGAAGAAGCTAGTCCCCTGGAACTAGAAACAAAAACGACAATTTAGGCTCTATAAGCTTGAAATCTGCTTCCAATAAATAGTTATCAAAAGTTAGGCAAAAGATCATCTCGTTCTGGGCATATATTTATTTTTTTGTATCCAGTGTAGCTTAGTATATTTCAATAGTGAATTCTCACAAACCCTTATTTGAATAATACAGTAGAGTCCTTGGATAGTACACCAAGGGCTAACGGACCTGATTCCAATCCACCCAGCAGAGCCCAGGAGAAAAGGTCTGGAGCTCTCCTCCTACAGAGCCTAGGAAGAAAGGCCTGGAGATACCTTTCTAAGATATTCAGCCATTGAAAGCCCTATGGACCAACTCTACGGCAACCTGAGTCAAAATCAACTCAACAGCAACTCAGCGGACCATCCCTTCCCTTAGTGTCTGGCAGTGCAGAAGAATGCATGCATGTGGGCAGGACTAGCAGAACCTAGTGCTGCACGGTAATGAGAGGGTTTTATATATTTTAATGTTCACAACTATATTTAAGTTCCTCTTTATTAAATATATGTAATAGTTTCAAAGAGAAGGGGACTCCAGAGCACTATGTGGGTGACCCATGAGGGCCACAGACCGGCACTGCTGCAGTAACTCAAAGAGAAGTCAGCACACCTGGATTGCAAACGTGTATCTGGTCCGTGTGCCTCCCACGCTCTCACCGAGCATGTTTGATTGGAAGAAGGGAAGCCTACACTACCGAGAAGGGGCAAATGCTCCGTTGACAGGGCATCAGCTCCTCTGACGGGAACAGCGATGTGCTGAAGGTGGTGGCTGGTGCCGTCGAGTCAGCTCGACCCATATCGCCCTCACATACAAGAGAGCGAAACCCAGCCCGAGCCTGTGCC
>NW_022111369.1:43095388-43097586 GCF_000313985.2 Echinops telfairi
GGCCCGTGCTACTTGCAATACTCGTTTGTCCCAACCGTCATTCAGATTGCAGCAAGTCTTCAATCTTCCTTTCTTCATTGTCCGACTTTCCCGTGCTCATGAGGTGAATGAAAATACCAGGGCGTGAGTCAGGCCCAAACTATGTGGTAAATCTACCTTGAAGAACGGACTGCATGTACCTTGCTCTCTTCCCTCCTGACCAGTCTCCTGTTGGTCCACTCTCTCCACCCCTAAGGAAAGCTAATGTCCGCGCTACAAGGGGCGTCTTGAAGATGCCCTGGTGGTGCTATTGGGTAAGCGCTATGCTGCTAACAAGATTGGTGCTTCAAATCCACCAGAGTCTCAAAGTCACCAGAAAGATGAGGCTTCTCTGCCCGGGTGGTGGCCGACGGCCGAGGAGACTCTTACCTAGGGTTGCTACCAGTTGGAATGGATTCGATGGCAGTAGTTTACCACCTGCCGGTGGGCAGTTCTGATGTGAGCCCAGTCTTCAGTGTAATGACAATGGTAACTTGTCCGGGATAAGTAACTTTACCGAGGATGTGTGTGGCAGGCATTGCTGGAAGCATTTTGTGTGTACCACCTCAGTAAAGCCCGGAGGAAGATCCTGCTCAGATGAGAAACAGGAGCTACCCAAAGAAAGTAACCCGTCTCAGGGCAGAGCTTGTTGAGTGGCAGCGCTGGACATCCACAGCCTGAGAAGTCCGGCGTCCGAGTCCACACTCCTGACCAAAAGGCTACAAACGACTGCCCTTGGGGAGACGCGAATGGTGTCCTTCAATGCATCTGCTGATAGGAAGGGACAGTCTGGGAACAGTTTGGTTTGGGAACATCTCAGGGGAAATGAGTCTGCTGAGCAGCTGGAAGGCCTAATGGCCTCAAAGCCATTTCCCAGAGAATACAGTCCCACCGCGGGGGGGGGGGCCCCCACAGAGCAGCACAGAAGGTCCCCGCGCATCCCAGGATGAGGATGCCACTACAAGCCATCACGAGGGGGCAGGAGGCAGGACCCCACTCAGCCTGCGCTTCATTCTGGCTGTTTGTCTCTCTCCTTCTCTCCCCTGCCCCTCTCTTTTAAAACCACTCTAAGAATCAAGAGTAGGACGAACAGAGTGAGAAAAGTCAGACAGGCAGACAGGTTTTGTTGGTCGGTTGGCTGAAGAGAGCGCACACTTGGCTGTATACAGTAAATTCCCTGACTACAACAGTGTGAAATACATTATTATTTACAGTATTCACTACTCCTCCCTCGCAGAGGATTTGACTCAATGGCCTTGAGTTTTTATGCACAGCTTCTTGTATGCTTTAAATAACTTCTAGGTTACTTACAATACCTAAGACCACGTAAATGCCACATGATGGCACTTTCTGCTCCCACTTGACCTTGGAGGGATTTCTCTGACCACTATATTGCTTAGTCTTCTCCCCTGGGTGTTTCTGATTCACGGTCGGTTGGAGCTAAGGATGCAGAGCCCAAGGGTCGAGAAGACCTCTGACGATGCACGCAGATGTGCTGACAGCAGAGTCTCTGGTTCTAATGCCTAGCTCACCTGCTAATGTTCCACACCAGATTAGGTAAGTGCCCACCCCTGTGTGCCTCCGTTTCCTTGTCTGTATTATTCACTTCTCAGGAATCTTGTGAAGACATGGTAAGTGGTCTTGACAGTGATTTGAGCAGCAAAATTAAAATGTAAGGTTCTAAACAGATTTCCTTCATCCAAAGGCTTATGGTCCAGCGGGTATAAACAACTGTAATGGGTACATGTAGTGAGATGCGCAGGGTTGTTAATGGTCTGAACCTGGTTCACTCACTCACTCACCCACTCACCCACCCACTCACTCACTCACCCACTCACCAACTCACTCTCTCAACTCACTCACCCAGTCACTCACTCACCCAATCACTCACTCACTCACTCACTCACTCACTCATGCAGTCACTCACTCACCCACCCATCCACTCACCCACTCACTCACTCACCCAGTCACCAACTCACTCACCCAGTCACTCATTCACCCAGTCACTCACTCACTCACGTAGTTACTCACTCACCCACCTACTCACCAACTCACTCACTCATGCAGTCACTCACTCACCCACTCATCCACTCACTCACTCACTCACCTAGTCACTCACTCACTAACTCACCCACCCACCCACTCACTCACTTACGCAGTCACTCACTCACTCACTCACC
>NW_022111369.1:43098706-43107959 GCF_000313985.2 Echinops telfairi
TCAACCAACTTCGAGGTGAGTCCATGGTGAAGAAGGAATCCTGGCTATCCGGCTGGAGTTCGGGGGCTGCTCTTGCATGTCGTCAGAAGCCTTCTACTCCTGGCACCTCCACTGGCGACAGAAGGGAGCGTTGCTGAGGCCTGTGCCGTCCCCACGATTGGCTGCAGGCAGGGCACTTGTGATCCACCTTGCCTTCACCGGTTGATTGTTCAGATGAGATTGGGTGCCTGTCGAGTGGTGTGGCCATCTCACTCACTGCCTTCCAGTTGCTGCCGACTCCTGGTGACCCAACAGCGCAGAGTAGAGCTGCCTCTGTGAGGCTCTCAGACTGTGACTCTCCACGGGAATCGAAAGCCTCCTCTTTCTCCTGAGAAACAGCTGGTGGTTTCAAACTGCTGACCTTGTGTTAGCAGTGTAACCACTACACTACCTGGGCTCCTTGGTATGACCACAGCTTGGCAGATTATCAGAAGCTGAGCTAGCTCCGGGCCTTTCTTCCTTGTCTGTCTTACTGCACAAGCCGTGCTAAAACCTGTTCAGAAACACACACCTCGACTGCCAGCAGGGTGGCAGGGCCTAGAATTGAACCTGGATCTCCCATGGAAGATAAGAATTCTACCATCGAACTACCAGTGTCCCTGGGCACAGGGGTAGATAGAAAATAAAGTGTCATGAAGGGCTATGTAATAAGCATGCACGTCGTAAAGAACCCACTCCATCATCTGGTCCCTTCTCTCCTGCCTGCCCACTCTCTATGGTGATGTCCCAGCAATGCTCCACGCCCTTTCCCTTTGCATACGCTAGTCCCTTGGCTTGGCATACTTTTCCACAGCTACTTTCTCATCTCCCTTCCCATGCTAAGTCCAATCAGAAAATGAGAGCGGCAGGGACTGGGTCTCAAGCACTCACGGTTGTAACTTCAGCACCGGCACACAGAAAGAATACAAGAAAGAGCTGATCGCACCGTCAGATTCCAAAAAACCGAACTTACTGCCATCGAGCTGCTTATGATTCACAGCAACCCTACAAGACAGAGTAGAACTGCCTCTATGGGGTTCCAAGACTAAATCTTTCTGGGAGTAGAAAGCCTTCTCTCTCTCTCTCTGTCTGTCTGTCTGTCTCGGAGCAGCTAGGAGTTTAGAACTGCTGACTTTGAAATAAGCAAACTTGAAAATTATTACTGATGTGTTCAAGGGGTGAGGCTATTTTGATTTTCAATTTCTAACCCTTCTATAATATTGTGATCCAACTTCTTTAAGAAACATTTAGAAATAATACATAGCAAAATTACAACTATTAGAAGCAATTACCAAAAACAAGCAGGACCCACTTATATAGACTCGCTAGGCTAAGCATGTATATATCGATTAAAGTTTATTAGTGGTTGTCAGAATGAGTGCTGAGGGTGAGGTGGGAGCCCACTACCTCCAGGATACTGAGCTTCTGTGAAGGATGATGGAGAAATGTGGAACAAATCATTGTGATGGTTTAAATAATGATAAGCATAAACAATGCCACGAAACTGTACTCATTAAGAATGGTGAAATAAAAAAATAAAAAAAAGAATGGTGAAATGCTTTGTTGGATATATGAGAGGCTTCAGAAAGTTTATGGAAAATGGAATTAAAAGATAATGGACAGCCATCTAAGTGAGGCGTCAACTAAGTCCCACGGAAGTACATCAGCCAGGGAGAGGCAAGGATTGTAAATAATCTGAAGGCACAGTATCAGGGCTTAAATTGAGAGCACGCGGTTTGCAGAAGGCTAGGATGGCAGCCGAAGCCCAAAATCCATTGGCAGCGTACCCACAGGGATTAGACCTCCGGTGAATGCCCTCCGACCAAAGTCCCGGGATGTGAATAGCCTTGCTATCCGATAAAGAGCACTGTAAAGTGCATATGGCAGATGCAGGTGGGTTACAATCTACAATCCTTTGATCTCCCTTTTGACCCATCTGAAAGTTGCGTCAGTTTTCAATGTTTTCTGCTTTCTTTTTTCCCTACTTTTTGATTGAGTTTTTTCCCTGTTTTATTTTGTCTGAGTTCTGTTTGCTTGCTTCCTGTTTATGTTTTGTGTGATTTTCTGTAAATGAAATCTAGGATTGGTAAATCTATAGAGATAGTAACTGGATTAATAGTTACCTAGGGGCATGGCAGGGGAGGTTGGATGGAAAGGGGGAACTAACAATGAGTATGAGAAGAAAATATTCTGAAATGGATTGTGGCGGTGACGGCACGACTCTTGTTAATTTGACTGAATGATTAAATTGTCTGATGTGAATTATATGCCAAGAAAACTATGTTTTAAAAAGATAATTTTTTCATGAAGTTTTGAAGTCCCCTGGTATATTTGCCATAATAGGAAGGGGGAAAAAAGGGGGGGGGAGCTGTTCCTTTTGGCAGATGAAGTCTACCCTAGTCTCTACCACCTAACCCCTCTAATCACACATCACACTGTCCCAGAAGGCCACAGCTCAGCAGTTAGACTCAATGTGCCCTACTACTCCATTTCCTGCGACCTTTGATTTGAACAAGGTATGACCTCACTCACTAGCACGGAAGACCTTAGGGGACATAAATGTGGCTCTAAGTTGGCAGTTCAAACCCACCCGTGGCATCATGGAAAAGAGCGGGTCACATGGTCGTCATGCATCCGAATCGGCTCCGTGGTGTTGGTCTGGACTGAGTTGGGTTGGTTTTTTTTAAGTCTCTCTGATTTTGTCCCAGCGGGGGATGGACTACTTTATTTCATAGCGCCCCCAAAAATTCTCTTTGGAAGCTTGTCTGCATCACTTTAGCCCAAGTATTGTGTTTACGTTTAACAGCAGCAGCATTGATGGGCTGCCAGCAGGGCCTGCCTGGGTCAGGAGAGGTATTGTTTAGTTGGAAGTGAGTTTTCTGTCCATCTGTATTAAAAAGGGGGTGGAGGGGCAGTATCAATTATAGTAAAGTAGGTCTTGGGAAAAACACAGAAGCTTTAGATGTGCTGGGTCTTTGTTTATATAATGGTTCAGCTTCACTGACCCCAGTTGAGCTGGGTCTTGCTAAGTGTCTGAAAGACAGTTCCCAACGGAATGATACACTCCAAGAAAACACCCCTTCCTCCTCACTCCTGACCAAGCTTAAGGTCCTCTAAAAGAATCACAGGCACAGAAAACTCTGATCCTAGCCTGCTCCGTCCAGCACCTACACTCAAAGACCATTATCAGCTGTGGCATCATCGGTGCCTCTGAACACTGAGCCTTTGGGCAATCAATCAAAGCCGGCCATCCAAACTAGCGGCGTCACTTTCATTCTCGCCTTTGTCTGGACACAGACACGGGGTGGCCACTGCCAAAACATGAAGCATCCATTTCCTCCATTATTAGAGTGCCCAAATGGTGAAATATGGCCCATCCAGGCAATTTGGTCTGTAATTCGATGGGTCATGCTTGCTATAAATCTAAAGAAGTTGATGAGGATACATTAACAACCAAAAAACTGTTGTCCTAGGATGGTGAGATGTGGGCACCTCACCCTACTCGCTGCCATCTAGTCAATGCCGACTCATAGCAATCCTTTAGGACAGAGAACTGCCCCTGTGGGTTTCCAAGATGGTAACTCTTTATGGAAATAGAAAGCCTCCTCTTTGTCCCACAGAGCAGCTGGTGGTTTCAAACTGCTCACCTTGCTGTTAACAGCCCAATGCGCCATCTCCTAAACCACCAGGGCTCCCTGGGCTATGGGCAGTTTTGTTCTTTTAATCACTTCATGGGATATCTATGTTTTCACTATAAATAGACACAGCATTTTAAAATAAGACATTTAAAAGATAAAAAGTTAATACGCCATTTTCAAAAGATTCAAAAAGGAGGGAATACGATGCCTCAACTATTTCTTGCATTCCTTATGGACCATCAATGCATCAAGTAACTGCCACGCACTAGAGTTTGCATCCTTTACAGCACCCCCTCGCGCCCACCACCCCCACCCCCGATCCCTGGCCCTTTTCTCGTTTCAGACACCCTCCCCTGGACCTTCTGCAACTTCATTCATCTTTCCCCAGAGCACGGCACCAGGGACACACCCTCAAGTCAACGCCAGTCTTAACAAGAGGAAAGAAGGTTCCATGACCATTATCTGAAACCCAGACCACCCCTTCAGGAACTGTACTCGCGAATGACCAAATCATCACTCTTTGACTCAGAAACGGGCACGTAATTCCCCTTTTTCCCTAAAGAGCTTACATTTTCCACTGACGTCACCTTAATGCACATGCATGCCAAATCTCTCAGAAAATAATTTTTTATTCCTTTTTCTTTATTCTTACTCCAGTATGCCGAGAAGGTCTCCCTTGCCCGTTGTTGGATCTCCAGCACCTCCAACAGTCCAAGGGCAAATACCCACCACCATCGAGTCCATGCTGACTCATAGGCAGGCCTACAGAGAGTTTCTGAGGCTGTACATCATTACAAGTGCAGACAGCCCAGTCTTTCTCCTAAGGAGTGGCTGGTGGGTTTGAGCCACTGACCTTGCGGTTAGCAGTCCAAGGCTTACCCCAAAGGGCCACACTCCCAGGGCTCCTTTGTACTTATATGCTCAATAAACAAAGACACCAGCAAACTCCTCTCCCATTGAGTTGATTCTGACTGAGAGCGACCCTACAAGGCAGCAGCAAATTGTTCTCTAGAGTTTGGGGTTGCAAACCTTGAAGGAAGCACAGCCTCATCTTCCCCTCACAACTTCCTCTTTCTCCCTCAGAGCTGGTGGTTAGCAGCCCAGCTTGCAGCCCACCTACTATGCCACCCGGGCTCTTTCAGTGTGTTCCACAGTGTTAACATGAGCACGTGAATGAATTTGAACTCAACAGATATCAGAACGATTAAAGATTGCTTCTTAACAAAGATCATAACGGATGCATGGCCACTGAGTAAGTTCAAAGACATACATCCTGCTAGAAGAGAAAAAAAGTAAGAAATATTTCTGTACTTGGGAAAAGGCCTAGCCAAATGACCACCCAAGTCTGTTTAATCTGTAGACGCTATACTTTTAATAAAGAGCACACTTAGAAATGGGACACTAAGTAAAGGAGAGTGATCAGTTACATTAGGTATCTGATTCTCAGGCTAAAGTAAATCAGGAAGCCCTGTTTAAAATAATAGCTGTCCTGGAACATGGAGGCAACAATGCTAATTCATCCAAAATATGGAGACAGCCCTGGGAGGGAAATGTTCCTATTGATCATGTTAGGAACCCTGGTGTACGACTGGGTCAGCACTAGTCACAAGGTTGCCAGTTCAAACCCAATGCTCCAATTGAAGAGGAGGAAGCTGTCTGCTACAGTGAAGATTTACAGCTTCAGTGTCTCTTAACAAGCATGAACATCATCTTACTATTGGTATTCATAAGCTCACTGAAAAATGGGACTGCTTCTTAAGAGTCTGTGTCTCTGTGGGAAGCACTGTACACTCAAATTCTACCCATATGCTTTTAATCTGAGTGGTTTTAATATGAGGGAGGCTTCAAATAGTTCATGAAAAATGGCATTAAATGATAATAAAAATTTCCCACATACACAAAAAAAGGTTTACAGCGTCAGAAAACCGAACCCGGGTCACTGTAAATCAGATTCAATGGTGCTAGGTTTGCGGGTTTTTCAGCTCATCAGTTTCACTCTGAAAAGCAGCTGGGCTTATTTCAGGGTCTTCTTTGGGCCAAACCCTAAAGTGAAAAAAGCTCTTATTTTTCAGCCAACATGTCCACTTAGGAAACATTCACTGAATTTGGTCCCTAGGTTTAAATGATCAGACCTGTACACAAGCTAGGTAACATGGCATTTGATATCAAAGAATTCTTGCATAGGAAAATGGATTATTGCCCTGGGACCTTACACTAAGATGGGAGGCCTGGCAGCGAAGTGGTTACAAATTGGGCTGCTAATCCCAAGGTCAGCAGTTTGAAATCACCAGTGGCTCAGTGGGAAAAAGATGAGGCTTCTTGGAAACTCAGAGGCAGTTCTACTTTGTCCTCTAGGGTCCACATGACTTCGAATCAAGTTGATGGCAGTAAGTTTTTGTTTTTTAGTTATACCAAGAAGAGTTTCATTCAAGAACATCTAACACTGGATGGGGAGTTGTTTATAGAGAAAGATGACATCCTCATGCTTTTGTTTTTCTTTTAAAAACCCAACTCTAAATGAGCAGCCAAAGACATTCCGTTCTCAGGTGAGTCAACTGTGGAGGCCTTCTTTTACCGGAGCACACGTCTCCCTTCTTCTGTTCAAACCACAGACCCGACAAGAGGGCAGGAGGGGCAGAGAATGCCCAACCTCAGGATGCTGTGTAGGTCACTGTGAGCTGAGTTGGTGAATTTCTCCAGGCGCGTGGGTTGTGATTTGAAGATTTGTGGGCTACAATGAATGTAGGCACCCACTTAGCCAGTCAGCCAGTGAACAGAATCAACAGGTTCAACAGGTCCAGAGAAAGGTGTCACAAGTTGGCTGTCATATTTTAAAAGACTTGTCATGATAGTGGGGGGGTTAGGAGGCCGCAAGGGAGCAGAGGTACATTGAGTGATCCATTAGTGTTCTACTGCACCCTGATTGACTCATCCCCTCCCTGCAACCGCTTAGTGGGGGGTATGTTCCATTGCCACAGGTGGGTTTTGGCTTTTTGCTCTGACCCCCCTCCATTCTCACCAATGCATTTTTGTTTGTTCGTTTACTGTTTGTTGAGAATCTTCTGATGCCTGTTGCTGGGTCTTGATGACACCTCATGAATGCACCAGCTGGTGTGCTTCTTCCATGTGGGCTTGTTGCTTCACTGTTGGATAGCCACTCCTCACCCACCACTGTCATGACCCCAGTGCTATATCCCACTCTGGTCTAGATGGGAGCATGTACATAGGTATAAGCAAGAGCTAACACTCACAACACATGGCACCCAGGAACAGGATTGGGAGTAGAGATACCAAAAGGGTAGAGGGAAGGGGGAAGAGGTGGGAGGGAGGACGGCACCAAACACCATGAATGGCGCATAACCACACACCTATCAAGGGATTGGTGGGGGGGGGGGCCAAAATAGAGGAGCTGATCCCAAGGGCTCAATGGAAAGTAAATGTCTAGAAAAGAATGATGGAATATATGTATTAATATATCAGATACAAGAGATATATGGATTGTAACAAGAGTTGTAAGAGCCCCCAATAAGATGATCTAAATAAAGACTTGTCAACTCTGTGATCAGTTCTGGATCACCCACACAATGACTCGGTCATAGAGATTCCTATTTTAAAATAAATTACACATACGCTTTTAAAAATCAGCTCCTCCTATCATCTGAATGAGGAGAGGTTTTACACCCACGTTCTGCGGGATTAAGGTCACATCTGGTCGACAGGCCTGGTGGTGTTGGATCTGATTATGGCCACATGCTGTTCCTATTTAACTGACATATATGAACTGAACTAATTTATTGAAAATGTGCGGCAAATTATTTCCTCCGCCTCCCCCACACTCAAGAATGCGTCCCTGGTAGGTGTTCTTGAAAAAGGCACCCCACCCCACTCCACAGACAGGCGTCCCATTCCCATGCGTTCTCCAAGTTATCTGGAGAAGTTCCTGTTCGGAATCTGCTCCCTGAAAATAAATATGGGTGAGGGGGTGGGGATTTAACCAAATACACTTGCTCTCTCTGCAAAACACAGGGACCAGCCCAGAGACTGTTCCCAAGTCTCTGCCTAACCATGATCCACGCCCACTAAGGATCACAATTCCTGTGAGAGGAGACCTGGATTCCTAAGAGTGTGCTCCTAAACAATGAAGAGTTTGAAATGCCTCAAAGCCACACCGTTACACTTCAGTAGTGTCCACTGCACATGTCTGACCCTGGAGCGGCATCTTTGAAAACACAATGGCAAGTCAGAAGGCAAAGTGACCCCAAAGACTTCCTGGTATGGGGGTGGGGTGGGAGAAAAGGCGTGAGAATCTGGGGAGAGGCTGGAAGTCACAGAAAGAGCCCAGTCAGAGGTGCACAGCCTTGAGTGCCTGGGGCTTCGGAACTTGTCGGTGCTTCCAAAGGATTTTGGTCTACAATGACAAAACCTCATACTCGGCCACCTGCAGCCGCACAGGGAGACCAGGGGAAGAGAAAAGGAAGAGGAGGAAGGAGGGAAAGCCGAGGAACAGACAACCACGGCGCCTCCAAAGCTGATGGGCGAAAGTGGACTTTGAACATCAACAAAGAGATAGAAAGAAAGCGGATTCCGCCTTTCCCACCCGGCGCGGGCTTCTAATAAAAAGAAAAGGCCACCGCAGCCGCCGCCTGGTCAGCCCCCGATTTCACCCAGTGATGCGCCGCACTCACTGAACCGCACCCCAAAAGTCCGGCTCCCCTCCCTGGGCAGCCGTGTCCCGGTCGGGGGCCGACTCCTGCGCGCACAGCCAGCAGGCGCGCCTCCCTGCCCGGCCCCCTGTTCCCAAATTCGGAGCCTGGGCCTCCCCTTCCCTCTTTCCATCCCTCTCGGGCGTGGGGCACCCGATTCTCCACGCACCCGCCCTCCCTTCCCCTTCTGGGACTCCCGCCTCGCTGCCCGCTGCCCGCTGCCCCCGGCCTGCCAGCTTTTCCATTCCCACCCGCCCGGACAAGGGGGCCTTTTGAAAACTTTGTCTATCTAGGGCTTTGTCCGCATCCTGGGCTGGGCCGTCACCCGGGTCTCACAATGCGCTGGGAAGCCACCCCGGAAAACCCACCCTTTTATTTTTAACCCGCGCCCACCACCGGCCGATCCTCGGCGTTCCGAGGGCCGGTCCCCAAGCTCTGCCCGCCCCCTCGGCGCCGGGAGCGCGGGAGGAAACCCCCGCACCCGGCGCCTCTCGGCTGTCACGAGGGGAAAGGTGTGCGCGGGCAGCCGAGAAAGGCAGCCGAGCGGCACTGCGGCGAAGAGCCCGGTTCGGGGCACACAGCAGGGGTCCTCGCCTGCCACGGCTCGGGAAAAGTGGGCGCGACGAGGCGAGCACACTGTTGCATCACGTCGTGGACGAGCCTCGGGGCTCCTCGCCTTCCCCGCAGCGCCGGCACGCGCCCGGGTGCCTGCACACACCCACAGCCACAGTAGCCGCGGCCGGGGCCCCGCGCTCCCCGTCCGCACCCTCCCCGAAGCAGGGAACCCCCTCCCCGGGCACTCACAGACGGTCTGCCCACGGCCACGGCCATCCCGGCTGCGGCTCCGGCTGCGCCCCGGTGCTCTCCGCCGACACTGGCTGCTGCTGCTCGCGC
>NW_022111369.1:43108561-43112915 GCF_000313985.2 Echinops telfairi
GCGCCAGCAGGGAGGGTGGCCGGGGCGGGGCTGCAGGCCGGCAGCCCCTCCGCGAGCCTTCCCCTCCTAAGGGGGAAAGTCAAAGTCAGGCTGTCACGGTAGCGTGCGGCCGAGGAAGGGACCACATGCAAGAGAGAGGCCGTCAGTGGTTTCGGCGGCGGACGACCCAGCCACCGCCTGCCTGAAAGGAAGACGGGAGCAAACGCCCCCGCTGCAGACTGGAGGCAGCTGTTGACTGCTCTGGAGCGTGGGGACGGAGGCCTCCCTCGGGTATAAATAGAGCCCCCCTGCTCACACCACAGTCACACTCGTGGGGACTCCAGGACCTTGTTTGATGGCTGGAGACAACCGACCTACCCAAAGCGCGCGTCGAGACAGAGTAGGGAAGGGGGCGCTGCCACGGCGGCAGGCAGGTGACCTTGGGGGCTGGGGAACTCCACCGTGGGCTAGGGTTTTTCCGGCCGATGGTTGAATGTCACTGCCCATCCACGTGGCCGGCCCTATAGCGGGATCTGAGGACGTGTAGGCTGACTGGGGCGGTGTCCACCGCGCTGTAGATTTCGCTGGGCCCCAGGGGGAGACCGTGACCGTGACGAGGTGATTAGGGATTTGGGCCTGTCGGTTTGAAGCGCACAGTGTGTAGAGGCGATGAAGGGCAGTTGGCCAGCTTTAGGATTGCGCCCAGGGAGGGCAGGGGAGTGGGGACAGCCAGGCATACTGAATTAGGGAAAAGGCAAATCCGCCTTTTCGCACTAGGGCGCCTCCGAGTCTGCCGGTGACTTCACACACCCTGGCCTTGCGTCTTTTGCTCCCGCTGTCTCCGCCTCCCTGGGGCCACGGAGTTCAAATGGGCCTGGTCATCTTGGCTGAGGCCAAGTAGCCTCTGGGCGGCGGCTGGGTCCTGGGGAGATGATAGCCACCGACCCTGAGTTCCACTGGCAAGACAGCCGGGGAGAGGGTTCTATGGTGAAAAAAAGGTGAGGGGTGAGGACTCAGGGTGCCCGCCCCGTTTGTGCTCAAACCCAGACTTGCAAAGCCACCAACCTCTGAAACTTCCACCAATCCCCGCCCCCTAACTTCAAGATGTGGAGGGAATGCCATTTTTGCCAGTGTGTTGGATTTCGATTACCAATGGATAGGGAAAAGAGGAATATTGTCTTTCATCTGCAATTCCTTCTATAAGGGACATTTTGTCGTGCCCCCCCCCCCAAAGGGGAGATTAGACAGCAGTATTATCAGTGCCCTGGTGCAAAGTCTCACGCCATTCACATTTCTTGTTATCTTGACAAGAGCAGCCTGCAGGACTTTAAAAGCATATATGCATTGACTGGTATTGTTTGCTTGTAAATGTTTATTTTGAAGCTCAGTTGACTAGATTAGAGATATGGGCTTTGTGGGTAGACTAGTTTATTCTAATCACAGAAGTTTACAGTTTTTCTCTCAAACTCTGCTAAGAAAAAAATCACTGAGAGTTTACTCTCTGCGTGTACCTTCACATTGACAATGAGCAATGCTTTATTTTTAAGTTTTATTGACATATAATTCATATAACATACAGTGCAATGGTTTGAATGTATTTAAAAGAGTTGTGCAGTCATCACCACAATCCATCATAGGACAGTTCCTTCATTTTTTTACTCATTAGCTCCCATTTTCTCCACCTCCCCTGCCATAATTCTAAGAAACTAGTAATCTAGTTACCGTCTCTATAGACTTACCTATTCTGGATTTCATGTGCAACACTGTGAGCCCCAATAACAATAACAAAGTAAAACACAGAGAAATGTTGATCCAAAAGAAAGCAGAAAATAATAACTCGAATCAGTTAAAAAGGAGTCAAAGGGGAAAGATGCTATATTATAACCTAATCATCTCTGCATTAGGGGAATCCCCGTGGTAGGGTGGTTAAATGTTGGGCTACTTACAGCCAAGTCTGCAGTTCAAAACCTCCAACTGCTTCTTGGAAAAAGAGGACGAGTCTTTCTTCCCAGGTAGACTCAATAATTCAAAGGAATTCAATAGAGGCTTAATCCACGTGCTTTTCCTTTTCCTTAAACCTCTCCGCTCCTCGCCTCAAAATAAACATTTCCATTGGTAATCGAAATCCAACACACTGGCAAAAATGGCATTCCCTCCACATCTTGAAGTTGGGGGCCAGGGATTGGTGGAAGCTTCAGAGGTTGGTGGCTTTGCAAGACTGGGTCTGAGCACAAACGGGCCAGGCACCCTGAGTCCTCACCTCTCACCTTTTTTTCATCATAGAACCCTCTCCCCGGGCTGTCTTGCCAGTTCTTGAAAGTTCTTGAGAAAATGAAATTAAAAGATAGTAGAATTTTTTCACTAAACATTTTGAAGCCCCCTTTTATTGAATAAAAATACTATTTAATAATTTGGGCCCAGGGAGGTAATTTCAATATGCCAACTCTCAGTATGAAGCAATTGGAAAACTCATTCTCCAGCAAGACTACCTGTGGCCATAGAGTCTTTGCCACCTCATGGCAGCCCCAGGTGTGCCAGCATAACACTGTGGGGCTTTATTGGCTGAGTTCTAAAGTCAAATGCCAGACCTTTCTCCTGAGGCACTGCTGGGTGCCAAGGACAGCCGGATGGAACGCCTAGGTTTGAAACCTGTCTTGCTCATTTCCTAGCAGTGCAGCCTTATTGAAGTTTCTTAATCTTTCAGTTCTTCAATTCCCTTATCATTAAAATAAATTAATAATAGTTCCTTCCTAATAGGGCTGTTAGGAGTACCAAGAAAGTGCAAATGGTTTACTAAGTCCAGATGCTAAACAGAGGGATGGAACTTCAAGTGCACTCACATTTGATGCAGAAGAAAGAAATGGCCACCTACCACACCCCCCAAAAAACCAATCACTGACAATGCCCTGGAGCACAACTCAACTCTGACACACACTGGGTCACCGTGAATCAGAATTGATTCAGCAGCATTTGGTTTTTAGTGATTGGGTTGTTAAAAAGATTTAGAAATCTTGGAAAATATGTACTCAGCATTGTACTCAACCCTTACCAAACCAACTAACTTACTGCCATTGGGTGATGCCAACTTATGGAGACCTTCTAGGACAGGGCAGACCCCTGTGAGTTTCCGAGACTGTGACTCTTTCAGGAGTAGAAAGTCCCGTCTTTCTCCCTGGGACAAACTGGTGGTTTTGAACTGCTCACCTGGTGGTTAGTAGCCCAACCCATAACCACTATGCCACTAAGCCTCCTCATAACCATCTAGGGACTAACAATTTAAAAAGGGGATGGGGGTGGGGGATGGGGAAGGCCTCTGTTACCATTAACTAGTGCATAGTCTTCTGAGAGAGTCTCATAAACCAAATCCCGGAGGGGGTGGGGGAAATATATTATGAATAATGGGATTATGAAACAGTAGAAAGAGCTATTTATTCTTCCTGTCACCATTGAAAAGATTTTCTCAAGGAAGTGGAACCAAGAGAAGCAAGATAGATGTTCTAGGCAAGGGAGTAGAATGAGCTCAGGCTCATCAATCCCCAGGGGGATGATAGGATTTGAAGGAGTCCTACTGTGACAGTAGGAGCCTTAACGGGAGCCTGGTAGGTTGGCGAGAACAAGATACTTCAGCTCTGTGCTCTTGGTAGGTTCCCACCCATAACGACCCCATGTGAAACAGAACTAAGCACTGCCCAGTCCTACACCAGCCTCGTAATTGTCACGTTGGAGCTCATTGTTTACAGCCAGGGTGTCAACCCACCTCTTGGAGGCTCTTCCTTTCATCGCTGACCCTCTACCAAGCATGGTGTCCTCCTGAGACTGACGACATGTCCAATGGATGTAAGATGAAGTCTTGTCATCCTTGCCTGTAAGGAGCATCTGACCATACTTTTTTTTTTTTTAATTAGAGGCTCATACAGCTCTTTTCAAAATACAGATATACATCCATGGCATTCAGCACACCTGTAAATTTGCTGCCATCATTTTCAAAACCCCTTTCTACCTGAGCCCCTGGTATCAGCTCCTCACTCTTTTCCCCCACCCTGCCCCACTCTCCCACCTCCACGAACCCTTGACAATTTATGAATTATTATTTTTTCATGGCCTACATTGACAAATGTCTCCCCTCACCCACTGCTCTGCTGTCCATCCCCCAGGAAGGAGGCCATACACAGACCATTGTGATTGGTTTTACCTTTCTTCCCCGCCCCCCACCCACCCAATCCCCTTACCCTCCCCGTATCACCACTCTCATTATTGGTCCTGAGGAGTTTATCTGTCCTGGATTCCCTGTGTTTCCAACTCTTATCTGTACCCATGCACATGCTCTGGTCTAGCCAGACCTGTAAGGTAGAATTGGGATCATGACAGTGGGGGT
>NW_022111369.1:43113850-43115360 GCF_000313985.2 Echinops telfairi
GATCCCTTCTAGTCCGTTGACCAGGTAGCTGTCTTCCAAATTTCCTGGCATAGCCCAATGTGTGCTTACAGCGCTCCATGAACTTGTTGAAGCATTTCAATTGCTGCTCTATCAATGCTTGAAGCTTTGTTTTTTGCTAGTGTCTTCCGAGTGGCTTCCTTCGGTATCATGGCTTCTTGAGCATATGCTACCTCTCAAAACAGTTGAATGTCAATCAATTCTTTTCTTGTACAGTGATTCTTTATATTCATTTCATATTCTTTTAATGCTTCCTGACTCGATCATGTGCCCCTAGAATAAGGATTCTTGAATATTACATCTGGAGGTCTAAATTTCTCATGACTAATCCCTCAAAAATGGATCGTTTAGTCCTCCTTTGTAGTCTGTTCTTAGTCTGGAAGTTCTGCTGAAATCTGTTCACTTTGGATGACATCCTGGATGTGGATATTTGAAATACCAGTGACATAATTATAGTATCACAACAACATTCGTGCCACGATGGTATGACAAACTGACAAACAAGTGGTGGTCTGACACACAGACATTAATTTGAGATGGCTAATAGACCTAAATGTAAGAACTAAGGCTATCAAGCTTATAGAATAAAACAGAATTCTGCAGGACCTTGAAAAAATGAGATTTCTAAGAAATAGAATGTGGGAAGCACTAGCTATAAAAGAAATACCTGATCTATCTAAAAATGAATAAACTTTGGTCATAAGGAGACACTGTGAAGAATGTGAAAAGATAAACTGCTGATGAAGTGAAGATAGTTAAAATGCAGATGTTTGACGAAGAACTCATGTTCACTCCGATGGCCAAGCTTTAATTGGCGCAGCGATTTCTCCCCCAGCCTGTGGTCTTGTTGTTTCCGGTTTGCCAGTTTCTGAAGCTACAGGACTCAAGAGAAACCTCCAGAAGCCTCGGCTTACATCCGACCCGTGGACTTGTACTGAACTGGACTTACCCACTTCTATAGATGTGTGTTTTACTTGCGTGGGTATCAATCCTATTGTTCAACAGTGGGAGCATTCCATGGAGTCACCTTTCTTTGGAATGAGTACCAATATGGATCTCTTCCAGTCAGTTGGCCAGGTAGCTGTCTTCCAATTTTCTTGGCTCAGTGAGTGCTTCCAGAGATTCGTCAGCTTGTTGAAACACTTCAGTGGGCATTCCATCGATTCCTGGAGCCTTGATTTCAGCTGATGCTCCCAGTGCAGCTTGAACTTCTCCCTTCAGCACTATTGGTTCTTGCTCATATGCTACCTCCTGAAATGCTGGACTGTCGAAAGGGGTTTTCTTTGTACCTTGACTCTATTCTTGGCATCTTCTCACCACACTTCCTGCATCGTTCAACAATTAGCCCATAGAATCTTTCCAGATTTTAACTTGAATCCATACTAAAGGCTGTGGCCATTGATCTTCATCAATAGATGCTTCAAACCTTCTGCACGTTCAGTAAGCAAGGTTGTGTCACCTGCTTACTTCAGGCAGTTAATGAGTCTTCCCC
>NW_022111369.1:43115775-43116701 GCF_000313985.2 Echinops telfairi
CCAGTTGGGACTGACCCATAGCAACCTTTTAGAACAGGGTCCAGCTGCTCCTGTAAGTTTCCGAGACTGTAACTCTGTGGGAGTAGAAAACCTCATCTTTCTCACACAGAATGGCAGGCGGGTTTCAAACTGTTGACCTGGAGGATCACAGCCCAGTGCATAACCACTACGCAATTTGGGCTCCTTAACATCATAATAAACGGAGACAAGACTGAAGTGGTCTCAGATGTCAAAAAAAAAAAAAAGAACTCATGTTCAGGGTGTGTGTGTTTATATATCTATATTTACTAATAAAAAATAAAAAGGCTAGCTAATTTAAAAATTAAGCAAAAGATACAAATAATGACACTTCATCAGGAAAACAGCCAAATGGTCTATGAGTATATGCAGCGGCAATAAACATTATTTTCAGTTAGAAAATTCAAATTAAAACTACAATAGTATACAGTACACATCCAGCATCAAGGTTATATTAAAAAAAAAAAAGACTCAAAATACCAAGTGTTGATAAAATTGTGGATCAGCTGGTGGGAGTATAAGATGGAAAATCACTATGGAAACCTGGCAGGTTCTATGATAATTAATGTATGACGATCCTATGCCTGAAAAATTCCCTCTTAGGTATGAGAAACAAGAAACAAGCTGCATATGTCCATTAAAAAAACTTGTACATGAATATTCAGAGCAAATTTATTCATAATAGCAAAAAGCAGGAAAATGGATACAACAAATGGTCTGTGTTCATAGAATGGTATGTGGCTTAGCAACTGCTTTTTTAAAAAAGAGCATTTCTTATACACTACAACATTGAGTACCTCAAAAACATTATGCTGTACAAAAGCATGCATGCATCCTATGTAATTCAATGTATAGGAATTCCAAAATCAGACCAAACAAATGTAAGGTGAGAATATTCAAAATAGTAG
>NW_022111369.1:43118460-43119674 GCF_000313985.2 Echinops telfairi
CCTAATAAAATGATAAATAATTTTTAAAAAAGAAGTGGGGTAATCGGTATGGTGGTTGCCTGAATGTTTGCTTTGTAGTTATTTATTACACATATGTCATTCACTTTTCTCTGTGTTACATTTTGCATTTTTAAAAAGAAAAAATATTTGAAAAAGTAAGGAATATGATATTATAATGCATGACTGGACAGACATAAATAATAAATCCAATTATGTTCATATAATTAAAATCGCAACAGACTAAATCGACCTATAGCTTTAGAATTCTAATAAAAATTCTAGCAAGTTTTTTTAGAAGTTTGTCAACTAGCAAATTTAAAAATGTGTGACTTAGAATAATAAAGTGAATTTGGAAAAGAAGAATGAAATAGAAGGAGACACTCTAGTCAATGTTAGCACTTTCTTTAGAGCTATAGTTATCAAGATTTGTACTGGAGGAGGGATAGACATAGATTAGTGAAATCAAATAGAAGACCCATGAGTCACTGCACACATATGTCAACCTGGTTTTATGCAAAGATGCAAAAACAGTTTAGTGGGGGAAAGAGAGCCTTTCACCAAGTGTTGCTGGGGGATCTTTAGGCACACACACACACACACACAATAGCCTCACACCTTATACAAAATTCAGCTGAAACTAGATTAAGGACTTGTAACATGTAAAACTTTTAGAAGAACACATAGGAGACTCTCTTCCATTGTCTTGACACCAACGACGACTCAGCACCTCCACCTGTCTTCAGCACCCTGCCTCCTCTCTGCAGTCTCCCCTAGGTCCTGCCCCTCAGTTGGCTGATATTGGAAGCAGAAGTTAAAGAAAAGAAAAAGACACTATTTCTTTTTCCTTTTCAAAATTTTTATTAATCATTTTATTGGGAGCCCTTACAGACATTATAGTAATCCATAATTCAATTAGATCAAGAATAATTGTGCAATTACTGCTACCATCATTTTCAAACATTTTCTTTCTTCTTGAACTCTTTGATATCAGCTCCCCATTATCCCCTCCTTCCCTCACCCTACCCCCAGGAATATATATATATATAATATGTATGGATATATATGGATATATATCCATATCTTACACTATCTAATGTATCCGTTCACCTACAATTGTTATTCAAGTTGGATTATACATTCATCATTGCTACCAGTCCCTCCCACCCCCATTCTTCCCATACCCTCAGGAAATCATTACTCCCATTACTGTTTTT
>NW_022111369.1:43121116-43122270 GCF_000313985.2 Echinops telfairi
GTGCCGGGAGGGTTATAAGCATCACAGAATGATGGGTTGTTAAAACAAAATGATCTTACATTGAGGGAAGGCATGAGCAGAGACCTGAAGTCTGTCCACTACCTCAGTGTATTGCCATATAAGTATATGTACTTAGGCCAATACCTCTATTTGTATGAATTACTGTATTTACACATATACACACCTATGCTAATATCTCTATCTATAGCTTTGCTTCCTAGCTTGCTCCCGTTTCTTTTACCTTCCTCCTGTGCCACTATCATGCTTGCCCTACTTCCACCTCTCAGTAATTCCTCTCAGCTAGATTGCTGTTGCTCCCCCAGGATCGCTACATCCTCCTAGTTGTTGATTTTACTTCCCTAATTGTCCCCCTCTCTGCGGTGTTGTTGCTCACCGCTCCTTTCCCCAGCCTCCTTCTGCCCCAAGCCCGTCTGGGACCATCCCCATTGCTTCTCCTAGAGCTTGCTTCCCATGCCTAGCCCCTGCAGTGGGCAAACCAAGAAGGGAACATAACAGATCAACAGTGGGAGGAAAGCACAGCCACAAAGCCCCTGAAGAGCCCCCCAAATAGACTTCCGGGTAGGAGCGCAGCTCCCGGAATTCCCCCAGGACCAGTGGGGAGATAGTCATAAAGGTCAGCAGACAGACCTGGAATTATGTATGTTTTTTTCTCTTTTTCCAATCTTTTGCTTTCTTCTCATTTGGTCTCTGTTATTGTTAGCTTGCCTATTTATTAAAAAATAGCCATTACTATTTCTGAAGGGTTTATCTATCTTGGATTTCATGCATCGAACAACCTTAATTATACAAATGAACATACACAGGTCTCACAAGATTAACGAGGTGAAACTAAGAATATATCATCCCTTCTGTGTGGCCCTTCTGTGAGGGATTGTCCAATTAGCTTTGAGGTGGGTTTTGGGTCTCCACTTTGTCTACACTTCTTCACGTCAAGCTGATTGCTTGCTTTTGAATTTCTGATACCATTCCCATTGATACCTCATGATCACACAACCTCGTGTGCTTGTTCCATTTAGGCCTTGTTGCTTCTCTGCTAGATGGCCACTTGTTTATCTTCAAGCCTTTAAGACCCCAGGCACTATGTATTTTAATAGCTGGACACCATCAGCTTTCTTCACCACATTTGATTTTGC
>NW_022111369.1:43122638-43123825 GCF_000313985.2 Echinops telfairi
AGTGTTTTGTTCCGTTGTGCACAGGGGTGCTGTGAGTTGGAAGTGACTTGACCACAGTTAACAACAACACCCCTGGTTGCGCTGCTGAGAAAGCAAGGAGCATCTAACCACAAGGCCGTTGGTTCAAACTCACCGGATATTCTTCGGGAGACTCTTGCTGCCCAGCTTACCAGTCTTAAAACCCTTTGGAAGGTTGCAATGACTGGAAACCGAACCCGATGGCAGTGGGTTTGCTTTTTGGTAGACTCCCGACAGAATGCATGTTATCATTACTACATAACTGCACAAAACTCATAACAAATTACCCCAAACTTGTGTCTTCCAACAAGCTGTAATTACTATCTTAGATTCGGAGGGTCAGAAAATCAGAAGCAGTTTACTTGTGTGGTTCTGGCTCATGGTCTCCTCTGAGGCTGCAGTCAACTGAAGATGTGGAGAGGCTAAAGATTCAGCTTCCAGGGCCGTCCACTCACACACCTTGCAAGTGAGTGTTGGCTGTTGGCGAGTGGACCCAGTTCTTCACCACGGAGCCTTCATCACAGAAGTACTTGAGTGGCTTTGCAACATGCCAGCTGATTTCCCCCCCAAAAAAGTGGTCCAGGAGAGATGAAAAAGCAAAATGGAAGCTGCAAAGATTTTTTTTTTTAAATCACCTGCCCTAGTAGCATTGGGCTGCTAACCAAAAGGTAAGCAGTTCAAAACCACCAGCTGCTCTTTGGGAGAAAGATGACGCTTTCTACTCCCCTATGGAGTGACCGTCTCAAAAACCCACAGGGGTGGTTCTGCCCTATCCTGTAAAGTCGCTGTGAGGCAGCATCCATTGGATGGCAGTGAGTGACCCTTTAAAAAGATTACACTATATCATTTCTTCAATATCCTACTCGAGCTACACAAAACAATCTCATACCGTAAAGATGATTTGGATCCGCAGAGCCATAGTGACCCTAACGGAAGGAAACCCTGCCCGGTGCTGCACGATCCTCACAATTGTTCTTATGCCAGCGGAGCCCCTGTAGCAGCCACGGTGTCCGTCTCCTCCAGGGAAGAGCTGCAATCGCGGAAATGCCCAGGGGCCGTCTACTCGGTCCTGTAGGGTTGCCATATGTCAGAATCGACTCGATGGCAGGGAGTGACTTAGAAAGAATCCAGTTTGGGATTTCCACCCCCACCCCACCCCTGTTAGTCTC
>NW_022111369.1:43124276-43126763 GCF_000313985.2 Echinops telfairi
AAATGCTTTGAAGTCCACTTATATATCAAGGAGATGGTTTATAGGTTTTGTATGTTTGATTGATGTGTTGGTTGGTTTAGCTCTGATTCAAAATAAAGATCGACACAATGTAGCAAAACAAATATTTTCCTAAGAATCTAGGTAGCTCACACAGAAAAAAACTGAAGAGTCAAGCCTCAGAAAGAACAGGAACTATCTTTTCAAGCACCACCGATGCAAGGGTTAGCTTAATTTTCCTACATCCTACCATCCTGTCTTTCTATTTAAAGCTCAAGTTCCTAGGAGAATTGGTCTGCATGGTTCTTGTGTGCATTCTGCAGCCCCCAGTGAGAGAGAGAGAGAGCGCGTGCACATGTACCTTGATTGATCTCCCCAAGGTCCCAAGGCATGGACAGGAAAATTGAAATCCTTTTTTCCAAAAGAGGGGACAAACTTGAAAACTTGTTGCAAACAAAAATAGTGAGGACTACTAAGAAGTTATTTGTATCAGAATATGTTCATAAAGATACAACTTTACATGTTTCTTTAAACAAAAAGAGAAGACACATTGACACTGGGTGCCCAAGTAAAGCTCACAGGGAAGTTATCTTCGTTGCTGTTGTCAGATGCCCTTGGGTCCGTTCCAACTCGTAGCGACCCCATGTATGACAGAATGAAACATCACCTGCTCCTGCACCACCCTCCGAACTGTTCTTAAGTTTGAGCCTATTGTTCCAGCTACTATATCTCATCTCCTTGAGACCTTCCTTTATTTCACTGCTCCTCTACTGTTACTGGGTTGACTAGAGAAACGAACCCAGAGACTCATCTGTATGTCAGAGAGAACTTTATATCAAAGAGTAATTATGTATTAAGAAAACATCCCAGCCCAGTTCAGAGCAAGACCCAAAGTCTGATATTAGCTCATATGTCCAATATTAGTCTATAATTTCCTCCTCAGACTCACTCAACATATGCAATGATGCTGAATGCAGGAATATCACAGGCCAGTGGATGGAAAATCTTGTGGATGCAGTAGCGGTGGAAGCATTTCAGCACTGATGTGGGTCTCTATGTGGCTCCTCCAGCTCCAGGGCTCTGGGTCTATCAGCATAGCTCCATGTGTCTTGTCAGCAGGAAGATGAAGCAGAGCATGTATCTGGCCTCCTGTGAGCTATTTATTTCCTCTGTGCCTCCAAATGAGGTCATCAAGCTGCAACCTGATTGACATACTAAATTCCACCCCTTCGCAAGTTGACAGGAGATTACGTAACTGCCACATTTACCAAGCATGATGTCCTTCTCCAGGAACTAGTCTCTCCTGATAACATGTTGACAGGTAATATTGTTCCATTGGAGCAAAGGGCAAATGGAAAACCCTCAATTGAATGGAAGGTCAATAATCAGAAAGACAGTTCAAGCATCAGGCCAGCAAGGTTCTATAGTAAGGCGTCCTGAACAAAGTAGATCTAAACCTTGAGCAAACCAACACCAAATGGCAGCTATAGGGAACTCTCCATCTTGGCACTCCATGAAGGATGCCCCTGACACCCATTCTTCTACAGTGGCCTCCGTCTGCCTGGACTGTCCGGCTATCAAGGAGCTCTTTCATTACCAGTAGTCTGGTATTCTCCCCCCCTGTTTACTCTTCTTACCTTTTCTGTTTTAGAATCAAAGGGCTAGTTGGAAGGAGTTACTTAGAGTCATATTACCAATTGGGTTCTCTGGGAACAGATGTTAAAGTAGAATTTGGGGTACTAGGCACTTATCAGGGATCAAAACTGAGAGGAAGAGGGTGAAGCCGGATTGGGCAGAGGGAGAAATTGAACTGCATGTGCTTCAGGCCCAACAAAGCCGTAGTCAACCCAGCAGTGAACTCTGGAATCGATGCTGTTCCCACCCTGAGAGAATTGTCTCCCTTCAAGCGAGATGGCCTGACCTTTATAACTTTCCTCACTCAGTCATGGGATGTAGCTTGCCACTGGAAGGGTGTGGCCTAAAGCGGGGCAGCTCGCTGTAGAAGAGAGAGAGCCTGAAGCAGTGGTAACCGAGGCTGGTTGAAGTCTTTCCTGGAAGGGCAAGAAAGGGGGCCGTGCTGCTCATCCCTCTGTGTAGCTCAACTCCCAGTTCCTTGTTGTCGCTTTCCTTTTTCAAAGTTAATTCTTCTTGTCTAGCATTGAAACAAGAGCTTTGGTGCCATAGTGCTCACATGTTGGGCTCATAACCACAAGGTCAGCAGTTTGACACCACCAGCCACTCTGTGGGAGGAAGACAAGACTTTCTACTCCTGTAAAGAGGTCCAGTCTCCGAAACCCACAGGAGCAGCCCTACCATGTCCTATAGAGTGGCTGTGGGAAACAGAAGGATTTCTCTCAAGCTGTCTCCCCCAAATATATGCCAGACTTAGCTGCTTGAGAATGACTGTACACTTGGAGGTCATCAGGAGTAGATTGGGGGTCATTCTCCCTAGGAGCAATCAGCCGTCTAGACCAAGCAGACACCACTGTT
>NW_022111369.1:43127651-43129608 GCF_000313985.2 Echinops telfairi
ATATAACCCTTGATATGATTGAATTTTTGAATTATATGACACATAGCTGAAGTGCTAATAAAGCTGTTTTTTTAAAAAAACCAATAGATCTTTGGATGACAACAATATGCCGTACCTAAGGCGTGGTAGTTTCAATCTCCTTCGAGACATGTGAAAGATGGCCAATGGAAAAAGAAGACGGAAGAAGATTGGCTGCATTCTAATGTGGGGTTGGTAAAGAAGCTTGACAGGATTGAATGGACTTTCTGAAGAATGAGCGACTCTATCAGAGTTGCTCTTTAGAAGCAAGGAGGGTGAGACTCATCTAGCTTGTTTACTTGGGACCCCACCGCAAAGAGGAAACCTCGGAAGGGCGTTGTGCCTGACCAAGTTGAGTCAGTGAAGTAAACAAGATGAAGGTTTAAACGATAGCTGGCACAATGAGCTGGAACACACCAAACGCATGCTGCTGGGGCGGCGGATTGAGAGTATTCCTTTCTGCTGGACACAAAGTGGCCGTGCCGGGGAGCCGACTGCAGGGCAACCAGGAGCAAATTATGTTTAACAAGTGTTCTGACGTGGTTGTAGAGTTACCAAAAATTTGCAAAAATAGTACAGACAGGTTCCATGTACTCAGTTTATCATTTACATTTTACATTATCAGGGTACATGTGTCATAATTAATGAGCAAATACTAATATATTATTATTGACTAAAACCCTGGAGGGATTGTCAGGTAAGACTGGACTGCTAACCACAAGGTTGGCAGTTCAAACCCACCAACTGCTCTGAGGAAGGAAAATGAGGTTATCTGCTCATGTGAAGACTTGACAGCTTTGGAAAGGCTACCTAGAGCTGCTGTGAGTTAGGGTGGCAGGAGGTTTTATTCATTAAAGTTCATATTTTACTCGGATATCAGATTTTTAATAGATTTTATTTTTGAGCCATTTTAGGCTTATGGAAAAATTGTGCAGAAAGTAAAACAAAAAATTGTGCAGGAAGTAAAACAAAAAACCAAACTCACTCCTATCAAGGCAATACTGATTCATAACGAACCCATAGGAGAGGGTTAGAACAGCCCCTGTGAGTTTCCAAGACTGTAACGGTTTGGGGAAGTAGAAGGCCCTGTCTTTCTCCCTCAAAAAGTAAGGAGTTTATCTAGCCTCTCCTCCTGCATGCACATTGTTATCCAAGTAACACCTTGGATCCCTGTGGTGCATTCGGGACAATGGATACCAGTACTACTGACACAGCGCTAATAACTAACGTCTGTTTCTGCATGGAGGAAATCTGAAACCCAGAGTGGGTTATGTGTTGGGCTGCTAACCACAAGGTCAGCATTTCAAAACCACCAGTTGCTCTGCAGGAGAAACAACTGGAAACCCACAGGAGCAGTTCTACCCTGTCCTAGTGAGTTGGCATTGACTCAGTGGCAGTGAGTTTGGCTTTCAGTTTGGCAGTTTACATGGACTCTTTCTGTTGCACAGTTCTTATGGATTTTGACAAATGCTTACAGAGTAGTTTTACTCCCGTAAAAATGCCCTGTGTTCTACCTATTCGTCTCTCCACCCTGTGCCCGAGCCCCTGACAATCACTGTCTCTATAGAAAACCAGAAACCACATGTTTGCCACCATACCATATGTAGCTTTCCCCAGACTGGCTTCTTTCACTTAGCATATGCACAGAAGATGCCCATGCTTTTCAGGCCTGATAGTTCATTTGCCACCAATTAAAAAGAATGTTTTTAATCAAAAGATATCTTGGTTACTGCCAGTTGGGGCAATTATGCATAAATTGAATTTCAACGTTTATGGTTCTATCTCTCCTGGCCAAACCTAGGAGTGCTATTGCTATGTCAAATGGTGAGCTGATGATTAGTTTTGTATGAAACTGCGAAACTGCCCTGCAGGTGACTGACCACCATGCTACATTCCCATCGCAGTGAATGACGGTTCCTATGGGTCCACATCCCTGCTA
>NW_022111369.1:43132106-43133582 GCF_000313985.2 Echinops telfairi
TCTCTTAATGGTAATTTCACAACGCAGAGGGCTTATCACTTCTTAAAGTGGGTCATGCTTTCAGTGGTGTATCTGAAACAACATCACCAAGCTTGAAGTACCTGGATCTTCTGCTAGGTTACTTTCAGCAGTTTTGTGGAATACACTTAGGTTCTATGATCCATTTGGGTTCCGTTTTTCAAATAAGTGAAACCCATGTCTAGAGTCTTTTGTTTTTTACGGGTGATGTCCAGGTATTCCAGCACCCATTCTTGAAAAGACAGCCTTTTCTCCATGGAATGTCTTTTCACCTCTGATGATAAGTTCAGTACATTTTTGTGAGCCGATCTCTGGGCTCTCTAGTCAGTTCTACTGATATAATTGTCTGTTCCCACAGCAGTCTTGCAATGTCTTTATCACTGTAGCTTTATGATCCGTGTCCTACTCAGGTATCATCAGTCTCCCAAATCTGTCCTCAGTATCATGTTCACTGTTCCTAGTCTTTTGTCTATACACGTGAACTTTAGAACCAGTTTGCCAATGCCCACAAAATCACTTGTTGGGATTTTATTGAGAATCCACTGAATCTAGAAGTCAAGTTGGGAAGAATTGGCATTTTCATAATATTGTCTTCCTTTCCATGAACATGGAATGTCTCTTCATTTACTTAGATGCTATTTATTCCATCAAACTCAAAGTTCTTCACTTATTGTTAGATTAATTCTATTTCATGTTTTAAAGTCTTGGTGCTAAAAGAAATAGTGTCTCCTGCTTGCATTTCAAGTCCTGGTTGCTCACTGCTGTAGGTGATGTGTCGGCACCGACTCAATGGCAGTGAGCTTGGTTGCTTTGGTTGAAGACAAGTGGGGGTCCTCAAAAATGTATGGAAAAGTTCTATTATTGTTTTATTAGATTTTTTCATGAACTTTCCTCTTTCTGTACTGAAAAACAACTAACTTTTGTATATTATTAACTTGTATCCTGCTACCTTGCTATAATCATTTATTAGTGCCAGGATTTTTTTTAGGTGGAGGGGGTGGTCAATTCTTTGGGATTTTAGGCGTAGATGAGCATATCATTGCCAAAGGTAATGTTATTGCTTCCTTCTCAATCTATGTGCCTTTTGTCTGATTTCCCTCTCTGATTGCATTAGCTGGGACTTTCAGTGTGGGGGTGAACAGGAGTGGTGAGAGACCTTCTCAATCTATGTGCCTCTTGTTTGATTTCCCTCTCTGATTGCATCAGCTGGGACTTTCAGTGTGGTCTTGAACAGGAGTGGTGAGAGAGGGCATTGCTGGCTTCCCAATTTTAGGAGAAAACAAAACAAAACAACCTCACTGCCCTGGAGTCAGTCCTGACTCATAGCCATCTAATAGCACAGGGTAGAATGGCCCCTGTGGGTTTCTAAGAGAGTAAATCTTCATGGGAGTGGGAAGCCTCATCTTTTTCCTGCCGAGTGGCTGGTGATTTCTAGCTGGGCTTGTGGGTAGCAGCCCA
>NW_022111369.1:43134885-43136301 GCF_000313985.2 Echinops telfairi
GAGATTAAATTGTGGCTATTGAGGACCACAGAGATAAATTGCCAATTTGTATCTCATCATATCAAGTGTCCATCCCAGGGTGAATCCCAAGACCATCGAGGATGACACATGGATGAGGAGAGGTGCTGCTGGGACAAAAGACTGCATCTTAAGTGTTTTCTAATCCTGACCTGTGGGGATTTGCTCGCTCCCTGGATACACCCCCAGCATTGTGATGACTGCCTGGGAGTTCTGTGAGGCCATTGCAATGGACGATTGAACCCAGCAGGGAAGTGGAGTGCTGTTGGAAAATGGCTGGTGTCAGACTAGGGTAAAAGGATAGTGGGTGAAGGTATAACTGACCTTTGCTTTGTGGGAATCAGCCTTGGACAGGTATCGAGTTGGATTCTTGTTCTCCCAACTGAAACCAGAGAAGGTCAGACATGGACCTCACATCATTTCCTCAGTGGTGAATACAGCCCTGGTGCGAACATTTCCTGATGTTAAGCCATGTCGTATCCCCTTGTTCTGTCTGAATGACCGACTCTGGGTTTTTGTACAGATTTCCTATGAGCACAATGAAGGGGGTCTCAGATTTTCCTTCTTCACAGTGGTATCAGTAAGAGTTTGTTGCATCCACACGGTTGAATGCCTTTGCATAGTCAGTAAGACAGAAGTAAGCATCTTTCTGGTATTCTTCCCTCTCAGTTGAGATCTGTCTGGCATCAGCAATGATATCGTTAGTTCCACGAACTCTTCTGAATCCAGCTTGAATCTCTGGCAGGTCTGTTGAGATGCCACTGCAACTATTGTTGAATTATCTTCTGCAAAATTTTACTTGCTTGTGATGTTAATGATATTGTATTGTTCATATGTACAAGGTCACCTTTCTGTGGAGTGAGCACATATGTTCATTTCAGTCTGTAGGCTAGCTGTCTTCCAAATGGATTGACGTAGATTAGTGAGTGCTTTCAGTGCTGCATCCTTTGGGGGAAACATTGCTATTGGTACTCTGTCAGTTCCTGGAGACTTGTTTTTCACGAATGCCTTCAGTGCAGCTGGGACTTCTTCCTTCAGTATCATTGGCCTTTTTAAAAACCAACAGGCAACAACAAAAAACCCCAGCAACAACCACTTTTATTGTCATATAATTCACATACTACACAATTAAATGGTTTAAATACATTTTTAGAAGTTGTGCAATCATCACAATGAATCTTAGAGCATTTTATTCATTATTATATGCTCCCCATTATCCCCCAACCTCCCCTAGTTACTGTCTCTATGGATTATCTATCCTGTATTTCATGTAAAGAAAATCATACCAAAATCCCCAACAATGACTACAAAGTAAAACATAGAAAGACTTCAGTCAAAGATAAAGCAGAAGATAACAGGAACTAGAACTAATTATAATGTTACATTTTAACATAACTG
>NW_022111369.1:43136830-43138514 GCF_000313985.2 Echinops telfairi
CCCTGGACCGGTGGAGAGGTAGTCATAAAGGTCAGCGGACAGACCTGGGGTTATGTGTGCTTCTTCCATTTTGGGGTTTTTTTTTGGCTAGTTATACATTTTCTCCTTTTATTCAATCCTTGTTTTCTTTTTGTTTTGTCTCTGTTATTGTTGCTTTGCCTACCCATATAAGATAAGCGTGTGAAGCAAGCCCAAGAGGAAAGCAATGGGACCAATGGTTCTGGAGAGACTTGGGGGAGGAGGAGGTGGGGAAAGGGAGTGGTGAGCAAACAACACCATCGACGGGAACAACTAGGGAATTAAAATCAATAACGGTGAGGACATAGAGATCCTGGGGGTGTTGGAGCAACAGCAATCTAACTGAGAAGAACTACTAAGAGGCAGAAGAAGAGTGAGTGTGATGGTGGGGCAGAGGAAGATAAAAGGAAACAGGAAAAACCTAGGAAGCAAAGCTATGGCTAGAAGTATAAACATGGGTGTGTACATAAGTAAATATATTAATTCATAAAAATAAAGGTATTGGCCTATGTACATATATTTATATGTCAATACATTGAGTTGTTGGATGGACTTTGGGCCTCTGCTCAAGCCCTCCCTCAACACAAGAGCACTTTGTTCTAACAACCTGGCATTCTGTGATGCTCACCCTCTTGGCATGATTGCTGAAGACAAAATGGGTGCACAAGCAAATGTGGTTAAGAAAGCTCATGGTACCGGGCTCCCAAAAGATATAGCAACTGGGGGTCTTAAAGGCTTGAAGATAAATAAGCAGCCATCTAGGAGAGAAGCAACAAGCCCACGTGGAAGAAGCACACCAGCCTGTGTGATCTATGGGATCAGGCATCAGAAGACCCAAAACAAACAAACGAAAAACACAAAAACATATTTTTGAGAATGAAGGGGTCAGAGCAGAGGCCCAAAACCCATCTGTAGACAATGAGACATCCCCTCACAGAAGGGTCA
Organism: Echinops telfairi; assembly: GCF_000313985.2. Lineage (NCBI taxonomy): Eukaryota > Metazoa > Chordata > Mammalia > Afrosoricida > Tenrecidae > Echinops > Echinops telfairi. Next base: position 43,137,794 of record NW_022111369.1, read on the forward strand.
CAAGAAAGGGATGGGTCAACCAGGGTGAAATATAGCACCGATGAACACACAATATTGCTCTGGTTCCTTGAGACTTCCTCATCCCCCACTATCATGACCTGCCTTTCACCTCTTGCTAGACCGGATAACGTACACTGATACAGACAAGCACTCACGACATACAGAATCCAGGTTGGATAAACCCCTCAAGAATAGAAATGGGAGTAGGGATACGCAGAAGGGAGGGGGAAGGTGGGAAGAGGAGAGAAGGAAGGGGCATGAGACGAACAATAGAAACCATGAGGGAAGGGAGACAGTGGTTGGTGTAAGATATGAAAATAATAATTTATAGTTTATCAAGGGGTCATGAGGGTGGGAGGGGGGGAGCAAGGGCAAAAAGAGGAGATGATACCAAGGGCTCAAATAGAAAGCAAATGTTTAGAAAATAATTATGGTAACATATGTACAAATATGCTTGATACAATTGATATGTGGATTGCTATAAGAGCTGTAAGAGTCCCAATAAAATGATCTCTTAGAAAAAGAAAAAAGAAACAGCACCTTCAGAATTGTAGAGACCTAAATGGAGGATATGTTGAAAAACAATATGATCTCATTTATATATTTTTGTTCATTAATAGTTTATTTGACTTTGCAATAATAATAAAAATAAGACTAAGACCCCACATGCTATTCTTTCTGATAGCCGGGCACCATATGATTTCTTTTTTTTTTTTTTAAA
>NW_022111369.1:43140208-43142694 GCF_000313985.2 Echinops telfairi
GGATTGGGGCTAGAATTAAGTGGGAGTCCAGAATCCATCTGCTTGTCCACGGGTTATGCATGATACTGGTTTCCTTTGTTGGTCGTATTATGACAGAAATAGAACTCCATAAGACCAATAATCACAACAGTAGCAACAAACCAACCAGCAAGCGAACAGAAACAACCAAGAGGCAGAAAAACAAAAACCCAAAGAAACAAAATATTGTCATTCATCCATCTGAGGTATAAGGCAATTGCGCTGGTAACATCAACAATGTTTCCAATGACACAGCAATGCACACACTGTTGGTATGAGGAGTCCATGCAAGTGCAGTCCCACCTCCAACCGCACCCCTGAATGCTGCCCTGAACAGTTTATCTCCCAATCGATGGTGCTCTGTTTACCCTGAGCATGGGGATTGGTGTCAGGTAGAAATTTCCTGGATCAATTCTCACAAGCTCAGATTCCTTCCCTTCAGATCAAAACCTGTCATATCAATGCAAGGGGACCACGGAGGCACTAAATATGTTGTGATGCTGGATCCCTCTCAATTGGACACCCACCAAGCTGGTGGTTCCCCATAAGGTCCAATGACTGCCACTTCCACAGCCCTGGGCGGCCACTCTCTGTTTCCTCTCCCAACAGAGTACCCCAGTCTTCAGTACAATGGTATAGACAACATTGAGGCAGGGCTCAGTTCAGTCAGTCGGCACCCATATCTTTATTGATCACTTCATGTGGTCATGTATTAAGCAGGGCTATATCATAAGAATGAATTGTTCTTAAATTAGGATTTATGATTAAGTGTGAGTTCAAAATCCATTCTTATATCCAAAGTATATATATGTATATATATCCTTAAGTATGTATACATATATAAGCATACAACTGTGTATTACATATGAAATTATATATGTATATGAAATATATATATATATATATATATTCTCTCTGGTCAACTTTAAAGGCAGCATTATAAACTTATTGAGAAATGACTTAAGTAGACTTCATGAGAAATTTAGTACTATGGATTCTTGATCAAAAGCTACCTCTTAAATGGTTGAATGTCCCTAACAGTTCCTGTTGGTACAGTAACTCTATATATTCCTTCCATTTTTTATTTGAGGCTTCCTACATAATTCAATATTTTACTCTTCGATACTTAAAAATGGTGTGTTCCACAGTCAGCCTCTGAACCTCTTTTTGCTAATGACATTGATCTGCTCCATCCTTTCTTCCTACAGAGGTCGTTGTTGTTAGGTGCCACCGAGTCGGTTCTGACCCATAGTGACCCCTTGCACAACAGAAGGAAGTGCTGCATGGTCCCGGTGTCTGAGCCCATCGCTGCAGTCCCTGTAGTCAATTTTATTCTGTGTATTCCACCTGGTGTGGTCTCCGTGCACAGTCGCCGTTTATGTTGTTGAAAATGGTACTTACCATAAAGAAATCATTCCACACCGATACCTTCTTTAAAAGGTATTTCATTATCTTCTCTGGTGAAAGTATACACGGTGGAGCATAGACCAGTTCCACAAGTGCAGTTCAGCGATATTACTAGCATCCCTCGAGTTGTGCAGCCCCTCATGATCCTTATCTGAATCAGCCCACCACTGTTAGCATAAACTCACTGTCCCTTGCACCTGTAATCTAACCTAGTGAACCACACAGAGCTGATTCTTTAAAAGAGAATATTGTTCACAGCAAACATTCTTTTCTATCTAAACTGACCTATTGTTTGGTTAGAAAGGTGACTTCAGGAGATAGTTGTAGTTTAAATATTATCTCAAGGCAATGATTTCAAGGGAAGGAAAGTCAGCCGGCCCAAGAGCTGCAAAAGGCTGGGTTTCATGAGAATTTGAAATTCTTTTCTGAAAATTTCCCCCTTTGGTCAGGATTCTTCTGTAGAATCATTGATTGAAATGCTCACTGATGCTAGCTAGGCAGCATCTTGTTCCTCTGGTCTCATGGCAAAGGAGGCAATTAGACCTGCAGTCAGTTCCTGGCCCCTATTCCTGGCAGCATTCATCCAGGGATACAGCTTGGAAGGCAGGAATGGACAGGAAAAAGGACAAAGAGAAATGGGAAAATAGAAACACAAGGAGGAAATGGGAAGCGTGCTGTAACATTATGGGGATTGCAATCAATGTCACAAAGTAAAATGTGTAGGAATTGTTGAATGGAAAACCAATCTGCTCTGTACACCTCCACTCAAATCACAATAAAAAAGAAGAGGGATTTGACTTACATCAGAGCCAAATTACACTAGTGTTGTAAGGGAACGCTGTCCTAAATCAGAAACTACCTATAAGGGTATGCATTGCACACAAAACAACAACAACAACAACAATAACCTCCAAACCTGCATCCATTGAATATGTTTTAACACGTGTGTTCCAGAGCAGACCTGCTTCCATTGAGTATGTTTTAACACGTGTGTTCCAGAGCAGACCTGCGTCCATTGAGTATGTTTTAACACGTGTGTTCCAGAGCAGACCTGCGTCCAT
>NW_022111369.1:43142895-43145894 GCF_000313985.2 Echinops telfairi
TTTTAACACGTGTGTTCCAGAGCAGACCTGCGTCCATTGAGTATGTTTTAACACGTGTGTTCCAGAGCAGACCTGCGTCCATTGAGTATGTCTTAACACGTGTGTTCCAGAGCAGACCTGCGTTTTGGGGTTTTCTTGCTGCAGTCCTCGGAGAAGCAGACCCCCAGGCCCTCCTTCTAAGGTGCAAATGGATGGGTTTCCATCACCAACTTTTAGGGTTGTAAATAACAACATATTTGCACCAGGAATGGACTTGAATGGTACTTTTAGCAGGATCTATACATTGCTATAGAAACACGTGCTAGGTGAAGTACAAGGTGAAGGAGAAGGACAGCAGGCTTGGTTAAGCAGACGGGCAGAGACAAAGAGGAGGGTCCTCAATGAGATGGCCTGACGCAGTGCCTGAAAGAACGGGTTCAAAGATGGCGATACTTATGGGGGTGGTACGGATCCAGGCAGTGTTTTACTCTGTTATGAATAAGATCACTTTCCCGACTCAACACCCCCTAACAACAACTACAATGAAATACAACTTAAACCCCATCCATTGTCATTTTTGTGTGCTGTCAACTCTGACTCATAACATCCCTTTAGGACAGAGCAGAACTGCCCCCCGACTGGGTTTCCTAGATGATGATCAAAGAATCAGCTCTGTGTGGTTCACAAGGTTAGATTACAGGTGCAAGGGACGGTGAGTTTATGCTCACAGTGGTGGACTGATTCAGATAAGGATCATGAGGGGCTGCACAACTCAAGGGATGCTACCTTCCCTAGACTTCTCACCAATGCAGTTTTTAATTTTCTGCATTTTTTTCATATAATTTCCCATGACTAACCTGTGTCCTTCAAGAACTTCTTTCAAGATTACCCTTCACGGAATCCAAGAACAGGGACGGGAGTATCAATACCATGGGGAGGGAGGGGGAACCGATTGCAAAGATCAACACATAAAACACACACCCACTCCAGGGGGATGAACAACAGAAACTGTGGGGAAGGGAGACAACAGACAGTGTAAGATACGAAAATAATAATAATTTATAGCTTATCAAGGGGTCACGAGGCTGGGAGGGGGAGAGGAGTTGATACCAAGAACTCAATAGAAAGTAAATGTCTAGAAAATAATGATAGCAACATATGTACAAATATGATTGATACAATTGATGTATGGATTGTTATAAGAGCTGTAAGAGCCCCAATAAAATTATCTTCAAAAAAGAAAAAAGAAAAGATTACCCCTTGGGCATCCCCAAGTCACCATACCCTTCCGAGCTGACCTCTTTGCCATGAATTGGCCCAGCAAAATCTCTCCAAAGCCACTGTTCTGATGGAACTTTTTCTTTTTTTTGAAAGATGCCCTAAGAAACCAGCTGTGTAATGGTTATGTGTCGGGTTGCCATCTGCAAGGCCAGCAGCTTGAGACCACCAGCCTCTCCTTGGGATAAAGCCAGGGCTTTCTAACCCCACGAAGCAGTTCCGTCTTTATGAACCCACAGGGGCAGTTCAACCCTGTCCTACCGGATCGCTGTGAGCCAGCGTCAGCTCGATGGCAGTGAGTATACCGCTATGGTACAGAAATGAAGCCAAGTGCATCCCTGAGAGAACTTGCCTGCAGCAGCACTCCACTGATGGCAGAGACGTGTTTCAACACTTTATGTGTGGGGGGTACATATGTGCAAGTATGAACAGGAATTCTAATAATAATATTTTTTACTTACCCTAATATAGAGGGTAACAAAATATTTATTTATTTGTTCCATATAGGTGGAACAAAATAAAGAAGAAACAGAAGACTATGGATTTAAAACAAGAGCATTAATTTCACATCCAGTATTTACAGAAATGGTTCTCAAAGTATGGCTATAAGCCTTGCTGGCAGACTGTAAACTATGTTTTTAAATTTTCCATTTTAACGGTTTGTGTAATCCTCACCACAATCAGTTTTAGAATACGTGACTATGTTTTAAGAACACATGTCCTTTATTCATTACTTCAAAAGATGTGTAATTCCACAGACTTGAATTTTCACAATCTCTGAAATGAGCTATGAAAATGTGGTATTTATAAACTACAATTGGCACTATCTAGAGTGCAGTGGGGCGTCTAACTTAGCAGTCTAGTAAAGTCTGGCAGCCACAAGCAGGCTTGGCACATGCACATATGCAGAGAGTTGGATTTCCTCCGAATTCCAGAAGGTCAGTTTCTTGCCAGGCATCGTTGTTCTTCCACTGAAGTAGTTGAGGTTCCAATTACAATTTCTCTTGCTTATTAATTATAATGACTGTCTGTTTAGTTTCATCCTTCTCATTTGGTTTGGGGGTTGGTTCACCTGGTGGTGTCTCACCGGATAGTGACACGCATGAGCTCTAATGTCAAGTGTCTGTGGTATTCTATGTACAGTTTGTGTGAATTTGGCCTAGTGACTTAATTTCCAAGTCCCAGCTTTTCCATTGAAAATGGAGGAAGGGTCACTTGATGACTAGCGGAAAGCTTGGTGATTTGAATCCACCCAGTAGCCATTATTGAAAACAACAAACTTGGGGGATAGGGAGTCATGTTTATCTCATTGGTTTGAGGTAGGGAATCATGGAATTAATTCATGTGCTCCAGATTTTTCTTTTCACACATAAACCTGGAAGTCCAGAGCCCTGGAAGTCCATGAGAGTCTGCCACCACCTATCCACGTTCCTCTGTCTTGTTCCGCTCTTCCTGAGTCTGCTCAGTCGCTGCGCCGGCACCAGCTGTGGTAGCTGTCTTCAAGTTCCAGGGAGGTTGTTGTTCTGACCCAGTGACCTTATTCACAACAGAAGGAAACACTGGCAGGTCCTGGACCATCTTCACAAGGGTTCCTAGGCTTGAGCCCATTGTTGCAGCCGCTGTGTCCGTCCATCTCCGTGAAGGTCTTCCTCTCTTCTGCTGACCCTCGATTTTACCAAGCATGATGTCCTTCTCCAGGAAATGGTCTTTCCTGACAGCATGTCCAAAGTATGTAAGAGGAA
>NW_022111369.1:43146786-43148226 GCF_000313985.2 Echinops telfairi
CATGAAGCAACTGAAAAGACCATGGCTTGAGTCAGGCTTACCCTAGTCAGTTCTCAAAGTAACAATCTTGCTTTTCAATACTCTAAAGAGCTCTTGTGCAGCAGATTTACCTAATACAACACATCTTTTGATCTCTTGGCTGTTGCTTCTATGAACACTGGTTATAGATCCAAGCAAGACTAAATCCTTGACAACTTCAACCTTTTCTCCATTTATCATGATGTACCTATTGGTCCAGTTGTGAGGATGCTGGTCTTCTTTACATTGAGTTGTAAAACATACTGCGAGCTGCACTCCTTGATCTTCATCCGCAACTGCTTCAAGTCCTCCTCCCTTCCAGCAAACAAGGTTGTGTCAGCTGCATATCACATGTTAATAAGCCTTCCACCAATCCGGAAGCCACATTTTTCTTAGCACAATCCAGTTTCTCTGAGAGTTTTCGCAGCATACAGACTGAATAAGCACAGTAAGAGAACGCAGCCCTGACACACACCTTGCCTGAATGTCAACCATTCCATATTCCCTGGTACTCAATATAAAAGCAGCAAAAATTTGAATATAAAAGGTAGCAACTGTACTACAACTATGCTGTTATTATGAGTGGCTGTTGAATCATGTCTGATTCGCTGACACAGTGGACAACAGTGTCACATTGCCCAGTCCTACGCCATTCATACAATGTTATACTGAGCCCATCATTGCAGTCACTCCATCTCACTGAAGCTCTCTCTCTCTCTCTCTTTCTTTTCCTCTACTTTACAGAGCATGATGCCTTTTCCAGGGACTGATGACATGTCCAAAGTATGGGAGATAAAGTCTCACCATTCTTGTTTCTAGGGAGCATCTGGCTGTACTTCATAGACAACTCTGTTTGCTCTGGCAGTCCCCAGTGCTTCCAATATTCTTCACCAATACCATAATTCAAATGACTCAGTATTTATTTAGTCTTCCTTACTCGTGGCTCCGCTTTCATACGCGCAGGTGGCTTGACAAAAGCCTCCACCGTCCTCAAGGAGACACCCCCGCCCTTTCACACATTCGGTCTTTTGCAGCAGATTCTCCTGGTGCAATTCTGCCCCCACAAGTCAGTTGGAATGGCTGGGAAGGGTGACTTCTGCTAAGTGGGCAGTTATCTTGAAGGTTTGAGAGCTACTACTTAGCACCAAACCTTGAATATTGACAGAAGGAAGCAACTGTACTACCTTGAGGTACTTCTTAAAATGAGAGATAAAAGTATTGACATTCTTAGAATTGAGTGGTACTTAACAATGCAAATGTTTTACTAATGGACACTCAAAGGACTCTTTTTCTTCTTATCAGCCTTTTCAAAGATAATGAGGCCTGCCTACCCAAAATTATTTAGGGTAGACCTGTCTGAAAGAGAAAGAATGAAATTTAAAAGTCTCCTTAAGCCACGGACTGCATAGACAGTTGCTGTCG
>NW_022111369.1:43151240-43160238 GCF_000313985.2 Echinops telfairi
TGGGCTTGGGCAGCATTGGGTTGGGATGTTTTCGTGATGCACATTTTCTTTGCATAAAACTCTCTCTTATACGTGAGTTGCTGTGGATTTGTTTCTCCAAAGTACCTAGACTAATACAGGGCTAATGTCTTCATAGCAATTTTTTGTTTTCATTTTATTTCAGAGCATCACGGGCCACAGAAAATTACCTTAGGGGCCGCATGTGGCCCATGAGCTGCCAGTTTGACACCCCTGATCTAGGAGATGGATTAACACAGTGGCTACAACAATGGTCTTGTGATAGTTAGGTTTATTGTGCCAACTAGGCTCCCGTAGGAACATGTAGGCAGAGTTTATTCAGGTTGCAGCTTGATTAGAGGGTGACCAAGCTAAATGGCTTTCCGATGCTGGCCTCCTTCTCTCTTTCTCCCTGGTAAAAGCACCAGGGTGCTGCCTGAGCTAGCTGCTCTGCCTTAACCTGCACTGTGCTGCCTGTGGGGCATGCAGGGCTCTACTCCACCTGGTCAAGGCAACCCATGAACCATGGTGGACCACATCATGGTGCTGTGCTGCTTCATGCTGAGACACCACCCTCCTTCTGGTACCAACTGTGTTAGGCAGTTCTCTAGAGAAACGTAACCAGGACACGGCAGTGTTTCCTTCTGTTGTACATAGGGTCATTGTGAGTCAAAACTGACTCCGTGGTACCTAACAACAGCAACCAGAACAACTCCATGGATCTGTGCAAAAACAGCTGCTGCCGTCCAAATGAGAATGAATGATGACATGGATGCAACCTATTTCTTTGAGTAGATAGTTTTATTGCATTGATTTTTTGGAAGAGTTAGTTTTTTCTGCACCTTCCTCTCCCCTTCGGCCTCCTCCATTTTTATACGTCATCCCTAGATAGGAAGAAGGACATTCTTAGAATTTCATTGTCAATGGCAGGAATACTCAGGACAATAAAAGGACAAGGAACAATCACTATGAAAAAAGTATGTCAATCCAAGGGGTTGGAATAAGGAACAGTATTTTCTGATCTTTGGAGTAGGAGAGAAAAGAAAAGGGACTGGTGCCTCTAGATTTGGGCAAAAACAAAACTTCAAAGTCATTTATGTGGCCTGATCAGTGCTGTCAGATAAGTGTGCGACTGCTATTGCAAGGCTGGTAGCTCAAACCTATTGCATGTGGGAGGAAACGAGGAAATCTGCTTCTGTAAAGATTTACAGCCGCCAGAAACAGCTTAGAGTTGCTCTGAGTTTAAATCAACTCAGTGGCAGTGTTTTTGTGTGTTTATTTGTTTGGCAATCTAATCTAAATATTTATAAAATAAATATAAACCATGAAAGATATTTTTTAAAAAGAAATTGCAAAAGTATTAAAGAGAAACTGGTCAAGGTGTGTACAGAGAGATCTTCTTCTTCTTCTTCTTCTTCTTTTTTTTAGAGAGATCTCCGTCAAGAAAAATATCATTATGTGTGTGGCTTGGACCTTATTTAATCAGAATTCCCAGATACGGCATTAATTCACTGGTTAAAATTTTAATAAACAACTTGCTTATCCCCTAGGTAAAAGTAATTTTTTAGAATAATTTCAAATGAGAATATCTAATGTCCTTCATCAAATTAACTCAGCAGATCATATGACTACAGACAATCATGGCATCATTTTAAAAGATCATGAAAAATCATTTATTTATTTATTCATTTTAACTACTCGATTCTTACGGTGGTCTTTAGTGACTGATTTTTGCACTAGATAATAGACATCATTTGTTTTTCATAAAAACCAAATGATTTAATTCCAGCTGTAACCCGTGTATTTAAGAAATGACTTCCTAAGAAAAAGTTAGGCAGCAAGAAGAAATAATCAAATATGTAATTACCTTTCAGATTCCATCAGATGCGGCGATCTGGAGACCCTTCCAGCCCCCGCCCCTTCATTCTAAAGAAACAGAAGCGGAAACTCTCAGGAGGAGTTATCGTATGACTGGGGTCAGCGTGTGCTTTCAAGAAAATCTATCAAAATTACCCCTTTGACTTTCCTATAATAACCACCATACCCTTTTGAGCGGATTTCTCTGCCTTAAATTTAACTAGCCCAGCAGTTGCTCTTACATGCCAGTGTTCTGATTGGACTTCATGCTCTAAATTATACTGAGAAATCCAAGAACCATCCCACTTGTTTGATTCCATACAGGCATTAATTAACTCTAGTTTTGCTTGAAAAACTGATGGAGGGGTCAGCTCTTTGAGGTAGCTCAACACTTTGGGCACCCATCGAACCTGAGGCTTGCTGAGGCCAAGACGTTCTCTTAGAACAGAAAATGTTGAAACATGTGACACCCCATCTGTACTAGATATGACAGCAAGGATATTCTGTGGTCTTCCTTCACCCATGTCTGGATTTGACCCCCGTTTCTTCATCATTAAAGCTGATGGTCTTCTCTCTCTTCACTCATCTTTGAGGTCTTCCCAAGCTTCCCGCAAACCCCCGATCCCTGTAGAAACGGTTGTCCTATGTGGAGCAGCATTCCCACAAACTTGTTGAAAAGCTTCAGTGATTTGGAAAGATGTCCACTTGAGGTTTGTTTGTTTTTTTTAATTGGATATTAGCCCTGACCTCAAAATCATATTTTGAATGGCACCAAATGTATCTGACACACTCACCCCCACCCCCGCCACCTCCTTTTAAGGTACTCCAATGGGACACATGATTGCCCACCAGATCCTTGAGGAAATAGGCGGCAGGCTGGCTGCAACAACGGACTCCAACAGAACAACAATTGTGAGGGTAGTGGGGGACTGAGCCGTGTTTCACCCCATTGGGCCGAGGATCACTAAGAGTCGGAACTGACTTGATGGCACCTAACAGCAGCAGCAGCAGCAGCAGTGAGACTAAGATAAGACTATGCCTGGGAGACGTTGTCTCTCATCACCTAGTAACCACAGAGACACGCTGAACCTGTGCACCTATGAACTGAACCCCTCGAAGTGCGTTTGACTAAATGATCAAAGTCGATGGGTAGGGTTCCTTTTCAGACACGCAAGGGTTTATTCCAAACAAACGGTGCTTAAATATGCGGTCCATCCGTAATGGCTGCAGACAAGTTCCCACAGTGATCCGTTTATTTTTGTCTCACGCGTTCACACCCACCGCAGGGAGTCCGCTCTGACTCAGAGTAGCCTTACAGGACAGAGTAGAACTGTCCTTGTGGGTTTCTGAAGTTACAGATCTTTAGATCAGAAAGCCCCATTTTTTTTCCTGCGGAGCTGCTGGTGGGTTTGAACTGCTAATGTTGCAGTTAGCAGCCCCATAGGCAATCCACGACACCATCCGGGTCTTCTTTTGTCTCATTAGGATACCTTACAAAAAGGTTCAAGCGAAAACAATGGATCCCAAGAGGAATCTGCTAGGATACTTACATTCAAAGCAAAGAGGTCAGTTTAGGGGCTTAAGGAGATCATCATTTTTTGTTTTTAATTCCACAAGAGTAGTCCTGACAGGTGTCCTCAGAGCACACAAGATGATCATGCAGGTTTCTTAGGAGGAAGTTTTAAGAAATGGAAAACTTCACTGGAGAGGAAAAGGCTGAGAAAGACACACACACACACACACACACACACACACACACACCCCCCCCAAGGTTCTTTCCATAACAACCCTGCCCCTGCTCATTCTTTGAGGTTAGCAGGGCTTCTCCCAACAGAGTTCTATGTAGAAGCTCATCTGTGTGCAGCCCTGATAGCATCCCTTCCGACTTCAGTTCCAAAACTCAAAGAACTTTTCAAAGGACATGATTTGCATCCCTCAGTCCGTGACCTTGCCTCACCTACTTTGGGCATGTTATCAGGAGGGACCCTTCCCTGGACAAAGACGTGATGCTTGGTAAAGTAGCGTGTAAGCAGACAAGAGGAGGATAGAGTGACACAGGGGCTGCAATAATAGGCCCAAACATGGAAACAGTCGTGAGGATGGCACAGGACTGGGCAGTGTTTCCGTCTGTTATACATGGGGTCACAGTGAGGTGGGGAGGACTTAATGGTGCCCAACACCAACAACATCCGTGTGCATATAGGAGGGGCTTCAGAAAGTGTGTGGGGAAATTTCATCATCTTTCAGCTTCATTCTTACATGAACTTTTTGAAGTCTCCATATGTTATATATATTACGCACACATACACATATTTATATCACTGCTATCAAGTCACTGCTGATTCATAGCAACCTATTAGACAGGGTAGAACTTCCCCTGTGGGTTTCCAAGACTCTAACTCTTTAGTGAATGGGAAACTTCCACAGAGCTGTTCGTGGTTTCAAACAGTCCGGTTCCTGACCCACTATGCCACTAGGGCTTATATCTATCTAATTATATAGATATATAAGATTCATAGATCTACAGATGTATAAAAAACAAAAAACTCACTGCCACAGAGTCAATGCTGATGCAGTGACCCCCTGTGGGATTCTGAGACTATAACTATTTACAGGAGTAGAATGTTTAGTTTTTCTCCAAATTAGCTGCTGGTGGTTTTGAACTGCTGACCATGGGGATCACAGCCCATGTGTAACCATTACACCACCAGGACTCCTTATAGATGTATAGATAATTGTACTGTATTGAGATTTGGAACACTGCATGTTCTGAGTTGGTTAAATCCAGTTAATACTTATTGCCTGAGTATACTTAATGAATGTATAAGACTTATTAACTTATTATCAATACTTGATACTGCATGGCATTAGGGACAAAAAATGCTAACTTAGAATGATCCTTGCCCTTCAGAAACTCACAATTCACTTTGGGAGAAACAAATAAGACAAGTGTCCTCTAAGATGAGATGTGGCACAATAGAGCTATAGTCCGAGGGAGGATGGAGGAGAGAGTGTTAATTTGTGCCTCTGAGTGTTGGGGAAGTTTCCTAAAGAAGAGGAGCTTTTTAGTCCTGAAGAGTCACCAGGATTCTACCAAATGGAGCAGAAGGAAACCAGACAGAGATTACACAATAACAAAACATGAAGTTGTAGGGGAAAGATGGAGTATGTTGAAAGATGGGCAAATAGCTCAGGACAGTTTATTTAAAATCATATGTATGCACGATTATACTGATGTTCATTATAAAAACAAACAAACACAAATGATAGATAGGAATATGGGTAAAATATACTATGTTAAGCACCCTTATCACGCATACTTTTTATGTAATAATCACTGAATACTTAATCTCCAGTGTACACATAACAAGGGACTTGTCGTTGTTAGAGAGAGACAATGTAAATCTCAATTTGAAACAATATTTTCCATCATTTTGAATTCCTGTCAGATACTGGTGGGTGGCAATTGTTTTTAAGTCTAATTGGTGAAGAGTATAAGGATCAGCCCTGCTGGATTTCCATTGTCTTCTTGGCCTGGGAGTCTTTGTATTATCTTTAATCCATTGGATCCCCGAAAGAGTTTTTATACAGCATTCCCCTGCTGGTGAAGGTTTGTTTAATTAAAACTAGAAAATATCACAGATACATCTACTCCACGGGCGTATGGTTACATTACAGAGATCAAGCAGATAATGGTGTTGCTCTCTGCCCCTTCCAATGGCAGCATCTTTCCTTGGGACATTTCTCCATTGCGCATGACACAGGTTCTTACATTTCTTTGACCCATCACCCCCTTTTTAGAAAGAAATTGTTCAGAACCCTCCAACAATGTAAAACCTTTTACACCATAGATCGTAATCTGGGCCAAATTGTGTCTGATTTTGCGGTTCTTCTGGACTGTTCCAGCGCCCCCTAGGGGACAATATCACCCACTTCGGAAAATACTGGTCTGTAACGAGGTCTTCCATGGGAGAACACTCATGTCAATCTGTATAAACATATGAGAACCCTCTTACTAGTATATAAATGCAGCAAATGCTGTATTGGGGACATTTTAATTTTGCAGTGTTTACATACATCTTATCAATTTAAGGGTTAGGACGCAGAGATGATTAAATGTAATGAACACATGTGCACTGCTTCATATACACTTATTGAGTGAGAGAAAAGGAAGGTAACACTGTAAAGGTAGGTTGGAGCTAGATCCTATGAATTTTTGACCTTGTAAGCAATGACGAACCATTGCAGAGGTTTTTGGAGCCTTTGCTTGTGGTTTTCATAAGACAGTGATATGATCAGATCTGGTGTTTAGACATCCAAGAAGGGGCACTAGAGTGGAGGATAAGAGGGAGTTGCAGACGATAGGGGCAGGGACATCAGTTCGGAGGCAGGTGCAATTGAGTCCAGAGGAAAGATGCAAGCGTCTGAAATATAGCAGTGGCAAAGGGAATGGGCATGAAGCAGTGTGTTCAGCCAGGTTGTCTAGAGAAACAAATTCAGTGACACTCATATATGTATAAGAAAGAGCTTTATATCTAGAAGTAACTATGTGTCAAGAGGCATCCCAGCCCAGTCCAACTCAAGGCCACAGTTCAATGCTGGTCTCCAAGTCTCTCTTCAAACGCAAGTAGTTGTGGGGGACCAGCCTCCTTCCAATGGGTGTTTGTGTAGGTGAGGGGTAAATTAAAGAGACATCACACAAGACAAGCAAGAGCTCACCTCTCCTTGATGACCGGAACCAGAATGAGAACGTACTTAATTGACTCACAGACTTATATAATCTCAGGCAAGAAAGCCACAATGGTAAGCTCATAGGAAACAGGAAGGGGCTGTGCTAGAGGCATACATGTAACAGGAGGGGGATACACCCAATAGTAAGGGGAGGCACTAGAGGCATACATGTGACAGGAAGGCACAGGTGTGGGCTAGAGTCAGGATGGCAGTCTAACCTTGGTCTTCCTTGAGTTGGCTTGACCTTAGGTGTCTTTGAGGTTTCCTTCAAGGAAGCCATCTATGATCCTTATGGGAAGGGAGTGGGCCCTACTTAGAGTGGGACAGACAATAGGGTCCGATTGCCTTTGATGGCAGACAACCTTCAGGCAGATAGCCTCTAAGCACTTGACCTAAAAAACAAAACCAAAGCAGTTGACCTTCAAGCAAATATAGTAGCAGTCATGTGCTTGCTAGTAGCACCTTAAAATTGGCCTTATTGTGGAAGGACATTAGGGGAATGACTTTTACTTAGGAGAAAGTGAGTCGGAGACATCTCCAACCCACCAAAGTGAAGGTTTCCCCCTTGGGAGCCTTGGCCTCCCAGACTCAACATATGAATGTTGAGAGGTTGTCCTCATACACTCTCTTCCCAGTCCTGTTTCCCACAAATAGCCACCTGCCAGTGACGCAGAATGGTGAGCCAGGATGCTAAGCAGGAAGATCAGTGACCCTGTGCTGACAGGTGGAGAGAGGAGTGGATCCAAAGATGGTGGACACATGGTAGGGCACCAGCAGCTCTCGGGTTCAGGTGGCCTACCTGGGGCTGACTCTGGCAGCAGACACTGAGTCCCAGTGAAGTTCCAGCAAGAAGGAGGATGCGGTGCAGGGAAGTAGTTCTCAGGGTCTCTCACTCCCATATCAAAGGCCACACCCCCAGGAAGGTGTCCTCGAGCTACCACTGGCTCAACAGGTTTGACTCGGCCCCTAGCAGAGGGGACGCATCATCCCGCTGTCACAGCGAGCGTTCTGGAGGTGGGGTTGACAGGAGGTGCTGACTAAGTGGAGGTGGCATGAGGAAAGTTGTGTGGAGCGCACTGGTGTCACTTTGCAATCCTGGAATAAAATAAGAGTGCCTTTGGGGGAAGGGAAGACTAAAGCGAGGTGGGGCGGACATGCTAACTGTGGGTCTAGGAGATTGAAACGTGAGAGCCTAAGCTCGGGATCAAGGTCGGACTGAAAGGGGATATTTGGAGGCTGTACGTAAAACAATGTTTGCTGAGAGTGCTCACAAGGAGAGGAGACATTTGAAAGAGGTGCCTACGGTGACACTTTGTTCACTTGAAAACTCCGTTAACCATCTAGAATCTAAAAGATAAATTCAAAAAATAAAAGATAAATTCAAATTTCTTAATTTGATTGTCAAAACCCTCTGTCATCTACCAGGATGCTTTCTGTGGTTCAGCCCTTAGTTCAACCAGGAGCATCTCTGAGCAGCCCACATACGCCAGAGACTCAGGTGTGCACAGGGACAGAGAGATGACTACGGCTTGGATGATAAGGTGACATCCTTGGGGAGGGAGAGCGGGGAAGAGTGACAACAATGAGACTATTAGAATTCAATAAAATAAAAATAGTAATGAGTTAGTCAATACATAAGGCCCTTCTAGCCACAATTCCTTATGTGATATATCGTCATTCTGGACTGTCATCCCACATGGGAGTGCACTCTCTATTACTGGACAGGAATAAAATGGCACGAAGACCTGACTGTAGTTCAGCAGGTGGAGCAGGCCACGCCCTTTGGTTTCCTTGCATATTTAATGGTGCCACCACCCAGTCCTACACACATTGCCTCACCTGGAAAACCAGACCTCTATTTCTTGACTGGGCTGCGGTAGAAGCAAGAGGCCCGCTACCACTCTTGCACACTGACCCTCCATTTGGCTTACCTCTGCATGACCTTCAGCTTTGGGGCTGAACAGCACCCACCACTACGTGAGACATTTCCTCATAGTGTCGTGAGTTTCTGTGGGCTGTTGCCATAATTCACAGATCCCAGGGATGTGATGGAATGTACTTAGGGGAGGAGTTGGGGGAAAATGAAGCTGATTAGCATCTTGGAAGAGTTGGGCAATTGGGATAGCATTAATCTGCAGCTCCTTGGGGCTAGTCTGATACTGATTCTTCTAAAAGAAATGATTACCACAAGTAATACGACCTCTCTCATATGGATGTAGCAAGAATTGAGTTCATAGATGCAAAGCCCTTAAAGCAGTGCTCCATTAACTGGCGTCACATATGATAAAGTAGCTATAGCATAATGGTATGTAGTGGGGCTAAGTGCACAGGTCAAGGACGGCTCCTTTGATGGAACAACTGAGCTGAATCTTGGAGGAGACTTGGAGTTGGCCAGGACAAAGAGAGAAGGGGT
>NW_022111369.1:43160534-43163678 GCF_000313985.2 Echinops telfairi
CTTGATAACATGTCCAAAGCACGTGAGAAGAAGCCCAAGCTTCCTGGCTGTGAAGGAGCATTCTGGTGGTACTTCTTCCAAGACAGATCTGTTTGTTCTTTTGGCTGTCCATGGCTCATTCTTTTTCACCAACATCACAGTTCAAATGCCTCACTTCTTCTGGGTCTTCCAAATTTCACATGCATATGAGGTGCCTGAAACTACCAGGATTTGGGTCAGGCGAGCCTCAGTCCTCAAAGTTACGTCCTTCAACACTTTAAAAGCTCGTGTGCAGTAGATTTGCCCAATGCAGCATGGTACTTGATTTCTTGAGTGCTGCTTCCGTGAGCATTGATTGTGGATCCAAACAAAAGGAAATCCTGGACAACGTCAGCACTTCCTGCTTTTCACTGTGTACTGGTTCCACTGTGAGGACGGTGGTTTTCCTGACAGGGAGTCACGATCCCTACTGAGGGCTGCACTCTTTGATCGTTTGTCATCAGCAAGTGCCGAGGGCGGTCTTGGCTTTCGGCCTGCAAGGCTGTGCTGTTTGCGTATCACAGGCTGTTGGTAAACCTGCCTCCAATCCCGGTTCCATGTTCTTCATTTCCTCAGATGGATTGCTCAGGATACACATGGAGTAAACATGGTGAAAGGATACAACCCCGATGCACACGTTTCCTGACTTTAAACTGTGCAGGTTTCCCTGGTTCTATTTGAACCACTGCCTCTTGGCCCCTGTCCAGGCTCTGAGTGAGCAAATGACGTGTTCTGGCCCTCTCAGCTCATGTCATGGTCCAGGAGGCAAAGTGAAAAAATGCATGTTATGTCTAATAGTGCAGTGGTTCTCAACCTGTGGGTCGTGACCCCTTTGGGGAGTCAAACGACCCTTTTACAGGGGTTGCCCGATTCATAACAGTAGCAAAATGATAGTTATGAAGTAGCAACAAAAATAATGTTATGGTTGGGGGGTCACCACGACATGAGGAAGTGTATGAAAGGGTCGCGGCATTCAGGAGGTTGAGAACCACTGTAACAGTGGGACATTCCATATCATTCCAGGACTTACTTTCCAATTGCCTACTTGCTGTTTCTACTGAAACATCTAATACGTGTCTCAGACTTAATCACCCTGTGTGCCTGCAGGTGAGAGCTGCTTCAGCCAGAGTGGTCAGGAGCGGACTCTGCATATCGCAATTGATCTGAGACGGTGACTGGAAAAAATGCAGGGTCAAATCGAGGTGATTTTCTTGTGTTTTGTTTTGCTTCAGAAATGAAAGGAGCCGGCCAAGAAGGAGAGAGGAAGACGGGTACTGGCAGGGACTGGAAGGGCTCAGAGGAGGCAGACGTGCAATGGAACAAAGGTGAGAAGGCAGAACAAGAATCAGAGCCTTTGAAGGGAAGGAGAACAGGTGAGCAGAGTCGAGACTGAATGATCCTGATTTGAGACTAGAACTCTCTGGGTTTGAATCCTGACTCCGCCGCTTACTGGTTATAAAACAGTAGGAAGTGACGTCATCTCCCCGGGTTTTAGTTTCCTCAATTATGAAATAAGGGCAATCATAGAGCCTGTTATTTTGCTTGGATCTACAATCAATACCCATGAAAGCAGTAGTGCCAAAGGCATATGATGCATGGGCAAATCTGCTGTAAAAGACATCTTTAAACTATTAAAAAACAGCTTTTCAGCGGCTGCAAGATTCAGCCTGACTGCGGTTGTTGGACCTCATTGTCCCCATCCTCCCAGCGACTGTTCAATAAAGTGATTTTATCATGTATATATTTATAGATGCCACTTTGAAGATGAGGATGCACCCACCTCAATCATCTCAAATGCGTGAAAAAGCAGGAGAACAAAAGAGGACACTCAGAGAAGAATGGATGCCCTTGAATTATGGTGTTCGTGAAAATTCCTGAATACTCCATGCGTGGCCAGAAGAATGAACAGAGCTGTCATGCAAGGAGCGCAGCCAGACTGCTCTTTCACAGCGATGCTGATGAGAATTCATCTTTGGTACTTGTGACTCATTACCAGGAGGGACCTGTTCTTGGAGAAGGGCAACATGCTTGGTAAAGTGGAGGTTCAGCAAAAAAGAGAAAGAGCTTCAATAAGCTAGTGTGTTAGTCCAGGTTGACTAGAGAAACAAATCCAGAGACACAGGTGTGTACGAGAGAACTTTATATCAAAGAGCAATTGTATATTAAGAAACATCCCAGCCCAGTCCAGATCAAGTCCATAAGTCTGATATTAGCCCATATGTCCGATACTAGTGCATAAATTCCTATTTAGACTCACGCAGCCATGCAATGATGCCAAATGCAGGAAAATCACAGGCCAGTGGATGGAAAGTCTTGTAGATCCAGTGGCGGTGTAAGCATCTCAGTGCAAGCATGGGTCTCCACGTGGCTCCTCCAGCTCCAGGACTTTGACTCCATCAGTGTGTCTCCATCTGGTTTGTCAACAGGAATATGAGGCAGAGAGTGTGTGTGTCCTACCTTCAGGGAGGGAGAGAGTAGTTCCCAGAATCCTCAGAAGAATGTCATGCCCACACAGAGGCATCATTGGCTGTCACCTGATTGACAGACTAGACTCCACCCCTTTACTCAAGTTGTCAAGAGATTATGTAACTGCCACAGATGGGCTGGCACAGTGGCTACAACAATGGGCTCAAACACAGGAAAGACTGGGAGGATGAGGTAAGACTGGACCGTGTTTCATTCTGTTGCTCATGGAGTTGCTATGAGTGAGAACTAACTCAATGACGCCTAACAACAAAACAACAAGAGCTCCTACATTGTGCTTTTAAGAGAATAACTATGAGGAGGCTGCAAAAAGTTCATGGAAAAATGGAATGAAAAGATTATGGAATTTAGGTACCTCTGGGTAGGTTTGAACTACCAACCTGATAACTGAGTATTTAACCATTTGCATTACCCAAGGACCTAATAAAAGCAATCCCATTGCTGTTGAGTTGATTCTGACTCCTAGTGACACAAAAGACAGAGTAGAACTGCCCTGTAGAGTTTCCAAGATCTTTTGCTTAACGATCTAGATATCCACCACACTGGCACCAGGCTTCTTAATGAAGGTCATAGGGGCTCCCTTGCTGAGGTAGTTTATTGTGCCAACCTAGCTGATAAACACATGTGGGGTTAATTGAAGGG
>NW_022111369.1:43169821-43171062 GCF_000313985.2 Echinops telfairi
TCAAGTAGAAAGCAAATGTTTTGAGAATGATGATGGCAACAAATGTACAAATGTGGTTGACACAATGGGTGGATGTATGGATTGTGATAAGAGCTATACTAGCTCCCAATAAATTGATTTTAAAAACAAGAATATATCCTACAAGAAATGCATTTATATTAATAGCAAAGAGAGCACTTTCTGCATAGTAATAATCTTGTTTACAGTCTTCTCATTGTTGCGAGGATCAATGAGTTAACTGAGGGTGGTTTGGGATGTGACAGACATGTAAGTCACTCTAATCTAATATTATACATTTTGCTAAATGCATCTGATGAGAGAGAACTCCTGTCAGAACACCATCTGTGTTACTCATGTCCCCACAATGAGGACTTCCACAGGTGACCCTTGGTGTCTTCTCCATCCTAGGTGATTTCAGTATGCCCTAGTAAGACTGATTCAACACCCCAGTTCATAGATCCTTGACCTTTTCACCTTCAATACTTCGCACTTCCACTTCAATGCAGTCTCTGCTCACACACTGAACCTAGTCCATCTGTGAAACCTTAAGACCAAAGACTTGAGAAATATTTTAGATTCTGTTCACAGGAATGGAAATTGATTTGGCAATATCTAAAACAGATGGAAATAGAGCTACCATATGACCCAGCAATGCCCCTACTGGGCATATACCCAGAAGAGGCAAGAAACAAACCACAGCCAGACATCTGTGCTCCAATGTTCATAAGGAATTGGAAACAACAAATTTCCACCAACAGATGAATGGATTAAAAAACTTGCACATTCCTACATTGGAGTACTACACATCGCTAAAAAGCAGTGATGAATGCATGAAGCACATCGCCACAAGAGAACTGGAGGAAATTATGGCAAGTGAAGTAAACCAAGCACAAAAGGACAAGTACAGCATGAGTCTGCTGAGGTAGGCTTTAAAATGCAAAAGGGCACAGGGAAAAAGCTACTATGTACATACAATCCTGGGGTTATGTCCAGGTAGTATGGCAGGGGCCGGACCCAATCCAGGGGTACGTATGGCAACCAACTAAAAAGGAGTGGAAAAGAAAGAAAGAAAGAAAGAAAGAAAGAAAGAAAGAAAGAAAGAAAGAAAGAAAGAAAGAGGAAAAAAAAGACATGGGTAGCGGGGGAGCAGGACACTAATCCACCCAAAGGGAGGGTATTGTTTATATCTCCACAGGAGAGGGAGAGAGAGACCAGACTTCAACCTGGTGCACCAAGATATG
>NW_022111369.1:43171162-43172975 GCF_000313985.2 Echinops telfairi
ACTTGACCCCGAGAGAGGAAGCTGCACCTTGATGTGGTCTGGTGGTTCTAGAAACACTCAGAATCAGTTGGATGCCAATCCTGTCTGCCTTTCCCAGGACCCACAGACAAATGGAAATCTTATTCATGCTTTTGAGCTTCTGTATTTGCACACTCAGTGGACGGCACTTTCTATCACAGGAAAAATGGAGGTCTTCATTTTAACAAATTTCCCAACTTCCTGTTCCACTACAGAAAGTGGAATTAGTCTACATTCACAGCTGTGGCAGAAATGAACTGCTCTCTACCAGATCAGAACCTTCCTTCCCCATGGACACACAGCTTGCCTGCATTTCTCAGCCTCTTGGCAATTAGGGAGGATCCCTGGTGGTGTATCGGTTATGTATTGGGCAAGGTCAGCAGTTCGAAATCACCAGCCACTCCTCTGAGAAAGACGGGCCTTTATACTCCATTAAGAGTTCCACTCTCAGAAACCCACAGAAGCGTTCTGCTCTGTCCTAAAGTGTTGCGCAGTCAGCACTGACTTGACAGCAGCGGGTTTGGGTTTTTGTTTGTTGCTTTTGCAATTAGGCATTGTCCCATGATTAGATTTCAGTGCTGCAATTTGAATGCTAATATTATGCACTACATGAGTATCCTACCCATAAAAATGACCCGCATGCCCACCACCATGCTCATTTCCACATGGAAACCACATCTGAAAGATGGCAGAGCTGAATCATTGCAAAGAAAATAGTTGCCTGCCTATTATGGTTTGCATTATGTGCCCCCAAAATACATGTCTTAACTCCTAATCCCAGGGAGCTCTGGCAGCCCTGCTGGGTAAATATTGGACTGCTAACCACAACGTTGACATTTCAAACCCACAGTCTCTCTGAGGGAGAAATATGAAGCTTAGTGCTTGCTCCCATAAGGATTTATATCCTTAGAAAATTCTATAGGGTTGCTGTAAGTCAGACAGAAGAATCGATGCATTTGAATTATGGCGCTGGAGAAGAATATTGAAAGTACCATGAACTGCCAACAAACAAACAAATCTGCTTTGGAAGAACAGTACAGCCAGGATGTTCCCTAGAAGCAAGGATAACAAAACTTCGTGTCACACACTTTGTACTTGTTACCAGGAAAGACTCGTCCTGGGGAAAAGGACGGGCCATGAGAAAGAGGGTGGATCGACATAATGGCTGCCACAGTGGGCTCACCCATAGGAACAGTCATGAGGCTGACAGGAGCACGGCTGGGTTCCCAGCTGTTGTGCACAGGGAAGCTGTGTCAGAACGGACTGGACAGCCCCTAAGAACCATGGGAGTCAGAATCCACCAGATGGCAGTGTGTTGGGTTGGGTTGGGTTAGGCCTGGGGAGCGGATTGTCTTTGTAACATTAATGAACAACGGTGGTGTAGAGTCGTCTAGTGTGTTTTAGAACAGTCTCCTTTGAACTATGACAGAGATTAAACTAGTGAACGAGGAAGCAAAGGTGGGGGAAGACAGACGCCATGCCACAAGAAGATTACCAAGGAGCCAAGGAACAGAGGTGGAAGAGACAAGGATCTTTCTCCAGCGCCAACAGTGAGGAAAGAGCCAGCACCCTGCTACCTTTCTGTGTGTGGAAACACTGACCGTGGTGTGTCTGCTGTACCAGAACTAGATGACTAAGCCCCTGCCTATCTGGAAACAAATCGCAGTGGGGAGGGGAAAAGAGCGGTCACTGCATTCGTGCCACTCCACGGTTTGCGTGCGTTTCTGAAGGTTAGCTCACTCTGTTGTCATTCAGAGCCCTGGTGGCATTGTGGTTACGAGTTGAGCTGCTAACA
>NW_022111369.1:43173815-43175721 GCF_000313985.2 Echinops telfairi
CTGTCTGCAGGTCTCTCTGAGTCAGCATCGACTCGAAGGCACTTGGGTTTTTAGTTGCGTTGCTGTTTTTTGTTGCGGTTTGTTGCAGCCCAATCAATTTCTCCTCACAGTACCTGGCGCCACAGCGGATCGGTGCCAGGGGGTTGCGAGGCGGCGCCATCTTTCAGGAGCAGATCACCAGGACTTCACACATGCCCATGATCCCGAAGATGCCAGAGCCCGGAACAACATTTGTCCCCCTATATAGATCGAGGTGGCGGACTTGACGGCAACTAACAGTAACAAGGAGCCCTGGTGGCGTGGGGGTTGCACTTCAGGCTAAGATCTGCATGGTCCTCGGGATGGAAACCACCAGCAGCAACTGGGGAGAAAGACCAGGCTTTCTGCTCCCGCAGACCGTTTCAGGCTCGGACGCCCACAGGACTCACTGTGAGTCAGGCAGCACGGACTGGGTGGTGGGAGGTGGGTTTGGGCTGGAACCGTAACAACAACCAAGGCAATGGGCATTCTTTCTTCCTTCTGTGCTCTCGCTCACCCCGTCTCAGGAAATCCCTCTACCCGAACTCTGGACTCCAGCCCCAACCCCAAGCCGTGTTTCATCAATTATTGACAGTCTCCTCTAAGACTTCAACTTACCCTCTCCTGGCTCTTTTCCCTCAGCCCGTAGATGTGATCAGGTAGGTCTCTCCTGACTGCTTCAAATAATAATCACGATCATCTTCGTTTCTAATTTCCTGACGGAGCCCTCGGCTTCTCCTTCCTGCCCTAGTCAAGATATGATGACGATGATTCCGTTGCCTCTACTATGCTCCCCACCCCGCCCCCACCCCTCTGTGGCCTGGCTTCTGTCCCCACCACTGCTCTGAGACTGCTCCTTTTCAAGCCCCAGCAAGCTCACAGACCATGCTCGGATTTCACTTCTTATCACACTTGGCATCGCCTGCAGAAAGCTGTTCCTCCTTCTGCTTCTGTGCTTCTTTGATACCAAGCTCGGTGCCTTTCCACTGCCCCCTCATAGCCACTCCTGTGCTTCCTGGCCGATGGGCTTCTTTTCGTCTTTCTATTTGGTGAATGTGGATTGAATTGTGTGCCTTCCCCAGGCCCTACTAAATGTGTGCTCACACCCAACTCCGTGCTGTAACCTTCACCCCTATTCCCGGGGAGGTGATGATGTTTGGAAACCTGGTGTGTTCGTCTGGGTTGACTAGAGAAACAAATTCATAGACGCTCATGTGTATAAGAAAGAGCTTTATATAAAGAGTAATTGTATATTAAGAAAACATCCCAGCCCAGTTCACATCAAGTCCGTAAGCCCGAGATTAGCCTATATGTCTGATACCAATCTATAAATTCCTCTTCAGACTCACGCAATATCTGCAATGATGCCAAATACAAGTAAATCACAGGCCAAAAGGGGAAAGTCTTGTGGATCCAGTGGCAGTGGAAACATCTCGGCGCTGGCGTGGGTCTCCATGGGGCTCTTCCAGCTCCTGACCTCTGGTGCTATCAGCGTAGCTCCATGGAACTTAACAACAGGAATGTCCAGCATCAAGTGTGTTAATGGTGGGACACCTCCAGGGGGGAAGACAGGAGTTCCAGAATCCTCAGGAGAAGGCCATGCCCACACAGAGGCCTCATTGGCTGTGATCTGATTGATAGGCTAAACTCCACCCCTTTGCAAGTTGATAATTATGTAACTGCCACACCGGGTTTACTTTATGTTAACTAGATTATACTTGCATAAAGTGGGTCCTAAAGCTAGTCACTTCCTAGCTAGGAAAAGAGCAGGTTGGACAAAATTCAGGAGGAAGACAGATGCCACCATGTGAAGATCCACAAGCCAAGGAATGTCTAGGTCAATCTACAAGGGAAGACTCCAACTCTGATTTGGGCTTCTACCCTAAGG
>NW_022111369.1:43176142-43181483 GCF_000313985.2 Echinops telfairi
GCACCTCGCACTTAAACCCGAATTTATCATCTTCCTCACTTCCCAAACCTACTTCTATATGTATTTTTCAGTCCAGGCAGCTGTTCACACCACCCTTTCAGCTACGTAGGCCAGACATAGGAGAATAAGCCAAGGAGCACCCTTGTTTATTCCCATTTCCAACGATGCCAGCACCACATCAGACCAGCTCACAATTTGGACCACTCAGGTTCCGAGTCCTGCTGAGTGCACCTCCTACGGGGTTCTCAAACCCATCAGCGTATCTCCCTTGCTCTGACAGTGCTGACACACACCTTCCTCATCCCCTTGCTGGGTCATCTCAGGAATTCTTGATCTGGTCTGTGCTCCCTGCTGGCAGCCTCATTTTTCTCCTCTCCATGGAAGATGTGATGCTGTTGATTTCTTGGTTGTTGTTCATTGATTTAATTATTTTTTTCCTTTATGATTCCTTCCACCCCCAAACAAAAAAGTAACATATTCTCATAGAAAAAGTCAAGTGGCTCAGAAGGCTGTAAAAAGGTTAAAATTGCCTTCATCTGGTCCTCGGATCAGACCTGCAAACACACACGCATGCACGTCCTTTAGTCTCTGACAATAGAATTTGATCAAACACGCTGTGTTTCACTTCAGAGGCATGTTTCTCTTTCTTCACATTTTGACATCTCTGAAATCAGAACGAGTCACACTCTCAATGGGGGCTTCAAAAGAAAACAAAACTCATTGCCTTGGAATTTCAGTCCCTGATATTAGAGAGTAGAACTGCTGTGTAGGATTTTCTTGGCTATGATTGTTCCAGAAGCATTTTTCCCCCAAGCCAAACCAAACCCACTGCCATTGAGTAGGTTCTGGCTCATTGTGACCCTGTGGGAAAGGGGAGAGCTGCCCCTTAGGGTTTCACAGGTGGGAAGTCTTTATGCAGAAAGCCTCATCTTTCTCTCATGGAGGACTGGTGGGTTCAAAATACTGGTTTCACTTGGCAGTTATCAGACAAAACTGCCAACAGAAAATGGTCTCTGCCCCCGCCCAGACCTGCATGTGTCTTGTTGTTGTTATTAGTTGCCTTGAGTTTATTCAGACTTCCAGCGATCCTGGGTGTGCCCTGGGAGCAGAGTAGAACTGCTCTGTAGGGTTTTCAAGTAGAACTGTGACCTTGTGGAAGCAGAGCACCAGCTCCGTCTTCCCAGGTGCCTCTGGGTGGGTTTCAACAGCCAATCTTTTGATTACTGGTAGTCCAGCCTGGGACTACATTTGTCTACCCTGGGGTTCCTTGAGTGCTGCTGTAGATGGATTGGTTCACTACATTATTCTTCAATTGACTTTAAAAAACCCAGTTTTATTGGCATATGATTCATATGCCATACAATTCAATAGTTCTACCATATTAAAAAGAGTTGTACATCGTCACCACAATTTAAAAAATTTTAAATGGACTTTTCCCCCCCCCATAAGGTCAGCCATGATTCCAAACCAGTCCTTAACTTCCAGGATTGTCTTCCTCCCCCCAAATTCTTCAAAGACCCTCCACAAGGTCTTTTGTCTTCTAACTCACCTATGTTTGCCATCTCCAGCATCTTCACTCACCTTGGTCCTTAAAAGAGAGCAGACCTATTTGTAGTTAATCTTTACCGGGCTATTTCTCTGCATTAGAGGCTCTTCCTTGCTTCTCTATGCAAAGTTGCCTCCTACTGGACTCTCCCCTGATCCCTCAAGCTGAGCCCTTCCTTTAGGCATGCTTCTTCAACTTGCCCAGCACCAGGTGCATGTCTCTGCTTACACACACAATTTCTCCTGTCTACTGCTCCCCGTCCAGAGTGGGTCCCTGGAGCACCCGTGTTTATTCCCATTTCCAGTGATGCCAGCACAACATCAGACCAGCTGCTGTGGGGTTGATTCCAACTAAGGGTGGCCCTGTGCCCCATAGGGTGTTCCTGGTTGTGACCTTTTGGAAGCAGATTGCCAGGCCTCTCTTTTGCACCTCTAGGTGGGGGTAAACGGCCAGTCTTTCCATTAGTAGGTGGGTATTCTTTGGTGCTACCTGGGGACTCCTAAGGCAGCATAGTTTTGTGTGTGTGTGTGTGTGTGTGTGTGTGTGTGTGTTGGAAACATTGGATTGCTAACGTGGGAAATGGGTGGGGAAAATGTTTACTGGGATCAGGTAAAGAATATTCTAATGAATTATCCCCTTAACTCGGCAAGAGAGAAAAGGTTTGGGTGCAAAATTGGCTGGAGTTTCTTTTCTTTCTCTTTCCCTACTTCTGATTCCTACAATCCTCTAACTTCACCCTCAATTAAAGATCACCTGGTTTCAAAAGCCACAGCCCAGGTGACCTCCCCTCCCCCATTCTTCTGTCCTTCTTACCGCTTCAGGTCTCCACCTCTGTCTCATCGCCCCTGCCCTGTGACAAGTTCTCTGTTCTGGGACTGGAGGTTTCACAAGTACCAGAGGGATTCTTCCCACGATTGCTCCCAAATGGCCAGCAGAGTCTCGCACTCGAAGCCCCCCAGCCTGACCACTATTGTACCAAGGCTCAACATAGGAAATAAACACAAAAGGAGGCTGAAGTTTAATACATGTCTTTATTTTAATAACTGACTGAAAGACTGATATTATGCCGAGACTAGTGTCTCTCCATAAATCGGCTGTCCCCCTCTTAGCCCGGCTTCTGGTTTCCGTCACTTAAAAAAGGCCCCAAATAAGCAAGCATGCTACCCAGCCCTTCTATCTGGCCAAGATAAAGTAAAGCCAAGGATTCCAGTTCATTCTTGGAAAAGTAACCAGGCACTCCTGGGACTTACAGCCCAGCTGATGTGGACTTTGTGGCGGTCACTAGGTGTGGTCCAGGTTGACAATGGTAGGGACAACCTACTTTCAATGTTCTCTCTTGGCAAAAAGAACAGGGAGGTGTGACTGAAGTCCTCGAGGAAAAGTGGAAAGATGAGAGGGGGTACAGAAGAGTGGCGAGTGACTGGGATGGAGAAAACAGGGGCTTTGGATAACAGAGACAAAACACAAACATGAAGGATTCTGGAAAAACAAAATAAAAACGGATGCATTTGCTGTTAGAGTGGGGGCTGAAGGCAGCAAGGGCACTGGTAACTGGGAGAAATGAAAAGGCTGCACTGAAGAATGCAGGCGGGTTCTAGCCTCGGGATGCCATGGATGAAACAATGGCAGTATCTTTGGTATGTAATTCGCACTGATAAGGAACAGGGAGAGACACACACAGGATCTTAACTCAAAGGCCCAGAAGAATGGGGCTAAGAGTTGGTCTGTTAGAACCACCAGGTGCTCCAAGGGAGAAAGATAGAGTCTTCTACTCCTGTAGTCTTAGAAACCCACGGGTGGGGATGGGGTGGGGGGACAGTTCTACCCTGTTCTAGAGGTTCACTATGAGTTGGAATCGACTCCCTGGCTGTGCGTTTAGTGAAAGAAAGCTCAACGTGAGGAGCCCTGCTGGAGCACTGGGCTACACGTTGGACTGTCCAATCGGTCTGCAGTTTGAATCCATCATGCCCTTTCTCTGAAAATGATGAGGCTTTCTGCACTCATAAAGATGTCCAGCCTCAACCCTCCCCCAACAGGCAGCTGTTCGCTGCCCTGTAGCTCACGTGGCCTGGCTGAAGGGTGACCTGGAAAGCTAAAATGCAAAGTAAAACGATGAGGCAAATGGGGCCCTTCATGCTGTGCACTAGTCAGTCATTGTGGGGCTGTGCTCACCACTAGGTAGGTGGCTGGGACGCACCGGCTGTTCTGTGGAGAGACAGATCGGCATTGGTCAAGACTGGCACAGTACTCAACATTACATGCCCAGAGAAAAGACGTCTGTTTTCACCATATACGCAAACCCACCCAGAGTGGACACGTCCCTTATGTACATACATTTTGGCACGCATCATTGTCAGAGAATGTCCAGGTGGTTCTGGCTCACAGAGCCATGGCACAACAGGAGGCAGGGTGGTGGTTTTTGAGTTTGAGCCTGTTGCTGTAGCGACTGTGTCAATCCATCCCTTTGAGGGGTTGGTTTTTTTTTCCTTCCCCCCAGGCTTTTTTTCTTTTCCCAGGGCCTTGCTTTTCTTGTTCTTTTGAACGTTTGGGCTTGAACTCCTTTGGTTGCTGCTTCCTACTTGTTCGGTTTTGGTTGTTGGGGCGGCCAGGGCCGGCTTGGGGTTGGTTCCTTCCCCGGAGTGTGAGGCCAAAGAAGGGCCAAACTCTGGTTGAGGTCTGCAGCAGTCCAGACGTAGAGTGAATTTACGGCTCCGGAAACCGATGCCCTAAGAGCTGCCCCTGGCGATACATACCTGCTTCATCAACAGACTTCGTTCAGATGCAGAATGAGTTTCTCCAACCTCCGAAACGCCTCGGGGATCCGAACCGCCTCCCAGCCGCCGCGGTCGGTCCCAAACGCGTGCAGCTTCAGAGCGGGCAGGAACGGACCTGCCATTGTTTTCGTTTCCTTGGTGGCGGAGACCCAAAGGAGCGGCCGGTCGCCTACCTGCCTTCCACCTTCCGGGCGGCAGCTGCGGCGCCCGCTTCCTCCGACCTCATCTACGGGCGCTCGCGCTCTCGGGTTGCCACCCGCCTGACGCATCTGGGATGGGTGGCAGCGGGCGGGGGGGTGGGGGACCTCCGGGGGCGGAGGGACGGCAGGAGGCGGGCCGGGCCCTCCCCCCCCAGCCCGAGAGGAGGCGTGACCCGGGCGCAGGTGAAACCAACTCCGACCTATCCCGGAACTTTCGCTGCAGGGGCTGGCTGCCCAGGTCCTAGTCGCGCCAAGGCGGCCTGGGAGTCGCGCTCTCCCACCCGAACAGCGCGCGGGGACTGAGCGGGGTAGGGGGTAAGGGCTGCCTCTCCGGGGACCCGCCGCCCGCCTGG
Source organism: Echinops telfairi (assembly GCF_000313985.2). Taxonomy (NCBI): domain Eukaryota; kingdom Metazoa; phylum Chordata; class Mammalia; order Afrosoricida; family Tenrecidae; genus Echinops; species Echinops telfairi. Next base: position 43,181,016 of record NW_022111369.1, read on the forward strand.
CGGGCTCGGGGACTGCGGGCAGCGCCGGGCTCCGCGGCTGATGGAGGCGGGTGGCGCCACCCGGGGCGCAGGTGACACACGCCGGGCCGGGGTTTCTGCTGGCTGGGAAGAGCGCCCAGAGGGTGAGCCGCAGGCACCCCGGGGCCAAGGGACCAGGCAGTGATGGCCCAGGAGCTGAGCCAGGAGGCACTCCTGGACTTTCTGTGCCAGGCCGGGGGCCGGGTGACCAACGCCGCTCTGCTGAGCCACTTCAAGAGCTTCCTGCGAGACCCCGCCGCGCCCCCCAGCCAGCACCAGCGCCGCCGCGAGCTCTTCAAGGGCTACGTCAACTCGGTCGCCGCAGTGCGCCAGGACCCCGACGGGACCAAGTACGTGGTACTCAAGAGGAGGTACAGGGACCTTTTAGGGGAGGAGGGGCTGCAGCGACCTGGCGCCCCGCCCGCGGCCGCAGCGTCCAGCTTCCCGCGA
>NW_022111369.1:43183822-43204698 GCF_000313985.2 Echinops telfairi
TTCCTTTCCTTTCCCTTCCCTGCCACCACTGATCTGGGCACAGTAAGCCAGGGTGGGTCCTGAAGCAGCAATCCCAGGCCTTGGCTACAAGAGGGAACAGATGTCTAACAAGAGAGACCTCGGGGAATCCATGGAGTCAAACAAAATCCTCTTTGGCTCGTAGATAGCTCTCTGGCTTCTGATCACTTCCAGAATAAATCTTGGCTGAGAGTAGAAAGCACCAGGTTTGCCATCAGATGGCTCCTCTTTTTGATGCTCACATCAGTCAAACAGGAATTCTGACAGGAGAGTGGGATTGAATTGAAAAGATTCCTTCGCTCTTTTGCTGAGTCTTTCTTTGGGGGCCACCCATGCTGGCTGCTGAAGAATTTAAAATGATGAGAGCCTGTTTGGGGTCTCTTTTCTACTGAGCTCTGGTGGCATAGTAGTAACCCCTTGGGCTGCTAACCACAAGGTCAGCAGTTCAAATCCACAAACCATTCCCTGGGAGAAAGAAGAGGCTTTCTACTCCCACAGGGGCAATTCTACCCTGTCCTATAGGGATCAACCCAATGGCAGTGAATTTGGTTGTTTTGTTTTCCACTGGTCAGAGGACCCATGCTGGTTAAAAATGTGAAACAGTTATAGTGCCTATTTTGGGTCTCACTGATAGAGAAGCAATTGGGTAAAACCCACTTACAGACTTGACCCTGTGTCCTAGAGAAATGGCTAGTAATTTGGCCTTGCTTTTTCTGTATCAACCCCAGGTGGGAGTTACGAAACTTAAGAGGGGGAAAAGGCTTATTTGCATAGTGACAATAACTATTATTAATAGTTCAAAAAGTCCCTGTGTAGCGAACAATGGTATTTTGAGTGGCCAGCCTTAATGCTCATAAAAAAGATTTATTTACTCTGGGGAAGCAGTAAGGGTTAAGAGGAGAATGGCTTCTCCTAAGCTGCTAAATACAATTTAATTTGCACTAAACTTGTTGCCAATTATGATTAAATGTTAGCCTTGAAGTACTGTACCTCTAATGGGAAGCGCTCCTTTTAATTGCGCATGGCAGGAGACCACTCATGGTCTGTCAGTGAAAGCAGAGAATGTCCTACAAAACTGCAGTCGAACTTGAGAATTTTCAGAATGCAGATCTCAAGAGGGCGGGCGATGCGATGTCTAAAGTGAAAGCCGGTATTTATTTTATGGGACTGTTCTCCTGTCCTCTGCCAAGGATGGATGCTGCAGTTAAGAAGTATTTGTGCGCTCCTTCTGGTTCTTCTCTTCCATCCACACATCAGTGGATCTTTATCATTGATCCGCATATGTCCTGATTGCCGTAAATGTTCTTCCTGAAATTGTCTCTCAGTGTCAAGTATTTTTGTGTCTTTGTATTTGACTTTATAGTTTTGCTGAAATAAATAGATTTATTCTACCAGACAACAAAAAAGTAGACATGATTGAGTGTAAGGGCTGCTTCTCTCCCCCGCCTCCCTCCCCCCCCAAAAAAAGACCTATAAAAGGGACATCACTTGGGCAAATCAAGGAAAATAAAAAGAGAGAACGAACAGCAGACAGTGGAGCACCCTTAAGGGGAAGGAAGTTAAGAGAATACAAGGTAAGCATTTAATCCATATAAATACTCTAGCAAACAGGTGATTCTTTTCAAGGAAAAAAGAATACAACAAAAGTCAACTCCTTCGAAAAGCCAAAGGAGTTTTTAAACCATATTGTTACCATGCCACTAATTTGCTCCTCAAGTATCCTGTGCTCAGTGCTGTGGCCTTGACAAAGGAAGACATGGCCTCAGCCATCTTGAGATTGAACAAAATCTAACACCGTTTGTTGTTGAATTGACTTGTACTCAGTCTTGCTTCCAGGGTAGCTTTTAAACTCACATTACAGTTGATATTATTCATGGAAATAAGGCAGAGAGAGGGGAAAGATGATAGCAGGAATGAAGGCAAACAACTGCAATGCAAAACACAAAAGAAAACCAACAAAAAAACAACTGCAATGCAAGACAATGTTTTCAGGGCCCACCATACAAAAGTAAGTGCCCTGGAGCATTGTGAAGGAGAGAGAGATTCCTTTGGGCTGGGGAAATCAGGGAGGTCTGGAATCCCAGAGTGATGCTAGCTTTAAAAAAAAACAAAACAACCTCCAAACCAGCTTTGTCAGTTCTACCGCATTCTTGGCTCAGGCTTCAGTGTCATTTACAAAGCACTGGGGCATGTGGACTGCTCACTGGTTAGCACACAGGCCTGGGTGTGCACGTTGGTTCTCATGTGGAGTCACCATGTCTCTCTGGACTTTGAGCAGATGCCATGCTGTTGACTCTGGACCAATCTTACATAGTCAACTTCAAGCACGGGTGGGTGTGACCCCGGCAACTCCCCTCTCCCTCGTGTGTTAAAAAGTCCAGGCTCAGAGGGCAGCTATGCCATCCTGCCAGACAAGGCCTGGCCTGTACCCTCCACTGGAGCCACCTCAGACTCATCGTGGGTGCTGATGGCCCTGCCCTCCCAGTGTCAGCCTTGGTGCTGAATGCCTTCTCTTTAGAATCCCTTTTACCTGCTTTCTCTCTGTTTGTTGTTGGAGATGAACGTGTTTGTCACTAAAGACTCCAAGTCCAATTCCATGTTACTTTTCCTCCTCCTCTTCTTTTTAGGCCACTCAAACAACAAAGAAATCCGAAGGGATTTAATTTTTCTTCCTTTTTGGCTTTTAAAGAAACTATATATATATATAGTTTATATGTATATAACTATATATATTCATATATTATACAGCCCAACTCAGGAAATGAAATCAACAACAATATTCTGTTAAGCCCTCCATTTTTTGCCCCTCCCCCCACCCCATACCTCCCCATCCCTTCCTGGCCTCCTGTACCGGTGCTCTTTTTTTTTCTTCTTCTTTTTAAAATTTTTATTAAAAGATCATTTTATTGGGTTTTTTTACAACTATTTATTATTATTTCTATTTATTTATTTTTATTTAAAATCATTTTATTGGGGCTTCAATTCTTTTTTTTTAACATCCTTTTCTTGGGGTTCATACAACTCTTATCACAATCCATACGTACATCCATTGTGTCAAGCACATTTGTATATTTGTTGCCCTCATCATTCTCAAAACATTTTCTTTCTACTTGAGCCCTTGGTATCAGCTCCTCATTTTTCTATCTCCCTCCCCGCCCTGGTACCTGCGTTCTTAATGAACTCACTCTTAACAGCCGTGGTCTATAAATGGAGATTTACAGAACTGAACCCCCCAAGCGAACATGAATAGAGCCTTCAATAGAATTCTCACAATACTGTCCTCATGCCACACGTTCACGTTGCCCACAGAGTTGTTTATTACATTATTTGCACGGTTGACAATTTCCTTGCACATTGAGAGATTTTAAAAATGTGTATTTTATTTATCGAAATTGAGTCGATATTATTGAGCGTCTATTATGTGATAAAGAAGACATTCCTTGCCATCAACTGAGTGGCAGTAGATTTTTTTCTCTCTCTCAAGAACTCAGAGGGAGGGGAATGTGTGGTGTGGGGTCACTGGGAAGAAACCATTCAGGCACAATGAGGTAAGCCAAGAGGAGTATGCATGTGTCAGGACTGCTGGAATCCGAAGAAGGGGATATTTATGGAACGTTCGCTACGTGCCTGGGTCTGTTTGGTTGGAAATACATTGAGTCAGCTATACATACTTTAAAAAAATAGCTTGTTTATTTTTAAGTTTCACTGACATACATTTTACATAGCATACATTCATCAGGGTTGTCAATCACCACCACCGTCAATTCTAGGACATTTCTTCTTCGTTGGACTCATTGTTAGCTCCCCATTTCCCACCAGCCTCCCCTGCCACGTCCTTTGGGATGGATTAATCCAGTCTCTATAGGGTTACCTTTACTAGGTTTTGTATACACAAAACTTACAAAATCAACGCAGAATGCAAACAAATGGCCCAACTATGACAGAATAAAACAGAAAAGCATTCATTGAAAACACATCAGAAAACATTAAACACTGGAACAATTAGACATCAGGTCGAGGGCGATCAATGACAAGGCCCCGTGTGTTCACTTAACTACAACTGCAGTAACAGACCCTACAGTGTGCTTTGTCTGCTCTCAAGGCCGTTGCCATCTCTGATCCTCAGTCAGGGGATTCACCAGAAGCTTAATCGCATGTGGGACCCTGCCAAAGAGGTTTGGGCTTTCACTGTCATCCATAGCCTTCTGCAAAGTGAGCGTTCACAAGGTAAGCTCTAATCCCTTATTCTTCCCGGTTAGATTTTATTATTCACAATTCTTGGATCACATGGACAGGTGTGCTTCTTCCATGTGGATTTAACTGACGTCTAGCTTAGATAGTTGCTTGTTTTAAGACAAGACTTTAAGACTCCAGACATGATTCTTTCTGAAAGCCAGGCACCATCTGCTTTCTTCACTACACTTGGCTATAGCACTCTTTTCTTCAGTGGTTGCTTCATGTGGGTAGGTGTTGAGCAGGGCCATATCATAAGAGCTAAGTTTTTGTAAGATTAGGATGACAATTATGTATGAGCTCAACATCCATTCAGATATCTATGATATATAGATATATCTCCCTAGTTCGCTTTAAAGACATCATCATTATTTTGCTCAAGCAAAAAATCTAAACCAAACTCACTGCCATCAAGTCAATGCTAACTCATTGCCACCCTACAGAACAGAGTAGAACTGCCCTGGTAAGTTTCTGAGACCATAACTCTTAATGAAAGAAGAAAGCCCCATCTTTCCTTCTTGAAGTGACCGGTGGTTTTGAACTACTGATCTTGCAGTTAGCATCCCAGTGTGTAACCACAGCACCACCAGGACTCCATTTTGTTGAAGGACATTAAAAATTATTCCCATGGTGCATATTATAGTTCTATTGATAATGCCATTAATTTGGCCACTAGTATAGAATTTAAACACTGTTGAGAAAAAGAAAATATACTTGTATAGGAGAGTGTTTTTAGACCCAAGTACATGGCTTGTTGATTTATACAGATTAACAACTTAGAAGACACAATTTACACAAAAAATGAGGTTGGAGATAGGACAAAAGCTTCACTAAAGCTCATTGACAAAAGCATGACTGGGCAAAACATGTCATTGAAAAGGAAAAGGGTATGGAAGTAGCACATATGTGGAAGTTTTGAGTTGTCACTTATTGGACACTCTTAAGGCAAAAATTTTGAACCAAAGTTCAATGATCTTGGGGTAGTGATCATCTACTTCTTCTCACCTGAAGGCATTTCTGCCGGAGATCCATGTGAATATTTCAGGTTTCTGTTACAAGTGTCTCTAAGATAAACTCCAGTTCATTTAGCGAGAGTTCCAAATTAGATCTGTCTAGTGTGGCTTATAAGGGATGTTGTGTACCTCAAAAGGATAGAGTCTAAAGTCCTGGTTGTCTATAATACACAGCTTGGGTCACCAGGGGTGAATAAAAACTAAGTCAAAAGTGTCTAGTTACTCAAGACCTCCCTCAACATAACATTTTGTTCTAATAACTTGACATTCTGTGATGCTCACCTTCCCTACATGATTGCTGAAGACAAAATGGGTGCATACGCTAATGTGCTGAAGAAACCTGATGATGCCCAGATATTACAAGATGTAGCGTCTGGGGTCTTAAAGGCTTGAAGTTAAACAAGCAGTCATCTAGCTGGGAAGTAACAAAGCCCACATGGAAGAAGCACACCAACCTGTGTGATCACGAGGTGTTGAAGAGATCAGGTATCAGGCATCAGAAGACCCAAAACAAACAACCATTTCCATTCAAATGAGGTGGTTTGGAATGGAGACTCAAAGTCCATCTGTAGACAATTGGACATCCCCTCACAGAAGGGTCACAAGGAAGGAAGGAGCCAGCCAGAGTGCAGTATAGCACTGACAAAACACACAACATTCTTCTAGTCCTTTAATGCTTCCCCCCGCCCAACTATCATGATCCCAGTTCTATCTTATAAATCTGGCTAGACCAGAACATGTACACTGATAGAGATAAGAGCTGTCGACACACTGAATCCAGCACAGATAAACCCCTCCGGATCAATAATGAGAGTAGCAATACACGAGGGAAGGTGAAGGTTGGGGGAGAAAGGGGAGAAAGGAGGAACCAATCTCAACGATCAGTGTACACTCTCCATCCCCCAGGGGGACGAATAACAGAAACATGGGTGAAGGAAGATAGCAGTTGGTGTAAGATATGAAAATTATTTCTAAATTATCAAGGGTTCATGAAGGTAGGAGGGTGGGGGTGGGAGGGGGAAAAAGAGGCGCTGATACCAAAGGCTCAAGTAGAAAGAAAATGTTTTGGAAATGATGATGCAACATATGTACAAATGTGCTTGATACAATTGATGTATGTATTGTTATATAAGAGCTGTGAGAGCCCCCAGTACGATAATTTATTAAAATCATTAAAAAAAAATGAAGTGCCCAGTTAGGAACTGATACTGAGTTACTCTCTCATTGGTGATCTACGTTCTTAATGTTGCCCATTCGTCCCAATGGCAGGCTGTCCCACAGACTGCAGCACAGTGGCCTTCTCTGAGATTGACATGCGCTCCACCCCGCCACTTCCTGACTTGGATTTCCTGTAAGGTCCATCAATCACGCTTGTAAGAAAGTGCGTTAATTCGGGGTGACCATAATGTTATATGGCAGAAACTGATGGGTCTTTTCCTCTCTCTGCGCCACGGGGAAACTGACCCAGTTGAGGTGGGGCCTCCCTTGTGGAAATGGTTTTTCAGCTACATAAATAAGGGGGTGGTACGTGGTCAGTGTCACCACTTGTCTGTCAGTCTGTCATATGGCAGTGGCTTATGTGTTACTGTGATGCTGGAAGCTCTGTCACTAGTGAACAGGTTCAGCAGAGCTTCCAGACTGAGAACAGACTACGAGAAAGGCCTCCGCTTCCCACTAGGCAGGAAGGAGCCACTGAAAACCTTTTGCAGAGCACGGAAACATGGTCAGATCCTGAAAGCTGATGAACGGAAGCCGAACACTGCTGGAGAGCGTGCCGGATGCTGGGCCCTCGGGTTGGAGAGCACTCACAAAGTGACTGAGGAGGAGCTGCTTTCTCAGTCCACCGTGGAGGAGAGCCTGTGGGCGTGGAGCCTCAGGATCTTCATTTGCTGATGGGGCACGACTCAAATGAGAAGAAACAGGTGCAAAAATCTACTAACAATTGGCACTTGGACTGCATGAAGTATGAATCTAGGAACATTGGAAGTGGTCAGAAGTGAAATGGAACACATAAATATTGATATCCCATCTTGGGTGTTAGTGGGAGCACTGAATGTAGTCGTTAAGCTTCGGATTGTGATCCGAATGGTAGGCAGTTAAGAATCACCGCAGGTCCAAGGGAGAAATGTGCTTTTTACTCCCATTAACAGTTATAGTCTTAGAAACCCACAGGGGGGTCCTTATGAATCAGCACTGACTCAATGGCAGGGAGAAGTAGAGGTGTGAATGGGCTGACATGAACTGGTGCTGCTATTTTGAACCAGAAAATCATATGAATTACTATGCCAGGATAACTACTCAATGTAAATGAGACCCAAATCCTCACAACTGGACCGACAGGTAACATCGTGATAAATGGAGAAAACATTGAAGTTGTCATGGATTTTGTTTTGCTTGGGTCCATAACCAATGCTCATGGAAGCAGCAGTCCAGAATCAAAAGCTACTCTACCTTGAGCACATTTGCGGCACAAGACCTAGTAAGAGTATGGAAAAGCAAGAATGCTAGTTACTTTGAGAACTGAGGCGCACCTGACCCAAACTACGGTATGTTCAGTGATCTCATGTGCTTGTGAAAGTTGGACATTGAAAGAGGAAGGCCAAAGAAGACTTGATGCCTTTGCTTTGTGGTGCTGGAGAAGAACGGTGAAAGCACCACGACTGCCCAAAGGACAAACAGATCTGCCTCAGAAGTGCAGCCAGGGTGCTCCTTAGAGGCAAAGATGGCCAGACTTTGTCTTGCAGACTTTGGACATGTGGCCGGGGGTGGAGGTGAGGGTGGAGGTGGGGTAGCATGGGACCAGTCCCCGGAGAAGGACACCATGCTTGGTAAAGTGGAGGCACAGCACACACACACACACACACACACACACACACATACACAAAGGCCCTGAACGAGATGGATGGACACAGCGGCTGCAACAATGAGCTCAGGCATGGGAACAGTTGTGAGGATGGCGCAGGACCGGAACTGTTCCATCCCATTGTGCACAGGGTTGCTATGGACCAGAACCAACTTGATGGCACCTTACAACAGCACTATGCTGGAAATGACACAAGCAACAGGAATGGCATTGCAGTCATTGCCAAAAAGGACATTTCAAGATGTATCCTGAAACACAGTGCTGTCTCTGACAGGATTATATCTATCTGCCTTCCAGGAAATCCAATCAACTGCCATCATTGCGAGCGTTGTCTCAGAGTTCTGTGTCGCTGTTGCAAGGAAGTGTTGAATCCAACAGAGACGCCGAGTGTTCAAGATAGGTCAAGACAGGTGGGAGATGGAGGCATGTCTGGCTTCATTTTGGGGCAATAGGGAAGCCAATGAAGGCCAGCAATGGCCCCCTCTTCCCTGTTTGCCACCGCTCTACAAACTTCCACTCAAACCACAATGGAAAATGAAAAAGTCAATATTATTATCTGTATGCTTTGAGTGGTGCTTTTAAAATAAAAGGTAAACACACAAACACAATTGCTCTGGAGGCAATTCTGAAAAACCTAAGATTTATGATGAATTGATTGCATACTTGGGTGGGGCAGTGGTTAACACACTGCAAGCCTGGAGATTCAGGTCACCCACAGGTGCCTTGGTGTAAAGACCTGCCGATCTACCTCTGAAAGAGGTCAGCTGTTGAGAACTCTGCAGCATCATTCTACTTGGGCACCATGGCCGCCAGGAGTCGGAATCAACCCTGTGGCAACGGGATGGCTTACTGTGGAAGAGGCATTTTGGGAGAATTTTGTATTAATTTATTTGTTCCTCTAAAAGGCCTCATTTTATATTAGTATTGTTATTATTCCCATCTTACAACTGAGGACACAGAGAAGTTAAAAGACAAACCGTAAGTGGAATCCAGGCCCATGACTCATGAGTTTAAGTGCTATACTACCCTACCATTTGTTATATATTTGAATATTGATTACATATTGATTTGTTTTGAGTTCAACTTTCAGCAGCAAACAGAAGGACAAGCACCAGCCTAGTCTGCTACACAGCTTGTTTATCCTCTTAGATTCAGGGCCACTAGGAACCCAGATGGTCATCACAGTGATGAGATGATCTCTGACCCCGAATGTCTTAGGGCTGGAAGGCAATGGAGTGGTTCTTCCGATCTTACATAACATAACCCTTGTAGAGAAATCGACCCCCCACCAAACAAAAATTATCCTTCTTCAGGGTAAACACCAAGTGTTATCGGTCGTATCCAGCTAAATGTGTAAAATTCCTAATATTTCAGATGTGACACTAGTGCACTACCATAGCGTGAAAACGATACGGGGGCGGGGAACAAATCAAGATCATCAGCCCCAGGCTGATCCTCGCGAGGCGAAGCTACCTGACGTCAGCATTGTGAACAGGAGAGACACAGCCATTGGCTCACAGCAACACTTCTCGGCCCCCCGCCAGCTCCCCATCCTCAGTCTCCCAGCCGTGCGATCCCTTGGCCTTGGCTTCGGGAGTCTGGTCCGGAGCCTGGCAGCCAGCCCTTTGCTCCAACTCACACTCTCGGTCGTACCCCTGTTGCTCCGTTCTGTCTCAAGGGCTCTCCTTGCCTCGGCTTCTTCTCTCACTCAGCCTGCCTCCTGTGCTCTGTTGCATAGTCTCCACGCCACAGACTCTGGCGCCTTTGACTTTGTTTGTCCTCTGCCACTTCAGCAGGGGCTCTTGAGTGAGCCCCACTTTCCACTGTCTTGAGATTTTTCTCTGCGCTCTTGCTTCTAAGATGGCTCATGGTTATAGCCAGAGGGGTGGTAACTAAAACTAACCAATCCCCTCTATTAGTGTTACATCTGGCTGTGATAGGAGATGGGTGGCCAGCCTCCCACCACTAATCATGGGTTTAATTAGCACAATTGTACGGTTGAGATATATAAATATTATATTAAAGTCATCAAGAGCATGAGAGATAAAAGAGTCGAAGGGAACAGTGGAGGAGAAGGAGCCTACAAGAGGTCAAGGGAGGAGCAGAGAGAGAGAGAGAGAGAGAGAGCTCTATTGCTAACCCAGGCCTATATACCTTTGGGAGGCATGCAAGTCCACTAATTACAGGTAAAGACATATGTCACAGGAAGGGGTTGCCCTATAGGTTATACAGCAATGAGAGGGGGTGGTCTAGGGACATACTCAATAGGAAGAGCAGGGGTTGGAGGTATCCATGTGACTAGATGGGCAGGTCCTAGAGTCAGGATGGCAGCTTAACTTTGGAAGTCACTGAACGGGTTTGATCTGTTCTCTGGATCTCCATAGGAACCATTATCAGTAGGGTGTGAACTCCACCTACAAGAACCAAAACAATGACTACAGGCCTGTCGATTGTACCCAGCAGCAGGGAGCAGGCCACCCCTTGGTCTGGTGACTGTCTTCAGGGAGGAGGTCTGTAAGCATCTGACCTCCCCACATACCTGGTGTATTTGCATAGTCCCCCCTGCCCCTCAATCATTTGGTGGAAGTTATAAAGGTGTGGATCCAAACCAAAAAGCAAAATCAACTGCCATCAAGCGAATTCTGAATCATAGTGACCCTATAGCACATGATTAAAACTGCCCCCATGGGTTTCTGAGACTGAAACTCTTTATGGGAGTAGAAAGCCTGGTCTTTTCACCGGAGGAGCAGATGGTGGTTTTGAACAGCTGACCTTGCAGTTAGCAGCCCAATGAGTAATCATTTACACCACCAGGAATTCTGAGATATGGCCACGAGAGCCATATTAAGAATTTTTACTCTACCAGAGGAACAAATTGGTTTCCCATTCAAAATCCGACAGTTCACTTTTAAATTCCACCCATCTTGAAAAACCAACAGCAACACCAACAACAAACCTGAACTAGCTGCCACCAAGCCAATTTTGACTCATAGCAACCCTACAGAACAGGGTAGAACTGTCCCTGTGAGTTTCTGGGTCTGGAACTCTTCATGGGAGTAGAAAGCCCTGTCTTTCTCCTAAAGAGCAGTTTGTGGTTTCAAATTGCTGACCTTGTAGTTAGCAGCCCAGCACGTAACCATTATGCCATGCTGAAGACAAAGATAGTCTCTAGTTATTAAAAAGCTATTTATCAGACAAAATGTTACTGATATAAAACCAAATATTTCCCTTAAGTTTCTAGCCAATTGTTTCTATTTTGTAACAAACATTAGCTATTATATCATTAAACAGAATTGCATCTATTTGAAGGCATATAAACTAACACACTGGCATTATCAGCTCTGGTGTGGCCCAGAACTGAAACTCGGGCAAGCTCAGAGGGTGAGGCTTAGAAGGAGGAGCGTGTGTAGAGTCTATCACGCAGGCAATCTGGAAAATTTCAAGTCAACCATGCAGCAAGCCTAGTCAAAATTCCACTCACTTGGTCAATGTGAAATCTTGCTGGACTGGATTAAACATGACTGACCTATTAAAGTCTTCCACCTCTTTGGTATAGCAGTACTCCTCTTGAGAAAGGTGAGGTTTCTGCTTCCATAAAGACTGAGTGTCCTTGGGAACCCTCAGGAGGAGTTTGACTCTGCTCTAAAGGGTCGCTACGAATGGGAATCAACTCAGTGGCAATGGGTTTGGGGCTTAAGTCTCCTATGTACTCTATTTCTTCTTTGAGAAGAGTGAACACTGCCAAATTAAGCAACCATTAGCAGCATTTATTAATAGTATTTCTGTGTCATCACTCGCCTAAACTCCCACTGTTCATGTTATAAGCCTTAAAAGATGTTTGATGTGATAGAGACAAGTGGGCACCTAAGTCTATGTGATTGCCTTTTTCATGAACCCCAATCCTCTGGTGTCCCGAGAGGAAGTGCTTCGGGGACATGAACTCAGGGCATCAAGTGACTTGCCACAATCCCAGGCTGGGGCGCATTGCCTAGGGCTGTCCCACTAAGGCAGGAGTTAGGACAAGGATTTACTTCTGTGATCTGGGACTGGGTGCTGAGCTAGACCCATTTTGTTAAACGCTGGGGGACTTTACAAGACTTGCTAAATCACGAAGAGCTGCTGGATGAGTGTTTTTGGAGTTTCTGATGAAAACTAACTTTACAAACTGAGTAAATAGCTGTTCATTCACTTGGTACCAACTCATTGCCATCAAGTCAATTCTGACTCCTATCGACCCCCTAGGACAGGGTAGAACTGTCCCTGTGAGTTTTGAAACTGCAACTCTTTTCTTTACAGCAGTAGAAAGGCTCCTCTTTGTCCTGGGGAGCTGGTGGTTTTCAACTGTTGAACTTGAGATTAGTTACCCAGCAAGTAACTGCTATACCACCGGGGCTTCTCATTCATCTGATAGCAATTGCTTTATCCAAGCTGAGGGCCCTGGGACAATCACATTGGTTTTTCTTGCATTTTCAAAACAATGGCATTTATTTTGTGTGGGTTCTTTGGTTGCTGTTGGGAATACACACAGCAAAACATACACCAATTCAACAGTTTCTGCACTCACGGTTCACTGACATGAACCATCTTTGAATTGCACCGTTCATTTCAGCCCCCCTTTTTGAGCTGTTCCTCCTCCATTATTTTCCTGTGCGTCACAGTGACTCCATAGGACAGAGTAGAACTGCCCTTGTGAGTTTCTGAGAATGGAAATCTTTACAGGCATTGAAAGCCTCGTCCTTTTCCCATGGAGTAGCTGGTGGTGGCCAGCTGGTGACCTGTGTGAGCAAGCCAGTGCCCCCAGAGCTCCTACCCCCTGAAGTTCCTGTGTAATCTGCGGAGTTACTTCGATTCCATTAAACAATAACAACACTGCTAGCCAGTCAATTTCAACTCGCGATGACCCTGCGCAGGGTTTCTGAGGCTGTTACGGCTTTACGGAAGAAGTAGCCACATCTTTTCATGGGGATGCCCATGAAACAGGGACTCTAAAGGTCCAAACAAAGGAACCACCGTCCCCTGAGGTTGGAGAGAAGCAGCCTCAGTTCCTTTTTGTGTTGTTTCACGAGGAGGAGCTAGCTCTAAAGGGAGCATAATGCTCAAGGCAGAGACGCTTTACTACTTATGCTAAAATTATTGCTTGGTTTTAAAAAGGCTTCAGGGCATATTTTGCTTTAAGATAGTATTTCAGGGCAGTCGTCTGGGGGGTTCATCCAGCTTCCAGGGCTCCAGAAAGTTTGGAGTTCAGGAGAATTGGAAATTCTATTCTGTATTTTGATCAAAACACACAGTAATGGTAGCCGGGCACCATCATGTTCATCTGGTCTCCTGGCAAAGGAGGTAGTTCCTGGGAGCAATTAGCCACATATTCCATCTCCTCAGGCTATTCCTAGTGCTTCTTTCCCCTCTGATACCTCAGGAGAATAGAGTCCCATTGTTGTGTCTTGGATGGCTGCTTGCAAGCTTCTCAGGCCCCAGGCATTTGTCAATGAAGCCGGAGGTAGAACAGAAGCACCACACACACTATTAAACCAGTTACCTGGGAGGACCCATGAAACAGTGACTCTAACAGTCCACACAAGGGGCCACCGTCCCCTGAGATAGAGAAGCAGTCTCAGTTCCTTTTTTTTTTGGATCACTGTTGTCATTTGTGTAGCACACAATTTTTGCCAGTTCAACTTTGACAGGCGTACAACTTATTGACAGTCCTTACAATCATTGGTTGTGGAACCCTGTCCTTAATCAATGTGATCTTTCCATCACTATCAACTCCTAGAGGACACTTGGTGGCATAGTGGTTACTCATTGGAGTACCACAGGAAGGTAAGCAGTTCGAAACCACTAGCTACTCTCAGGGAACGAGGCGGCTTTCTACTCTCGTAAAGAATTACAGTCTTGGAAACCCACAGGGACAGCTCCGCCCTCATCCAGAGGGACGCTATGTGTCGACATTTTCTCCATGGAAGGGAGTTTCGTTTTGGGTTTGGTCAACTCCCCAGGTTCTCCTCCCTCTCACGGCTCTTCTTTAGATTTTTGCCCTTTTCTTGTATTTTTCTTTAAGTGAGGTCACACAACATGAGTGTTTGTCCTGTGACGACTGACTTTTTTCATTTAGCCTAATGTCTTCCAGCCCCAGCCATATTGTACTATGTATCAAGACGTTATTTTGCCTGCTGGCTGAGTAGTATTCCCTGGCAACTTGTGCCACATTTTTTCTCCACTCATCTGTTGAATATGTCTGCGGTCCCAGCCTTTGGTTATTGTCCAAAGTGCTGCAATGAAACTGGGGACCACGGCTTCGTTTGAGTCTCATTTCTATTGCTTAAAAGGACTGTAATATATCCACCTTCCCTCAAATAGCCATGTCTTTACCAAGTTTGGATATTAACTGACTATGAAAACCAAGTTTGGATATTAACTGACTATCAAGATCTGAATTCTCCACCTAATTTGAAACATCCTCCCTGATTTAATTTCAAACATGAAATCTCTCTCTGTGGGTTTTGGTTTGTGAGGAAAGAGAAACAAGTACCAACCCCACCAGTGACTCTTGGCGCAGTCAGTGTGAAAACGCACGGGATTACTAACAGGTACCATCAACCGGGAGAAGGAGGAGGAGGAAGGCTTCAGGGCAGGTCTTGTTTTGTCCTGAGGCCTCATCCTCTCACAGTAAGAGATTAAAACTCTGAACTCCTAAGGAGCATGCGAACTAAGTATCATTTCAATGAAGCATGTACTCGACCTACCCGAAGAAACACATTTCTATGCAGTGCAGAAAGATTATAGACAATATGGCCCTGGGTTAGATGAACAAAACATCTGATTTGTGCGATTGAAGCTTGAGGAAACTGAGCCCTAGAACAGCTGGTCCAATGGGGCTATGCTTCCCTATGTCCTCCCCGCCCCCAGCAGGGGAGCCAATGTGGATGATTTTACCCAGGCATTTCCTCCTGTGATTGCTGCTCTTCCGGGTCACACTGAGAGGCTGAAATTCAAGTCTACTTCTTGCTTGTTAGAATTTCAGGATTATTTGAAGTTTCACTTAACCATGTGCTTGATATTCTACCTGCTCTCACTGTGCTCTATTCCACTGTCTGTATTTAAGATGTGTCCCAGTTCCTTTATAGGAGGTGATAAACTGAGAGACCATTGAGATCCTTAATCTAGAGAACAGTTTGGGTTCTTTGAAAAGGGAAAAGAATTGGTTTTCCAGACACAGGGCAAAGACACACATCTGCAGGCAGAGGGTGTATTATGTGCCTCCTGACCGCAACTCCGACACCATCCAACGTGTCTTACATGTGTGTCACCTTATACCTTCTTGTGGTCAGTTGGGTCCAGGTGCTTTCCTTTCATAAGGTTCCTCAAGGCCACTTAGGGAAGCTCAGTGCAGAGCAGGTGGAGCAGGATCACCCGACAGTCAGAGCGCTGGGGCTGTGCGTGCAGATGGACTCTCATCCTGCCCTGGTTAATGATTTCTCTGCGACTGGGGCTCACGGCGACTCGGTCGTGGAGGCTTTTGGGTAGTTTCTCAGGTTCAAAATCTTTATGTCTTCAATGATTTTTGATGTTTTGACAACAGAAGATCCCGGCCTCCCTGGCAGCACAGTAGGTTAAGCATTGGGCTACTGATCAAGAAAGTCTGGGGTTCAAACCCTTCAGCCCCTCTAGTGGGGGAAGATGAGGCAGTCTGACTCCGGCAATGCAATTCTGTTTCGTGAGGTTGTTATGAGAGGGAATCAAGTTGAGGGCATTGCCTTTGCTTTGTCTCTCCTAAAAACTGCAAGTCACAGCATGAAAATAATGGCTTATGATAGAAAATGGCTTTGAAATAATAAACTGTTGGCTTCCTACAAGGAAAGAGAAAGTTTCTACCAGGAAAAGTAAATCAATATTTCGTAATGGAAGGTACCACAACCTGCACTCCCACTATCTGCTAAGGCTGAGAGTAGATATTTAGATATGCCGTATATACTGGAGTATGAGCCAAGTTTTTCAGCACATTTTTAATGCAGTTTTGGTGGTAAAATTAGGTGCCTCAGTGGATATTCAAGTCAAGTTATTCTTGAGTAGATATGGAAATAGAAATTACTATAAAAAACAAACAGACAAAATCCTCCCTCAAACTCACTGCCTTTGAGTCGATTTCAATGCAAAGGAACCACATGAGACAGCGTAGAGCTGCTCTGAGGGCTTCTGAGACTGTAACTCTTCACAGGAGCAGAAAGCCTCCTCTTTCTCCTGCAGAGTGGCTGGTGGTTTTGAACTGCTGATCTCACAGTTAGCAGGCCAATACACAGCCCACAATGCCACCAGGGCTCCTTAGAATGTATTCTAGTTAGTAGAAATTTATCATCTATCCTTTACATGTTAAACACTTATAAGAAAATCAAACTACAATGAAATGTGCTCAGCACTAAATCTAAGCAGAATGTGATTTAATCTCAGGTTCCTAAAAGATCCTTCCATGTTTTTAAAATAATGAGTATTAATGATGGCATTTTAGATACATAGGACTACCAGGTCAGAAAAGGTTGCTTTAGAGATTTGACATACTTTTGTATCACAAGATTTAAGAATTACATAAGTAATGCATGTTTACTTTTAAAAATAGATAACAAAACATTTTTTAAGTAGGAAAATAAAATCACCTTTTAATTTTATTACTTCAAACTAAGTCCTGAGAATATTTTGGTAAATGCCCTTCCAGACTACATAACCAAGCCAATGCCACATTGCAGGGAGTAATACTCAGCATATTTTATTATGTAGCACAGCATTGGCATTTCCCCACTTGAATTGGGTACTATTAATGGTCCTTAAGAGAAAGAAAGGTTTAGTCTTCAGTTAGCTGAAAGTGGGTCAGCACAGAGCTCATCGATGAACCAGATGTTAGCTTCCACCCCATTTGCTTCTTCTGCTGTCAACTGGTTATATTCCAAGTGTGTGTGTTAGTCTGGGTAAGCTAGGGAAACAAATCCACAGAAACTCATGTATAAGAGAGATTTTTATGTAAAGGATAAGTGTACATTAAGAAAGCATCCCAACCCAGTGCTGCCCAAACCCATAAGTCCATTACAAAATTTTCCTCTATCTCACAAAACACACACAATGGCGGCCGACTGCAGGAGGAAAGCAGAGTCAGTGAATGTGTAAGCAACTCAGCGCTGGCAGGGGTCTCCACACGGCTGCTCCAGCACCCAGGGCTGCATCCGGGTAGGTTCATGTGGCTTCTCCTCAGGGATGTCTTGCAGGAAGTGAGCCTTGCCAGCTGAAGCAGGGAACTGGCTAAGGCAGCTGCATCCTGGTCTGACCATCAGAAAGCAACAGAACCTGAAAACTAGAAAGGCGAGGCTCACCGAGCTATTTATCTCTCTGGCCTTCAATTAACCCCACGTGTTCATTGGCCAGGTTGGCACAATAAACCTTAATTATCTCAGGCACCCCAGCTGTAGACAAACTCAGTCCAGGTTAACTGAAACAAGCCTGTGAGACAAGCTCTGTGCAGCTGTTGATCTCGGGCCGAAGAAGCACGTGGGTGGGTGCAGCACCACGCTGCTGGTGGTGGTGGATCCTGTTGCTGTGAGTTCATTGCTAGAGCTCAAGACCCCAGGGGGCCTGCTTTGCTACACTCCCGCACTACTGACAGTTGCGGCCCCACCCTGCTGCCTGCTGCCTGCAGGCTGACTGCCTATCTTGCTAGAGGGCAGGCTCAGATTCTGTTTCCTTGACCTTGGACCAACAGCCTGAATGAGTTGAAGGACCTTCATTATATTAACTGTTCCATGAAAGTGAGTTGAACTGAGCCCTCCGTACTGCTGTGTGGACTAATTAGCCATTATATTCCTTCTCGTTGTATAGACCTATCCATATATATAAATAATCATAAGTGTCATGGTTTTGCTTCTCTAGAGAATCCTGCCTATCACAATCTCAAAGAGGATCTTCCTTGTTTTCTCTGACTGTACCAAACATCATGTATTTTGAGGGGGCCTGGTCTTTCCTGATGCTATGTCCAAAGCAAAACAAGACAACCTTGACGTTAATTATCAGAGAAGCTGTGTGTGTGTAGGTGGGGAGGGGAGTAGTGTATGCATTGTCTTGTCTCTACCCATTATCTGCTCAGTTTTTCTGTAAATCTAAAACTGTTCTATAAAATGAAATCTATTAATTGAAAAAAATCAACAGGAGGGAGAATATAGAGTAAAGAGAGTAATATATTAAGATTGGAATAATATGAGAGGGAGCCAACAGTTCTTTGTACAGTCCTCTTCCTTTAGAGCTACAAACACCATTGACTATTTCTTTCTTGAATTACAGCTCATTTAAATTCCTACCAATCGTTAATCCTTTATTACTATAATGGTATTGTCTTTATTACTTACTAGACGTAGTTTTAGCCAATGGAAATGGCATCTTTGTAGGCAGAATCTAGGCTCTGGCTAGAGTGGGAGAAGATTAACTGGCTGTGTTCCAGCCACATAAATAAAGGTGCAACTGCTCTCCCTCAGTGGTATTAATGGTTTGTGTTCAGTTACTAACCAAAGGCACCCAGCCAGGAGCCCTGGTAGCATAGTGGGTTATGCGGTGGGCTGACAACCACAAGGCCAACAGTTTGAAACCACCAGTTGGTCCTGGGGAGAAAGACGAGGCTTTCTATTCCCACGGTGAAGCTTTTCTACAGACAGTGTTACTCTGCCCTAAAGGGTTGCTATGAGCTGAGTCAGCTTGATGGCAATGAGTTTGAGTTTCTTGCTTTTGTGGAGTTGAGTAGTGCCCCAGAACAAAGGCAGCTCGTTTAGCTGTGGAATCTCACACCCACAAAATGATTAGGTAGGCCTATCCAAATAAGATGTGTATGGTCCTCCAAGGGAATTTGATAGTTTTGCTAAAGCAAATAAGGTGCATGGAATCCTTATAAGGCAGTGGTTCGCAACCTTCTTAATGCTGAGACCCTTGAATACAGATCCTCATGTTGTGGTGACCCCCCAACCGTAACATTATTTCATTGCTACTTCATCACTGTAATTTCGCTGCTGTTATGAATCAGGCAGCCCCTGTGAAAGGGTCATTTGACCCCCCCAAAGGGGTCGTGACCCACAGGTTAAGAACCACTGTTATAAGGGATAATCTTTGGGGTTCCCCCTCTCCCTTTTTAAAAAATCATTTTATTAGGGGCTCATACAACTCTTATCGCAATCCATACACACATCAATTGTGTAAAGCACATTTGTACATTCATTGCCCTCATCATTCTCAAAACATTTCCTCTCCACTTAAGCCCCCGGCATTAGGTCCTCATTTTTCCCCTCCCTCCCCGCTCCCCCTTCCCTTATGAGCCCTTGATAGTTTATAAATTGTTATTTTGTCATATCACCCCCTCCCTTTCTTAATACTCAAGGCTTGAAGGGAGTCAATCACAGTTTGGAGGGGAACCTCACTACCATCAAGAACAAGAGGAGCAGTATACCTCCTTTGGACCCACAGTCCCTATACCGAGAACGGTCTAGACCAGCGGTTCTCAACCTGTGGATTGCGACCCCTCTGGGTGTCGACCGACCCTTTCACAGGGGTCACTTAATACATCCTGCATAGCAGATATTTACTTTACACTTCATAGCAGTAGCAAAATGACAGTTAGGAAGTAGCAACAAAAATAATTTTGTGGTTGAGGGTCACCACAACATGAGGAACTGTATGAAAGGGTCTCGGCATGAGGAGGGCTGAGAAGCACTGCTCTAAACCCAGGAGACAAGAGAGAGCTGTCACACTGGAGATGGCACAGGTGAGGAGGGACCCAGGACTGGCAGGCTGGGCTAGCTGAGTGCCTGCAGGCAGGAGGATTACAGTTGGGAGGTGCCTCCAGGCACTTTATCAGCGCAGGTGAAGTGCTTTACAGCACCCAAGTAGGGCAGAGGCTGGCCAAGGGTCAAGAACAAGGCTTGCCTGTCGGCACAGTCAAGGAGAAGCTATCCTGTTGTAAGAACTGTACCCTGACATCTCCTGAATTGTTCCTATTCCTTCCTGTTGACCCTGATTCTGAATTGTAACCTGCAACATCCATCATAAACCCCATAATCATGAGTATGGTCTTTGAGTTCTAGGCAAAAGCTGAGAACACAAAAGTCAACGCGGGCTTGTTGAAGTAGCGTGTTTCTTACAAGCTTTGCTTTGTGACTGTCCGTCTTCTGACAGTGCTTCAGTCGAGGTGCTTATTGGAGCAGGAGAACTCGAGACTGGCTCCACAAGGAAGGAAACTTGTTTCAGAATGATATGAAAGCTTTGGGCAGAGGTTTGTTTTTGTTTTTTTAAGGGGCTGGAGGTGTTTGGGGATTCTGAGAGTGTGGAAGGTGTGGGTGTCCCACTTTTGCACCCCTGGGGCAAGACCTGAGAGTAATCCCTGCCAGAGAGAGGGATTCCTGCAATAATCTCTAGGTCTGAAGATGATCAAATTACTTTGAAATGCAGACAAGATGCTGCCATTGCTTGTCGAAAGTCCCATGTGAGCAGCCACTCAATACCAAGCTTCTCGGCAGGCACGAAGGAAGCTTAAGGTGGTGCCTTGGCTGTGTTTTACACTGATGTGCAGCTATCAAAGGGGCCGGTTTAGATGTGATACAAGTGACTGCTCAACTCTGGTGTTATTGTCTGGAGGTGACAAGACACTTGAAGACATTCTTTGCAAAATAAAGCCCAGACCTTTCCCCACTCTCCTAAGAGCCAGTTGCTATGGAGTCTGCATAGGCTGATGC
>NW_022111369.1:43205110-43212725 GCF_000313985.2 Echinops telfairi
CCCTCACCATCATTACCATGCTTGAACCCATTGTTGCAGCCATTGTCCAATCCAACTCATTGAAGTGATCGTTCCATCTCCTCTTTAAAAAACTGATCTACTTTACCCAGCATTATGCCTGTGATAGCCCGGGCTGACTAGAGAAACAAATTCATAGACACGCATATGTATATGAGAAAGAGCTTTATATTAAAGAGGCATCGTATATGGAGAAAACATCCCAGCCCAGTCCAGATCAAGTCCCAAAGTCCGATATTAGCCCATATGTTTGATACCAGTCTATCAAGTCCTCTTTGGACTCGGCAGCACATGTGATGCCATCGATGCAGGAAGATCACAGGCTAGTGCGTGGGAAGTCTTGTGTCTCCAGGGGCGGTGGAAGCAGTTCAGCACTGGTGGTTCCATGTGGTTCCTCCAGCTCCAGGGCTCTGGTTCCATCAGCATAGCTCCATGGTCTTGTCAGCAGGAAGATGAAGCAGAGAGAGTGTGTCCCACCTCCAGGGAGGAAGGCAGGAGTTCCTAGAATCCTCAGGAGAAAGCCATGCCCACAGAGAGGCATCATTGGCCATGACCTTTTGACAGGCTAAACCACCCCTTCAAAAGTTGACAGGAGATTATGGAACTGCCACAGTGCCCCTGTTTAGGGCTGGTCCCTACTGAAAATGGGTCCAAAGTACAGAAGATGTAGTCTCACCTTTCTGGTTTCTAATTTCAACCAGCTTTCTGGTTGAATTTTCCTCCATGACAGATTTATTCATTCTTGTTTGTTTGTTTAAATTTAAAATGTATTTCATTTTTGTTTACTCTTCTTTTTGCCAACACCATAATTCAATGCCATAATTGTACAGAATTTGTCTTCTGTAACAGAGGTCATTTCAATAAACCCAAACCAAACTCATTGCCATTGAATCAATTCTGACTTATAGTGATCCCATAGGATAGAATAGACTGTATATTTTCCAGACTGTGAATGTTTATAGAAGTAGAAAGCCCCATGTTTCTCCTATGGAGAAGCTGGTGGGTTCAATGACTCTTGTGGTTAGCAGCCCAACACACAACCTTCTAAACCACCAGGGCTCTAATTGTGAGATTAGAGATATGGAAAATTTTTAATTTTCTTAAAAATTAAGTTTCTTAAAACCTTAAAAATTTTCCAAAAGACTTGAAACCAGATATTCAAATACATATTTTTATACAAAAGTTCATATCCATACAAGCCAAAAGGCATGTATGGGGTGGGGAGGGGATGGTAAGAGAGTATATGAGGGAGTACCTCCAAAAAACCCCAGAATTTTTTATTGAGCTATGTATTTAAATTGTTTTAGAAAACAACCTTATCACCTTCAAAGTATTCTGCATTGCACTTAATACATTTGTCAAATCTGTGATTCCATTCTTTGAAATATTTTTCAAACTCATCTGTTTGGATGGCTAACAGCAGCTCCCTTGTTTTTCCCTTCACCTCTTCTACATTATCAAATCACTGTCCTTTCATGTCCCTCTGCATTTTCAGAAACAAAAAGAAGTCACACAGAGTGAGGTCAGGTGAGACAGATGCATAGGGCAAGAGAGACATGCTGTTTTTTTGCCCAAAACTAGCGCCCTGAGATGGCTGCGTGGGCAGGTGCATTGTCGTGGTGGCAAAACCAGTCCTCCATCTGCCACAAATCAGGCCTTTTTGTTGTTGTTGCACATGATTATGAATCTTTTCAGAGCCTCTAAATAGAAAGGTTGACTAACAGTCAGACTGGTGGAATGAACTCCAACTGCACTGTCCCCCTCACATGAAAACAAACAAACCAATGAACGTCATCTTGATCTTGGATTTCGCTTGATGAGCTTTTGGGGGGGCAAGGAGATGATGGCGTCTTCCACTGGCTTGATTGATGTTTGCTTTTGGGGTCGTAAGAATAGCACCATGTCTCCTCACCAGTAATGACCTTGGAAAATAAAGTCTGGGTCGCTTTGGAGCTGTTCTTTCAAAGCACAGCATGGTTCCACTCAAGGTCCTTTTACCTGGTCAGTCAGAACCGGAGGCACACATTTCACAGCGAACTTTCTCATTCCCAAATCTTCCATTAAAATTTGCTGAACCTCTCTCTCTCTCTCTCTCTCTCAGCTCCTCCCTTGATCTCTCGTGGGCTCCTAACCCTAACCCTCCCCTGTTCCCTTTCCCTTTATCTTCCTTCCCTTCCCCCTCTCTCCACATGGACCATCAAGCGGGGCTGAGGTGAGCATTGCAACCACGAAATGTGTCTGACTCCATTATTTAACACTCTCTTCTATCTCATGCTCTCATTGACTTTAATATGATATTTATATATCTCAAAACAAAAAATTCACTGAACCAGCTCCAAGATAGTTCAGATAACTTTCCCATCTCTTCAGCGGTTCATCATCAGTCTTCGAGCACAAGTGCATGAATTTTGTTGACATTTTTGTCCATTCGGGAAGCTAACAGAAGTCCAGATAGAGGTTTGTCCTCATTCTACAAGTCACCTTTTTTGAAACAAGAAAACCACTCATACACGTGAGTTTTTCCCATAGTGCTGTCCTTATCACAACAGTTTGTGTGGCATTTTTTTTCCAAGAAGGAAACAAAATTTCATAGCTGCATGCTGTTCTCTTAAATCAGTCATCAGAAAAACTGAGGTTCAAGTGAAACTGCTTTTAGGAAAACATTCACTGTGACCAGAGAGAACCTTCCGGGGCGAGAGTTGCTGGATACTCGCTTAATGGGGAAAATGCATTCTATGAAAGCTCCACGCAGTGGAGCTTTTTCCATTTTGGAGGGGGCAGTACCCACTCCTCTGTCTGTCTTTTCCTTTAGCATCTGGGAGGTTTGTAAAACCATTACCTGGCCAAGCGATTGGAAGAGATTCCTGTTTGTGCCCATTCCAAAGAAAGTTGATCCAACAGGATGCAGACATTATCAAACAATAGAATTGATACCACAGGTGAGTTAACTTCCACTGGAGATAATTTTAAAAGGTTGCCACTACACATGGACTAGGAACTGACAAAAAGTCAAATCAGATTTAGAAGAGGAGCTGGCATAAGGGATATCATGACTGATGTCAGACGGAGCTTGGCAGAAAGCAGAGAATACCAGAAAGATGCCTACCTGCATTTTGTTGACTACACAAAGGCATTACATTTTGTGGAACATAGTAAGTTTAGGTTAACATTGTGAAGAGTGGGACTTCCCGGGCAGTGAATTGTGCTCATGCAAAACTTGTGCACAGACCCAAGAGTAGTCATTGAGGGAGAACAAGGGGAGGTTTCCTGGTTTCCTTTCAGGAAAGGTGTGCACCTCTCACTATATTTGTTTGATCTGTATGCTGAACAAATAATCTGAGAAGCTAGACTATATGAAAAAGAACAAGGTATCAAGACTGGAGGAGGATTCCCCAGCAATCTGCAATATGCAAGTGACACAGCTTTACTGGCTGATAATGAAGGGGATGGACATGAAGCACGTATGGATAAAGATTAAAGACTGCAAACTTCTTTACAGATTATACCTCAGTGTAAAAACCAACAATCAAATTCACTGTCATCTAGTTAATGCCGATTCACAGAAACCTTTTACGATAGGGTAGAGCAGCACCTGTGAGTTTCTGAGACTATAACTCTTTACGTGAGTAGAAACCCGCATCTTGCTCTTGCAAAACCAAAAATCATCACAGCTAGGTCATTAAACAGCATGCTGACAAATGGAGACAATTTTGAAGTTGTCAAAGATTTACTTTCATTTGTATTCACAATCAACACCCATAGAAGCAACAGTTATGAAATCCAGTGATGTATTGCATTGGGCACATCTGCTGCAAAAGACCTTTTTGAAATGTCTAAAAGCAGAGATGTAACTTTGAAAACTAAGGTGAATCTGACCCAAGCCATGAATTTTCAATCTCCTCGTGTGCCTTCAAAAGCTGGACAGTATGAATAAGGGAGCCTGAAGAAGGACTGATGGTTTTGAAGGATGATATTGGTGCAGATTATTAAATATACCAACCCTAATCAAGATTTCCCATACCCAAACTGACTTCCAACCCATCTCTCCATCCACTAGCTATGAACATTCTGGCTCATGCTTTTCCATTCACCAATGAGGCGTTTATTCTACATCTTTTGTAATTTCTGAAGTTCATATAATAAATATGTTAATAAGTGTAGCAGCATATTATATAAAATGTTGCAGCTGTGTCTTAATTCTCTACAGTATTTTATTCACTTAATATACATGCCAACCACCATTCTAAGAATTGGGTATACAGTGATGAACAAGAAACACAAAATGCCTGTCTTCAGGAAGCCTATAGTCCTTTTGAAGAATAAGGCAATAAAGAAGGTTAATAGGTAAAATATCCAATATGTATAAAAATAAACTATGGAAGAGGGTAGAGAATGCCAGGGCAGAGAAGCAGTTAATTTTTCAGCAGTATTGTCTGGAAAGGAGTCTGAGGAAACTATAAATCCCTTGATTCTGTAATCTATGTTTATCTATCTATGTGTATGTTTTGTATATATACAGATGTATATATATATATAAAAGACTCACTCTCATTGCCATCAAGTTGCCGCCAACTCAGAGCAACCCTATAAGACAGGGTAGAACAAGCCCTGTGAGTTTCCGAGACTAACTAACTATGGGAGTAGAAAGGCCCCTATGAAAGACACACACACATCATAAGCCACGATTCTGCACTTTGATGTACTGGCCATCATGAAGATGATGCAGGATCTAGCAATGGTTCTGTTATACCTAAGGTTGCTATGAATCAAAGCCAACTCGACAGCATCCATTTGTCTGTCTGTCTGTGTAGTTTTCTATCGGTTTAGCAATCTATCATGCCTACGTGCCTAGCATATGGCTTTGAACAGGTTGTTGTTAGGTGTCCTGGAGCTTGTTCTGACTCAAAGCAACAGAATGAAGCACCGACCAGTCCTCCTCCTTCTTCCAATTGTTATGTTTGAGCCCACTGGCACAGCCCCTGGGTCAGACCATCTCTTTGAGGATCTTCCTCTTTTCCCTGACTTTCTTCTTTACTGAGCATAATGTCCTCTTCCAGGGATTGGTCTCTCCTGATAACATAGCCCAAGTACACGAGACAAAGTCTTGCCATACTCCCTTATAAGGAGCACTCTGACTATACTTCTTCCAAAACAGATTTGTTTGTTCTTTGCCAACATCATATAAGGCCTTCAAAAGATAAATAAAATATTTTCATATATTGACACTTTCTATAAAAAGCAAGCTAAGAGAAAATTATTTCCTATAGAATGGACCTGGTGGCATACTGGTTATGAGTTGGGCTGCTGACCATGAGGTCAGCAGTTCAAATCCATCAGCTGCTCATGAAAGATGGGGCTTCCTACGTGTGGCAGTTACATAATCTCCTGTGGCAGTTACATAATTTCCTGTCAACTTGAGAAGGGGTGGAGTCTAGCCTGTCAATCAGGTCGCTGGTTGATGACCTTATTTGGAGGCACGAGGGAGAGAAATAGCTCCCTGGAGGCCAGATCCACTCTCTCTCTCTCTGCTTCATCTACCTGCCAACAAGTCACATGGAGCTACGCTGATGCAGCCATAGCCCTGGAGCTGAAGGAGCCATGTGGACACCCACGCCAGCACTGAGATGCTTCCACCGCCACTGGATTCACAAGACTTTTCACCCACTGGCCTGTGATCTTCCTACATTCGGCATCATTGTATGTATTATGTGAGTCTAAAGAAGAATTTATGGATTAGTATCAGACATATGGGCTAATATTGGACTTATGGACTTGATCAGGACTGGGCTGGGAAGTTTTCTCAATATCCTATTGTTCTTTTCTATAAAGCTCTTTCTTATGCACATATGAGTGTCTATGAATTTGTTACTCTAGTTTACTCAGATGAATGCACTACTCCCGTAAAAAGTTATACTCATAAACTCACAGGGCAGTTCTATCCTGTTCCACAGGGTTGCTGTGAGTTGGAAACAACTAGATGACAGTAAATATGGTTTTTTGGAGTGTAGAATCCAAAGGATTGTTGAATTTCCATAAAGTTAGGCAGGTCCTAATTTTGAAATACATGGTAATTATTATCCTACTTACTTCTATTTTTTGTTGCTAAGAATTCCATCTTAACAATTATGGATAGATTTGCTCAATGTTAACATTAAATGAGAAAGAAAACTATTTTGATAATTGGTAGAACAATTTCCATACAAAGCTTAGGTTGAGTTTCTCTTACGAAACACCATGTAATCAGTTGGTGTGACTTGTCTGCAGATAAAACGGAAGCACGTTCCCCAGAGAGTAATTAAAAATAACCTGGCAAACAGCGTCTGTGGAAAGATTTTCTATCTAATTTTTCTAGGACCACCACCCCGGTCTGATTCCT
Source organism: Echinops telfairi (assembly GCF_000313985.2). Lineage (NCBI taxonomy): Eukaryota > Metazoa > Chordata > Mammalia > Afrosoricida > Tenrecidae > Echinops > Echinops telfairi. The sequence goes on from NW_022111369.1 coordinate 43,211,505, forward strand.
TGGTGCATTTCTCATTTCCACCCGAGCAGTCCTAGGGAAAGGAACAGCAGTTAGACACACAAGGGATTTGTTGAACACATCTTTCCCACCAGATTTCCTCTGTGGAAAGCAAAGATCTAGTTCATTGACACAATTAGCAGATATATATTAAGCACTTGCCAGGTGCGGGTCCCAGTGTGAGCTATGATAATTTAAGAGCACCGTCAAAGAGCTATTAATAACTGTCTTGCAACTTCTCAGGCCTGGCATCCAAGAAAAAGAGCACGCTCCCTTTCATTCTGAGTGTCATCCTCGAACCGTGGTTAGTGCTGCACACACTGTATCACCTGAGGTGGTGGGCTGGAGTTGGAATCTCACGGTTGACATACTTCTTAGTTCCATCTCCATCTTCCTTTTTTAATTAATAAGTTGTCGAGATATCATTTGCTTGTCATAAAATACATTCTTTCAAAGTGTATAATTCCCTGGTTTTAAAGTAGATACAGAGAGTAATACAACCACCATCGCCCCCCACCTCCCCAAATCTCTATATGCATAAGCAATCCACTCCCCAGTCTCCAGCCATCACGAATCTACTTCCTGTCTTCCTGGAAAAGGCATGTAAACATAGGATGTGACTTGTTGTTTCCGGCTTCATTTACTGAACATAATGTTTTCAAGTTGTCTGTCTGCACATCATACAGCATGCATCAACCCATCGACTACTCGTTTTGAGACTGAAGACCATCCCAAAGTACGCATACACTGTATTTTGTTGATCCATTCATCAGTTGATGGACATGTGAATGGCTCCTCTTCAGGCTCTTGTAAATGATGCCGTGATGAACACATACATGCATACTTTTTTGTACACCTGTTTTTCCAAGTGCTGTGGTTTATAGCGAGAAGTAGAATGGTTGGGTCCTATGAGAATTATATGTTCAGCTTTTTAAGGAGACTGCAAACTCTTTTCTAGAGCAGCTACTCTGTTTTGTAAAGTAAACAACAAGTGACCAAACACACTGTCGTCAAGTCAATTCTGATTCCTAGCGACCCTATAGGCCAGGGTAGAACTGTCCCTGTGAGTTTCCAAGACTTTAAAAAAAGAATCATTTTATTGGGGGCCTGTACAACTCTTATCACAATCCATACGTACATCCATTGCGTCAAGCACATTTGTATTTTTGTTGCCCTCATCATTCTCAAAACATTTGCTTTCCACTTGAGCCCTTGGTATCAGCT
>NW_022111369.1:43217786-43226237 GCF_000313985.2 Echinops telfairi
AGGCCAACAAAATCCAACCCTCATACTCATGCTTATCAAGAGTCAACCTTTTTCATTCTTGCAAGATGTTGGTTAATTCCAGAGTCCTGAAAAAGGTGACTTTGACCATGTTCACGAGTGTTCTCAGTTGCTCTCTTGGGGGAATGTCAGAGGTCCTTACTGGCCCATTCTTGCTAATGTTACTCCACTTCTAACTTGATTCTTGAGAAAACCACTTAATTTCTCTGAGCTTCTGTATCTCTATTTGAAGGAAAAAAAGTCATTTCTCTGAAAATTGTAAAGATCTTTCTTTTATTTGATCTTTACAATTTTCTGAGGAATTCATTATTCCCTGAATTTTTTCAGAAGCTAAGAGGAATTAAGTGATCTAAGTATAGTCTAATATTTAAGCACATGAAATATGCATGTGTGTGATGAGAGAGAGCGAGACTGAAGAAACTATGAAAAGTTACATGAATGTATGTAAGTGCAATTGCTATGAGCCCTTGTGGCCCAAGCACGTAGCTGCTAACTGGACGTGTCATGGTTTGAACCGGTAGCTTCCTGGGGAAACAGCTCTGGCCATCTGCTCTGGCCCTTGGAAAGCCTATGGGGCAGTTCTCCTCTGTCCTCTAGGGGTTCCCGTGAGTCAGAACGGACTAAATGGCACACAACTACTAACTATCAATCTGGTGTCGGTTCCACCCTTGTAACCTTGCCTGATAAGTGACTCCATCTCATTATTTTTGGTCACAACTTTTCCATTAAGTTTATTTTATTTCTCAGTTTGGTGAGTATGGGTGGGAATAATTTTCCAGTAATATGATGGTGATGGCAGCTTTTCTAGGCCCTTGAATAACGAAAAATGTCTTCCTTTTGCCTTTAAGCGGGAACAACGACTCAGACAGGCACAAACCAGTTGTCTTCCACTTGGGCTGACTTATTGTGATTCCAGATGTGTCAGAATAGATTGTGTCCATAGTGTTTTCAATGGCTGATATTTTGGAAGTAGATCACCAAGCCTTTCTTCTGAAGCACCTCTGGGGAGACTTAAACCCCAAGTATGTTAACTAATTGCAATACTGATGGACTCCCAATTGGACATAGACACTTGAATTACAAATATCTCACCTTTAAAGGTATAGACATAGTTCCCCTGTGTGCTAATGCAGCATTGTAACACATCATGCTTTATAGAACCGGTATGGATTATAAGAAAGACAATAGAGAAAGCCTCAAACTCGACTTACATGTTTTAGTTGCTTGAGACTATCTGTGCTTCTAAAGATTGACAGTTTTGGAAACACGAATAAGGTCCTATGTGTCAGGTATGACTCAATGGCAATGGGCTTGTGTGGAGGCTACATAATCTGGTATCAAGTTGGGACTGGAGAAGATTAAGGAGAAGTGAAGGGGTGGAGTCTAGTCTGTTGATCGGGTCATAGCCAATGAGGCCTCTGTGTGGGCATGGCCTTCCCCTGAGAATTCTGGAAACTCCTGTATTTTCCTCTTTGGCGGCAGGAGACATTTTTCTCTCTCTCTGCTCACTCCCTGGAAGATTCTCTACTGACAAGACACATGGTACTATGCCCTGGGAGCTGGAGAAGCCATATGGACCTACCCTGATGCAACCAGACCTCTGGAGCCGGAGAATCCTTGTGGAGCTCCATGCCAGCACTGAGATGCTTACAAGACCACTGGATCCAGAAGACTTCCAGCCCACTGGCCTGTGACTCTCCTGCATTAGGCATCATTGCATGTACTTTGTGAGTCTGAAGAGGACTTTATAGATTGGTATCTGACATATGGGTTAATATTGGACTTATGGACTTGATCTGGACTTGACTGGACATCTTCTCAATATTCAATTGCTCTTGTATATAAACCTCTTTCTTATATACATATGAGTGTCCATGAATTTGTTTCTCTAGTCTACCCGGACTAACACAGTTAGGCTTGGTTTGGGGGGCAAGAGTATGTACTGGTGTCTTTTAAAAGTCTGTCAAGAAAGTAAAAGATCCAAGCTTTGAAGAAAAAATTCAACTGCCAATCTCATGGCCTTCATAATTCTAATGGCCTTTTCAGCCATGAGACCAGAAGAACTGGATGACACCCATTTACCATTCCTCAACATTTTGATCGAGGAATTAGTAGAGGAATACTGATCAAAAGGGGGAAGATGTAGAACAGAATTAAAATTCTTACAGAATCCAGACAGTGCAGCCATTGAGACTTGGAGGAACCCCTGGATATATTGCTCTGAGAAAATCTTCAAATCATGGGCCATCATTTCCTCCTGACGTCATCTTTAAACAAAAGTTTAGTTCAATTATCAAAGGATGTTTGCCATGAGTGCTGCAAACATTTAAAGAAATGCATATTTATGTTAGACCAAATAGCCTGCTTAACCCGGATAGCTGAGAACTGTGGAGGGTATTGGATCTTAAGTCATTGGCGGTGAACCGACACGGCAGAACTGGCAGGGTGCTACAACGTCAGGAACACAGCCAGTGCTATTGAATCGTCCCTGTAGGAACTGATGCACGCGGGCACACTCTGCTCTGTACGTTTTCACTGAAACTAAAAGGGAAGATAGAAACTTGCCAAGGACTCGGCATCCGAGGAGGAGCAGAAAGCTGGGAAACGGGTCAATTTCCACAGCAACACCCACAAACCCTGCCTGGAAAAACGGCCTTCTTTCTGTTGCAGTTTCAGGTTCAAAGGTCAGGAAAGTACAAAGATCTGAGGTTCAACCACTGGCAAACAACAAAGTTCTGGGGGCCAGAGCCCTTGCCAATCTCAGAGGAAGAGAGCACCCCCGCCCATTAACCCTTCAGTAGTCTACTGAGCAGACACCGTGAGGCTAATAAATGCCAGCGCAATAACCCATGTCTGTTTCTACGCCGTAGCAAATGTTCAAGGGTTAGCACAGCGCACTGTAGCGATCACAGGTGACAGGTTTTCAGTGTTTACTGAATGCATTATCTAATTCTCACTGCTCTATGAAGTCGTGACTATTGCCATCATCCCCACTTACCGATGAAGAAACCAAGACCAAGCTAGGACAGATTGGTCGTCCAGGGTTTACCCTTATCAGGAGTCCCGGGGGTTCAGAGGCTAAATGCTAGCTGTTCGAACCCACCACCTGGTGGCAGAAAGCTGCTCTGTTTCCATACAGATTACTTGGAAACTACGGGCCAGTTCTCCTCTGGCCTATGAGATCGTGGTATGTTGGAATGGGGTTGATGTCTTCAGGTTTGGTTTGGGGTATTATCATTCCTTGCAAGTAGAGGGGCAGCACAAGAGAGGAAGGTGCTTGACGAGATGGATGGACACAGCGGCTCCAGCACCGCAGCGACTGTGTGGCTGGTGCAGGACCGGGCTGTGTTTCCTTCTGCTGTGCAAAGAGTCTCTATGGACTGGAACTGACTCGATGGCACCAAACAACAACAACAAAAACAAGTAGTGAAGCCTACATTGAAACCATAGGGCTAATATCAGAGGATTTATTTCTCCCCACCACACCGCTCTGACATAAACAACACAATCATACGTGAGCAATGCACATCTTTTTTAGAGGTTCACTGTTGTAGTTTCTGTCAAGAGACTTGGCTGAGTCTGACTCTGAAGAGTATTATAGAAACATATTGTGTGAATACAGATTTAGATGATTGGATGGGAGAACATTGACGTGCCTTCTTACCTGGGTCAACTACTTCTCGTATCACTTCTTTCCTCTTACAGGCTACTTTGGTTATTTGTGAACGCACTTCTTTAAGATATATGTACTGTGAAGATATGAGATAATCACCTGGATTTCTTCCAAGTATAAAATTCTGTGATTCTGTGAAATTAGTTGTTAAAAGAAGGTGTTATGCCTATTAAAGATATCAGGAGAGATTGAAGTGATGAAAAGATACTGGATTGCTGAGGGGAAACAGGTGCACTCATGAAATTTTGTATATGTGCGTGTGTACATGCATATACATTCCAATTGCTCATAAGAAAAAAATTATGTATGTATAAATTCAAACTGCTCTTAGGAATATATATATAGGGAAAAATGAGGAGCTGATGCCAGGGGCTTGGGTGGAGAGCAGATGTTTTGAGAATGATGAGGGCAATGAATGTACAAATGTGCTTTACACAATTGATGTATGTATGGATTGTGATAAGAGTTGTATGAGCCCCTAATAAAACAGTTTAAAAAAAAGAACATATATGTGAATATATACATACATGTATAAATTTAAGTATGCACAAAATGCTGGCATTTCCACTTTTAGGGGAGTTTTGTCAGTGAAGAATACTTTTAGGCACAAATTTGAATTTTAAAAATCTTGATTTTAATTGAAATTTTAAAATCTTGATTTACAATGTGTGGCAGTTACATAATCTCCTGTCAACTTGCAAAGAGGTGGAGTCTAGCCTGTCCATCAGGTCGCAGCTTGATGACCTCATTTGGAGGTAGGAGGGAGATAAATAGCTCACTGGAGGCCGGATATACTCTGTTTTGATATTCCTGTTGGCTCAAAGGAATCCTGGTGGTGGCAGTGATTAAATGCTCAACTAGTAGCCATAAGTTCGCTGGTTCAAATCTACCAGCCATTCTGTGGGAGAAAGGTGTGGCAGTCTGCCTTCATGAAGATTTCTAGCCTCGAAAGCGTGACGGGACAGATCTGCTCTGTCACTTTGAGTCGGAATTGACACCACAGCAATGGCGCGTGGTGGGTTGAATGGGACAAATGGTTAAGTGCTTGAAGACTAGTTGAAGGGTTGGTAGTTTGAACCTAAAAGAGGGCAACTTGAAAGATGGGGCTGGTGGGGCACGTCCTGCAGGTGTCAGCCTGAACACCCCGTGGGGCACAGGTCGCCTGCAGACACATGCGCTTGCCCTGAGCTGGACCCACTTGCCAGCAGCTAACACTAACAGCATTTAGTGCGACAGATGGGAAGCTACAGAGAAAACAAAGCTTGTCTTACAGAGCACGAGACCCAGGAAACAGCGGCAGGAAATAAGAGAAACCAGGAGGTAGAGATTCTTTGTGGGTGCTGACTCAAGATGTAGGAAAAACATCTGTTTCATAAATCAAACTGGCGCATGCTCATTAACTATCTTCTAGGAAGTCAAATAAGCAAAGTGTAACTGGACCTCCTTGGGAACTAAGTGGTGTGATCTACTCATAGCAAAGGTATGTACCATGATGAGAACGGGTGTCCTGGTTTCTGGTTTCGGGATGGGGTGGTCTATGCCCTGGTGTGAGATTCTCGAGACTGGGAGCCCCCAGGGGGTGATTTGTTATCTTCATGGAGATTGTGTTGGTCCTGGGGCTCGCACTTATGTGACTGAGGGGGCTCAAGATTTTAAGCCTTCCATTACACACTCAAGGGCATTTGGAAGCATTTGAACTGGCTTTGAAAGTGGACAAGGAGCTTCCTTGGAGGATGGAAGGAAAGGGAGATTCTTTGCCTGTGCCCCTCCTTCCTCGCCCTCACCCCCACCACAGAACCGAGGCCACACCCACTGCTCTGGAGTCAGTTCTGACTCAAGGTGAGTCCTCCATGTGTTACAGAGTAGACCCGGGTTTTCTTGGCTGTAATCTCCGTGGGAGATTATGTAATCTATGGAAGCAGTTAGCCAGGACTTTCTTCCTTGCCACCTCTATTCGGGTTTGAATCACCAACCTTCAAGTGGAGAGCAAACAAGTCCAGAGCAAACCATTTGTGTCACTCAAGGACCTCCATTTGTCTTATCATTCATTAAAAAATTAAAAATTAAATGTAAAAAATCTCCCCAGAACAGGCAATGAATGTACACCAAAATTGTTCACTAATTGTCTTATTTTTCAGTTAGCAGCTCGGCGCCTAACCCATTGCACCACTAGGACTCCTTTAATTGTCTTATTTTTCATGAAAAAAAAATCCAGTGGTTTCATAGTAAGGGAGATCAGGAACAAACAGTATGATTAGACATTCTGCTTTTGGCTATTATCAAAGTAGAATGTGCACCTGAACCACCTGGCAGAGTAAAATGGTGATTCCTTGGCCCCAAACCAGGCCTAATGAATCACACTCTCAGGTAGGTCCCAGGTAACTGGCACAAGCACTGAACTTTGAGGATTGTTAGTCTTTGCCACACCTGGGACTTCCCGACGCCTTTAAAGAAGCTCACTACTGTTTTTTATTTTTTAGTCATTTTATTGTGGGCTCGTACAACTCTTATCACAATCCATTCATCCATCCATCCATCCATGTGTGAAGCACATTTTTACATTTGTTGCCATCAACATTCTCAAAACATTTGCTTTCTACTTGAGCCCTTGGTAATTAGGAGCTCACTCCTGTTTTCCAAAGTGCTTTGATGATAAGATTCACCTGCAACCTTGGTAAGCAAACTGATTCCCATGTCCCACCCTAAATACCTGAATCAGTCCCACCCTAAATACCTGAATCGAGAGAGAACGAATGGGGAACCTATCTTTCCACAGAGCTCCTGCGGCACTGTGGGGTAAGTACTGGACTATAAGATCAGTAGTTCAAGCCTACCGGGTCCTTTATGGGAGAAAGATGAGGCTGTCTGGTTGTGTAGAGATATAGTCGATGGCCGTGGATTTGGTTTGAGGGCTTTGTATTTCTGATCATCAGAGAAGCCCACGCACACTGCTTCTGAGGCCTCTCAGTCAGGACACCATCAGATGCGCAGGGAACACATTCTGTAGGTAGACCTGGCCTGGCCAACGCTGGATTGAGTATGGAGCTCCAGTTCCATCTGCAGTGACCAGATAGGATAGATTCACACAATATAAAATATACCCATTTCACACTATGACCAGAAATACCATAACCACACACACACAAGTTTGAGCTAACTTTTGAGGCAAGGCTTGAGTGGTTTTTAATGTATTGTGAATAAAATTGTGCTTTCCCATAGAAATAATGGAAAGAAGAATGTGAAATAAGAGTAGGCCCTGGGGAAGGATAGTGGGCTCAGGCCATCCCCTTACAGAAGGGTTACCAGGAAGAGACGAGTCAGTCAGGGTGCAGTGTAGTACTGATGAAACATACAACTTTTCTCTCATTCTTTAATGTTTCCTCCCCTCGCCCCTCACCACTATGCTTGATAAGGGTCATCAACAGGAGGGATTGACCTAGTGGCTGCAACAATGGGCTCAAACATACCGGTGATTGTGAGGCTGGCGAAGGGCCGAGCGGTTCTGTTGTACATAGGGTCCCTGTGAGTCCGAACCAATTTGAAAACATCTATCAACAAGCTCAAAACTGGAGCCCAGGTGACACTGTGAGTTAGTGCTTGCTTCAAGGTTGCCAATACCAACCCAACAGCCACCCTTCCCAGGAGAAAGATAAGGCTCCTGGAAAGATATACCATGACCCTATGCAACTCAAAATCAACTTGATGGCGGTGGGTTTGGGCCTTGCTTTAAAGTAAACATTTAGAGTACAAATACATATTGAAAATACCACAGGCTGCTAAAAGGACAAACTGACCCATCTTGGATGAGTGCTCCTTAGAGGCAAGGATGGCAAGACTTCATCCTGCATACTTTGGACATGTTGTCAGGAGGGACCAGTCCCGGAGAAGGACGTGATGCTTAGTAAAGTGGAAGGGCAGCGGAAAAGGGGTTAGCCCTCATCGAGACGGATTGACAGTGTGGCTGCAGCAATAGGTTTGGGCATAGAAACAATGGTGAGGATGGCACAGGACTGGGCTGTGTTTTGGGGACAAGTCCCAGGAGAAAAACCATCATGCTTGGCGAATTAGAGGGTCAACGAGAAGAGGCAGGCCCTTAACCAGATGGGTTGACACAGTGGCTGCAACAATGGGCTCAGGCCATCCCCTTACAGAAGGGTTACCAGGAAGAGACGAGTCAGTCAGGGTGCAGTGTAGTACTGATGAAACATACAACTTTTCTCTAATTATTTAATGTTTCCTCCCCCCGCCCCCCACCACTATCATGACCCCAGTTCTACCTTACAAATCTGGCTAGACTGGAGCATGGACACTGGTACAGATAAGAGCTCCCAACACAGGGAATCCAGGATAGAATAACCCCTCAGGACCAATACCTGAGAGTAGCAATACCAGGAGGGTCAATAATTGACATATAAACCCCTCCCACGGGGATGAACAACAGAAAAGTGAGTGAAGTGAGACATCAGTTAGTGTAAGACATGAAAAAAAATAACAATTTATAAATTGTCAAGGGTTCATGAGGGAGGGAGGGTGGGGAGGGGGTTGGGTGAGTTGATACCAAGGGCTCAAATAGAAAGAAAATGTTTTGAAAATGATGACGGCAACAAATGTACAAATGTGCTTGACACAATGGATGGATGGACGGATTGTGATAAGCTCTGTAAGAGACACCTAATAAAATGATTTTTAAAAATAACAAAGAGCACAAAACAATGGGCTCAGCATAGGAATGTGTGTGAGAATAGTGCAGGATTGGGCAT
>NW_022111369.1:43226972-43228590 GCF_000313985.2 Echinops telfairi
CTGTAGTTTGGCTTCAGAAAGCTTTGCACATTGGTTTTGGGAAGACTTGGTCTCAAAAAAATACCTTTCTGCGTTGTTTCTGTAATTCTACCAGCTTCAAGACTTGACCCCAAATGCAACCGTTTCCTATGACAGTGCCTCGTCATCGAGACAGAAGTATTTCTGCTTCCTCTGGATTACAAGGGTTCATGTCGGCACCAGTCCCTGGGAACTTGGTTTTTTTCTTATTAGTTGGAATTTAATACATATATCATGTCATTCCAATTTTCAATCACGTCGAGTAGAATGTACAATTGCTACCACAACCAGTTTCTAAACATTCTTTTTTGACCTGGGAACTTGGGTTTTTATTGTACTGTTATTTCTATGTATGTCAGCTTCCCCAAATTGGAACTAAAGGAAAGGGCGATATTTTAAAACATTCTTCCTGTGTCTCTGCTTAATTCCAAGTCCAACAATGTACATACATTAAATGTCTATGCCATAGGTATGGTAGTCACAATTCTTTCCCCCCATTTAATGAATCTAGTCAACAAATGTTTATTGAGTGTCTATGACATGTGCATTGTTCATTCAGGCATTGTTCATTTCTTTGGGATCTCAGCAACTTACCGGGGCAATTCTACCGCGTCCTATAGGGTTGTCATGAATTGGCATTGACTCAATAGCAGTGAGTGTCGTAGCAGTCCTTCATTGTCTAGACCCTTGCTTCCAGTGCTGGGTGTGGTAGGGATTATGTCACCTAGACACCCCTGGCTAGAGGCAGAGTCAAACTTGTCAATCATTTCATAGCCTGATAACACCCCCTTGATGTCATAAGCCTTTTGTCTAAGAGTGAGGACTCTGGGAACTGTTCTTTCTCTATCACTTCCACTGTCTCCTCACTGGACTTCACTGGGACTCTGTCTGCCTCCATGTCAGCCACCTGACCTCGAGAGCTCTTGGTACCCTGTCATGCTTCCACAGACCCTTAGAGGCACTTGACCCTGCACCCACTGGTCTGTGATCTGCTTCTCAGGTGGCCATTCTGCATCACCAGCATGTGGCTACGTGAGTCTAGAAAAGGGTCTTGTGGACTAGCCTCAGATGTATGAACTTGGGTTGGACTGAGCTGGGTTGCCTTCTTGATATATAAACACATCTTGATATAAAACTCTTTCTCATACATAGGTGAGTGTCACTGGATTTATTTCTCTCGATAGCCAGGCCTAACACACTGGGAATGTATTCAGCCTCCTTATATATACACCTTTCTGTTGACTACCAAGGCCAGTGGAGGACAGGAATTTGAGGGGAATCTCAGTTCTCTCAGGATGGTTCTCGATGACAAGCCATCCTGGGTCCTGAACTTCCCTCTGGCCATTTTAACATGTTAGCAAGCTGTATTGTAGCTGGCTTCTGGAGACTGTATTTGTCAGTCTGGATGCAGTCTAAGAAAACAGGAAGGTACACGCAAATCTGGGCACGGCATTTGCTAGGATTCAGTGCTTTGGTCTAGTCCCAGACTCGAGGCTGGTGCTGCTTTTGCCAGGATCTGTAGCTCATCAGCTGTCTTCCATTGCTGCCAAAATAAAGGATTCTTGTTTTGCTAAGTAGGTACAAATGCCAAGCACCAGAA
>NW_022111369.1:43239488-43241660 GCF_000313985.2 Echinops telfairi
GTTTGTTCGATTTCATAGCTTCAGCTGATAGAACTTCACAGCAAATAACACATTCTCAATTCCTGCTATAATTATTGCGGTAAAACCATACTGTAAAAAATCCTCACTATATTTTCTTTTCTTAATGTTCTTCTCTACACTACCCCTTGTGATGGATGGTCTGCTGATGAAAATGATATATGACAATAGCTTTAATAATATAAAAGATGATACATGGCATAGTTCAGTCAATACAGTTCATTAAAGTTTCCTATGATTTACCATTCTCTGTGTTGTTGCTTTTTTTTACATACCTGCTACTATCATAAGGGGGCAGTATTCACATCAACCACAGCTGAATATAAAAAGCATCCAGATTAAGTTCCCATTAGGTATATATATATATATATATTCTTAATGTTTTCTTATATATATATATATTTGGCAGTAGTTGATGATTTTATAGTACATGATTTTACATTTACCCAGTAATCATAATTCATGAAGTGCTGTTTTATCTCCAATACTGCTGCTTTCAACACAGTAGCTGCTTTTAACAGAATAGCTGCTTTCAACACAGCAGCTGCTTTCTACACAGTAACTGCTCTCTGCACATTTGTGACTGGTCTGCATAAGTACATTATGATGCCAACCCTGTCACATACACCTGTATTCGTATGGGGTGTAGGTGATGTGGTTGGCACAATTATGTCATCACACTGGGTACTCATATGTGGGCGTATCTGCATGGGGGTGGACCCACCTGGAGACAGATAGAAGAGTGGTGTCTTGGTTCTTAAGACCATCAGAAATGTATTTTCCAATGGTCTTAGGTGACCCCTGTGAAAGGGTCGTTCCAGCCCCAAAGGGGTCTCAACCCACAGGTTGAGAACTGCTGGCTTAGAGGCAAAGATGGCAGGACTTTGTCTTACATACTTTGGACATGTTATCAGGAGAGACCAGTCCCTGGAGAAGGACATCATGCTTGGTAAAGTGGAGGGGTGGTGAAGAAGAGGAAAGCCCTGGATGGACACTATGGCTTGAACAGTGGGCAAGGGCGTCAAAATGAATGTGAAGATGTCACAGTGTTACATGCTGTTGTGCATGGGGTAGCTGTGGGTCAGAACTGACTTGCTGGCTCCTGACAACAACAACAACATTGATATTACATGGAAATAAAACTATGCTGAAGATATTTTTTAAGTGGTTGAAGCAGTATATCAACAAACAAATACCAAAAATTCCAGCTGGATTCATAAGTGCAGTGGAGGCATGAAGGATATCATTGTTGGTGTTAAATGGATCTTAGTTTAAAGCAGAGAATATCAGAAGGATTCTTACTTGTGTTTTGTTGTCTGTGCAAGGGCATTTGAGTGTGAGGATCATATCAAATTACATTGGTAAGAGTAGGAATTCCAGAAATTGTGCTCATGTAGAACCTGAACATAGACCAAGAGGCTGACATTCTAACAGAACAAGGAAGAGAATACTGAGTGGTTCAAATTTAGGAAAGATTGTATCCTTTCTACATGAAAGCCAAGATAGATAACCCTTCAGAAATAGTAACAGTTCCTTGAGGGAACAGGAAGTAGGGTGGGGGAGCTGCTGATAGCGCTAATGACTGTATAACCCCACTCGAAACAACAGAAATGTATGCAAATGGATATATTGGATGGTGTAAGATGTGGCAAAATAAATTTAAAAATAAATAAGGGTTGGGGCGGATGTTCTGAAACTGACTGTGGTAGCAATTGCACAATACTGCTTGATATGCTTGAACTATAGAATATTATGATCTATGTAAGAGCTCCCAATAAAATAAATTAAAAAATATTTTATCCTTGTATCACACTTCTTCAGTCTGTTCACAGGGCAAATAATCTGAGACACTGGCTTTGTGAAGAAGAACATGGTATTGGGATTGTTAGAAAATTCATTAACAATTTGCAATATGCAGATGGTACAACCTTGCTTGTGAAGAGGAAGGGCTTCTTAGCATGTACGAATGAAGATCAAAGCATGTTGCCTTCTGTGGTGTAGTGGTTATGCATTGGTCTGCTAACCACAAGGTCAGCAGCTCAAAACTGCCAGCTGACCTGTGGAAGAAAAATGAGACATTCTATTGCCGTCAAGAGCTACCTCCACCTAGAAGAAATGTTTTGAGAATGATGAGGGCAATGAATGTACAAATGC
>NW_022111369.1:43242405-43243722 GCF_000313985.2 Echinops telfairi
ACAACAGTAGAGGAGGGAGGCTTTCAGATTTTGTTTGGAAAAACCCAGACCCGATGACGTCCGTCGGCACTTAAGCTCCAAGGAGCAGTGAGTACCCACGGGCACAAACTGCAGTTCTGTGGCCTCCGGTCCTTAGTAGCAGGGGCAGTTTACATTCCAGGTAAACACACTTCAACTCCATTAAGCACACATTGCCAGCGGCAAACTTTTTCTCCTGGCCTTCCACCGTGCTTTGCCGTGGATGGCCTCAACTCTGGTATTGTACATCACACCATGCTGCCTTGAGGGCGAGGGCTGTGCATGAGTGCAGCTCTCCACAGCGACTATTCTGAGTTCTCAGTTCTCTCTCTCTCCCCCTCCCTCCCTCTCTCCCTCCCTCCTGGTGTCTTGGGAATGGCGGCAGCATTCTTTGGAAAGGATACAAATGGATGGTGCAACCCCTATGATTTCGATGGAGTAATCAGCTTACTTAAAACACACAAAATAAGACCAGAAACGAAAGAGATAAGGCAGAGGCAGTCAGACCCAGACGAAACCCAAACAACCGCATCTTTGAGCACTTTCATCAGAACGGCTCATATGGTTTTCTCAGCTGTACACGTTACAAAGGCCAGCTCCCGGTCTTTCTTCAGTGCTGCTAGATTCACAGCCAAGCGCCACTTGTGCCACCTAAGGGCCTAGATGGTGAGACCTGGTCTCACATGCTTTGGACACATTGTCAGGAGAGACGAGTTCCCGGAGAAGGCCCATCATGCTTAGTAAAGTGGGGGGGCCGTGAAAGAGGGGAAGGTGCTTGATGAGATGGAGTGACACAGTGGCCGCAACAATGGGTTGAGAATCGGAACAATCGTGAGGCTGGTGCAGGACCAGGCAGTGTTTGGTTCTGTTGCGCATAATAGGGTCACTGTAGGTCAGAACAGACTCGATGGCACTGGAGCCTGAGTTAAACCAAATCAAGCTCATTACCACTGCGTAGATCCTTACTCATCAAACAAACAAACAAACTCACTGCCATCAATTTAATTCTGACTCAGAGTGACCCTAGCAGCCTAGTATAGGATTCTGAGGCTGTCTATCTTTTTTTTGTTTCTTTGTATTTTGAATCATTTTATTGGGGCTCATACAACTCTTATCAAAATCCATACCTATATCCATTGTGTCAAGCACATTTGTACATTTGTTGCCATCATCGGTCTCAAAACATTTGCTTTCTACTTGGTATCAGCTCATTTTCCCCTCTGCCCCCCCCACCGAACCCTTGATAATTTGTAAATTATTATTATTTTGTCATATCTTGCGCTGTCTGATGTCTCCCTT
>NW_022111369.1:43244329-43254546 GCF_000313985.2 Echinops telfairi
AGAGTGGCGATACTGGGTAGATGGAGGGAGGGTAGAGTAGAAAGGGGGAACTGATTACAAGGATCTACATATAACCTTCTCCCTGGGGGACAGACAACAGAAAAGTGGGTGAAGGGAGTCGTCGGGCAGTGTAAGATATGACAAAATAATAATGTATAAATTATCAAGAGTTCATGAGGGAGGGAGAAAATGAGGAGCTGATGCCAGAGGAGAGCAAATGTTCTGAGAATGATGAGGGCAAAGAATGTACAAATGCGCTTTACATAATTGATGTATGTATGTATGGTGATGAGTTGTATGAGCCCCTAATAAAATGATTAAAAAACAAACAAACAAAAAAAGAGGCTGTCCATCTTTAAGGGAGCACACAGCCTCATCTTCCTCTGCAAGAGAGGCTGATGGGTTTGGACTTTTTGGTTAGAAGCCCAATGCGTACTCAATAGCGTTGTGAAACAAAACAACAAAAAACCTTCACTGCCATCCTGTCAATTAGGACAGGGTACAAGCGAACTCTGTACAAGAGTAGAAAGCTTCGCCTTTTCCCTTCAGATCAGCTGGGGGTTTCAAACTGTTGACCCTGTGGTTAGCAGCCCACGGCTTAGCTATTACACCACCAGGGCTTCGGCCCAGCAGGTTAGGCCTGGCCCTTTTCCTCTGGGTTCCTTAGCGAGGGCGAGGGCGCAGCTTGCCGGGAGATGAGGCACGCCGAGTCGGAGGCCCCTGCCGCTGCCATCTGCTGTTCTTCCCCTCTGCACGCTCTCAGTTGGAGGCAGCCTGTGGCTTGCTCCCCGGTGGAACTGAGCTGAGTGAGCAGAGCGGCGTGCCATGCCTTCCTAAGAAGACCACAAGAAGGCACTCGGGCAGATTCTGTCCCCTGCCTGGCAGGTGAGCAAGGGCCCTCAAGCTGGACCTTCAGCCCCGAGCGCTCAGGAGAACCACGTGAGAACCTTCCCACTGGTCCAGCACCTCCGGTACCAGGTATTCTTCCTGGTTGAATCTGATGCCACGTAGCTCAGGGCAGACACACGCAGGCTGCAGCTCGTAAAACACAGGTTTTTGAGCCGAAGGACAACTGCCCACCTTGAACTGCCTTCCCTTGTCTGAGTGACCCATTGTTTTTCGTCCCCTGCTCTGAACCTTCTCTCTCTCTCCCTCCCTCCCTCCTTCTCTCTCTCTCTATCTCTCTCTCTCAAGATTCCATTTCTTGGGAGTAGACACGCCAATCTGATTCCTCCTGTGCGACTTCTAGCACGATGACTGAGGCCCTTTCTCTTGCCGCTTCCGCCTCTGCAGACGTGACCTTCGGAATGCGGTGGCCTCTGCAGACGTGACCTTCGGAATGCGGTGGCCGGCCGCCAAGAAGCCCAGCGGTTCCCAGCATCTGTTTAAACACGGTGCTTCCGGTGGTGGCAGGGCTCTCTGCCTCTCAAACCCTTTTTTGTTAGTTGCTTCTAAGTTTCAAAGGGGATTTTACTGCCTGGTGAGCCGTGAATACATTCTTTAGTTAGACAATTGCCCACATGTGAGCGATTGAGCCTTGGGGATGCTCTTCCCGGGCAGGAGGCCGACACAATCCCCAGTCGTCTGGCTTTCAACGTTCTCCACTCGAGCAGACAGCCTTATTTCCTTCTCTTTTTTAATAGCAATTTTGTACTGTCAATTAGGTGTAGTCAACAGTTTGAACCACCAATCACCTCCCTGTGCACAGTTTACCCTTCCCTTGCTCCTTGATTTCCGCCTCCCTTTGTGGATTCTACCTTCCGTCTTTCATTCCATCCAAGCTGACACCCATCCATAGTGTAGTCCAGGTTCCCCCCCTCTCCCCGCACCCCACAGCCCACTCCACAATTTCATGTCCTTTGGCATGGAAGTCTTTATCTTGTTTGTTTGGTTTTTCCCCAGACTGTTTTCCAAGCATTTCCTCCCTCGACGGCCCCTCTCTACCAGTATTTATTTGTGCTCTGTCCGGTACACTTGCCTCCTAGGCTATACTGAAATGCTTACCTCCACCCAGACCACCTTCCCCCACGCCCTTTCCTAAGTCGGCATGGCAAAAGTCCCACCCATCGCCTAGGTGTCAATGCCCCCTCCAGGAAGCTTTCCTAGATCTGCCCCAACCAGACCTTCCCTCCAGACCCTGTCCTCCCATTATGTTAGAGAATGGTTTCTCAAATCTAAGAGGCATTTTTTTTGGGGGGTAGCAACTTTAGTGAGTTCGAATCCACCTATCACAGCATCCACTCTGGTTTTTAGCGTGTTTACAGAACTGCGCAATCATCGCCACAATCAATTTTAGAACATTTTCATCAGTCCCCAAAGTAACTCTGTACAATTTGGCTGTCACCACCTGCCACTGACCCTCTATCTCCCCCGGTCTGGGGAGTGCTGAATGCTGCCCAGTCAGCGTCCACTCAGCGTGAACCCACGTGAAACACAGCAGAACCCGGTCCAGTTGTGCACTGGCCTCATGGCGGTCGCTCTGCTGGGGCGTCTTGCTGCAGCCTCCGGGCCTCTACACTTTGCAGGTCTTCCTCTCTTTCACGGACACTGCCCTTCACAAGCATGATGTGCTTCTTCAGGGACTGGGTGCTCAGAAAACACGTCCGCACGGGAAACAGGAACATTCTGGCTCTGCTTCTGCCGGACAGATTGGGTCTTCTGGGAGTACATGGTATTTCCATGTTCTTTGCCAACATTATATTTCAAGCGTGTCCATTCTTCTTGGATCTAAAACCAGGGGCCGACTGTGGAACAGACCATCAGTTGCTCATATGTAAGTTCAGGTTGAAGCTGAGGAAAGTTAGAACAAGTCCATGAGAGCCAAAGCAACTTTGAGTCAGTCTCTCCCACCTGAATTTTGAAAATATCTCAAGAACAGACTTGACCCATTGCTCACTAATGAGAAGACTCATTGAGCGGAGGGATAACAGTAAGAGCATCATTCATGAAGAAAGCAAAAGGTCATGAAAAAAGATAGGAAACAAAGAAAAGATCAAAGTGGATGTCAGAAGAGACTCTGAAACTTGCCCGTGATTGTAGTGCAGCTAAGGCAAATGGAAGAGGTGATAAAGTCAAAGAACTGAACAGAAAACTTCACAGAGGAGCCGGAGAAGACAAAGTCAAATATTATAATTAAATGTGCAAAGCCCTAGAGTTAGAAAACCAAAAAGTAAGACCACACTCAGCATGTCTGAAATGGAAAGAACTCAAGAAAAAAATTCAAACCTTGACTTTCAATCTTGAAAGATTCTATGGAAAAATACTGAATGATGTAGGAAGTATAAAAAAAAAGATGGAAAAAATACACAGAATCGCTGTACCCAAAAGAGCTAGTCAACATTCCACCATTTCAGGAGGGAGCAAACTAACAAGCAAGAATCGGTGGTAGATAAGGAATAAGTTCAAACTGCCCCGAAAGTATTAGCCAAAAACAAAGTCTCAGGAATTGATGGAATACATATTGAAATATTTCAACAAACTCATGAAGCACTGGAAACCCTTATTGGCTATGCCATGACATTTGGAAGACAGCTACTTGACCAACTCACTGGAAGAGATCCATATTTGTCCCCATTCCAAAGAAAGGTGACCCAACAGAATGCACAAATTATAAATAATATCATTATTATCACATGCAAGTAAAATTTTGCTGACGATCGTCTAACAATGGTGATAGCTGTACATGGCTAGAGGTTCAGGCCAAGTTCAGAAGAAGATATGTGGTTGTGTGTTAGGTGTCATAGAATCGGTCCGACCCATAGCAACCCTATGCAGAACAGTCCTCACAGTTATTCCTCTGCTTGTACTCATTGTTGCAGCCCCTGGGTAATTCCATCTCGTTGACGGCCTTCCTCTTTTTGCTGTCCCCTTACTTTACCAGCCTGATGTCCTTCTCAAGGGGCTGGTCTCTGCTGGCAACATGTCCAAAATATGTGCCACCAACTCCTGCCCTCCTTGCTTCTAAGAAGCAGTCTGGCCGTACTTCTTCCAAGACAGGCTTGTTTGTCCTTTTGTCCATCCATGGTACTTTCAATATCCTTCTCCAGCACCACAATTTAAATGCATCTCTTCTTCCATGGTCTTCCTGATTCAGTGTCCAAGTTTCATGCGATTGGAAATACCATGGTTTGGGTCAGACACATCTTAGTCCTCAAAGCAACCTCCCTGGTTTTCAATACTTTAAAGAAATTTAAGCAGCAGATATGCCCAATGAAATAGGTCTTTTGGTCTCTTGACTGCTCTTTCTATGAGCATTGATTGTGGATCCAAGGAAGAAAAATCCTTGAACACTTCAACCTTTTCTCCATTTGTCAATTGACAATTCTACTCTGTTCTATAGGGTTGCTGAGTCAGAACTCATTAAGGGCAGTGAGTTTGGTTTATGTGGTTTTGAATCTTCAGTTTGCAGGAGGACAGCTGGAACTCCAGCCATATATCTAATGACGACAAAGAGGGGACAAAGAAAGGGACAAAGGCACATATATCTTTCCTTTTAAGAAGGTTTTCAGGAAGTTGCAATCTTTTAATATCATTTGATGAGAACATAATGTAGTGTGATACCTAACTTCAGAGGACAGGAGCCTCGGTGGCTTAGTGATTACACATTCGTTGGGCTGCTACCTTTGAGGTTAGCAATTTGAACCCAGCAGCCCCTCTGAGGGAGACAGATGAGATTTTTCTACTCCCATAAACAGTAATACAGTAGTTTTGGAAACCCGCAGGGGCAGTTCCTATAGGGTCTTACAGGGTCACTGTGAGTTGGAATCAACTCGATGGCAGTGAGTTTTAGAGTTTTGAGAGCTGCAGAGGAAGTTGGGAAATGTCCTCTTATTTTAGGTAGTTATGTGGCTTGATAAAACGTTAGCTGTCACTGAACTGGCTTTTGATTCATGGGCATCTATGCACAACGGAATCCGTATGTTGTGATTTATAGGGCTTTCAATGGTAGATTGTTAGAAATACATTTTCACCAGACCTTTCTCCATAGTCTATGTTAGTCTGGAAGCTCCCCGGAAGCCAATTCAGTACCATAACAACCATCAGCTGCTCTTCGGGAGAAAGACAAGGTTTTCTACTCCTGTAAAGAGTTATAGTCTCAGAAACCCACAAGGGGAGTTCTACCCTATCCTATAGGGTCACTATGAGTCAGCATTGACTGATGGCAGTGAGTAAGGTTCTTATACTATGTGCCAGGGACTAGGCTAAACATTTTACGCGTGTTAACTTATTTAAACCTCAGAATAGCTAGGTTCCATGACTATCCTCATTTGATAGAGAGTATGTGATGTGTCCCAGGTGTCCTAATTAAGAAGTGACAGAGTTTGGGTAAGAATGAAGACAAATCAAGCGTGGGATCTTAAACCCTGGAGCCTCCCATCTGATCAGTCTGTTTAAGATCATAACCAAGCTCTGTAAATATAGGTAAGAGCAGAAAGGCTTGAAAGCCCCAATCTCCTCCTACCCTCCTTATCCTTTATCTTCTTAACTGTGAGTCTCTTATAAATCCTTTTGACTGGTGGTACTAATCAGTTACGCAACAAATGTTT
Organism: Echinops telfairi; assembly: GCF_000313985.2. Taxonomy (NCBI): domain Eukaryota; kingdom Metazoa; phylum Chordata; class Mammalia; order Afrosoricida; family Tenrecidae; genus Echinops; species Echinops telfairi. The sequence goes on from NW_022111369.1 coordinate 43,249,876, forward strand.
GTTTCTGAACTCGGTGTTTATCTCTCAGAGTTCACAGTCTGGTTAAAGTGCATGAGGAAGTGCCAGAGGCGACTGAGCAGAGGCACTGTGACCAGGGCAGCTTTCCCCTGCTCATGTGCAGGGGGGAGGGGGGCAGTCACAATGCAATCTTGGCCTATCTCCTCAGCATTCCCTTCTCTTGGCCCTCTGTTTGGAAAGCTGGGAGTCAGGAGAAAGCCGCTGGAGCAGTGGTCTCTGCTGGAGCTGTTAGAAGTGCCAGGGCTCGGAATACAGAAAGTCTCAGGCAGGGTTGGCAAACCGCGGGTCCAAAGCCATGAGGGGCTCTTTTGGTATAGATGTGTGGTTCTAAAGTCCAATTGAAAAGGAAAATAAAACCATCATCATTTAAGTGATACAAATTTTAAAAGATATTATTCAGATAAGGATGATTTCATGTGTTTGTCAAAATATACTTCTGGTTCTCAAATAATTTTTAAATCCTTGTGAGGGACAGGATTGGCTCCATAGTTTGCGGACCCCTGGTCCAGGGCTTATCAGCTGGAGTTGGAGACTTCTACGGCAACCTCTTGTCGGTCCAGGGGAGGGAGGACAGTGGTCTGAATTGGTAGGGGCCAGAAGAGATAACAAGAAATAAAGGGACGTAGGGAGTTCTGAAAGCACCAGATGGTTACTAACCAAAAGGTTGGGGGTTCAAGTCCACCTAGAGGTGACTTGAACGAAAGACCTGGAGTTCAGAAAACCCAGCCATTGCAGCCATGGAATTCTACTCTGACACACATGGGTCACCGTGCATTGGAGTCGACTCCCTGACCAGTGACTGCTTCAGACACGGACTCGAGAGACCTCGGGGTGTGGGGAGAACTGTGTGGACCGGAAGGGGGACCTGGATCCCACTCTGGTTTCTGGTTTGGAGTGCTTTTCACAAGATAGAGAATACACGAGGGAGAAAATGAAGAATTCTATTTCAGCACGCTGAATTTCAGGTGGTATGACATCGTGGGTGAAGTATTGGGACTATTAACCACAAGGTCAGTAGTTCAAACCAAACAGTTGCTTTGGGGAAGAAAGATGAGGTTTCTCTGCTCCCATCAAGATTTACAGTCTCAGGCACGGGGGAGGGAGCGCTAGGGCTGACTGATTGCACCACGCATTTTAAAGGCGATTTAACCATGTGTGGGGCGAGCGATGGGGGAAATGTTCTAAAATCAATATGGTAATGATTGTACAATTCTCCTTGGTATGATTGAACAGTTGAATGATCGAAATGTATGATGTGTAAATTAAGGGCCAATTAAACTGTTAAGGAGCAGTTGCACTGTCTAAGAGGGTGACTATGAGGGGGGCTTGCTTTTGGCTGCTTTGAGACGGACACCGTGGGCTGGAACATGAGAAAGATAGCGAGGCTGTCGCAGCATCGCATGATGTTCTGTTCTGTTGCGCACCGGCTCTCTGTGAATCAGAGCAAACTCAACACAGTCCCGGACAACCAGGGTATAGCTAAAAACAGTCCGTTACTGCAAAGGAAGTGTTAATTTTAGACGAAGCAGACTCAGAAGACTCTATTAGGGGACTAGATTGAGATGGGAAAAGTGTTGCCCAGAAACCTTCCAAAGAGAACATGGGACCAGATGTGCAGCTTACATACTCCCTGTGCAAGCCTGGTCCCTGTTTATTTTCAGCAAGAAACCCACATGTGATTTGCTTCTCTTGGTTCCTGTTTGCAAAATCACTGCTTGAACTCCAAATCCAGAAATGTGGTTCTCCTGGTTGAGATCCGACTCATCATTTCCAGTGGTTGAGAGGAAGGAATAAAATTCAATCCCCTGACTTTATGCTTTTAGGAATGACTACTTTGTTTCTAAGCTTGGCTTGCCTTAAAAAGGATTTTTAAAGGGGGGGAGGCATTGCCATTATTTACTTTGTTTCTTTTTAAGAGTATGTATGTTTATCTCCCATTTGAAATCCATTACTACCTGGGCTATCATCTTCAGGCATTATTTCAGGGCACACTAGATTGGCTTTAGCCTTTTCAGCGTGTCCTCTCCTTTCCCAAACACCCAGGCTTGGATCTAAAACCCAAACCAAACTCACTACTCGCTGTTCAATTCTGACCCTGTAGGGCAGGCCAGGACTGCCTCGTGGGTTTTTCGGGCTGTAAATCTTTGTGGGAGTAGAAAGCTTCATCTTTCTCCCATAGCTTTAGGATATAACCATATAAATCACCAAGTACAAACCTGAGGTGTTCTATTTGCCTAAATTTTTGATGGTTTCTTTTCATATTTTAGCCTACTTTTCCTTTTGCCTTTGAAACTTCTCTTACTTTCCTAGCACTATTGGGGCAGAAATATCACAACTGTGTGCCTTTAAAGACTCCAACATCAAAGTCAAACCCAGTGCCATCTAGTTAATTCTGACTCATGTCAATTCTATAGGACAGAGTAGAACTGCCCCACAGGGTTTCTAAGTCTGTATTATTTGTGGGAGCAAACTGCCCCATCTTTATCTGAGAGAGTGATAATGGATTAGAACTGCCAACCTTGTGGTTAGTAGTCAAGAGTTCCTACCTTGTTCTCCACCTTGTTAGGCAACAAATTGTGCCCTCCCCTCACCCAGATAATGCTAGATTTCTAACTCTTATACTTGTTTATCTAATCTAATTGAATTTAATCACCATCTAGAGTACAATCTAATCTAATATCATGCCATCAATTAATACATTTCAGTCATACCAGTGAGTGTAGTGTGGGACCTAAATCTAATTACTTCTGAGTTTTGCTGTTTTAGATGCTATAAAATTGTCGGTTCCAATTTATAGCAATTGTATGTACAACAGAATGAAACATTGCCCAGTCCTGTGATATCCTCACAATTGTTCCTATGCTTAAGGCCACCTGTGGTAGTTATATGTCAACTTGAAAACATATAATAGTGTTGGGGTGGTATTTAACTAGTCAATCAGATAACAGCCTGATGGTGACTCCTTGTGAGCAGGGCCTTCTCATAAGGATGACTCTGCCTTCCCCTCTCTCTCGGCCTTCACCTTCCTGCTGATGAGCCACTCTGGGACCTGCCAGAGCCCTATGAGGCTTCAACCACCATTGGATCCACAAGACTTTGCACCCACCAGCCTGTGATCTTCCTGAACTTTGCATCATTGCATATGGCTGTGAGTCTGAAGAGGGACTTATGGATTAGTATGGGACTTATGGACTTGAGTTGGACTGAGCTGGGATGTTTTCCTGATATATGACGACTTCTTGAGATAAAGTTCTTTCTCACAAAGATGTGAATGTCCCTGGATTTGCTTCACCAGTCAACCCAGCCTAACACACCATCTGTAGCTACACTGCAACTTACATAACTCAGAAGTAATTCGAGTTAGGATCCCACCCCCCTACACTGGCATGACTGAAATGCATTAATTGATGAAATTATATCAGATTGCACTATAGTTGGTGGTTACATTAGATTAGATACACAAGTATAAGGGTTAGAATTCCAACAATATTTGGGTGAGGGGGAGGACACAATTTATTGCATGAAGAAGTGGAGAACACTGCTACCAACCTGTGCGGTAACTCAGAAACAACTTTGTTTTTTAGCACTGCCTTACAGTCTACCAAGCACCTTATATTCCTTCTTGTCTCTGGAGCAAGAGTTTGCACCTGTAAAATGGGGATCCACATCAGTCATGCTTCCCACTTTTTGTGAAGACTGTGACTGGTCACAGGTATAAGCCTCCCTGTTGCGGTGGTGGTTGTGCTCTCCCGTTGGTTCTGTCTCATGGCGACTCTGTGCACAACAGAAGCAAACACGGCAGGGTCCTGTGCCAGCCTCGCAATTACCCTTATGTTGAGCCCACTGTTGCAGCCACTGTGTCACTTTATCTCATCCAGGGCCTTCCTCTTTTCTACCAAGCATGATGTCCTTCTCCAGGGACTGGTCTCTCCTGGTACCATGTCCAAAGGACGAGAGGGGAAGTCTTCCCATCCTGCCCTCCAGAGAGCACTCTGGCTGTACTTCTTCCAAGACAGATGTTTGTTCTTAGGGCAGGCCATGGTACTTTCAATGTTCTTCCACAACACCATGCTTAAATTGCACCGGTTTTTCTTCCATCTTCCTTACTTAATATCCAACTTTCACATAGATATGAGGCCATTGAAAATACTATTTGGGGGCCAGGCACACGTTAGTCCTCAAAGTAGCATCCTTGCTTTTCAAACTTTAAAGAGATCCTGTGCAGCAGATTTACCCAATGCAATGTGCCTTTTGATCCCGTGATTGCTGCTTCCATGACATTGATTGTGGATCTAAGCAAGACAAAATCCTTGACATGTTCACCTTTTCTCTGTTTATCATGATGTTACATATTGGCCCAGTTATGAGGATTTTTGTTTACTTTACATTAAATTGTCATCCACAGTGAAGGCTGCAATCTTTGATATTCATGTGCTTCAAATTCTCCTCACTTCATGTCCTTGGAAAGCTATTAAATCTGGTTTGAAGAAATATTCAATACTAATGGTTGCAAAACATATGAATGTAATCCATACCATTGAATGGTACATGTAAAAAAATCCCTTTTTTTTAATACTTTTATTGGAGGCTCTTACATCTCTTATCACATTCCATACATTCATCCAGTGTGTCAAGCACATTTACACATATGCC